>NC_053141.1:16411755-17104255 GCF_016808335.1 Panicum virgatum | reverse complement strand
GACAGATGGGCAGACAGAGAGAACCAACTAAGTGTTGGAGGATATGCTGAGAGCTTGTGCCATTCAGTATGGTACCAGTTGGGATAAGTGCCTGTCGTATGCTGAGTTTTCCTACAACAACAGCTACCAGGCCAGTCTGAAGAAGTCCCCCTTTTGAGGCATTGTATGGCAGAAAGTGCAAGACTCCTCTTTATTGGGATCAGATTGGTGAGAAGCAGCTCTTTGGCCCTGACATTATAGAAGATGCAGAGCAGATGGTACAGACTGTGCGGGAGAATCTGAGGATTGCACAGACTAGGCAGAAGAGCTATGCAGATGGCAAATGGAGAGACCTGACCTTCAGCGTTGATGATTATTTATATCTGAAGGTGTCCCCGATGAGAGGAATCTGCAGGTTTAATGTGAAAGGGAAGCTAGCACCTCAGTATATTAGTCCATTCAAGGTGCTAGAGAGGAAAGGCGAAGTCGCTTATCGCCTGGAGTTGCCTACCAACCTCTCCGGAGTTCATGATGTCTTCCACATTTCACAGTTGAAGATGTGTCTGCGAGTACCTAAGGAGCAGGCACCACTGGATGGGTTAGATGTGCAGGAAGATCTGACCTATATTGAGCATCCGGTGAAGATTCTGGAGACATCAGAGAGGGTTACACGGAACAAGCGCATCAAGATGTGCAGAGTTCAGTGGAGTCATTACAGCGAAGCTGAGGCTACATGGGGGCGAGAAGATGAGTTGAGGAAGACATATCCAGATCTCTTTGCTAGCCAGTCCAGCATAATCTCGGGGACGAGATTCCTATAAGGGGGTAGGGTTTGTAACACTCTAATTTAAATTCTAGTATTTAATAATAAATTTAATTGGCTTTATTTAATTTTCTAAGGTTTTATATGCTTAGACTTGCATTTAATCTAATTTTGTATCACAAGGAATTAAAATTTTTCTTAGGTCAACATGTTGTGCATTCATGCTGGTGCATAATTTTATTTGTTTGAGTGTGGTTTGAATTCAAATTCAAATTTGAATTCAAATAGGTTTGGTTTGGTTTGTATTAGAAATAGAAAAGCAAAGGAAATAGAAAAGGAGAAGAAGCAAACCCGCCCAGCAGCCCGAGCTCAGCCCACGAACCCCTTTCCTTTTCCCTGGCCCAACCAAGCGCGCGGCCCGTTTTCCTCCCCCCCCCGCACGGCCCAGCACGGCCTGCGCGCTCAGCCCAGCTCCACCCGCGCCGGGCCTAGCCGTGACCTCCCTCCCACTGCGGCCAAGCTCGCGCGCACAGCCCGTTTCCCCCGCTCGCCGCTCAGCCGCGCTGTGCGTCGCCCCCTCCACACACTGACCAGTCGGGCCCACTTGCCAGGTCCATCTCCCCCGCAACGCGCTCGCACAATGGCCAAGCCGCGACGTCCACCCGTGATCCCCGCGCTGCGCCTTCCTTTCTGAGCACGCGTAGAGATCCTCGGCCATCCCCTTTAAACTGCCCCGCGACTCCCTGATCCCCATCCTCCACGCCAGCGCCGCCCCCAAACCCTAGCTCGCCGCGCCCGCACCGCTCCGCCGCACAGCACCCCCTACGCCACCGTGGACCAGCCACCCCGCTCCACCACATCCACCGAGGATCCTCGCCGGAGCTCCTTTGATTAGGGGGGTTCCCCGGGTGGTTGGTTTGGTTCTCAGTAGTTCATAATTTAATTTTGATTAATTACTATGTAACTGGGGTATGGTAACTCATCAACTTGTAGTAAATAGCTTTAATAAAATTTTGCCAAGATTAAAAGCTAATGTGGTTAAGTCAGCCAACCTTAGAGCCTCATAGTTTGTGTTATACTTGTTGAGTACAAGTTGTGTACTCACACTTGCCTTCTCTACTCTTTTTCCTCTTATTCTTTTTGGGGATACTCCACTGCTGCTTAGCTCCTGCCGACGCGAGGGAGTTCACCCAGAGCTACCAAGAGTACGAGGACTTCTAGGCGTTCGTCTCCCAGTCGACGTCCCTGTGGCGCCCAGCTTTCGAGTTTTGTACTTGTTTTACGCTTCCGCATACTCTGTATCAGACATTTTGTCATTAATGTAATAAATAACATTCGTACTCGCTTTATTATATCTTTTTACGTGATATGTGCTGTGATATATTGTTCATTCTGTTGTATATACGTGTGACTTGATCCTGGCACGTATATGATTGCTCGGTTTATGTCCTTTTATAAACCGGGTGTTACAGGCACTTCCCCCGACTCCTCCTCACTCTTGTGTAGAGGTACAAATTGGAGAAGAGCGCCGTTACCGGCACCCCTCCTGAGTACCTCTAGTCCTAAACTCCCTAAGACAACTCTCACTCAAGTGAGAACTCAAGAGAAGGTGTGATGTGATGAGTGTGGTGTGTGTCTAATTCTCACCCTCTCCCCTTGTATTTATAGGAGGGAGCCACCAGCCTCTTGCCCAGGAAATGAGCCAAACCGCCATTGGTGACCAACAACACTTCACCACGTGTCATCTGAGAGGCGGTGGGGCCCGTGGGCTGTCACCACTAGGTCGGCCAACCTGGGGGGTCGGTCGACCGTGGGCTTGCCCCGTTTGCCCCGGTCTTCAGTCAGATGGCAGCTAGGTGGCCCCCCATGTCATGTATATGGGTAAGGGCCTGTCTTAAGTCAGTTTGCTAGCTCTGGTGGGCCCGTAGATCCTCGTGAACGCATCTGATTTGTCAAGAAGTTGTTGCCTCAGATCCATGACATGTCACCTTGCTTTTTGGGCTCCATTCTCCTCTCATTTCCAAGCATAAGCAACCTGCACATAAATGTACACCAACACTTTATGAAATTTGTTAGTAATAACTCCTACCACTAGTGTTGACGTTCGTCTTTCATATGCTCATGCAGGAGCTGATGGCTTGCTCTGATGGTCGGGTTTGTATCTTGACGCTTGGAGCATGTTTTACCTGTATTTCTGCCCGAATTCTGATATAGTAATATTTCTAAGAGGAAACATGGAATTAGCTCTTTCTGGATAACATCAGCAGGTATGTGACTTTATTCTCATCATTTTAGGCTCAAGATGATGCCTGAAATGAGTCGTTAGCGAGCGTCAACAGCCACCACTCCAGCCACATCTCACAATCCACGGAGTCCGGCCACCAGCCAAGGTAGAAGATCATCAAGGTAAAACCAAGATGGGCGAGTTCTTCCACAAACTCAGAGGAGCCCATATGGCCAACACAAGGACAAAGGGGAAGGTCGGTGGCCCCTCTGGGTGGCCGGCCGACGGCCCAGTGGGCCCCACCGCCTCAACCCTGCCACATGGAGACTCACCATTGGATGCTTAAGTCGGTTTCAAGAGGAAGAGCTGTAGATGGACACTAGAATCCCCGTGGGTCCCTCCTATATATATATGAGAGGGGGGTGCAAATGAAGACACTAGAATTAGAGTTTAGTTGCAAGTTATTTCTACTGCCTTCTATTGAATTTAGTGTATGCTTAGAGTAGCATTTGATCCTATCTTAAGATTCCGGATAGAGAAGGATAATCTTGGCCAGGGTTAGGATTAGTACGGAATAGCGTAGACGTGGTGTCTGGCCTAGACTTTACCACTCAGTTGTTCTATATTCCCACGGATTGAGAGGTAGGCAGCAGGTGATGACAGCCCTGTTTGAGCCCTAGTAACCCTCCATGTTCGGTTATAGAATAGAGCATTATTACCGGAGCAACTGGCTTTAAAGCCAGGGGAACCCAGTAGCTCGAAGTATAAGGCGAAGTTATCTCTTCTTCTAAGCATAGATTCTAGATCTTAGGAAGTCCTCTCTGTCCTATCCCTCCTACACAAGTGTGTGTCCTTGGATAAGCCTGAACCCGTGGATAGTGTACTCACGTTCCTTAGTGGATACGATACCCTGGAATACTCCTGGATGAAAGCTACAGTGGTATCCGTGCGCTTGCGGATTTTATTCATGATGTTACAAAATACCAACACCTCCTGTGACTGCCGAAACTCTCGCTGCATCTTCTCCCGCTCGGCCTGCCACTCGCCTCCACCGCCTCCTGCTGTGCTTGGAGTTGGGCTTGGAACTCTTCTTGCATTTGGGCCTACAATATTTGATTGCATGATTAGAATACAAAACAAACATATTTAACAATCAAGGAATGACGGATGAAACAGAAATAACCTTCAGAAATAACCTAGCTCAAATCTGCGCGAGAGTGGGAGTACTGGTCGTGTCAATTATGCTATCGCCAATCTAGAACCGGCCATGCTTCTTGCCTCCTCCCACCCTCATGAAAATTTCTCCATCAATGGGCTGCGTGATCGGATCAAACTCCGGCCCATGGACCTCCATTGCTATCGAGTTGTACTCACGGAGGCACCTGTGGACGGTTATGTTGTTGTACGCTTCAGGGGGGGAGGGGGTTCTCCGGGTTGTAGGTGACATCGGATGTCGCCTTCCCCATGTGGGCCAAAGCCCATGCCTTGACCAGGGGGCAAGGCTGGCCTTCATGTGTCGCCGTCTGCGAAAAAAGCAAAATAATTACAAATTGTGTACAATTGAGCGTTAGAACGAAGAAATGAATTCACTTACCCATCTAACCGTGTGCTCTCTGAGGTGACAGTTGCACTGATGGTGCGGTGCACCAGGCATCATCAAACACTGCTGCCGGCAAGACCCATGCATCTCCACCCAACCTTCCGCATACCACCTATCCACTATCATTTGCCAGCACTGATCATTCGCGGCTAACCACCACGGAGGCACCTGCACGTCATCAAGTACATGACATATAACAAGATCAACACGTCAACTAAGAAAAAGATAGTACTAATAATGTTGTATATTTACCCTCAGATATTGTTCCCGGGTCAACCTGACGTTTCTCACATCCTTTTTGTCGACCTTCACTTTTTCGATGCGACATTTGTAATCACAGTTGGCCTGGATGCGCGCCTCGTAAAGCATATACGCCACCAGCTTGTAAAAGACCGTGTTAGCCACCTCGTGCGCCACGTCCATCATTCCCTCCTCGCATTTGTAGAAATCCTGCACATAAACACAAACGAAGCCATTAATTCAAGATTGTCCAATTAATGAGATCTATTGACAAATGTAGTGCCTGGAAGACTTACCCACAGTTCCTGCAACACCCGCTCCGCCTTGGTCCCATAACACCTGGCTTCCCTGTAGTGCTCCCACGCCGACGCCGGCTGAAGTTGGCCATAAATCTCCATGCATCCCGAGTAGTGTAGCTTGCAAAGCAGTCCCAGAATGCCATTGGGGATGCATTTGTGAACACCTGCAACGACGATTGTAAAGTTCCTGCCAAAGTGATCAAGACAAAATATTTGTGTCAATTTTGAATTCAAATATATCAGTACAAACGTAGTGAAATAATGTAAAGTTACTTACCTTTTCCCGTTCGGCCGAATAATAGGCTGTTGCTTGAGAGGTCGATTTGGGAGCCGCGAGGGGCCTCGCATCTAGACGGCAGGTATGCCGCATAGCTCCCCTCCCTGGTCGGCCTCCTCCTCCTCACCAGAGCCCTCCTCCTCCTCCTGCTCCTGCCGCTCCACCTCCTCGTCACTGGATGCCTGCGCCTCAAGTACCGCGTCCTCCTCCTCCTCACCAGAGGCTTGCGTATCAGGTACCCCAGAGGCTTACGTGGACACATGACATTTGCGATGGCAAATTTGCCATGTGCTTTTGTGTTCGTCGTGTGTTGTTCTGTGGGGCACACGGCAAATGTCTATATTCACCGTGTGCTTTGTGTTCGCCGTGTGCTCTTCTGCGGGCCACACGACAAAGAATGTTTTCGCCGTGTGCCTTGTCTTTGCCATGCGTCTCTCGTACAGCACACGGCAAAGAGGGTCTTTGCCGTGTGCCCAATTTTGAGCAAATGGCAAAGGTGCTGCACACGGCAAACGTGAAGTTTCCGGTAGTGGAGCGCACAACGCTGGCAACACCGCCATACACCAATGGACTCATACTCACCGGCAATGGCCCCTTGCCGACAGCAGATCGGCTCTCGACGGCTACCCCGCCGCCAGAAGCTTCAAGTCGCAAAGGGATCATCCCCGACATGAACTATCTGGCCACTTTTGTATAGTACAAACTACAAAAAGAAACTACAACCATTTGAAAGGAATTGAAATCCTATATGAAATTTCCTATAACCCAACTTCCGCTTATAAAATCCATCAAGATGGGTTCAATAAACACTGCAAGTTGCTATAATTTTCCGTAAGAACTTGGCTGTGTGCGATTGCAAAGGCCCCAAGCATTTCAATTTTCTAAACAAAAACACTGCAAGTGAGCTATCTATTTCCTTTTTATATCTGACATTCCGTGCAGGCCTTTTGGTAATAACTACGGACATCTTACCAAGTTGCCTACAAAGCAATTATTAGCTTGGACTGGAGAAGTGTTGACGCCTTTCACAGATCAACACACGAACGCACTTGATCGTGCGACGCGTGGAAGAGCTCGGTGCAGCGCTTCTTGTGTGGAGCGGTCAAACAGGTCGATGGGACCGGTTAGACCGGTCACCGGTGAAAACCAGCAACTACCAATGAATGTTCGTCCGGGAGGGACCCTGTCAGGGCAAGTGCGCGCAGGGTTGTTCTAGGATCGGCAAGTCACCTTGAACGCCTTCAAACATCATGGAGATGAAGGAAGAACAGCAGATGGAGGTTGGAAAAGGTAGGGTTTGGAGAAAAAGATAAAGACGATAAAAAGTAGAAGTTGTATTGATTTTGATCGATTGGATGTCTCAATCAGTCGTGGCTCTTTATATTTATAGGGTAGGGTGGACTTATCCCGCAAGAAATCCTATTACAAAATCTAAATCTATGAGAACCTCAAGTTGTACTAGGACTTTGCCTTGACCGGTCAGACCAGTCAGACCCACCTGTCACATCGGTCGGTCGTGCCAGACCAGCTACAAACGCTTTGACCAGTCAGACCGCCTGAATATACCAGTCAGATCGGTCTCTATCAATTTTGGTCGTCAACATATGCCCCCCTGTTATTTGGCAAAGCTGTGTGCCAAAGAAGACTCCTCTGGACCAAAATTGTCTAAAGGCGATGATTAGTAATACATCGGCCATTTTTTGTGCTAAGAGCGATAAACAATTATCAGCCATGGCTTGCTCTATTCAAGTCATTGTTGAAACAACTTGTTTTGGCCGCCACACCTCTCTCGTGGTCGCTGACGTTGTTGGCACGACCTCTATCTGTTGCTCCATTGTCTCCTTCTTGCGCATACATTATAGTCTTTATTTTTAGGTATGAGACAAGCCTGAGGGACACCACCTCAGCTGTAAGTACTTTGAATCTTGCTTCATGTCCCTTCTACCCTCCTTGCTGCAACCAAAATCCTTTCTAACCAGATTATTGCTAGCAACAATCGGTCTTTATGGTGAAGCATAATTTGGATACATAGGAGGATATTGAATGTAATACGATTGCATATGCATCCTATTATAATCCATGGGTGTATAAAAGCAAGGATAAAATCAGGGAACAATCGGCCCATAATGCGTAGCACCATAATTACCTTGATGTGGACAACAAACTAATTGCTCTTGATGTTTCGATGATGCTCCCATATTCTTGGCCTCACCTTACTGCTGCTTCTTCTTCTGAGTAGCTCCTTGCTTTTCATATTTGGCCAAGTGTTCCTTAAAACTCGGTCTTATCTTGCTCTTGGAGGAACTCTTAGGTTCACTGGACGCACCGGTCAGACCGATATTGGCACTGGTCAGACTGATCAGACCGCCACTGGATCCAGTCAGACCGGTCGACTTGCTATCGGACTTCTTCTTCTTGTCTTGCCCCCCGAGCATTGAACTCTTTGTTGTGGCTTGAGGGGTCTCCTTTTGTGTTAGCTTCTTTTCAGGCCTTTCATCACCAATGATTACATTTTTTTCTTTTGTTGATTCGGCTTGACTCGGCTGAATTAACAACTTAGGATTCTTCAATTCAAGCACATAGACAGGAAAAGGATCTCTGTCAATCTGCACTGAAGGGATAACCAATCAACCTTCATTTATGGCCGATTGTATTTGTCTACGAAAAATATTGCAATCATTGGTAGCATGAGAAAATGTATTATGAAATTTACAATAGGCACGCCACTTCAACTCTTTTCTTGATGGAATTGTGTAAGAAAATCTAATCTTTCCAAGCTTTGCTAACTCATCAAAAAATCTTTCACACTTGGACACATCAAAAGTAAACTTAAATTCTTCCTTATGATTTTTAGAAATCGGCTTTAAAGAAGCACAAATATTTGACTTATCATTGGGTGACCAAATAAATTCAGCGGCGTAAACATCTTTAGACTCATCGTCCGAACTATCTGAATTACATTCAAGAGCATGCATACTAGAACGATGACATTTATAAGTTTCTTGAGACTCTTTGCTTCGGCTTTCCATAGCCAAAGCTCTTTGATGTACTTGAGTAACAGAAAAGAAATCATAACCCTCTAATTTTTCTTTGATATGAGAGCGTAAGCCATTAAAAGCCAAATATGCTAAATCTTTTTTGGCAATATTCACATTAAAGCATCGGTTCTTTGTATTGCGGAATCGCCTTATAATCATTGACAGATTCATCGCGCATTTGTCTAACCAATGTCAAATGAGACAACATAAGCTCATTATGCCCACAGAAAAAGTGCTCATGAAACTTCTGCTCTAATTGTTCCCATGAGCCAATAGAATTAGGTGCCAAAAAAGAAAACCATGAGAAAGCAGTTCCAGTTAAAGATAATGAGAATAAACACACTTTCAACTCATTCATAGAACCCGCTTCTCCTAACTGGGCAAGATACTAACTAATATGCTCAAAAGTACTTCTAGTATCTTCCTCACTGAATTTAATAAACTCAGGCAACCTAAAACCACCAGTATACGCAACCGAATCAAGCGAAGTAGGATACGGCTTTTGATATGTACGAGTTTTACTTCTAACATCCACTCTCAGATTTTCTCTAAGCAGATTAGCCAAATCTTTCTTATATTCAGCAAGCATTTCTCAAAACCACTCGAAGAATTTGGCTGCGCAGAAGTAGATGCATTCTGCTGTTGTGAAGCCACATGACCGGTCGGACCGGTTGGACTGGTTGCCATCGCTGCACATATCAGTCAAACATCTCATCTGGGGGGTACTTGTGGCATGTGGGAAACAAGTTCATTCGTTCGGCTGATGTTGGCCGAACCAGGAACACTCACAATAGGATCTGTATATGTATATTGAGCTCCCGTCATGTTGGTAGGTGTTACTGTTTGACCATTGAAATAACCCATCGGCATTCCATATTGTGGTTGACTCATATGAACTGCTGCCGATGTTGGAGAGGCAGGAATTTCAGAAATAATAACATTAGGAATAGGTGCAGAATCATCGGCTATCTCTGGTTTTTTACCAACTGCTTCTCTTTCTCTAGAGCTAAACCAATTTGCCCAATGAACATCCCGCTCATCTAATAATTGCTTGATTTTCTCAAAAGTAACACCAGAAGATGAAACACTAACACTGGGTGTTACCTCAGGAGATGTGCTCACAGATGTAGTCGTAGTAGTAGATGAAGTGGGCAACAGGAAAGTCGGCATGACGAACTTCTCCTTCTCGATCACACCATGCTGAGTCTTCCCGAAACACGACACCAACTGCCTCTTATACTCAGCTTCAAATGCCTTGAGCTGAGCCTCCAAAGCCTTGCGGTACTCTTCAGGTGCTTCATCATATTTGGCCTCGATGACGTTGTTGGGGTCGATCTTAGATGCATCTTCCTTGTTACGAGCCATAGTCGCCGATAAAGACTTCTTCTTCCCCAGCGGAGTCAACAAAAATGTGTTGACGCCTTTTACAGATCAACACACAAATGTACTAGATTGTGCGGCACGTGGAAGAGCTCTGTGCAGCGCTTCCTGCATGGAGCGGTCAATCCGGTCGATGGGACTGGTCAGACCGGTCGCCAGTGAAAACTGGCGACGACCAACGAACGTTCGCCCGGGAGGGACCCCTTCAAACGTTGTGCAGACGAAGGAAGAACAACAGATGGAGGTTGGAAAAGGTAGGGTTTGGAGAAAAAGATAAAGACGATAAAAAGTAGAAGTTGTATTGATTTTGATCGATTGGATGTCTCAATCGGCCGTGGCCCTTTACATTTATAGGGTGGGATGGACTAATCCCGCAAGAAATCCTATTAGAAGATCTAAATCTATGAGAATCGCAAGTTGTACTAGGACTCTGCCTTGACCGGTCAGACTGGTCAGACCCACCGGCCACACCGTTCGGTCATGCCAGACTAGCTACAGACGCTTCGACCGGTCAGACCGCCTGAACATACCGGTCAGACCGATCTCGGCCAATTTTGGTCGTCAACAGTGGAACTATATAAATCAATCATCAATAAAGTTACACATACTAGCCACATGCTTCCTTAGCCCTGGTATTATAGCTCTCTTGGTCCAGACATATATAATATAGTAGGTTCCCACTATCAAAAACTGACATGGTTGATGAAAACAAAGAACTTGCATAAGAGGACTACACCATGCCCGGAATGTGGCATATTTAGGAATAGAAGGTGTCAGTAAACAAGTTGCCCTATCTTGCACTGATCCACTATCCAGCAGTGACACACATTGCCAGCAATGGCGCAATGCGAGTGGGGGACCTTTGAGTGCCCCCATGGTCTAGGACCGAATTCAGCAGTATGATGCCTCGCTGCCGGCGAGCACCTTCTCCTTTACTCCTCCATGTCTGCCAAAGCATTGCAGGCTAGCAGCTACGTAGAGGCTTGACGAGAGCCTAAGTTGCTGCAACGATATTGAGGACACTACTAGAAAATGGGCCATCGGTCCTGGCCAAAGGTACCAGCTGCTGTTGCAGCCGGTACCGATGGTACCCATCGGTACCGGCTGCAATAGCAGTTGGTACCTTTGGCCATCGACGATCTAGTGGAGGGAAATTGGCACCGGGTGGTGGTACCAACCGGTTCCAATGCTTCACCATAGGAACCGGTCTGAACCACCACCCAGTACCAAATGATGGCGGCGCTAAAGGAACCGGTTTATAGGAATAACCGGTTCCTATGGAAATGAAACGTGACAGCTGCCAGGAGCTCGGGCCTAAGGCACCGGTTGGTGCCTTGACCCGGTTCTATTGAATTAATTTTAGTACCAGGTCATTGAAATCAACCGGTGCCTTTGGCCCGAGCCTATAAATACCCCAGCTCCTCCCCCTCTCAAGCTGCCGTGAACTCACTATTCATGGCAGCTGAGTGGGGTGAGGGGAGGCGAATTTTTGCTTTTTTTTGAAAAAAGGTTAGTTATTTTTCTTTATAACTTAGCAATTAATTTTTAGAAACAATTATTACTTGATTTAGTTTATATATGTGATAATTATTTTTATTTATAGCATATTATTGTAGTTATATACGTTATCAATTTATTTGATAAGTGAATAGCATCTATTTATTATAGTTATATGCATTATCAATTATATAAATATATTGTTATAAATTGGTAGTATGAATGAACTATTTGTATAGTACAATGATGTATATAAATGTATTGTTGACCCAGATGAGTCGGCAATGGATGTACATGGCCGACCGGCATTCAAAGGAGTTCATGGATGGCGTGCATGAATTCATAGAAGCGGCCGAGAAACACAAGTATGGAAGTTTCGTTCGTTGTCCATGCAAATTCTGTAAGAATGAGAATGATTACTCATCATCAAGAACCATCTATAGTCACTTGTTCAATAGTGGTTTCATGCCGAACTACTATGTTTGGACCAAACATGGCGAAAGAGGAATTGTGCTGGATAATAATGTAGAAGAAGAGGACAGGATTCCCGACTTTGCAGCCAATTATAATTCCTTTTTTAACGACACTGCAATGGGTGAGCCTGAAGAAGATACTGAAGGATACGTTGTAGAAGATGATCTTGGTCAGATGCTGCGCGAAGCTGAGGAAGGTTGCGAAACAGAAAAGGAATCGAGAGATCTGAAGCGTATGTTGGAGGACTACAGAACATTGTTGTACCCTGATTGCAAACAAGACCAAAAGAAGTTGGGTACCACATTGGAATTATTGCAATGGAAGGCATCAAATGGTTTATCTGACAAGGGATTCGAGGAGTTACTGAAACTTATAAAAAACTTACTCCCTGAGGGTAACACCTTGCCGGAGACAACATACGAGGCAAAAAAAAGTTGTTTGTCCTTTAGGATTAGAGGCACAGAAGATACATGCTTGTCCTAATGACTGCATCCTATATCGAGGTGAGTATGAAAATTTGGATTCATGCCCTATATGCAACACATGCCGGTATAAGATCCCTCGAGATGATCCAGGCGACGTTGAGGGGATGTGTGTCAAGAAGAGGGTGCCTGCCAAGGTGATGTGGTATTTTCCTCTAATACCATGTCTGAAACATTTGTTCATGAACAAAACGAATGCTAAATTGATGCGATGGCACAATGAAGAACGTAAGCAAGACAATATGTTGAGACACCCCGATGATGGGTCGTAGTGGAGAAAAGTGGACAGAACATTCCCAACATTTGCAAATGAAGCGAGGAATATAAGGTTCGGCTTAAGTACGGATGGCATGAATCCTTTCGGTGAGCAGAGTAGTGGCCATAGTACCTGGCCTATGACACTCTGTATATACAACCTTCCTCCCTGGTTGTGTATGAAGCGGAAATTCATTATGATGCCGGTGCTTATCCCCGGCCCGAAGCAACCCGGTAACGATATAGATGTGTATCTGAAACCACTGATTGAGGATCTTCTATTGTTGTGGAAAGATGAGGGTGTTCGTATGTGGGATGCGCACACAGAGGATCATTTTAACCTGCGTGCATTGCTTTTCGTAACCACCAACGATTGGCCAGCACTAAGTAACCTCTCCGGACAATCCAATAAGAGTTATAGGGCATGCACCCATTGT
This sequence comes from Panicum virgatum, assembly GCF_016808335.1. Taxonomy (NCBI): domain Eukaryota; kingdom Viridiplantae; phylum Streptophyta; class Magnoliopsida; order Poales; family Poaceae; genus Panicum; species Panicum virgatum. The sequence continues at coordinate 17,091,310 of NC_053141.1, read as the reverse complement.
TTAGAAGAAACCGACAGCATGTACCTCAAGCACTGTAGGAAGAACGTGTATATGGGTCATCGTCGATTTCTTCTGATCAAGCACCCATTAAGGAGGAGGCATACTCACTACGATGGAAAGGCAGATCATCGTACCAAGCCTAGGCACCGTTGTGGGAAAATGGTGTTTGAAATGGTCAAATATATAAAAGTAGTATTCGGAAAAGGACCCAACAGCAGATCAGTGCAGAGTGATGACGGACGTGCACCTATGTGGAAGAAGAAGAGTATTTTTTGGGAGTTACCTTATTGGGAAGTCTTAGACGTCCGCCACGCAATTGATGTGATGCACCTAACAAAAAATCTTTGTGTGAACCTTCTAGGCTTCCTTGGTGTCTACGGTAAGCCAAAGGATATATTGGAAGCGCGGCAAGATCTTCAACGTATGAAATAACGGGCCGCCCTACATCCAGAAAAAAGGGATAAAGGACGTCATTATCTAGGTCCTACGTGCTACACTCTTAGTAAGTAAGAGAAGCAAAGTATGTTCGACTGTTTGAACAGTATCAAGGTCCCATCAGGCTACTCTTCGAATATAAAGAGGCTACTGAACTTGAAAGAGTAGAAATTCGCACACATAAAGTCCCATGACTGTCACATGTTGATGACGCAATTGATTCCAGTTGCACTTAGAGGTATTCTACCAGCTAATGTTCGAGCAACAATCATAAAGCTATTTGCATTTCTCAACACAATTTCTCAGAAGGCAATCGATCCATCGAGTTTAAGCAGGCTACAAGAGGATGTTGTCCAAAGTTTAGTCAGTCTTGAAATGATATTTCCTCCATCATTCTTCAATATTATGACACATCTTCTAGTTCACCTGTTCAAAGAGATTGGTATTCTCGGTCCTGTTTTCCTTCATAATATGTTCCCTTTTGAACGATACTTTGCAGTACTAAAGAAATACGTTCGTAATCGGGCTCGTCCAGAAGGAAGCATTGCGAAGGGTTACGTCACGGAGGAGGTCATTGAATTTTGTGTTGACTATGTGGAAGAACTCTGCCCAATTGGGATTCCAGTATCACATCATGAGGGGCGGCTGATTGGAAAGGGCACACTTGGAAGAAAATCAGTAAATGCCACATATCATGCCACATTGAGCAAAGTACATCTCACAGTTCTGCAACAATCAACCTTGGTGGCTCCATACATGGAGGAGCACATGCAAATTGTGCGAAGTATATACCCTTTGAAGTCTGAGACATGGATTACAAAACATCATAACGATACATTCGCCACCTGGTTGCAGAAGGAAGTCATGGCCAACGATCAAATTCATGAGCAGCTAGCTTGGCTGGCCAGGGGTCCGGCAAATTCAATCCTGACGTACCAAGGATATGAAATTAATGGTTACACATTTTATACAAGAGCCCAAGATAACAAGAGCACCAATCAAAATAGTGGTGTCCATATAGATGCCACCGACTCTAGTGGCCAAACGAACTCATATTTTGGTTACATTGAAGAGATCTGGGACCTCGACTATGGGCCGTTGAAGATACCTCTATTTCGTTGTCAATGGGTTAAACTCGCAGGAAAAGGTGTCGATATCGACGAGTACGGAATGACAACGGTAGACCTCAAAGAGCTTGGCTATCGAGATGAACCATTCGTCCTAGCTAAAGATGTCACTCAAGTTTTCTATGTGCAGGACATGTCTAGCAAAATGAGAAAGGACAAGACCAGGAATAAATCAAGTTTTGTAGGTGCCGGAGATGATGCAAAGCGCCATATTGTTCTGGCAGGAAAAAGAAAAATTGTGGGAGTCGACGATGTCACAGATGAAGAAGAATACAATAAGGTTGAAGATATGACTCCATTCGCAGTGGAGGTTGACACAAGTATTCTTTTAGCCGAAAAGGAGGCTCTGTACGCACGTCATGATCATAATGAAGGGACGATTGTAAAGCGAACCATCGTTAATATTCCCTTAGTTGAATGATTATGTCTTGTAATATTTTCTGTGAACATTATTAGATTTCTTATGCAATGAATTGATTTATTGGACAATTAAATGATTTATTATGCAATTATTTGATTTATTATGCAATTAAAATGATTAGTTATGCACCTAAATGATTTATCATGTAGTATTTAGAATTATTTTGCATTTAAATAATTTATTATGCAATTATTTGATTTATTATGTAATTAAAATAATTAGTTATGCACCTAAATTATTTATTATGTAGTAATTAAAATTATTGTACATTTAAACAATTTATTATTGTGCACCTAAAACCATAGTTAATATTTTCTTAGTTGAATGATTTACTAGGCAGTTAATAAATTTATGGAGCAAATAACAAATTTATTAGACAATTATTTTAACAATTAGACAATTATTTAAATTATTAGATAATTATCAGATTTTCTAGGCAATTATCAGATTTATTATGCAAATATCAGATTTATTATGAATTATGAGGCAATTAATAGATTTACAACAGAAAAAGAAAAGGGAAAAGAAAAGAGAACCTTTGGTACCAGTTGGAAAATCCAACCGGTACCTTAGGGTCATATTTGGGTAAAAAAAAAGTGGGGCGTCACGCGGGAGTCGAACCGTGGCCGCGGAGCCCAAATTACCGAGCGTTACCATTGAGATACTTAAAAATTCCGTTCCAACTGGGTCAAAGATTTGTGAAAAGTGAACTTTAAATGGCCTAAGGTACCGGTTTTGGATATCCACCCGGTACCATAGGGTCTTTTCATTTCCCGCCGGTTGGGCCCTTAGGCACCGGTTGTGCGGAGACCCGGTACCTAAGGCCTCGCCTAAGGCACCGGTTGTAGATGCAACCGGTACCTAAGGCCTGCCTAAGGCAATGGTTGGATTTTTTTACCCGGTACCCTTGGCCACGAGTATAAAGCCGTTGCCTTCTTCCTCCCAAATCTCTACTGCTCATCACCTTCCTCCGGTCGACCGCCGCCCACCATCTCCGCGCGCGCACCGTCGCATAGTCGTGCCGCCGCTGCCACATCGTCGCGCCGCCGCCTCTTCCTCTCTGCGCTCGGTCTGACGTCGTCCGCCCGCGGCACATTGTCGCGCCGCCGCCTCTTCATCTCAGGTGAGATCGGTCCGCTACCGCAATCCCTCGCCGTCGGCCATCACCGAGCCTCTCTAACCCCCGTGGCACCATTACAGGACCTCCTTGAGCCGGTCCGCAGAGTCTAGAAGCCGTGAGGAGTGCAGCATTGACTTCGCCCCGAGCTTCGTCGTGCCCCGCCGCCGCCATCAATGCCGGCGTCTCTGCACGACTACACCGCTCTCACCCGAGCCTCGGTAAGCACCCCCAGGCCTCCCCGTCCTTTTTGCGCTAGTTAAATTGACCCTTGACGCACACTAGGTACCCGGGCATCGCACGCCGGTGTTTTCGCCGCCGCACAAGCCTCTGCCCCGCCATGGCGGATGCCCCACAGTGCCGCGCTGCCCCGCACGACCCCTACACAGCCTTTCCCGTGTCTTGTGCAAGCCCCACAGCCTTTTTGCACACGCGCCCGAGCCACAGAACGGCTTGCACGCCGCACTCCGGCGAGCGTCACCACCCAGCGCTGCCCGTCGCCGTGGTGAGCTCCGACCAGGCCGTAATCCACCACCATGAGTGCCCAGTTGGGTTACGCGCGTCGCGTACTCCACTCACGGCCAAATAGCACCCTGAACCAAGCCCTGGAACGCCGGATTGGCAAACTCCGGCGACCCCGCTGTCGTGCGCCGACGCGCGCCAGCGCTTCCGCCGTCGCTCCCCCGCCCAACCTTCCTTGGACCACCCGATCGAGATCCTACGGCCGCAGTTAACCCGAGCCCAGTCAAACGGACAGTGTACCGGTCAGCGCCTGGATTCTTGCTAAAGAGTCCCTGTCCTTTTAGGTTTTTAACCCGTGGTCCTAACCAGTGTAAAAGTAATTACATCCAGGCCCTGTTTTATTCACTTAGACCCCTGAACTTTCCCAGTTTTGAACCCGCAGTCCGGCCAGCGTAGTTTTGTGCGTTGGCCCCTAGATCTACCCGTTAATTACGTATAGGTCTCTGGTTTTTGCAGAAAACCCTGGAAACTCTGTTTTTCTTACAGTTTAGCCCCTAGATCTTGTTTTAAGCCTAGTTTTCGTGTTCTAGCTCCGATTTAGGTGTTCTTTATGTCCACGCGATCGTTGTAACGCGTAGAATAGCTTTAGCTCAGTTTTATACACTGTTTTGATGTATTGGTGTACTGTTTCTTAATGTTTGTTTTTGTTTGCATATATGTGTATGTTTTCGATGATTGTTCGGCGTTGCGATCGCGAGTAGACTTCGAGCTATCAGAGGAGTACCCGGAGCAGCCACCGTCTTCACAGTAGTTTGAGCAGCAGCAGGAGCAGTTTGAGGAAGGCAAGTATAATATGAACAACACCTATCACCTTTAAAATATCATTTCATACTGCATTTTAATACTGTATGTCTATAAGGACTTTCCTAGCCACTTTATATCCTTTATATATAGTGTATAATTTAGTTATAGAATTTAGTTATTAGAGAGACTTTATTTAATCATGTATTTAAATAGAGAGTGAATAATGCTTGTATTTATGTATTTATCATGTATTTCTGTAACTCATGTATTTATCATGTAACTCGTGTAACGACGACGAGTAACGACGACGAGTAATTTCGTATTCGCTCTCTAACTCACGCATTCGCCATCCCTCGACCCTCAACTCTAGACCTCGACCCTCAACCCCGTTCCTTGACCCTCAACTCTCAACCCTGTTCCTCGACCCGGTTCCTCGACCCCGTTCCACGACACACACACACACACACACACACACACACTCTCTGTCTAATACACTCTAACACACACACGCTCACACTAACACACACACACACTCACTAACTCTCTCTCTCTCTTTCTCTGTCCCTCTAACACACACACACTCTCTCTCAAACACGCATATTCGTTCAAAGAATTGAATTCTCCTACTTCATTTAAGGATGGACACATACTCTAACACATTTTTATGGTTTCAGTTAAGGATGAACCCCTTCAGTGATGAGCAGGCCGCCGGACAATACATGTTGGATGCAATAAACAAAGATACGAGGGCCAACACCACCCAGCCAATCGCTGAAGAAGATGCTCGGACAGCTGATTCGTTCCTGAATATGTCTGGAGATGCTGATGAAGAAGATGATGACTTTGTGCCGCCACCCAATCAACAGCAGCATGTTCCAGTACGAATCTTAAAACTATATGCATGGTGACTTCGGTAGATTAGTTTTGCGATTAACATATCTTTTCTGTAATTTAGTCGACCTCCGCATCGACTTCGTTGAGCCAGTCAAAAGGGAGAAGCCGGCCAACCAAGAAAATGGAGCGAAGACAGGTCATCACCGAAGTGGACGCAGAGGGCTGTCCAAGTGCTCCAGAGGATGCTAGCACAAAATTTGTCAACCAATGTGGGGTTATTGTTCGGGCAAGAATTCCGATCACCACAAGACTATGGAAAACGACCAAACCCGAAGAATAGCAACACGCCGTGCCTGCACATCAGAAGGAAATGCTATGGGCAGAACTCAAGGATATGTTCACTCTTTCTGAAGGAGTTGACCAAGAACTTGTGAAGAAATGTGCCTTGAGAAAGATGGCCCTTGCCTTTGCAACTTTCAAGAAGAAGTTGTACACCAATTACATCAAGAAGGACAAGGAGCTGAACTGGGACGATCTTCCTCAGGTTAAACCATACTGGGAGGAGTTCAAACAATACAAACTATCATAGGAAGCCCAAAAAAAATCCGAACAAGCCAAGGTGAATGCAGCAAATAAAAAGTATAGCCACCACCTTGGGGCTGCCGGGTACAAGAAGTCAGTTAAAAAATGGCAGAAGATGGAGTAGGACCTTATGGATAGAGGCATCAGGACGACGACTTGGGATTGGCCGGATAGATCCAAGTGGTGGTTATTTGCTAATGGCGTGACACTAAACCAGATGGATGGAAGTTTGGTCGTGCCCGAGCATATGCAAGAAGTGTCCCGCGATCTAGTCGCTGCAATAGATGAGACTCAACAAGGAACATTCCATCCTCAAAGGGAGAATGATGAGCTGACAAGGGCATTAAAGAATCCGGAACACCCTGGACGAGCCCGCGGCATCGGCGTGGTCCCATGGAAAGTTGCTCGGGGCCGGAGATCCCTCTTACAAGACTCACCGAAAGAGCATAGCCGAACAGGAAGAGAAACTTCGTGCCATAGAAGAAAAGATGAACAAGAAGGTTGCGTCCTTGGAATCTCAGATGGACGCCAGGGTCAATGAGGCGGTGCAGCTAGCTCTGAGCCAAAGGGGCACTGCTGGGTCACACCCGGATGTTGTGATAAGCCCGGCCTCTCAGCGACACAGCAGCTGTGCATCCACAGCGGCGCCCGACGTACAAGCAGAAAAGCAACCCCAGATTGAACCAACAGCGGTAGATGACTAGAGGTATCCAGTGGATGATGTCACCATGCCGACACCGTGCGAGCTTCATGTGCGAGCAAGAAATATATCCATTCATGTCGCATACGGGTCAGCCCTGCCCCTGAATCCTTCTACTACAATTCATGGAAGGCCGATACCCCCTGGCTACACCTCCGTCACAGTCGAGCAGATAGTTGGAAACAATGAGGATCTTGAGCTCGACTTCGTTGGAGGGGATGGAGAGAAGACATTGGGAGACGCACTGCATGGCGTCGTTCTATGGCGCAAGGCCGACATCAAACTTACTACAAGCACAACGGCTCCCGTGCAGACTGATCGCCCATCTCCGCGGCCTACCTCACCGCCGTCCCCACTGCCACCTCCTTCACCACCGTCTCCGCCGGCGCAAAGGGCCACGAGTACTCCAACTCCTCCTGCACCAGAAAAGGGAAAGAAAAAGACAGCATCCCTCCCAGCGGCTGGACCCTCAAAGAAGAAGCAGAAAATGGCCGAAAGACAATTAACCTACGAGAAAACCGCTGTGGAGTTGGAAGAGGAGACTGCTCGATATATAAAAGAACAATTGAAGCCTAAAGTCCCCCCGCCGAGGGAAAAGGTACCTCTAGAACTAGGGAAAAAGCTTCTCGCAAACCTAGACAACCCACCAAAACCGAAAAGCTTACCCTCGGACTATGATCGTACTCTGACAAAGGCACACAAGGTGAGAAATCTGAAGAAAAAATGTGGCAGGACCATTCCTCAGCTTGGCACACAACAAAAAGAACTCGAGCCCCTCCGGGTGCCAGGGTTGCCACTCCTACACCCGACGGACGTACAACTCCAGGCGGACCTACAGGCCGCAATATTTCTTTCTGAAACTGGATTAACGCTAGAGGAGGCAACAGGGCATGTGGAGGCAAAAATCCCAGTCGCTCGCACTATTACTCCATTCCAGCATGGAAAACCGTTTGTCACTGAGGAAGAGGAGAAAAGTCTAGGCACGCAGATGTTCAATTTGCATAGATGGTACCTGCGAATGGCGAAAGACGAAGGGAAAATGTTTGGAGTCAAATATCGTGACCATGATTTCTTCCGCGGGGAGGACAACTTCTGGGTGTACTTCCAAAATTTATATCACATTTACCATCGACAAGCCCTCGACGCCTCTATCATCACCATTTGGGTTTTGTAAGTATCACTTACCTCTACATTAATACTTTTTGTTAACAAGAACATAATTATATGTGTGCATTATAAAATTTCTATTGCATCATTTAGACAGGAGACCCAAAGAAGCCGAAAACATGGATGGCACCATCAGATCGGCTTCATGTCTCCTTTGCTAGTCAACCAGAAATTGATCAACGAAAGTTACAAGGAAACGTGCCAAAACATGTACGATTCGTTGACTAGGCAAAGTTACAAATCCTATATATTCATACCATACAACTTTGGATAAGCCTTGATCGACTCAAACATCTGTTATATTACTAAATAAATACTAAGTTGTCTAATACATTTATGTATATATCCTATCTATATCTGCAGTTATCATTGGATTTTACTCATACTTTCCATAGAGACCGGCAATCTTATAGTCTTTGACTCAATGAGAAATCCAAAGTCCGCAATCCAACATATCATAGACCCCTTGAACAGGTAAGTTCAGTTTGCACAATCAAATCCTTTTTCTGTTAATAACAATTCCTGAATATCAAACTTAACTTTGAGCGTAGGGTTTGGAAAAAATTTGTGAAAAATAACAAAGGACGTGGTCAATGGAGGCCCGAACTAAACGTTAACATGGATTATCCGGTATGTTCATTCATAAAGATTTGTCTAGTTAAGTATATAATCCCAAATTGTTCTAAATTGAGTAATTTATTTGTTTCTCCTTAAGTGTGCGAGACAACAACAAGGAACTGATTGGTGCGGGTACTACATATGCGACTACTTGCACATCATGACTCCATGCGGGAAGGCTACTGATGAAGAAATGAGAGTATGTCCAAACCGTTCACTAGTATATTTTCATAATTGTACTAACGCACATAATGTTAATGCTTTTTTCCTAAATGATAGATGTCTCAAATGGGGGATGAATGTTACTCTACTGATCGGATCAATGCCGTGTGCGAGCAGCTCGCCGGATTCATTTTGAATGAGATCTTGGATCCTAGAGGCGAGTTCTACTATGACGGTCACATCTATAGAGGACTTCCATCGACATCCTGAGGGGACTAGTAGTTGGACGGCTAACATGACTTGTACATTTGTAAATATTCTTAAACATTATGCCTTGATATTTGTAAATTTGTAAATATATTAGTTCATCTAATTAGCTTAATTATATGCTCGCATTTCACTTTTAGTTAGTTTCAAATATTCTATGAAAACGAACACGAACAACCAATGAACGTAGAGTACTGTAGAGCTTGAGTGTGTTTAGCAATTATAAAAGAATAAACAGTAATAAATATAACAAACAAAATTGGATTTGGGAAAAAAAAGGGAAAAGGTCATTGGTACCGGTTGGAAATACCAATCGGTACCAAAGGGGCTGCCACCTTACGTCAGCGTGCAGCCTCTTTGGTACCTACTGGTATTTCCAACCGGTACCAATGGAAGCCTAAGGCACTGGTTGAAAAACCCGGTGTTTTAAGTCGAGGCCAATGGTCGCGGTTGCGGGGCACCGGTTGGGAAACCGGTGCCATTGGCCTTTCTCAGCCGGTGCCCAAGGCCCGTTTTCTAGTAGTGGGAGTTGCCGAACACGGACCTAGAAAAGACGATCGTGCCGCCAAGACAAGCTGTTGAGGCAAGCTAGATGGCTAAATTAAAGCAGTGAAAAAGTTATTAGATGCATGTAAATTGGATCATTTCTATAGAATAGGATCGGACATATTGTAGGATTTTTTACTACAAATTGTAGCTTAATGATTTGAAGATATATATACTACACAGATTGGCAGATGTTTAAAGAATTTGATGTCAAGAGAATTTTTTTAAACAAAAGATGATGAGATAATTATCAAGCAATTGCAAGCCTTCAAAACGAGAATAATGAAGGTGACGGGCGTCGGGCGGCGTCTAGGGCAGTCAGAAGGCCGAGGCAGGAACGACGTCTAGGGTCACGGTGTGGAGGCGGGAATCTTCCCGCGCGTGGAGTTTTGGCGGTTTTCTCAAAACCGGCCACCTACCCGGGCTTCGCGGACCCCCCAAAACCGCGAACCGGATCTCTATCGACATGGCGGCATCGCGGAGAAGACTTCGATTCGAAGAAAGAACCTCGGCCGTCGGATGAGTCCATGTATCTTCTCCGGTTTTGCCCCTACGGGCCTTCTAGTTTATTTTCAGCTCTAGGGGTAGGTTAGTCTTTTGGGTTGAGAGTTGTTGGGGTTAAATACCCCCTCACCCCCTCTCCCCCCTCTCTCTTTTTTTTTCCTTTTCCTGGACGCAAGAACAGAGCGGCCCTCTCTCCTGGCGTCCTCCTCCTTCCTCTCTTCCTCCCTCTCCTCTCTAGGAATTAGAGGCATGGATTCTTGAGGATTTTGTACTGAGATTGATCGGTAAAGGAGGCCCTTCCCTCCTTGTGCCCTCCGGGGTTTTGAATTCATCTTGTTCTTGTTCTTCTTGTGCCTCGTTTTGATTGAATTTCGAATTTCTTTTGTCATTTCATGAGCACGAGTTAAGGGCTTGATTCTTAATGATTTCATGACTCTTTGTAGTGATTCAAAACCATCTAGCCTAGTGCTATACCCTCCGGAATCACGAGTCCCTCCGAATCGAGTTTGTTGTGTTCTTGAGAAAACCCCAATCTTGCTCGGAATTTCTTCGATTCCTCCCAAACCATGGAGTGATTCATCGATTCCTTCCGTGGACATGTTCACAAGTCCTTTGTAATCATGCCTATGAATTTTGGTGAGATTTGGACTTGATTTGATCCTTCGATCATCGAGTTTTTGGGTGAGGCGCTGACTGGAAAATCGTTTCTGGACTCGAACAGAGTTTTTACCTATCACCGGTTAAACCGACGCTTGTCGTCATGTTGCGTCGGTTCAACCGGTGAGTAGGCTGTTTCGTGGGTTAGGGTTTTCTGCTGTTCGCAAATTGCACCGGTGCATAGCTCTCGATGAGCATCGGATCAACCGGTGTATGTTGACCAGCGACCCCACGAGTGTGTTTTTACTCGTTTAACCGGCGTATTGATTTTTCTCAACGTCAGTTCATCCGGAGCTCTGTTGGATTCGATTTGCTATCTCTCTGGACAACTACACCGGTGCTTTGGGTTTGTGATCGTCGGTTTAACCGGTGCTTAGAAGTTCATTTTTGAGCTCTCTCTGGACAACTGCACCGACATTTAAATCGATTTTGTCGGATCATCCGGTGCTCTATCACTGGTTCAACCGATGCCCATTGAAGCCTCTGTATCGGTTCAACCGGTGCTCGCTTTGACTACTGCCGGCTCTGCTCGTCAGTTGAACCGGCGCCATTCAAACTCAAGCATCGGATCAACCGGTGAGTTATACCGTGCTGTTTCTCGTGCTGCTTTTAGTGCTTGCTTCTGCGATTGTTCTTGCTTGTTCCTAGGGCTGCTTTGTGTTAGTGTAGCTCCTCTATAGCTACTCTACACTTCACCTAGGACTCGAGGGTTGGGTGTAATCTTGGGATCATAGGCCGAGCTTTCTATTGCGAGAATTTTTTGATCGGCTCCCATTCACCCCCCCTCGCTCTGGTCGCTTTTTCGGTCCCTCAATTGGTATCAGAGCGAGGTTGAGGTTTTCAGTACCCTAACTAGTTCGAAAACCACTTGGCGACCATGGCGGGTCTTGGTAAGATCCTAGTGTTTTCCGGCGAGGACTATGCTTATTGGAAGGTTCGCATGTGTGCCTTCTAGCAAAGCATGGGATCCGAAGTCTGGGATATTACCAAGAACTAGGCATACGTAGTGCTTGCCGTTCGGACCTCTCCTCTTTAGGTGTCCGAGCACGAGGCTAACGCCAAGGCTGTCAATGCCTTGTTCGCTGGCGTTTCTCGTGCGGAGTTCTCACGTGTCCAGGGTTTTCAGGAAGCCCACAAAGTATGGACGTGCCTTGAGAACTACCACGAGGGCACACCTCAGGTGAAGGCTAGACTGTTCGAGACTCACCGGCGTGAATATGAGAACTTCACACAGGGGCCGGGTGAGAGCATTGGCGACATGTTCAGTCGGTTTCAATCGATTGTGAACAAAGTCAGTGCGAACAGATCTACTGATGCCCTTGAGTACACAGAGCACGAGAAGGCCCTCAAGTTGCTCTATGCACTTGATTGCTCTATGTGGGATCTCAAGGTGAACACGATAATTGAGCCTGTAGGCAATGAGACTCTGATCGTGAATGAGCTTTTCAGCAAGCTCAAGGCCACGGAGGTGGATAACCAGACACGAGCCAAGCTCAATGGTGCCCCTCCTTCCAAGAGCATCGCTCTTGTGACAGGCCCAGGTGGATCAGGCTCTAACGCTAACTCTGCTCTTGGCTTTTCTCTTGCCTCTTTGCCTTCTGTTACAGATGAGCAGTTAGAGACACTGGGCGACGACGACTTGTGCCTCATCATCAACAAGTTCCAGCATGTCTACCACAATAGGTAGAGGAAGAAGTACCCCGGGTGCTACCACTGCGGCGATCTGAACCACTTCATCACCGACTGCCCCAAGAAGTCCGGCGGTGGCCAGAACAACAACTCCGACTACTACCGCCACCGCGACCGCGACGAGGGAGGCTCCAACAAGGAGCGTCGGTGCCACAAGCACTGCAGTCGTGACCGGGGAGGACGCTTCAACAAGGAGTCGCTCAAGAAGCGCTTCCAGTATAAGGCCAAGAAGCGGGAGAAGGCTTTCCTGGCGCAGCTTAGTGACCTCGACAAGAGCTCTGACACCGACCTCTGACGACGATGACAAGAAGAAGAAGAAGCGGGACAAGGATGCCACCGGCTTCATCGGCCTTTGCTTGGCGGCCGGCCGGCGCAAGGGTTTCTGCACCATGGCGGGTGAAGCCAATGGTGCTCGTGCGTCTCCAGGTGGACATGCTACACCGACGCACGACGGCTCTTCTCCTAGATCCGAGAGTGATTCAGAGGTAAACTCCACTATTGACCTGCTTGATACTGAGATTAGGGAGTTGTACGCCGCTCTCGACAACCAGAAGAGGCTGCTTAAGGAAGCAGCTAGAGAGCGTAGAAAGCTTAGGGCTGAGCTGGCTTGCGCTAGAGAGAAATCTGGTGAGGATGAGTGCGCTGGCTGCATATCTCACATGAATGATCTTGTTGCTCTCCGTGCCAAGCATGATGAGAACGTTGCGAACTTGGATGTTGCCAAGACTTCGCTTGCTGACGTGTCTCATGAGCTAGCTAAGGCCAAGCATGAGCTTGAACTGGCTAAGGATGCTCCCATAGTTAGTGATGTGCTTGAATGCGATGAGTGTCCCATTTTTAAGTCTGATCTAGCTTCTTTGCAGTCTAAGTTTGCCACTGTTATTTGTGAGCTAGAGGAGCTTAGATCTAGGCATGTTCTGCTTAGTGCCTGTAAGCTTTGTCCCACGCTTAGATCGGAGCTAGATGAGAAGAACGCCTTGATTAAGTCTTTAGGGAAGACTAAGGTCGGGGAGTCTAGCCCACCTATTGATTGTCATGTTTGCCCCGGTTTGATTTCTGATTTGGATAATCTTGTGGTAGAGAAAGCCAACTTGGAGAATGAGAATACCTATCTTAGGGCGATTCTGAGTTGGGTTTCTAGCAGTGAGCCGCAGTTGGGCACGATGATCAAGCAGTTTAAGCGTGGTGATGGTTTTGGGGTCGATTACACATACGCGAAGTCAGACTTTGACAAGCTGTATGGTAAGATCGGCAAGGCTGCTGGAGCTCCAAGTGCTCTAAACACTACTAGCACGAGCACACAGCCTTCACTTGTTGACCCCGTGGATGGTGTGCTTAAAGAACCATCGAAAGCACCTCCACAAAAGCAGGTTTGGGTTCCAAAGCCCAATGAGCTGAGGAATCCCCTCGATACGCTCCCTGCTGCCACAGCCCAGGTTGCCCAGAAGAAGGGGGCTTGCTTGTCCCCGTCCGCAGGCGAGGCCTCTACCTCCCAAGAGAGAGGTGAGGTACCACTGCCAGTACTGTGACAGAGAGGGTCACCTAGAGGAGTTTTGCTTCAGGAGGAAGCGGGCTGTGAGGCGTGAGCAGGAGAGACGCAACCCGGACATGTACTCTGCTCGGGTGCATGGTCCTCCTCGGCGTGGTGGTAGGCAAGATGCTAGGGCGCGCCGTGTAGGTGGAGGACAGGGAGACGGTGGTGGTTACCGTGCTCCAGCGGGTGGTCGCTTTTGCCAGTCGTGATCCTGGTCGTTCTCAGTACGGCTATGGACCACGGGACCGAGGCTTTGAAGGAGGTTACGATGCACCACGCTTTCCTCGTGATGGTGGTCGTCAGCCTCGCAGTAGATGGGACAGGGGATACGCTTTTACTGATTTTGCTAACCCTTCTGTAGAGCAAATGGCTCGACACTGGTTTGCTTCACACTTTGCTAACCCCAGTGTTGAGATATTTTCTCACCCTTTATCTCACTACTGATGTGCAGGTTGGAGGCTTGGAGAACAGGTCGATCATGGACTCCGGTTGTTCGCGCCATATGACCGGGAATGACAAATGGTTCTCCAGCCTCACCCCAACGCGCCACAAAGAATGCATCATATTTGGGGATAATGGTAAGGGTAAGGTACGTGGTGTTGGCGCTGTTAGAGTTTTTGATCGCTTCACCCTGAGAGAGGTTGCTTTGGTTTCGAATCTGGGCTTTAATTTTCTCTCTGTTTCGCAACTTCTTGATGAGGGGTTTGAAGTTCGCTTTAAGGAAAGTTGTTCTCGAGTTTTGGATTCCAAAGGAGACCTGGTTTGCCGGATCGTTCCTCGTGACCGAGTTTTCTTGGTCGATTTCTCTGGAACTCCTTTTGGCCCTTCTTGTTGCTTGTTAGCTGGTCCTTCTTCTGATCTGTGGAAGTGGCATAAGAGACTTGGACATTTGAGCTTTGACTTGTTGTCGAGACTTAGCTCACTTGGCCTGATCCGAGGATTGCCCAAATTGAAGTTTGAAAAGGACCTTGTTTGCCACCCATGTCGCCACGCGAAGATGATTGCTACTTCTCATCCGCCTGTTAAACAGTTGATGACCACTCACCCTGGAGAGTTGCTACACATGGACACAGTTGGTCCTTCTAGGGTGATGTCAGCTGGTGGGAAGTGGTACGTTCTTGTGATCGTGGACGACTTTTCTCGTTAGTCTTGGGTATTTTTCATGAGAACCAAGGATGAGGCTTTCGAGTTTGTTTGAGACTTGATCTTGAGGTTGAAAAACAAGCTACCCCAGGCAATGTGGGCGATTCACAGTGATAATGGCACAGAATTAAAAAACGCTCGTTTTGACACCGTTTGCAGTGATCAAGGGCTTGAACACCAGTATTCTTCTCCCTACACTCCACAACAGAATAGAGTTGTAGAATGGAAGAATCAGACACTGGTTGAGATGGCGAGGACGATGCTCGACGAGCATAGGACTCCTCAAAAGTACTGGGCTGAGGCGGTCAATACCGCTTGTTATGTGTCCAACCGCATTTTCTTGCGTGCTTTCATGCACAAGACTTCTTATGAGTTGCGATTTGGACGCCAGCCGCGTGTTGACCATCTCAGAGTTTTCGGTTGCCGGTGTTTTGTGCTGAAGGAAGGAAATCTTGATAAGTTTGAGTCTCGATCGTCTGACGGTATTTTTATCGGTTATGCTTCTCAATCTAGAGCTTACCGTGTGCTGATTATTGATACTAACATCGTCTGAGAGACTTGTGAAGTCACTTTCGACGAGACTGCACCGTGCAATTCTTCTGTCTTTGAGGTTCCAGGAGATGATGAGCTCGGCACCCCCATCTTTGAAGATGACAAGGAAGAAGCTGCGGAGGGTGATGTTGAGGCTACCACGCGTGCTGTGGACCCAGTCGCCTCTGCCACAAGCTCGGACGATGATGACGGCCCCGATCCGACTACATCCACTTCCCGGGGGCCGATCGAGCAGGTGACTCAGCCTTCCCTAGCTGCACAAGAGGAGACACTAGCTTTGGTTGAGAACGAGGTGACTTTGACAAGGGAAGCACCGCGACACATTCAGCGTCGTCACCCACCTCAACAGATGCTAGGTGACCTCAACGAGAGAGTCACACGGTCCAAGGTAACAAGTATCGCTGGCTTTGCTCATTCAGCGTTTGTTGCCTCTTTTGAGCCCAATGATATTTGACACGCTATTTCTTATTCTAATTGGGTCAATGCCATGCATGAGGAACTCGAAAATTTTGAAAGAAACCAAGTTTGGGTTTTAGTCGAGCCTCCACCTGCTTGTAATCCCATCAGAACGAAGTGGGTTTTCAAAAACAGGTAGGGTGAGGATGGGTTGGTTGTTTGAAACAAGGCTCGTCTTGTTGCCCAGGGGTATTGACAAAAAATAAGGGATTGATTTTGAGGAAACTTTTGCCACTGTTGCTCGTTTGGAAGCGATTCAGATTTTTCTTGCATTTGCTGCTTTTAAGGGTTTTAAAGTTTTCCAAATGGACGTTAAATCTGCCTTCTTAAATGGTTTTATCGAAGAAGAGGTTTATGTGAAACAACCCCCTGGTTTCAAAAATCCCAAGTTTCCAAACCGTGTTTATAAACTTCAGAAAGCACTTTATGGTTTGAAACAGGCACCTAGAGCTTGGTATGATAGACTGAAAACATTTTTGCTGGCTCAGGGTTTTAAAATGTGATGTGTGGATAAAACTTTGTTCCTCATGCGGCCTGGCACTGATTTTCTATTAGTTCAGATATACGTGGATGATATTATCTTTGGTGGCTCTTCTCACGCACTTGTCTCCAAGTTTTCTGAGCAGATGTCCAGGGAGTTCGAGATGAGTATGATGGGTGAGCTGCAGTTCTTCCTCGGGCTGCAGATCAAGCAAACTCTTCAGGGCACGTTTGTCCATCAAGCCAAGTACACCAGGGACTTGCTGCGGAAGTTCGACATGAGTGACTTGTCACCTCAGCCGACTCCGATCAGCACTTCGACGGCGCTTGATGAGGACTTGGACGGGGAGGCGGTGGACCAGAAGGAGTACAGGAGCATGATCAGCTCTCTCCTGTACCTGACGGCGACGCGGCCAGACATTCAGTTCGGTGTCGGCCTCTGTGCGCGGTATCAGGCTTCTCCGCGCACCTCCCACAGGCAGGTGGTGAAACGCATCTTTAGGTATCTGAAATTCACCCCTGAGTTTGATCTTTGGTACTCTACGGATTCTTCTTTGGTTTTGGTGGGCTTTTCTGATGCTGATTTTGGTGGGTGTCGGTTGGATCGCAAGTCGACATCCGGCACTTGTCAATTTCTCGGTACATCTTTGGTGTCTTGGTCCTCTCACAAGCAGGCTAGCGTAGCGCTTTCTTCCGCAGAAGCTAAGTATGTTGCCGCTGCTAGCTGTTGCTCCCAGATACTTTGGATGAAACAAACCTTGCAGGATTATGGACTGAGTTTTGATAGGGTTCCCATCTTTGTAGACAACATGTCAGCTATTAGCATTGCAAAGAACCCTGTCCTACACTCCAGAACCAAACACATAGATATCCGGTTCCACTTCCTGCGAGACAATCATGAGAGAGGCCACATAGACTTGATCCATGTCCCTTCAGAGAGGCAAACCGCAGATATCCTAACCAAACCCCTTGAGCAGGACACCTTTGCTCGCTTGCGAGGGGAGCTTGGGGTTTTTTTACCCCTTTTGATCGCTGACTTTTATTTGGTTAGCTTTGTAGGGTTTATTTGTTTTTCCCTTAGTTTTCTAGGTTTGGTAGTTGCATTGTGCATATGCATAGTACATTTCTGCATTTTACACTGCCTCACTTGCACTAGCATTCTTGTATACATTGCTATGATCTCCTAGTACGTGCTAGTGTGAGTTTATAAACGTGGTCATGAATAGCTTGCTCCACTATGTATATGACATCATCTGAGTTAAGTTATTTTGATTTGAAAATTTGAAAACATAGTCACCCGGTCTTGGCTACTAGCATGTTAGGGCATGTTTATATGCTTTGCTATCTCATTCATGCTAGTGTAGCCTTTCGTTCAGCAATTCATACTTGATATGTTCTAAAATTGGTAAAATTGCTTGAATTGTGCTTGAAATGGAATGGAAAGATCCAGGTGGGATTGCTTGTCGCACTGATCGAGCTTTCGGGACGGCTCACATAGCACTAGTGAGAACCCGGGCAAGGCTGTGCATGACTGAAGCGAGTGTCTTAAGCTTCTGACTGCCTTTGGCATAGGCTTGGCCTCGCTACTAAGTAAAGCATGACAAGCTTTCAACCCCTGGCAGAATCAATTGCTTGAAATAATTTGATTGCAAAATGAATGTTTACAACATGCTTTGGATGTTTCGGCTCACCTGTATGAGTTTGATTAGCACTGTCTATCATTCCCTATTTGCTAGTGCTAGATCAAGGGTGATGCTTTTATTTCTCCTAAACTGAACTTGCCTAGCTCTAGACTGATTTGATATACCCTGTTGGGCTAGATGCAGGTCTTGTTTATGGATGCACACGTGCTTGTGACTAGTTGTTGCTCATATCCTTGTATCCCTGAATGCTTTCACTTACACCTCCTGCATTGCATTCATTGCTTAGAATATGTTCATGGGGAGTCTCAGTTTCAGGGGGAGCTTTAGGTCTAAGCCTTGATGTGTGCATGTGCCAACAAGGGGGAGAAATTAGTGATCGAAGAAGAGAGAAATTGTTTGATTTTTAAAAATTTGTTGTGCACAGGGCTTTGAGAGTGCATACATGTGGTGAGAGTTGCACTGGTAAGGGGGAAATGCATGGAGTTTCTGCTTTGTTTAGCTCATGGTTTTTCCTTTCGCTTCTGGCATGACTGTGTCGAGCCCTGCCTCTGTCTTTGAGGAGTCATGCCTTTGTTTGATCGATTGCGTCGAGCCGTTGCCCTTGTCTGAGGGAATCGATCTTTGCTTGGTTAAGTGACTTGTTCTTGCTTCTTTCGAGCTTTTGACACTTGTTCAAGTTCTCTCTTGCTTCCTTGTTCTTCTTTGTTTTTGTTTCTCTCTTGGTTCGATTGTGGTGTGTTGACAATGCACTCATCAAGGGGGAGATTGAGAAATGTGGAGTACTCTATCTTGCTTGTGATGAGTGAATTGTCAACCGTGCGGTGTAATCATGTGTTTGGTCTTTGGTTGCAGGTACACGGGTGTCAAGTGTCGACGGAGATCTGCTGTGGAGGTGCTGTGGCCGATGGACCGTGCGGTGGACGGCGGTGAAGGGCAGCCGGGACCGGAGCTTGTGCCAGGCGGCAACTGTGGCGTCCACTCCTGGATCGAGGGCACAAGCGGCGACGGAAGGCGGGTTTCTTGGTTTGCGCCACAAAACCAAGGAGGCACGGCGGTTGAAGACACCAAGTCATGGAGGTACGGGCATCGGTCTCGGGACTGACGGAGGCGACGGGCGTCGACATCGTCTAGGGCCTCGCTGCGGGCGAGGAGATGACGGGCGTCGGGCGGTGTCTAGGGCCGTCAGAAGGCCGAGGCAGGAACGGTGTCCAGGGCCACGGCGTGGAGGCGGGAATCTTCCCACGCGTGGAGTTTTGACGATTTTCTCAAAACCGGCCACCTACCCGGGCTTCGCAGACCCCCCAAAACCGTGAACCGGATCTTCACCGACATGGCGGCATCGCGGAGAAGACTTCGATTCGAAGAAAGAACCTCGGCCATCGGATGAGTCCATGTATCTTTTCCGGTTTTGCCCCTACGGGCCTTCTAGTTTATTTTCAGCTCTAGGGGTAGTTTAGTCTTTTGGGTTGAGAGTTGTTGGGGTTAAATACCCCCTCACCTCCTCTCCCCCTTCTCTCTCTTTTTGCCTTTTCCTGGACGCAAGAACAGAGCGGCCCTCTCTCCTGGCGTCGTCCTCCTTCCTCTCTTCCTCCCTCTCCTCTCTAGGAATTAGAGGCATGGATTCTTGAGGATTTTGTACTGAGATTGATCGGTAAAGGAGGCCCTTCCCTCCTTGTGCCCTCCAGGGTTTTGAATTCATCTTGTTCTTGTTCTTCTTGTGCCTCGTTTTGATTGAATTTCGATTTTCTTTTGTCGTTTCATGAGCACGAGTTAAGGGCTTGATTCTTGATGATTTCGTGACTCTTTGTAGTGATTCAAAACCATCTAGCCTAGTGCTATACCCTCCGGAATCACGAATCCCTCCGAATCGAGTTTGTTGTGTTCTTGAGAAAACCCCAATCTTGCTCGGAATTTCTTCGATTTCTCCCAAACCATGGAGTGATTCGTCGATTCCTTCCATGGACATGTTCACAAGTCCTTAGTGATCGTGCCTACGAATTTTGGTGAGATTTGGACTTGATTTGATCCTTCGATCATCGAGTTTTTGGGCGAGGCGCTGAATGGAAAATCGTTTCTGGACTCGAACAGAGTTTTTACCTATCACCGGTTAAACTGATGCTTGTCGTCATGTTGCATCGGTTCAACCGGTGAGTAGGCTGTTTCATGGGTTAGGGTTTTCTGTTGTTCGCAAATTGCACCGGTGCATAGCTCTCGATGAGCATCGGATCAACCGGTGTATGTTGACCAGCGACCCCACGAGTGTGTTTTTACTCGTTTAACAGGCATATTGATGTTTCTCAACGTTGGTTCATTCGGAGCTCTGTTGGATTCGATTTGCTATCTCTCTGGACAACTGCACTGGTGCTTTGGGTTTGTGATCATCGGTTTAACCTGTGCTTAGAAGTTCATTTTTTGAGCTCTCTCTGGACATCTACACCGACGTTTAAATCAATTTTGTCGGATCATCCGGTGCTCTATCACCGGTTCAACCGACGCCCTTTGAAGCCTATGCATCGGTTCAACCAGTGCTCGCTTTGACTGCTGCCGGCTCTGCTCGTCGGTTGAACCGGCGCCATTCAAACTCAAGCGTCGGATCAACCGGTGAGTTATACCGTGCTGTTTCTCGTGCTGCTTTTAGTGCTAGCTTCTGCGATTGTTCTTGCTTGTTCCTAGGGCTGTTTTGTGTTAATGTAGCTCCTCTATAGCTACTCTACACTTCACCTATGACTCAAGGGTTGGGTGTAATCTTGGGATCATAGGCCGAGCTTTCTATTACAAGAATTTTTTGATCGGCTCCCATTCACCCCACCTCTGGTCGCTTTTTCGATCCCTCACGTTGATCTTTTGTCTAATATTATCCCATTTTGCCACCACATAAAAGCACTAAATGGTGTAGTTTTTTTTATATCCACACCCATTAGTACACCAAGAAATTATCACCGTTGAATTGAACCATCGAGATCTCCTCTCCCCTTTTCACTCCTTATTCATGTCCAATTGATCCTGTTTTCTGGATCATGCACGTACCTCTTCAGCAGCTTGCTCTCCAGCTTCTACGATACATATCCCTTTGACGCCTCGATCAGAATAGGAACCGGCTCTTTAGCTTCCAAGGAATTCATCTTCCACCAGACAATCAAGCCCCACGAGACGATGCCTCGTTGACTGCTTATCTCCTCAACCCCGAAGATCATACCATGGCTGGTCGCCGGTGTCCACGGACGTCCTTGCCGGTGGCGTGGACAACATTCAGCACACCATATTAGTGGCGAACTAGGATGGAATCTAGGATTGTCCAATAGAAATTTTTAACGGGCTGGCCTAATCAGCTAGCGCGCTAGGACGGCTAATGGCCAGCGATTTCGGACACATCGTCCTTTCCCTTTAGTTTTGCGCGTCTGACACGTCTCTTTCCCTTTCTGTGCTTCGAGCTCCGGTTTCTCTCCTGCTTCTGCATGTTTTTTTCCTATCTCGCCATTTCCTTTGCATGGCATTTCTTTTGTGCGTAACTATGTAATACAAACTTCCGTGTTACATAACTAATGCACACAACTTTTATATAAAATTTTTTTAGACCACTTATAAGAGTAATTATGTAACAACTTTCATGATACATAACTTATGCACACAACTTTTATCTATAACTTTTGTCATACAACTTATAAGAGCATAATTTTGTAGCGCCACTTCTGCGATGCACTACGCTCATTATATAATGGTTCCTTGAACTTTAATGATAATTTCGTTACTTGATAATTTTGTGCCACCACTTTCATGATATGAACAACTTATACGTTATAACTTTTTCTTTTTGTCTTTTATTAATGTTGTTTAGAGAATTCTATGTATAACTTGTCCACAATGTACACACATGTAAAAAATGGTACTCCCTCCATTCCACAAAAAGTGCGATTCTGTGTTTGAAAAAAAAAATTATAAAGAGTGCAATTCTAGAAATTTTATCTTAATTACCTACATAACTAAGGAGTTGGATTTTACTTGCATGACAAACACTGCCAGAAAACTGCTCATTCGTCTGCGGAGGTTAGTACCGGGCGCACTTTGGCCCGGTACTAACGTGCATCTTTAGTACCGGGCCAAAGATACAGTACCATCTGGAGCCATTTAGTACCGGCTGGAGCCACCAGCCGGCACTAAAGTGCGCCACCGACAGCCGGGCGCAACGGCTAGGTGGCCACTTAGTACCGGCCGGAGCCACCAGCCGGTATTAAATGGAGCCGAGCCAATTTAGTACCGGCTGGTAGCTTCAGCCGGTACTAAATTGCGACTTCTAGTACCGGCTGGAGTCACCAGCCGGTACTAATACGCCCACTATAAATCACCTCGTCTTCTTCCTCCCTGAGCCCAAGCCAACCATTTGACTGAGCTCGGGCTTTCTTCCCATTGCGAGTTAGAGAGGAGGTGCTGCCCCATTTTCTCAAGTTTTGTGGAGATTTCACTCATCCAAGTACACTAAAGGTTTGCAACTTCTTCCTCTCTTGTTTGATGGTATTTATTATTTGTTTCATGCTCTATAGTTTGAGATATTTGTGATTTTTAGAAATATATAGAATGAGCATGTTTTCTATGATTTATGGATGGATTTGAGATGCATAGAACCCATTACTTGAATTTGGAGAAGGTGTATTGGATAGTTTCAATGTGTATAATTTATAGGGATTTTTTTCAAGTGGTATGGTTAATTAGTTTGGTATTTGTTATGCATTTAGTTGCATTATTTTGGCACTCTAATGATGGTTTATAATTTATGTTTTCATTTTAATTCTAATATTTTGTTCATTTTTTATATTTATTTGATTAGTGTACTGAAATTAGTTTTGTTTCTTAATGAGATATATAATTGACCTGTTATTAATATTACTTCTTAGAAATACCTACAGCTCATTCTCTTGAGTTCCACCCTGCAGAGCGTGTTGGTCTTGTTAGCGGTCGTATTCGTCGTTTGATTAAGAAAGCTTTTCATATATTCTCCCTTGGCAAAGAAAGCCATAAATTTTATTATGAATTTAACGTCGAGTTACATGGTACTGATGATGATCGTGAGTTGATGGCTCGATATAATGCAAGACGTGAAGAGTCGGGGCTGGCGGAATATGACCGTTCAGTGTCAAGACTTCGCGAGGTAGTTCACAAGGCATCGGTTAAAAGATCTCATGATGAGTAGTTTGTATTAGGTAGCTAGCATGTAGTGTAATCTATATTTATTAATTTGGACTTTTATTTATCATGTTGATTAATTTAAGCATGCTATGTAATGGATATTCTGACCTTTTGTATTTCAATGTTAAATTCGCGAAAATGGCAATTGTATTTCATTATGTTATGTGCCAAATGATATGAATACAAGTAAAATAATGTTGTTACTTAATACAAAATTGTAGATCGATGGACCGACAATGGATGTACGGCGACCGGTGCACCATGGCGTGGATTAATGATCTAAAGTCTTTTCTCGATTCGACGGAGGCCCACAAGTCATCGAAAGGTTTCATGTGTTGTCCATGCCACTTTTGCCAAAATAAAAAGGACTACTCTAAGAGAAGCACTCTACACGCCCACATTTATGAAAAGGGTTTCATGGATAACTATACTCTTTAGACCAAGCACGTTGAACCTGGAGTTGTGATGCAAGATGGTGAAGAAGATGATGATCATAATATTGCAGACTGGGCTCATCTATATGAAGCAGGAGCCTTTGAAGATGAACCCATGGACGATGCTGAAGAAATGGACGAGGCTGGAGAATATGCAGCAGAAGACCAACCACCTGATGAATTAGGTCAGGTTCTAGTGGATTCACAAAGAGACTATGAAACTTTAAAGGAGTCAAAGAAGTTTGAGAAGATGTTGGAGGATCACAAAAAATTATTGTATCTAGATTGCAAGCAGGGGCTTAAAAAGTTGGGTACCTCACTTGAAATGCTGCAGTGGAAGGCAGCTAATGGTGTCACCGATAAGGGATTTGAGGAGCTACTTGGAATTGTAAAGAACATGCTTCCAGAGGGGAATGAACTGCCCTCTACAACATACGAAGCAAAGAATGTTGTTTGTCCTCTTGGATTGGAGGTACAGAAAATTCACGCATGTCCTAACAATTGTATTCTCTATCGAGGCGAAGAATATAAGAAACTAGATGCTTGTCCTGTCTGTGATGCAAAACAGTACAAGATCAGGCAAAAAGATCCTGGTGAGGTCGACGGGGAGCCCGTCAAGAAAAAAGTTCCCGCTAAGGTGATGTGGTATTTCCCAGTAATACCACATTTGAAGCGCTTTTCAGAAATAAATCCAATGCTAAATTGATGCGGTGGCATAAAGAAGAGCGTAACCAAGATCAGATGCTGAGACACCCTACGGATGGGTCCCAGTGGAGAAACGTGGATAGAGATTTCCCAGATGATAATGACCCAAGGAACATAAGGTTTGGTTTAAGTACGGACGGAATGAATCCATTCGGCGAGTGGGGCAGCAGTCACAGTACATGGCCTGTGACCCTCTGTATGTTCAACCTTCCTTCTTGGCTATGCATGAAGCGGAAGTACATGATGATGCCGGTGCTTATCCAAGGCCCAAAACAACTGGGCAATGATATTGACATGTACCTAAGACCGATGGTCGATGAACTTTTACTGCTGTGGAAGGAGGAAGGTGTACGTGTTTGGGATGAGTACGAACAGGAGAATTTTGATCTGCGAGCATTGCTTTTCATTACCATCAACGATTGGCCTGCACTTAGCAATCTATCCAGACAGTCGAATAAGGGATACCAGGCATGCACTCATTGTCTAGAAAAAACCGATAGCTTGTATCTAAAAAATTGTAAAAAGGTCGTGTACATGGGTCATCGTCGATTCCTTCCCCTCAACCACCCCTTAAGAAGTAAAGGAAAACATTTCAAAGGGTAACCAGAAACTCATGCTAAGCCTATGTTTCGAAATGGGAAGCGTGTTTTCTCGATGGTGAAGGATGTCCATGTCGTGTTTGGAAAGGGCCGTGGAAGCCAACAAGTTTCGAATGATGAAAACGGCCATGCCCCAATGTGGAAGAAGAAGTCCATACTATGGGAGCTCGCATATTGGGAAGTCCTGGAGGTCCGCAACACAATCGATGTGATGCTCTTGACAAAGAATCTTTGCGTGAACCTGCTAGGATTCCTTGGTACGTATGGGCAGTCAAAAGATACACTAGAAGCAAGACGTGATTTGAAAGAAACAAAACAACGAGAAGACCTACGCCCTGAGAAGAGAGAAAATGGACAACACTACTTGCGTCCTGCTAGCTACACTCTCAGCAAAGAGGAGAAGGAAAGCATGTTTGATTGCTTGAACAGTATGAAGGTACCGTCCGGTTACTCCTCGAATATGCAGGGAAGAATTAATATGAAAAAGAAAAAGTTCACAAACTTAAAGTCTCATGATTGCCACGTTCTGATGACCCAATTGCTTCCAGTCGCGCTGAGGGGCATTCTACTAGAAAATGTAAGATTAGCAGTGGTGAAGCTATGTGCCTCTCTTAATGAAATTTCGCATAAGGCAATCAATCCAAATAAGCTCACAAGGCTATAAAATGATGTGGTCCAATGTATTGTCAGTTTTGAGATGGTCTTTCCACCTTCATTCTTTAATATTATGACCCATCTCCTGGTTCATATTGTGAAAGAGATAAACATTTTAGGCCCTGTATTCCTACACAATATGTTCCCTTTCGAGAGATACATGACAGTCTTAAAGAAGTACGTTCGGAATCATTCTCAGCCAAGGGCTACGGAACAGAGGAGGTCATTGAGTTTTGTGTTGATTTCATTGAATAACTTAATTCGATTGGGGTTCCCATGTCACACTATGATGGGCGACTGAAAGGAAAGGCCACACTAGGTAAGAAATCTAATATGCACATCCCTGAAAGTGAAATCCGCAAAGCAAATTTCACCGTTCTATAGAATTCATCCCTTGTGGCCCCATATATGGATGAGCACATGAATATTGTCCGGTCTGAAAACATATGGAAGTCTGAGGCCTGGATTACACGTCATCACATAGATAGCTTTGCGGTTTGGCTTAAAAGGAAACTCATGGGTGATAGCATGATTGATGTACAATGGCAATGGCTTGCTAGGGGACCATCGGATACAATCATCCAATACCAAGGGTATGAGATCAATGGATATACATTTTACACAAGAACCCAAGATGAAAAGAGCACGAATCAAAATAGTGGTGTGCGTATTGATGCAATAGGCCATGATGGAAATAAGGACAGCTACTTTGGTGTCATAGAGGAAATATGGGAGCTAGACCATGGGCCTTTGAAGATTCCTATGTTTCGGTGCCAATGGGTGAATCGATTTGGAGGCGGCGTAACGACAGACTGGTATGGGATGACAATAGTGGACTTAAAAAAATTAGATATAAAGACGAACCATTTGTCCTCACCAAGGATGTGACGCAGGTGTTCTATGTGAAGGACATGACAAGAAAACCTAAGAAAAATCAAGGCAAGTCCGACGACGAGCCAAAACGCCACATAGTTCTTCCAGGAAAAAGAAAAATCATTGGAGTTGAAGACATTTCGAACAAGTCAGAAAACTTTGATCAGTTTGATGACCGTCCTCCATTCCCAGTCGATGTTGACCCTAGCATCCTGTTATCCAAAGAGGATGCTCCTTGCTTGTGCCGTGATCATGAACAAGGGACATTCATAAAAAGAAAGGTTATCAATGTTCCATTAAACAATGATGTGTAATTAATATGATGTACTTTGATGCTTATGTGACCAAGTGATTGATGTAATATGTTTGAAACTTATTTTGAACTCAATGTGACGAGTTCAGAGCGTAAACCTATGCTGTGATGTAAAGTATAAAACTATTAATTTTTTTGGTTACAATAGTATTTTTTCATTTTTTATGCATTTGAATAATACTTAAGACACTAAAACACATTTGACACACTAATATAGCAAATTTTGATCTCAATACCATAAATTAAGTGCTTAAATAGTAAATATTTGCATTTTTAAGCATTTGTATAATACTTTAGACACTAAAACACATTTGACACACTAATATAACAAATTTTGATCTCAATACGATAAATTAAGTGCTTAAATAGTAAATATTTGCATTTTTATGCATTTGCATAATACTTTACACACTAAAACACATTTGACACACTAATATAACAAATTTTGATCTCAATACGATAAATTAAGTGCTCAAATAGTAAATATTTGCATTTTTATGCATTTGCATAATACTTTAGACACTAAAACACATTTGACGCACTAATATAACAAATTTTGATTTCAATACGATAAATTAAGTGCTTAAATAGTAAATATTTGCATTTTTATGCATTTGCATAATATTTTATACACTAAAACACATTTGACACACTAATATAACAAATTTTGATCTCAATATGATAAATTAAGTGCTTAAATAGTAAATATTTGCATTTTTATGCATTTGCATAATACTTTAGACACTAAAACACATTTGACACACTAATATAACAAATTTTGATCTCAATACGATAAATTAAGTGGCTAAATAGTAAACATTTGTATAATTACTTTGAATTTTGAGTACAAACAAATATTATAGTAATAAAGCAATTTTGCATGTTCAAAATAGTAGATTTATCCATTTTTAATCCTTTTTTTCAAGAAAATCATTTGTAGTCCTTTTATTTAATTTATTACACACAAAACACATTTAAAAGAATTGTAAACTATAATTTAGTCTCAGTACTTCGACATTAGTGCAGAAACCAATATATCATAAAATTAAAGTATGTAAAGAAATTTTGCATGGTAAAAATAGTAAACATATACATTTTTAAACCTTTTTTAATTTTATTACACAAAAGACCCATATACCACAATTATAAAACAACTATAAAACAGAATATAAATAACCACAGTTTTGAAGTTTAGTACCGGCTCAGTATATGGCCCGGTACTAAACTATCCCCAAAAAATTTCCCGCCAGAAGGGACAGTTTAGTACCGGGCTAGGTTTCTGCCTGGTACAAAATGATGCTGTTTAGTACCGAGCCGTGTTCTGAGCCGGTAGTAAACGTGCCTAACACCAGTTTAGTACCGGGCGCAGCCACGGTCCGGTACTAAACTGTGTTGCATATAGGGGAGATCCGGGACTTGGCCGTTTCCATCCCCCCTTTCTTCCTCTCACGCACGTCGACGTCCATCGCTGCCGCCGCTGCCGTCCTGTCCCACGCTGGAGCCTCCGCACTGCACCCGGCCCGTCCCCTCCCCGCCAGCCCTGGAGCGCTGCCTCCGACCCGGCCGCGCGCCGTCAACTCCGGCCGGATCCACGCCACACCGTCGCCTCCGAGCCGCCGCCTTCACGCCCGCCGGTTGACGTCGCCGCCTCTTGTGCCTCCTCCGCATCGCCGCCCCCTCCGTCGCCCGGCCCCCTCCTCCGCACCGCTGCTTTGCTCTGCCGCCCGATAAGCCGTGGGCACACGCCCGGTGGCGCTCCTCCTGACGCCCACCCGCTGTGCCAACCACCGGGCCGGGCCGGCCTCGGCTCAGCCCGGGCCGGCCAATTGTGCTTACGTGACGTCAGCATTTTTTTTAATTGGATAGTTATAGGTGTTTTTTAATTACATAGTCAATTAAAAAAATGTTAGAAAATGGTAGTTAATTAGATAGTTGATTAGAAAAATGTTAGATAGTTAATTAGAACATTTGTGAACATTAGTAAAAATTTATAGAAAATAGTACGAAATATTAAAATATTTTTCATGTACTTATTTTCCATTAAATAGGAGGAAATAGTAGAAAATTGTAGAAACTCCCATTGCAAATTGCATATATTATATTTTTGTATCAATATCAATATTTTATAGAAATTGATGATATTTGTGAACACTTTTAGAAATTGATGAAAATAGTAGGAAAATTTGTAGAAATTATGTCTAAATTGTAGATATTTGTACAAATGAAGTAAATAGTGGCCTAATGTTAGAGAAATTATGGAAAAGTTTGGAAAATGTAGAGAAATTATGGAAAATTTTGGAAAATGTACGAAAAATTACGAAAAATGTATGGAAAATTATGGAAAGTGTAGAGGAATTATGAAAAATGTAGATAAATTATGAAAAATTATTGCTTAGGTATATTATACAGAAGTATGTCTTTATATCTTGTATTAATTATGGATATTGTACAAAAACTTTGTATATTTTAGAAAAATTCATGTCTTTACGGGCTTCACATTTATTGTTTTATTTGGTATTGTTGAATTGTATATGTTATGAAATGTATATGATGTAAATTTTGTATTGTACAGCTTTATTTATTGAATTTCTAATTTTCTTTGTAAATTTTAGTCTGCTATACTATAAACAGGTGTAATTAGTAGAAAAGCTTAGAAAATCTTAGAAAATTTAGGGCACATTGTATATAAGATGTATATGATGTAAATTTTAGAAATTATGTCCATGTATGCATTGTACAGCTTTATCGTTGGCGCACTTGTCATTTTTTTATATATTGTTAATTAGTACAAAATTGCATATCATACATATGTTGATTCACATAGGAAACAAAATGGAACCCTTTCGCTGTGATGACGACGAGGCCTTTCTTGCGGACATAATTGGTACGGGCACGCACCACTACGAAGAGGATGCTGCCGAGAATGATGGCAGCCAATACCTTAACAATACTGGCGATGGCGATGATAACCAAACAGAACAAACGACTGTGTAAGATGATAGCGCAGAGGTATATACAATTCGTTCTTATATATATAAACATACGTATTAATTCTGTATGTAAGTACAATGCATACTAAATACATATTTTTTAGGCATCCGGATCGACTAGGAAACCAAAACGGAAATGAGGGTCGAAGAAAATCATGGAGGGGCACACTATTATCACTTCATTGCATTCTGACGGTGAACCAAAGTGTCTGAAGGGTGTGAAGACGACGGTGGTGAATCAATATGGATGTTATGTCAGGGACCACATTCCCATTAGTTTCAAGCTATGGAAGAAAAGTAAAGCCATAGATATCGATGCTGACGTTGTTCCCGAGACCGAGAAAGAAATGTTTTGGGCAGATGTGAAATGGCACTTCACCTTTCCGGAGGACAAAGAACAGTTGTTGAAGGATTGGGTGATGAAGAAGATGGCTATTGCTTTTCAGACATTCAAGGAAAATTTGAACAAAGATTATGTTAAAAAGGGACTCACGCCGGACTTCGAGAAAAACTTCAAGAATCAACATCCTTATTGGGAGGCATTCATGCAGTACAAGTCGTCCGAGGATAGCGAGAAGAAGACAGCCCAAGCCAAAGAGAATGCGAGCAAAAAGAAGCACTTCCATCATCTTGGGCAAGGAGGATATGCGTCGGCGATTCCGAAATGGCCAAAGATGGAAGATGATCTCATTGCTAGAGGAATCATACCGGCGACTTTCAACTGGCCGTTGCGAGCAAAACATTACTTCTACGCTCATAGAGGCTCATTGAATATGGAAGATGGGTCATTCATCACTAGCAATGCCATAAGGGAAGCGGCCGATAGGCTCGATGTGGCACTAAAGGTCGTGTCTAAAGGCAGCTTCAAGTTGGACAGAGAGAAAGATGAGCTGACGTACGCTCTTGGCACACCGGAACACACAGGACGTGTGCAAGGCATGGGCGTAGTTCCATGGAAGCATGGCTTCAGTGGCGACATAGAGACTTATCGAAGCCGGCAGAGAAGAAAGGCTAAAGTAGTAGAGAAGAAGCGTGCCCTAGAAGAACGGGTTGCTACAATCGAAGGTGCACGTGTAACTAGACAGCAGCAGCCACCAGAAGCCAGATCAGCGTCTCAGTTGGAGACTAGTCCCGTCGGCTCGCAGCGTCGTAGCAACGTCGCTTCAACGGAACACCCAGCCGCAGATCGAGAGGAAGCAGTTGTGGAACACTACCCGGTGGACGACATCGCCATGAGGACCCCCTACGAGCTTCTATTTCTGTTCAGGAAAAAATTGAAAGTAGTCGCTCACGGGGTTGCTGAAGTCCCTGTTCAAGGTGGGACAATCCATGGCATGACGATTCTAGAACGATATGCTAGAGTCATGGTTGACCGTGTCGAGAAAGGATGGGAAGACCACGACCTCGAGATCCCTGGAGGCGATGGAGAAGAGGAACTAGGACAGGCCCTCCACACTTTGATCTGTTGGAAAAAATAGTACATAAGAAATGCAGGAAGGGATCCTAGCCCGTCTCCGAGGTCACCGCCAGCTACTCAAGGGCACCCCAGCATGGATCCACCATCACCGGCTGCCGCACGGGACCCCAGCTTGGATCCACCGTCCCCGGCCGCCGCTCGGGTATTGGCGCCTACCAACGTCACCTGGCGATGATGCCCGCAGACGCCAAGTTTGGGGTGGCAGTATTTCATGAACCACGAATAAATCCGCAAGCGCACGGAATACCACTGTAGCATTTTACCTGGGAGTATACTGGGGTGTCATTTATATTTCCGTAGGGAAGGCGGTGAGTGAGAGAATATATAGATTAGTGGGTGAACTCTATCTAGATTGGATATTCTCATGCATAAACAGGGGTAAGATAATAACATGGTAGGAGGTAGTGTGACACACACACAAACTACCCTCTTGGATAAATAAAAGATAAAGATTGATTTAGGCTGGGAACAAGGTAAAAGTCAGAGCTCGAATCTGCTGTGCTAGGCTAGCTATATCTACACTTTCTCATTGGTTAGCTCGTCAGAGATTAAACTACACAACAGGGAGATCGCAATCGAAGCGACGGGAGGAGCCCGTACACCCCGACGACTTTATGTACCTCCTACCCCCATACCGAACGTGGAGGATTACTAAAAGGCTCGGACAGGGCTGTCACCACCTGCCAGCTACCTCTACAAACCATGGGTATAGTTGACATCCAGCAACACTTAGCTAATCTAGACACCATGTCTACACTAGTAAGGGATACTCTAGTGTCCCGCGCGGAGCCCCCACCCTCTGGATGGACAGACATCACACTAGAGCAATCATACGAATACTGGAGCAGTTGATAGAGTTCTAAGAACAAAAGACTAACCATCTCCAGCACAGGGCGATCATACAATGCAAGCATAGAATGATAACGCAACCATGACAAGATGCATATACTCGATAACTCAGAATATACTTCAAGCAGATATCGGTAACCATAGTCTAATTCTATTACAACCAACCGAATATTACAAGAGTGAGTTAGAGATAAACCCATACTAGACTCTCGAGCAACTCCGGCGACTCGATGACTCCTAGACTTCTCCTAAACTCCACTAAGCCTAAAGACTATGCAAGAAGGAACTTGAGAGGTGTGTGAAGTGAGGTGTGGGTGTGTGTGTGTGTGTCCTATTCTCTACCCCCTCCCTTGTATTTATAGGAGGGAGCCACCGGCTGCAGCACCCCAAACCGACCTAAAGGAGCAACAAGGAGGCGCCATGTGGCAAAGTTGAGGCGGTGGGGCCCATGGGCCTGGTCGGCCGACCTATAGGTCGGCCGGCCTGCCCTGGCCGCCAACCGCCCCCAACTGCTGGGGGTTGGGCTTGTCTGGGCCTCTTTGTCTGATCCACGCTGGGGTTGGCCTGTCTTGACTTGTTTTGCTTCGGTTCTTGGGCTACACTTGGTCCATTTGAGCCTGAATTGGTACTCTGATATTTTCTGTGATTTTCTGCTGGGCCAAAGTGTGCTTGCAACCTGCATATTAGCTCAAAAACACAACTTGCATATTTTAGAAGGTAAAGTGTTGTTTAGGGACTTTATTGAATATAAGTACGTGTAAGAAATGCAAACTCTCATGATTTTCTGATCAAGTTGACGCCTGGAAATGGTCGTTAGTGAGCGTCAACACCGGGACCCCAGCGTTAGTCCATCGCCGTCACCGGCCGCTGCCTGGGACCCCAGTGTTAGTCCGCCTCCGCCATCTCCTCCCCCCGCAATGAAGAAACAATTTGCTTGGGTGCCGCCACCACATCCTCCAAGGCCGAAGAAGACCAAAGAACGAAAGAAGAAAGAGAAGCCCGCGCCAGAGAAGTCAGGTTACGAAATGACTCCAGAGGAATTGACTGCTTGGGTGCAAGAAGACGTGCGCACACAGTTGAAGCCAAAGAAGCCTCCGCCAAAGGAACCAGTGGATCCAGCAGCGAAGAAATTCTTTCTATCCATGATGTGCCAACCAAAGCCTCCACTGATGTCGGACTACGACCACTCGATCACAAAGTCATGGGAGAAGAAGAGTAACCGGCGAGAGAAACGGAGAGTTCCCCAGCTCGGACAACAATCCAAAAAAATGGTACCCCCTCTAATAGTGCTTTCAAAAGAGGATGAAGCTACTGCTGAGTTTGTCAAGGAAACAAACCTCACAAAAGCTCAGCTCCTAGGTCTTGAAAAAATCCTGGTTAACGAAGGGGCAGGAAGAAAGCCATTTGTAATGGGGGAACCTCTTATGTGGCTAGAGCTGATTGAAACCCTACCAACAAGAATGCGTGAATTCCATAAGTGGTACTTGAAAGGATCTGCAGAGGGGTATATAATGATAGCCGCTCGAATTAAACATACCCATTTCTATCGGGGGATGGATGACATTTGGATCGATTTTGATCATTTTTTGTTTCTATTCCATCAAGACGCCCTAGACAAGTCCCTCGTCAGTGTATGGACTATGTAAGTGTTTCCTGTCAATTGTATACTCTAGCTCTACTAAGTCATTTAGATTTCTCATTCCCTCCTTTTATTTATAATCGTGCAGGATGAAAATGCAAGAATGCCGGAAGAGCGGGATTTACAACATTGGCTTTATCGATCCGAATGTTATACATGAGGAGAGTGTACGCCAATATCCTAATCGGACCGAGAATAATTTAGTCATGTCCTTGGAAGGGCAGCACAATCGCACATTCATTCTGTTTTCGTACAACATCGAGTGAGTCCTTTCACTTTTTGAGTCACTTCAACTAGCCAATAAGTGTATATATCTAATATTTCTTGTATCCATATGTATGTATCAACAGTTTCCACTGGATCCTACTTGTGATCGAAATCGGTCGGTTCTGAGTTACTGTGTGGGACTCCTTGAAGAAGCCACCAGAATTATATTAAAATCTCGTAGACATCATGCAAAGGGCATGGTCTCGGTTCCTCAAAACACAATTAGGAGTCACGTCAACACCGACTGAACTTGAATTCAACCATAACAACCGGTACGAATATCGCACATCTACTTTCATTTATTCAAACAGCATGAATATTTCATAACACATATATATGTATATAGTGTTTGAGACAGAACCAAGGAACCAACCTCTGCGGATACTACGTATGTGAGCACATGCACTTTTTTTGCAGAGATACCAAAAGGGTGACACAAGAAAACTTCGTAGTACGTATAACATTAGTAACAATTTCTTGTATTTAATTCCATACAGGTACTAAATTAAACTATTGGTGTTTATTTGTTGTTGACAGATTTGAAATATGAAAGAGAATCTCATCGAACTAGAAAGAATCAGGGCAATTCAAGAAGCACTCTGTGGATTCCTGTTAGATGAGGTGATAAATCCAAAAGGTGAATTTTATTCCGATCCAAGGATAAGTGTGGCTCGAGCCGATCAACTCAACAAACGCCGCAAGAAGGATGCCGGTGCCGATGACGATGCAGATGATTAGAATTATTGAAGAATTTGTCAGAAAAAACTTATGATAATTCATACTTGTAAATATTATTGTCTTTTATCCATGTATGTATATAATTTCTAACATTTCTTTTATCCATGTATGTATATAATTTCTTTTATTTGCTTTGCTCTATATACAAATACGAATTCTAGATACGAGTACGAGTATAAATACACAAACCACTGCGAGTACGACTACTAATACTAATTAATTGAAATTGAAAGGAAAAGAGAACAAATATAAAGGATTAAAAATGAAAAAAATTCTTTTAGTACTGGTTGGTATTACCAACCGGTACTAAGCTTCTTGGCCTAGCTGCTGGCGTGGCCAGCAATTTAGTACCGGTTGGTGTTACCAACCGGTACTAAACATGCCGTTTAGTACCGGGCCAGCTGACTGGTACTAAGTGCGCGTGCACTTAGTACCGGAGGAGTGGTACCAGTCGGGAAACCGGTACAAACTGGGGGTTACCGACCGGTACTAATGAGAGATTTTCTAGTAGTGAAAACTAACTCCATATGGCAAACAAATGAGGGTACGAGAGTCTTTCACATCACCATTGATCTTGCTGAAAAAAATTAGAATACGATTAAGATAGTATATAATAGAAAATGATTGAATTGAATGAAAAATAAAAATGAAACAGAGGGCGAGGCCGGCACCCGCACGTGGTTGTGGATGCTGTTGGACGGGTGGAGTGGAGTGCGTTGTATCGCCGCCAGTAACGTTTCTGGCAAGCGCTTGTCAAATTGGATTTGCGATTTTTAACACCACAACAGCATAAGTGTCTTATACGTAAAAGTCTTCAAATCCACAACTAACTAAGAAGTTTACCTTAAAATCAAGAAGCTTGCACATTAATTCATTATCTGGTGTTTAAAATTAGAGAGTTATGGATGGGCAGATTCTTAGGATGGGCTACTCCATTGGGGTACACCTCCAGCACGACCCGTTGTCGCCGTCGCTGTAGCCGCAACTGGCGATCCAACACCACGCCACGGCCGCCGTCACCTCGGCCGCCCGTTACCGTAGCCGCATCCAACTCATAACCAACATTGTCGCTGCCCACGTCCGCCAATGTCCACGTCCAGTACGGCTGACGTTGTTGCGGCCGTCCTAGCCGTGGCGGCAGACACGTCCAGCGCGCTCAACAGCACCACGGCCGGTGTTCACGTTCGGCAATCTATGTCCGGCGACGCTGTTGCCGGCGGCAGCGGCGACCACACGTCCAGATCATCCCATACACCCGCAGGTCAGTAACTGAAGGTAGATGGTTTTCATTCTTTTACACCAACGTATAGTAATCTTCCGTGTTTCCTCTTGTACATATTGAGTTATGCGTATATTATTGATTGCTTGTGAGTTATTCGTAGATGATCTTAGCTAGCCTGCAAGAAACGTATATATATTGCTTGCTTCTGATGTTTCATACTTATTAGTACTAATATAGTTATGTTATAACTCAATCACAAAAATCATAATTGATGACCTAATGAGACCATTCCCCTTGCAAAAAGTATGGAGTTGAAAATACTTTCTTTGAAATGTTAGATAGCTGCTGGAGCGGTGAAGATTCAACCCAAACAGTCCTTGGAGAACTTTGGGTTGGGGGGGGGGGGGGGGGTTCAAAGTTTACTGTTGCATCATTATTCTTGACAGGCAGCAGCGCGTGATATAATGCAATAGGAAGACATGTGTCACATTGTAACCTACCAAGAAGCAATGACTAGTGTACCCCATAGTGCTTGAACTCCTTGCATATATATAACCACCAAGAACTGTACCA
The DNA here is from genome assembly GCF_016808335.1 of Panicum virgatum. NCBI lineage: Eukaryota > Viridiplantae > Streptophyta > Magnoliopsida > Poales > Poaceae > Panicum > Panicum virgatum. Next base: position 17,054,896 of record NC_053141.1, on the reverse strand, counting down.
AGCAATTACACTAGTGTATAGTACCACTATATAACTGATCGATACCCTACCCTTGGTCTTTGCTACTACCAAGAACTGTTTTTGTGTGTGTGTGGGCGCGCGCGAGAGAGAGGATGAGCGGCAGTTTTTTTTTAATTTCTTCTATAAGAATGGAAGGTACTAGGAATTAGCTTATTGTACAGACAGATTCTGAAGGGTTTCGTACCAGCGTACTTTTTCTTGGGTATCAGTGGGTGACGGAGTGAAACTACGGCGTGAGATTGCCCCCACAGAATAGTGGATTAGGGGAACAAACAACCCTAGTTCCTGGCAGCTGCTGTGATACTCGCGTCTTGCACTCCGGGTAGTCAACACCGGCTGCACGTGCACGACCAGCAAAACATGCTCCCTCTTGCGCTTTCGGCACCTTCTGTATTGGTACGCTGTGTTCCCGTCCCGTGCATGGCCAGCTCCTGAGTATGAGGGCAGATACGAGGTGACGAATTGGTACTCTTCCTTTAATCCTCTTTTCTCTGCTGGCGAAAGACCAAAAGCCACTGTTCTGTATCAAAAATAAAGGCCACCACTCCTTTTGCAGGTGGTAGGTAGATAATATCCTCGTGTACCCTGTAACAGTTGCTCGTATTGTGTTGTTTTGAATACCCATGTGCCTTGCTGCCTCTAAGGTCCAGAGCTTAATAATATTGGTGAAATTTGGCATGATGTGAAATTCCTTGAACACACCGAACACTATTCAATTTTTTTTTGTGAATTTCCTTTCTGTTTGTCTTCTCTCCAATTGTACATCAGAACACCAGCATCCTGACAAAAGTACTTCTAAAATAAAGGACGACGCAGATGTATTCAAGCGCGTAATAAAGGTAATACTAGACCACTAGCCACCTATGAGAAATATGCAGACTTTGTGGCATCGCGGGAGGGCTATGGACTTCTTGAACCAACCTATGTTTAAAGTTGAGAATGATATGCATCCTAGTATTTTTACTTTAGAGGGAACTTGTTTGTTGCAACTGCAGCTAATAATATCATTTGTAAATGCAACTGCATTTGAATGTGAATTCATCCGGCTTGTGCACTGTATGTAGGCATGCATATATTATATTCTCACCCTGTTGCATTCTGGGAACCATTATTAGTGACATCCAGAATTTAGTGCCGTCTTTTATATAGGATGACCATTCTAACAAAGCAACCAGAACAGCCTAGTAGAACCTTGCATAGCAACTGGTAACATCATTGCCTGCCCCACTCGCCATCTTGTGACCTTGTTGGTTCTTTTTTCTTGAATTAACAGCGTGACAAGGGCTGAGAGAGACTCGACGCTCTCGGATGTCAGACACTCAAGCCGCGAGCGGATCATCACCTCAACACTTCATCGCAAGCTGCGACTATTAAACTCTGATATTGGGTTCATGTGCTCCAATACCTCATGGGAGTCATGTTTGAGGAAAAAATGGAGGGTAGCACAGCGTAGATCACTTTTAGATTGAGAAACGGTACGGGACCAGCATTTAATAATCTCATTCATCTTTTGCCTTCTATTCATTGATTTTTCACCTGCCACACATATAAATAAGGAGAAGCCTAATTTGCATGCTTGTTCATGCAAAATGAGGCGTAGGTACTTGTGAAACTTTGCAGCCGTCCCGTATTCTATAAAAACAACACAGCATTGTCATTGAATTGCGACCGAACATGCAATTATAGTCGTGTAGCATTATCACTGATGTCCGGTCCAAACACCCCTTTGCACCGGTCCGATGGATATTGGATTTGAGTCGGTGGCCATGATGTTGACTATCAGCAATAGTTTTGAGCCGGCAGTGAAAATATATTATCATCACCAGTTTGAACCAAGACGAAAAATAAAGATAACCCTTTTTAAAGTATGTAAAAATTCATAATGGCAAAAAATAATAAGTAACTATCGCACGATCAACCATCTCAACATACAAAGTCATATTTTTTTGCGAAGAATGTGTCCATAGGGATTCAAGCCCTTGACCTCATGGAAGCGGCCCCTCCATACCACTACCCTACACAGTCATTTGTGGCAAATAAAGGGATATTGTTCTTTTATATTAACTTCTCTAGATCTATATTAATATAATTAGATGAGACAACTATCTTTAAATATAAAAGTTGCTAGCTTGTTTTAGACCATCAAGTCATGAATAGACCTATCAGTGGAAACCAACATGACAGATCGTTTTCACCGGCGCTTCCAATGCTTACTATACCCAACCTACTTATATATATGACCGTACCCTACGGTGAAACTCTATCACCATTGGTTTAAGTTGAACCGTTGGTAAGGTTCTATTTGCAAACATATAGTCTGTATGAGTTTTTGGTAGTATAACTGACAGATGCAGCTGGTCTTGTCATTAAATTCCACGTCTAGGAGTAGGAGCACATGTTGATCATATCGGCCCCTGCTAACTGCTAAAGTTTAGCCATGTCACGTCGGATGTTCGGATATTAATTAGTAGGACTAAATGTGTACAAATTATAAATCTAGTTCCATAAGTATAGGGCCAGTTGCGAGACAAATTTATTAAGCCTAATTTATCCACTATTAGCACATGTTTACAGTAGCACCACATTATCAAATCATGAACTTATCAGGCTTAATAGATTCATCTTGCGAATTAGCCCAGGGGTTATATATGCAATTAATTTTATCATCTTTTTTGAGACCACAATTAATTTTATCATTAGTCTATGTTTAATACTACTAATTATTATCCAAATATCCAATGTGACAAGACTAAAGTTTATTCATGCTTGAACAAGGACTTTGGTACTAGTCTGGTGGTTTATTTTCGTGGGATATAGGAGAAATGGATACTTTTTTTTTGCCAAACACAGTACAAACACACAGCTCACACATATGCATGTACACTCACTCCTATGAATACATGCATGCAACCTTACCCCTATAAGCATCTCATCATTAAATTGGCGAAGTCACCGCATATACGCCTCGTTGTCGACGGGCATATTGTCTAACACTAAAAAATTAGAACCAATTAAATTATAAAATAAATCTAGAAAAATGCGAGTAGAAAAACCCTACCTCACAGTATTTTTTTACTTAGAAGAGCTCAAGCCGAGTCTTTCTCCATGTCAATGCGCCATAGCTATATTCTCGGTGACGTGTATCCTCTGACGCAATTAAAGCTTCATATAGCTAGTGAATTTTGCTGGTGTTTTTTCTTCCTAACCTGGTCCAACACCTCTAGTTCCTACCTCTATTTATAAATTGTACTAGTAGTAGGGTGACATATGAAAGGAATATAGATGAATTAGGCAAACTTAAAATCTTAACCCTTAGCATTTCTTATTCTTTCTTTCATTTTCTATATTTGGCAACAAAATGGAAAATATTTGTGTTTGCCTCATTTTCTATATATAGACACACACACACACACAGAGAGAGAGAGAGAGAGAGAGAGAGAGAGAGGCTCTGTCTGACATTCCGTGGCAGTATATGGAAATTGGTATCGTTGAGGCTATGGTTGTTGGTTGTGGAGCCGATGCATATGCCAAGGAAATGGTGGTAGAGAGGGTGCCATATTATCAGTAATAACGTACTACATGGTCCAAGAAATCATTTCAAAATATTTTAATTGCAGAAGAAAAAAATGTTGCCCCAAATTGCTGGTGTCATATGTTAGCTCGAGAATGGAATATAAATGCACTTGTGTATATGAGCACCTATCAAGCATCAATTGTGTGCATGATGTACCGTAAGATGCTTTCATAACTTGTGTGTAGCACTATATATATAGATATGGTTGATGTACTATATTTCAGTCTTGCCTGTCCATTCTATATATATTAGTTTGCATTATTGCCTCTCCTGATAAGAGCAACGGATGTGCCCTCTTGTGAAGGGGAACGCACTATATTGCCCTCGATCTATTGGAATAGAAGGCACCAGGAAATAGCATACTACGCGGCGGTGATGTTAGTCTTCTATTGCCCCACTGCAATGATGTTCCTTGCTGATAAACTGATCAAAAGTTTGAAGCTAAGGAGTGGCCCTGGAGCATACCCAGACGTGTACGCTGCAAGCTAGAGGAATACCCCCAGTTTCGGGTGTCTGCTGACTGCTGATACCCTTGCCTCCTGCAACCTGCACTGGCACGAATTCATGCACATGCATATTGATGCAAATCTGATCAACGTATGATAGTGCTAGAGCCCGTGGATCGCAAATGATCTTCACCAACAAAGTCCAGCGCAGATCGGTTGGACCGGTGCTGCCAATCGATCAGACCGGTTCGTACAAAGATGCCGCAAAAATCTAGAACCACGAGCTCAGGAGGGATACGTCGAAGTTGTTCTGAGCTAGGGTTGGAAAAGCTAGGATTTGAAGAACAAAAAATTAAATGCAATAAGTTATTGAATCAATTAGGATTACCTCAATCGGCCTTAGCCTTCATGTACATAGGCCGGGGAAATCATTTGTTTGACGGCTAATGTGCTGCATCTCAAGAATTTCCATTTGATAGATCAAAGAATTGTTTAAATCTGTTGCATCCAGACATACAACCATGTATCATGGGACGCGCATTGTTTGGAGAACCATTCACTACAAAATTAAGAGATTACAAAGTGTTAATGGATTGTATTATTGGTGACTGTCAGGTAGTATATTATTCACATTATTCTTTTCTGTTCGATGAATCTTGGTTGGTAAATGTCTGTCGCACATATGTAATTCTACTAGCTCTTCTTTAGTGTTCATACTGTAGTCACCTATTTGTACAAACAAGTAAAGGCTACACTTCCCTCAGGCCACTTCAATAAAACTCACGGCGATAGAGCGATAAAACTCATCCAAAAACAAGAAGTCGACCTTCAAAATGCAAAATTGGCCTCATTCTGCTTCTTGCTCAAAGCTCAGGGCTTCATAACCAACTAAAATATCGGTGAAAGGATCAGCACACCTGATTCAAATAGCAAAAATGTGATGCCATAATGTGAAATTCCGTGAACGAGAGCAAGCCTTAAATATTTTCATCTGTTGTCTTCAAGTTATTTGCTATATATGAACTTATTGCCAGCAAAACACGCACTTTTACATAGTGAAAGCCTATACAACATATAATTTCTTTTTCCCAAAACTGTACTAGGCAGCCTGACAGGAGTTCTTAAACCTGGAGAACACGTACAGGAGACAGAATGCATTCGAGCACATAATAGGTGATATAAGGTAGAAGGATCCTCCACGAGTGAATTAAAAAGGAAATCATCTCTATCCTCTAGTCAGATATATATGTTGTGTAGGTGAGATAATGAGTATACATGCCAAGCAAGAGGTTCCGGGTTTGACCCCACGCGCCGCAGGTGCCCATATTTTGCATAAAAAAACAAATGACTTATGACTTCTCCTAGGTTTGAAATATTTTTAAGAAAAATTTAGACATCTTACATGTGTGACCAATCGTTACTAAAATTTAAGCAACCGGTACTGATGATCGAGACTATTTGTCTTGGTTTCTTAGTATCGGTTACAAAACCGGTACTACTTCATGATTAGATATAGCGTTAATGACCCTTTTTTCAGTAATAGCTGGATTGTATTCTTCTGGATCGGCAGTGGGCAGGGATAGTCCACTTGAAAAAAGGTTTTGTTGTAGTGCTAACATTATGGGGGTATGCAATTCCACCACGATCTTAAGCAGTGATCATTCAAGCCGGACAGTCCTTTGAAGCATATTTACGGTTTCAAATTTTACAGTTGACTCATATTTGACATATAAACTAGGCGGCAGAACATGGTTTAATGCGAAGGAAATACACACAAGTGACATCGTAACCTACCAAGCAATAATGACTAGTGCAGACATAATGCTTGGACAACTATATCATGTACCACTACATATAACTGGTACCCTAACCATCTTACTAGCTACACCTTTTCTACCCCTGCTTTCGCCACCACTAAAACGAACCGGGTTGTCGAACGGACAACCCGACTCCCTGTATCGTCGTGATAGTCCCTGGATCAGTAGCTATCACATACAGAACTCATTTCAATTACATATCACAGTCATACTTCGCGATAAAACACAACAAAGGTTTAATTATTACATAATCCAGCGGATTGTGATACGAAATCATCTGGTACAAGCCCATTGGGCTAAAAGGGAACAACCAGAAAACGGAAGCGGTAGCTAGACTTCTGGGGCATCCTTCCTCTTGACGTCTTCTTTCATCCACAGGCAAACTTGAGCGAAGCACGAGTCGTCCTTAGTCCTTCCTTCAAAGTCATCGTCGATCTTCGAGTTGGATCCTGCATCTACCAAACTATCCCCAAGGACGGGATAAGTTCACGCCACCATCCGTATGCAAGCTTTAAGTGGATGCATTATGGTATAAGAAATAGTCAACAGATAAGGCTAGGGTTTCCTATGCGTAGCATCAACAAAGTATAGCATCTGCCAAGTCACCTGACGCGGGCCATTCCGGCATCCCGGACTCCATTCCGGCATCCCGGACTCCCGATCAACTCACACCTCCGAGACTCACCCAAGTCCCTGATAACCAAGTCGGTGCGAGAACTCCCTCTCCTCGCACCTCAGCTGCTATCCAAGCAGGAAAGTAGGCTAGAGGGAGGTAGAAAAGTATCAAGTCACACTAACTAATGGAAGTAACAGAAGAGTAGGAATGTACATGACCGAGTACGCGGCTATACATATAGTTTTCACCCTGCAGGGGTTGTACACCTGTACCCACTCACCCCGTCGCCAACCAGCAAACAACTCCGACTGACTCCGAGGCACCGATCTACTGAGAACAAGAACTAGCAGCCATGGCACCATCCTGCTTTCTCGGGTTTGGGCGCGTTCTCTCGCAAGAGGTCGCCCCGGGACTGTGAAGCCATCTAGAATAGGATTCCCATGAATCCCGTGAATCGGGGAACGTCAGGTCCACACCTGCTCCCCCTGCACCGATACTACATCCGCCTAAAGGCTTGGCACCACGCTTACTAGCCTCGGACCAGATCCACCCGCATAATGGATATGTGGTGTGCACGCTCACAAAGTCCCACCAATCATAGTTACACCAACCGGTTCCTTATATGCCGGGGCGAGCATCTCCGTCCTCATGCGTATCCGCCACAGCGGTCCGCGACTGGCACCCATTACAGGTAAGGCCCACAAAACACCTCCAGAGTCTAACCGTGTCCAACGACACAAACATGCACCCGCAACAGGTGCTCGCAGGGTGTGCCCAACACACACCCCCAGCAAAGTCAACTTGCTCGCCCCCTGCTAAAAGCCCTAGTCACCAACTCCTGATATGGTGGATCTCCACACACGCCAAGACTATCATATCACGAGGAAATCCCACACATACACATGCAAGCATAACAACCATTCAAACATGGTTTATATTAGGAGTTCAAGGAAAAAGGGCACACAATTGGCTATGCAGGTTCATCTCATAACAGTAATAAAGCGATAGCAGTTCTAGCAAGCAATGTCTAATAGGTAATCAAATCATAGATGGGCGTGAACCTGAGACTTCTCGTAGTCGTCCTAGGTCTTCAGAGTCTTCTCATTGTCCGGGACGTCCTCCTGGGTCCTCTGGGCGTCCGGGGCGTCGATCAGCTCCTCCTCGCTAAGGGCCTATTTGTAATTATGAATTACTAAGGGGGCTAAAGTGCAAAAGTGCACAAAAGTACTGAAATAAGATCCAACTCATAACAAAACCTACTCTAACGTGTAGATCATGATTTTAGAAGAATTATGAAACTGGTTTCATAATTTTCGGAGCTCCGGTTGATTTATTATCAATTTTTTTATGCTTAAAACAATTTCTAGAATTAAATAAAGGTTTTTGGAAAAAGAAAAAAACACAGGCTGACACGTGGCAGCGCCAGGGAGTGCCACGTATCCTGCTGACGTCAGCACGGGTCAGCCACTTGCTGATGTCATCATGGCTGTTGATGACGTCAGTGTTGACTTGGTCAACATTGACCGGGTCAACTAGGGTCCACGTCCAAGAGTCAGTGGGTCCACGAGTCAGTGGGGCCCATAGGTCAGTGTTGCAGGAGAGACAGACATGTGGGCCCCGTGTGTCAGGTTGGGTTAAAGAAAAAGAAAAGGTGAAAGGGATGGCTTCTGGGCTCAAAGACCGGTTGGGCCAGCTCGGCGGCCTAGAAGGCGTCGGCTCGGTTCGTGGAGTGGCTTGGGCTGCGGCTCAGCAGGCCGGCTCGTGGGGCTCGGCAGGTCGGCTCGGCTCCACTTGGTGAACTGGGCCTGTGGGGCAAAGATGGCCCGTCTTCTTCTTCTTCTTCTTTTCTCCTTTTCCTTTCTTCTTTTCTTCATTCTTCCTTGACTGGCTGACGTCCCGGTGCCTCGTGGTGGCCACCTCTTCTTCTCTGCTTCTCGCCTCCTCCGACGGGCTTGGCAGGGGCGCGCGGTCAAGGACGGCATGGCGGGGCTCTCTGACGGCGCGGCTTGATGAGGTTAGCCGGGATGGACAGGGGCGAGGCGTGTGTGTGCGCTCGAAGCGCGGCGTGGCCGTGAGGTCCTCCGGGCGGCGATGGCGAAGGCCTCCAGGTGGCGACGGCGAGGTCCTGCGGCGACGCGTCCTTCAGGCGGCGATGGCGAGCATCTCAGCGAGCCTAAACTCGGCGGCGGTGGCATGGCCACGGAACGAGGGCGGTTTCTCCGATCTGGCGAGGCAAGGCGGGCCGGACACGAGCTCGGGCGAGGACTGGGGACGGCTCGTGACGGTGCGGTGGGCTGGCGCGTCCACTGCACAGCGTCTTCGCCAAGGCGCGACGGCGGCGAGGAGTGACGGGGCGTCGAGGCGAAGCCGGGCAAGGATGACGGGCTTCGGGTGAGGCCGGTTGGGGTGGACAAAGGCGGCCCTCGCAAGTCCAATTGTTGCATTGATGACATTGTGGTCGAGTTTGGTACCAGCGGCATGCATTTTCTTGGGTAGCCATGGATGATGGAGTCGATGATGGCGTGCCACAACTGGGTCTAGAGAATTATACACATGAGAGAATGCTCTCGCCGTATGGAACAACCGGAGGTACTTGTGGCCACTGCAAGCATTGCTTTTTTTAGTCCTCGATCACCGACTACGACGAACAACTAGAACAGCAAATCTTCTTCTAGCTCTCCCACATTTGTTGGGTTCGTGGGAGCCTTCCTGTTACGGCAAGTTGTTCCCAGGCAGTGGCTAGCTCCTGCTGAGAGTACTACTCGCTGCCTCTGTTCTCTCCTCTGAAAAGGCTAGAAGCCGCACTCTTATTGCAGGCGGTAGATAATCCTTGAGTACCTGAGTTGGTAGTAGTGCTTTTGTGTTTCGGTTTGTTTGTAATACCCATCTGTGTTTGTAGTAACAAAATTCCCAAGAGGTTAATCCCTTTTAAACAAATAATCAATCGTGATCAATACGGTGTGTTAGCAAGGTATATAGCTAGGTACCTCCCTTTTAAACAAATAATCAATTGTGATCAATACAAACATAAAATATTTAAATAGGGTAATGACTCTGGTTGAACGGCCGATGGATCCACAGTCTGTCGTTTATCCAATGAGCCTGACGCCCTGGCCGACCATGTGCGCCTGACCCACCGGTCCCACATTCGAGAAATTGGAGACCGCCCCCACCCTCTCACACGCCTGTTCATTTCATTTCCTCATCCTCTCTCTCTAGGGTTTCCCTCTCATCCATCCCCTCTCGCATCCACAGGCTAATCTGCTTGCATTCCCCACCATCGGCGTGTGCAGATGGATCCCTGTGGTGTGGTTTTGAAGCACGGATCAGATCTAGGTGAGTATTTTGCCTACTCGCCCGCATCATCGGATTCCATGGCATTTTGATTTTTTCACGTTTGTTTCTGGTGGGGGTCATTGATGAAGGAACTGGAATCGGGAGGGGTACTGGAAGGGCAGATCAGATAGGTGACTTCATGCCCTTCGCACACCTAATAATCTCTCTCCATCTCGTCTCTGATTTGGATGTTTTGTTTTGCGTGGAGACAACAGCATCTCACGAGATTGGAATATGGTGGTGCATGTCAGAATCAGGTGAGTGACACCCTCTCTTCCCCTGCGCAGCATGAACCACACAACCAAAATCTCACTCACACCCCATCTCCTCTGATTTGAGAGCTTTACTGTGCAGAGACATTAGCAGCTCATGGGGTGAAAAGTGCAGGTTCTGAATCAGGTGAGCGCCCCCACCTTCTCGCACCATCTTTTTTTGTTGTGACTTGGATCTCTAACTACTTTTTGGCTTTGATCCCTCTCTGATACGGTTTTGTTGACAGATTCCGATGCAAGGAGCTTTGTTGACAGTGGAAGGATCTCTACTAGAGGAAAAAGCGCACATGGTGAGTAAAATAGATCCCTTCCCCCTCCCCTCTATTTTTCAGCATGTGCTCTGTGATTTTTGCATCTCTAGATTTTTTGTTTAGCTACATTTTGTTTGTGGTTAGTTGGGTGATGGGAGGAGGTAGGGTACACTTGGCTAATGATTGAATAGAGCGTGAGTTCTAGTGAAATTAAATCATAGTTTTGTACTGACGAAGATTTCTTGCTATTTGCATCTCGCTTACTGAATTTGTTGCTACTCACTTGTTTATTTTTTTACTTCCGATAAACAAATACTGCAAAAAAACACTAACGAGGCTGATTTTTGTTAAACATTTTTGTTGTTAGATGATGTGTGGTTTACTATGCCAAGAGTACAGAAGCAGCAACAAGGCTGTTTGTGACATCACCTAATGTGTTATGTTTTGAAAATAAATCTATCATCTGGTATTCTTTTGTGTTCATGCATTTTTTCGTGTGGTGGGTTCTGAATTAGGCAATAACACCTTTTAGGTTCAGGAAAAATCATGCATTTTCATTATGCAATTTTATTGAATATTATTACATCTAAAGCATTTTTTACTGTCATAGTAGTATGTGGTTTTGAATTAGGCAAAAACACTTTTAGCAGAAGGTAAATTCATATATTTCGTTAGGCAAATTAATTGAATCTTTTTTTTACATCTAAAGCATTTCCTGATTTTCAAAAATTTTGTTCAAATATGTGAAGGTTCAAAGAAACAGGACGTGGGCTCGATTGTTTTCTAATGTTTTTGAAGCAGTGGTGAGTGGAAATCAGAGAGACCCAAAGAAGGGTTGCACAATAAGGTGAATCCACCTCTCTGCCTTTTTCTTCAATTTTGCCATTTGTTTCGAGTTATATATTGGGAGCTCAGAATCTGAGAGTGAGATTTTTCGTGAACAAGTCAGCCTCTGGTGGCACTGAACGGCGACATGCTCGGGGGCGGGGGGGGGGGAGGGTTCGAAACACCTTTTCTCGTGAATATGCATTTTTGCATCAGTGGTACTTGGATTAGATCAGGGTGTTAGGGTTGTCTTAAGTTTGATTTGATTGAAGTGAAATGTGCAAGCTAGATCTAGGAATTGAGAAATATCTCAAGAACCATTTACAATGCGAGTGATCTTTTACTGTTTCAATGCTTGGTTAGAGAGGTGCAAATCTGATTTCTGTTTTGCTAAATGATAATTTAATCAGTGAGCTAGGCAACCTAGTGCACTTATTTAGGCAATTCTTCTGATTTCATATACTCAACTCAAAGCATTTATCTAGGCAATCATGTGTTAAAAACAATGCAACTCAGTGCATTTACTTAGGGTTCTTGTTTTGCTGAATGATAATTTCATCAGTGACCCTAGGCAATCTAGTGCATTTATCTAGGCAATTCTTCTGATTTATATATGCAACTCAATGTATTTATCTAGGCAATTCTTCTGTCTTTGAAGTAAAATGCTACTTTTATCAAGTCAATTTTTTATTTTGTCTTTTGTACAGTCTGTTTGTGCAGCTCTCCAGGTTATTGTTATTCTATAGATCCAGCAAGTTTGTTTCTGATTTAGATCAGCAATTTGATAGTAGCAGATCGTTTTTGCAGTATATATTATTGAAATTCTATTTTATGTATGGTTATATTGCAATATGAAGGCATGCCTTATCTGTGACCTACATCTCTGTTGATCTTGTCTTATTTTTAAATCTGCATGTTACTGAAACATTTTGTTCTATACAGCTGAACCTGATCATGCTACTGGCAAGAATGTGGGAGGACACGGGTATAGTGAGTGTCTACACCAAGCCGTAGGGTTTAGCAACCTGATTTCTCGGATCCAATTGTTCTTCTACTGTATGTTCCCTACCCCTCTATGCTTTTTCACCCCAAAACCTAATGAAAAGAGCATTAATCAATAACCTAGTCATGGCCTCCGACCTGGGGCAAGACCTTCATCAGGTGCTCCTCCGGTTTGTTACTGCTCAATCTACATGCCCCTACACGCCGGAGGAGCACCTCGCCACATACATCGTGTAGTACTACTGCATCATGTTCCTGAACTCGTCCTTGCTCATTTATATCTGTAGCCTTCATAACTGTGAGTGAAAAAATACAGAATTACATTGTTTTGTTTTTCATTTGTAATTTTTGTAAACCAGAGTGGTGGCTTGACTAAACAAGTACAAAACTACATGTTGGATGTTTGCGACCCACAAACTTTTCTACTAGCATTATCATAAGCAATTAAACAAAAAATAGTAGGCATTTAAATATGATTCAGATAGCATTTTAAATGTTCAGTTCAAGCAATTTTATATCATTTCACATGTATCATGCGATAGACTCTCCTTTTATCCAGAACCACGTCTTTTACATCATTACAATCATATGACAAATATATTAGGCTCCTATAGATGAATAAGCACAAGACTTTTTTCTATATCATCAGAAGTTCCTTGCTCATTTCTCTATTCATTTTGGAGCAATGTGACTAGGTTGACTTGCAAATCCTGCACTTTTTTTCTTTCCCTTTGCCTGAACATTCATCCCTTAGCTAGCATATTTTTCCCTTTTTTGGTGCCCTTTAACTTTTGATTTTTGTGGGTTGTTTATGTTTGGCCATGTAGTTGCACGACAAGCATCAACTGGATTAGGAGGTTATGTACATTTCTTGCCTATTTTTACCTAAATATTTTACTATCATTGGCAGTAAATGTTGTTTAGATTAGGCAAATTATGCACTTTGTTAGGCAATAATATGGTTTTGAATTACAAAATAATGTGGGTAGAAATTTCAATAACATATTTCCAAACTAGGCATAAATATGATCATGAATCAGCTAAACACTGCTCATCAGGTCATATAGAACAAGCAACATTTCCTTTTCAGAAAAAATCAAATGTTTTTCAGAAGTATTCAGTCTTGTTGATGTTTTTACTCCTGATACTAACTGCACTGGCTATTCCTTTTCACTAATTCATATTTCCTTTCCTCCTTTTCAATACCACAAAAGAGTGTCTACAAGTTGATATGCCTTTCTAAAAGCCTGCAAGTTTCTTCAGTGGATAAACACTATAACATGCTCTACATCTGTAAGGCTCCTACCATTTTTGGGGTATATCTAAAGTTTATAGTTTTAAATTTTTGATCCATAATGAAATAAAGACTTTCCATTTTTCCTTATAGCTTTGGTGTTTGGTGGCCAGAAAGTCCATCAGATCAAAATCGGCAGCAGTTTAGTTGCAGCTCAACCTTGATTTTATTCATGTGTAGCTTGATATTAGTTGTAGTAGCTCCAATCATTGTTTGCTCAGTACAACAGTTGAGGCAATCGTGACGTGTATGCTGGTAGTTTTGAAATTTTGTGAATGTTTTGAATTTAGATGGGGTGCAACTTTATGAATGTACTAATTTGCCTACAATTTTTCATAACTTTGCTTATGAGGTTTCAAAAGTTGCATTTTGTCATTGCACCTATTGAAACTAGATGCAAGCAAATTAGGAGTGGTGCCACGGTGGTGCAGGTTTGATTTTTGGTGAAAAAATTAGCTGTGACCGGTGCCAACTTTTTTATCCTAATCTGACAGCTTTTTTGCCAAATAAAGAAAGCTAGTAATCATCTTTACCAAAAAGGGACAGGCCGTATGGTCGGCCTAAATTACGGCCGACCGTACGTTAGCCGAGTCCTTTAAATAGTATGGTACTTGCAGTTAATCCCTCCGTCGTTCCCCAAAATTGCATTCATCAACATCAAAAGCTGCCCCTCCCCCCTCTCATTTTTCTCACATGCATGTATTAGCGTGAAGTTATTTTATAAACCCAGGTTGTTAAAATGAACTAGAACGGAGTGAAGTAGTTTTCATTGCTTCACTGATTTCAGCTTCAGAAGTGAGAGTGTTTTGGGAAAAACCATCCCATACATATCATAAATGAAATATTTTTACATCATTATCTAGAGTCAACGAGCAGAATGTAAAACCTTTGGGGACCTCCATGTTTGTCTCGCCGCTGTTGACAAAGTTCATTCATGGGCACAATGCCGCTGTTGACGACCAAAATTGGCAGGGACTGTTGGCATTTCTTAAGTCGATACCGGGTTTGTAATGATCTCGGTAACAATCTCAGAATTGCCTGTTGGCGGTCCTTAGTGCAATCACTAGAAATGAGGGTGCCGAACCCAACCTAGCAACTGCACCCAAGGGGTGCCACTCTCGTGGTATAATCAATACGATTACTGAAGGATCCGCAAGCGCACGGATATACCGTTGTAGCATTTCACCCGTAGAGTAAGGGTATCGTCATTTATTTGTGTCCCAAAGGACGGCAACGGCAAAGGTATTGTACTTAACATTAACCATGACATTGTGCCTCAAGCAATAGGCAAAACTCTAACAGGGGTAAGTCCAGGTAAAGAATAAGCAAGGGTAATGAGACATAGCACACATCCACACTCCAAGAGGAAGGAATAAAAGAGAGAAACAACAAAAGAAAGAGCTACTCTATCCTACGTTATGTCAGCTGGAGCATAGGCCAGGTTAGATGTCCTAGTGCTTCTATCCAAAACTAGGGTTATGTTAGGACATGGTCAGGACTGCAGGTGCCAGGAAAATGGGATAGCGGGGAGAAGGTCCCGCACTCGAGAACGTCCAGTTCCGTTACCTCTTTGCATGAACTCCTACACCCGACCCGAACGTCGGGGAATACGATAAACACAACACAGCTGTTACGCCAGATGTACAGGGCTATCACCACCTGCCGTCTACCCCAGTCACACCGTGGAGCACGGTCATATCCGAAGGATCCCGCATATCCGAGCACCACGCTCGTCTATGAAGTCACTACTCTAGTGCCCCCTGGTCTCCCACCCTTCGGATGGACAAGTAAAACACTAGAGCAAGCCCGAAAGTATAACGAACCTCTATCCGCACCCGGATCATCTGGCCTAACCAAGACCTTTGCATAACTTATGAACGAACTAAGCATGGATTGATAAACTATCAAGATAGTAAAGCAACCATGGCACAACTCTGTATTATGAATAGAAGTCTGACAAGTCGGATACAAAGCCATACCGGGAGCCGAGGATTGCTTAATGGCCCCGAGGATGGCTTGCTTGCTAAAGAAGAACTAGCCCAGCTCCACTACCTAGCTAAGAGAGAAAGAGAGAGGAGAGCCTTCTTGGAATGGTGGAAATGAAGTGTTTGTGTGTGTGTGTGTTGAGGGGGGTGGAGGAGAGGCCTATTTATACTACTTGGAGGTCGGTTTCCCGCCAACGCACTTATGGAAGGTGATCAGGTGCCTTGGGGGTGACTCCTCCTCCAAATGCACCTGGACGGGAGCCAGGTCACAGGTTCGGCCGACCCTAGGGGTCGGCCGACCCCATGTGTCAACCTCCCATGCTGATCCTTTGCTGGGTGGTTGATTCGTTGGATCTTATCCTTATCCTCTGGTGCATCTTGCGTGGAGACCCAGTTGCCTTTGACATGTGGGCCCTCTTTGTAAGGGTGTGACGCTGGATGTGATATTCTGCATAGTTGTACGGCATCTGCTGCTTGTTTTCATGTTATTCCGCTCTTGCTCATCTGAAATATACAAAGCTCGAAAACAACTGTGGAGCAAGGTTAGTGATATAAATATGTGAGTAAGGCGTATAGTTTTCCTTTATTATTGAGTATAGTTGACGGTCGGATTTGGCACTTAAGCACCGTCAACAACTCCCCCAAGCTAGCCCTTTGCTCGTCCCGAGCAAAGTTTTAGACTTAAGTTTTTGATTAGGAGTTGCCACAATATCGCATTCCTGACTTATGCACAAGGCATAGCCGAGTGTTCTTACCTTTATTTTGAATAAGTTGGCCTTGTTCACACCTTTTTACCTTACTCCTGTGGGGCTTATAGCATCATCCTTATCTTTGGCGGTTGAGGGTCAGAACAGCTTTCTAGTTTTTA
Source organism: Panicum virgatum (assembly GCF_016808335.1). Lineage (NCBI taxonomy): Eukaryota > Viridiplantae > Streptophyta > Magnoliopsida > Poales > Poaceae > Panicum > Panicum virgatum. Next base: position 17,038,589 of record NC_053141.1, on the reverse strand, counting down.
CCACTTACCACTTACCACTCTTTTGTTCAACCGTCAATCCAGAGGTTTTATAGTTTTTTGAAAAGAAATGTTGTAAGTTCCTCGGGTGATCGATCTTTCGAATCGCTCAAATGTGTTTCATTCCTCACCAAGGCCCATTTTTATGCACCTTTCTTTTTCCATCCTACTTCTAATGGCTTCTTTTTTGGTGGATCTGTAGGTATGGAGGATATGATGGCGAACTTGCTTCTCATATTTTGCTAAGTGAAAAACTGGATTTGAAGGAGAAACAAGTCATAAGCCTTGATCAAGATGTGCAAGTGTGTGGGTATTTTTAGTGGATGATGGATGCAAACTCCTTTATATGATTTCTCTCTCCCTTGTAATATTTTTGGTATGGGCTATATTTTTCTTTTTCTTTTTTTTTCTTCTTTTTTTTGACACGCCTTGTGGGCATGTGGCATACCTTCTTTGGGTATGCATCTTTTTTCTTCTTTTTTTTTGACATGCCTTGCGGGCATGTGGCATACCTTCTTTGGGTATGTATCTTTTATTTCTTTTTGTATAGCCCATATATTATGATGATAACTTTGGAGAGAGATAGTCATGGTACAACATGGAGTTTATTTGTGGATGGATGGATGGATGTACTTGCTATCTTCCAAGTGTAGAAGTATAGCATGTGAGTGGACGTGTACGTGATCTTGATTATGGGCGTATGAAATGATTCTCTCAAAGGGTCACAACAATTTGACTAAGCTCAATGAGAAAACAAGTTGCATATGTGGAAAGGCTTTTCAAACTTGTAACTCATATGGCTCTGGATGGGAATTGCATATCACCGAGGAACTTTATTTTATTTTTGTATTTTTGAAAAGAAATACTCCGGATATCAAGCATCAAATAGGAGAAGATCATAGTAACTCTTTTCAGCCATATCATAACCCACAACAACCTAGATTCGAATTCTATTTTTTGCTACCCACAAGTTTCAAGCTTAAGGTTTGAACAACTGGCCATCAAACTCAGAACTTAGGAAGAGCACAATGATATAATTAGGCATATGAAAGGAACTAATAGAGCAACTATTCGTCATCTCAACAAGGAAAAACTACACATGCTTACTACACATACTAGAAAGCAAGTAAATATTTTTGGGTTTTTCTAGGTTTTGCCAATTTTTATTTGATTTTAGTTATGCAAATTTTTATGGGTTTTCAGAATTTTGCAAATTTTTGTTTGGTTTCATGCAAGGTTTTAAAAGCGGTAAAGATAGAGTTTGATACAAGGTACCTCTCATGGGGGTCCTCCCCCAAGCTAGCTTCTGGCTCACTGCTGTTGGTTGGGGTTAAACCAAGCCCAACGATAGTAGGCCCTCCACTCCTCATGGGTTTGCTGTTGTTGCTGCTCCAGGTTGCGGATCCTCTAACCTGTGTATCGCTGCCAGTTTCGAGTTGACTCGATATGCTGGCCCAGCGACTCGTCGATGTTGGTGGTGCGCATGTTCAGCTCGCCCATCTGTCGAGTCAGAGTGGCAAAACCTCTGGACAAAGTTGTACGTCGCGGGGGTCCACTGGAACTAGAGCTGGTGGACCGGCGCCCTGAGGCCTGCCGTGCCCATTCTGAAAAGATGGCACTCTGCCATGACGAACCTCCAGCCTCATACTGTGGTTGAGGCTGAGGTTCCTGCTGCATGAATTTCTCTCTTCTGGCTCTGCTTCTTGTGACCCTGCCAGGAAGACTAGAAACACTATGCCTGCGGCTCTCCTCTTGTGAAACAAGAGGGATGGTTAGCGAACGACAGTTATACAAATGATATCCCGCGTTTGGCATCAGGATTTCATTTGCATAACCGAGAGAAAAGAAAATCAATGAGTCATCCGGGCCTTTCTAAGATTCAGATCATAACACGGGGCTATTCAATGAAAGGAATAGGGTTCCCGTCTAAGATTCCCAAGTTTGATGCGATGCGGGTAACCAAAGAAGTGCATTCAATAGGACCCGTCATCCGAAAATTTGTGAGCCATTGCTTAACTATTGCTTTTGCGGAGGGGATTCGGATCTTGTTGATCATGGCGTATAATATGATCAACTCATCGTCCCGCACTGGTCGTGGATAATCTCTTGAAAAGAGAGTGATAGCCACCCACTTGTGCATCAAACGAAGAGTCGGATTTTGAATGTCATTGCACCGAGGTGCAAACTTGCCATGAACAACTTGACCTGAAATCAAACCCCAAAACTCATGTTGATCAAAACCGCGACAAGCTTTTGCAAGGGAAACTGGCAAGCAAGCGCTAAAACCAAGGAGGTGGCTGAAATTTCTCCAACTAAAATAGCGTTCAACTCCAAAAAGTCGAAAAGAAACACCATCATCCACCTCCCGAAGAGTGCAAAGAAACTGGATGGTGAGGAGATGAGAACCATTCTCCTCAACGGGCACAAAGCCATCCCATCCAACCGCATGCCAAACACGAGCGAAGTCAATGTCCATACCTGTCTTCTCGAGAAGGTCTGGATCGAAGGCTCTAGTATGACCAAAGCTTCGATTCTTGATCATGGCATAGGCTTGATGCTCGCGGTCATCTCGCAAGTCGAGGTACGGTGCATCATCTTCATCTATTTCCATGTCCTCGGCTTGCGGTTCTGCAGCTTGCTCCTCAAATTGTTCTTCTTGTTCGTCTTGCTCATAGTCCATCATGGTCGGTGTTGGTGTAGGTTCGGAGGAATGATGAGAGCTTGACTCACCCCGTAAACAGGACGAGCCTAACCGTGTCATCTTCTTGAAAGCTCTAGAAATCTTCCGCCTTGCACCCATCATGCTTGCAACAAGAACGAACAAGAATGAACGAGAACAACTCGATTCGGGTTATGTTAGTGAAATGAAAATGAAACTCTTACCAGAATGCTGTTCCGCAAAGTGTGTAGACAATCTTGCAGCAAAGAAATGAGAGAGAGAGAGTGTGTTCTTGCGATCAAACTTGAGTCAAAATCCAAAGGCAACCTGAGCAAGAATGTGTGAGAGGGAGTCTGAGTGAGTGTGTGAGCTTGAGAGAGCTCAACACCCCTCTCGGCCTCTATTTAAAGAGAACTCATCGTGTGCACCCGAGGAGAGGCTACCCACAATGGTCAAGTGACCGTTGGAGAAGGTGGGGCCCAGGAGCCGTTGGCCTTGGGTCGGCCGACCTGTGGGGTCGGTCGGCCCCAGGGTGGCCCCCCTAGTGCCCCCCCTTTGGCCAGGTGATTCCTCAATGGTCATAAACTTTGAAAATATGGTGCACGGCCAAAAGTTTGCCCGAAAAGATGTCCAAATTATTTTTCCCAAAGGATTTTAAAACTCAGAAAATATTTTTGGTATTTTTGTGAAAAGAGAAAATTGCTAGAAAAATTCCAGCATGCAGAAAACAATTTTGAAAATTTTCAAATATGCAGTGGAGAAATCAAAAGAGGTGCAAAGAAAAATTTGAAAAGGCGGAGAAAGCAAATATGAGATAAATACCAATTTACCTTTGGCAAGAGCGTGTCGTTTACAGTCTGACGTGCACAACTTTTCTCCACCACACTTACCACTGGTCGGCTCGTCCTGGAGAACTGGACGAGGCCGAACTGTCGACCTTCCGCCACACCTTCTTTGCCTTCTTCTTTCTTTTAGGTGTGGGGGGTCGGTGTTCTGGCTGAGGTTCCGGTGCACCCCAGAGTGCTTGCCCTTCACTGTCTTGTTGTATCATGAAGCGCTGCTCTTCCCTTTTCTTGAACCTGAAGAACATATCCTCCCTTCCGACATGGAAGTAGATTTCTCCCTTTCCGACATCGATCCTTGCCTTGGTGGACCTTAGAAAAGGTCGCCCTAGTACGAGGTCGACTACGAGGTCGCCCTCCATATCCATCACTACAAAGTCGGCAAGGACGAAGGAATCTCGTACTCATACAAAGACGTGTTCGGCTATCCCTTGTGATACCGAATGGTCGAATCTGCAAGCTATACGAGCATAGCTGTTGGGGGAAAGAGCAGGATATTCAAGTGCTTCACAGATTACCTTGGGAATTATGTTTACACTTGCCCCCAGATCACAAAGGCATCGCTCGAAGTGTTTGATGTAGATTGAGAAGTTGATCATGGAGACCCCTGGATCCTCTTGCACTGCTGCCACCAAGCCATTCCAAACGTCATTTCTTGGGGAATTGTACCTGCCTGCATAGTTATTGCGTGGTGGCCTCCGGGATCTGTTACCCCATCCGGTGGACACCATGCTGACATTTTCAACGGGAGTCTCGGGTTGCCCCGGGATCTTCCCGCTCTCAACAGTAGGTAAAGTAGCAGCAATTTGTGCAAGCTGGGTTTTATTTTTTTATTAAAACTTAACTGATTTTTAAGCGTGGAGGACAAAGTTTCAAGCTGAACATTTAAACTTTCTAGGAATTTGTCATTGGCCAAAAGCTTTTTATTTATATTTTCATTAATTTTAACTTGGCCAAGAACAAGATCTCTTAAGGGAGGTTGGTTTGAATTGAAATTCAAATTATAAGAAGGATTGTATTTGTTACATCCCTAAAATGGTGGACGTGGCTGGTTCAACCCCTGGTCTCCTTGTGGTGGACGGTACCCGTGGTTGTTGTTGTTGTTGAGGTACACGCAGTCTTCACGGGTTTCGTGGCAGTCGTTCCCCGAATGTCCATCATTACCACAGACTTTGCACGTGAAGTGCGAACCCATGGCATAGACGGGAGCATGGATTTGCTGTTTGCTCCCTTCCTCCATCTTCTTGATGAGGAGGTCTAGTTTTGCAGCAATTATATCCATCTCCTTGACGGTATGCATGCCTTTCGTGAGGGGTTGGAGTCGTTCATCGCTCCGCCCCTGATTGGAGACTATCTTCTCGACCAATTCTTTTGCTTTGGCTAAGGTCAGGTCGAGGAAGGCTCCTCCAGCAGCAGCATTAATGTTGGCTCGAGATGTCATTGTAAGCCCGTTGTAGAAGCTTCGGAGGAGGAGCCACTCATCCATGCCATGATGAGGACAGGCCAGGATGTATTCCTGCAGCCTCTCCCAAGCTTCCGGGATGGATTCTATCCCCGTCTGCTGGAAACTTGAAATTCTTCCACGCAGGGCATTTGTTTTGCCCAGCGGCAAGAATTTAGCGAGGAACGCCTTGGAGCATTTGGCCCAGGTGTCGATGTCTTTTTCTTTGTAAAACCACTGTTTTGCCTTCCCTAGGAGGGAAAAGGGAAATAGACGAAGCTTGATTGCATCGGCAGCGACACCCCGTATAACAACGGTGTCGCAGAGCTCCAGAATATTCTGCAAATGTGCATTTGCGTCCTCGTTCGGCTTGCCACAGAATGGGCTAGCCTGCACCATGTTGATGAGGCTTGATTTCAGTTCGAAGTTCATGTCCCTGATGTTGATGTTGGGGCTAGTGGCCATATTGTCGGTGGTGGGGATGGAGAACTCGCGGAGAGTCTTTTCAGCCATAGCCTCAGGAACAAGTGGTGCATCTTGAATGGGTTCCTGTGCCGGGAGAAGAGCGAGAGGAGGAACGATGCGAGGTCGTGCCCTTCTCACGAGCCTCTCTGGATTGTCTATGTAGTTTTTCGACAGGGAGAAACCAGTCATACACTACCCCTGTCTTCTTTCAAATAAAAAATAAAAGACATAAAGTGACATTAGCCTGAAAGAGTAAAGACTATATCCTGAGTACAAAGCCTAAGTTAATATCAGCACAATAACTTTGTTCACATGCCATCCCTGACAACGACGCCAGAAATGCTTGTTGGCATTTCTTAAGTCGATACCGGTTTTGCGATGACCTCGGTAACAACCTCAGAACTGCCTGTTGGCGGTCCTTAGTGCAATCACTAGAAATCAGGGCGCCGAAACCCGTCGTCGCAACTGCACCCAAGGGGTTCCACTCTCGTGGTATAATCAATATGATTACAGAAGGATCCGCAAGTGCACGGATATACCGTTGTAGAATTTCAACTGGTGAGTAAGGGTATCATCATTTATTTGTGTCCCAAATGACGGCAGTGGCAAAGTTATTGTACTTAATATTAACCATGATATTGTGCCTCAAGCAATAGGCAAAACTCTAACAGGGGTAAGTCCAGGTAAAGAATAAGCAAGAGTAATGAGACACAGAACACATCCACACTCCAAGAGGAAGGAATAAAAGAGAGAAACGACAAAAGAAAGAGCTACTCTATCCTATGTTAAGTCAGATGGAGCTTAGGCTTGGTTAGGTGTCCTAGTGCTTCTATCCAAAGCAGGGGTTATGTTAGGACATGGTCAGGACTGCAGGTGCCAGGAAAATGGGATAGCGGGGAGAAGGTCCCACACTGGAGAACGTCCAGTTCTATTACCTCTTTGCATGAACTCCAACACCGAACCCGAACATCGGGGAATACGCTAAACGCAACACAGCTGTTACGCCAGACGGACAGGGCTGTCACCACCTGCCATCTACCCCAGTCACACCGTGGAGCACGGTCATATCCGAAGGATCCCGCATACCCGAGCACCACGCTCGTGTATGAAGTCACTACTCTAGTGTCCCCGGGTCTCCTACCCTTCGAATGGACAAGTAAAACTCTAGAGCAAGCCCGAAAGCACAACAAACCTCTATCCGTACCCAGATCATCTGGCCTAACCAAGATCTTTGCATAACTTATGAACGAACTAAGCATGAATTGATAAACTATCAAGATAGTAAAGCAACCATGGCACAACTATATATTATGAATATAAGTCTGACAAGTTGGATACAAAGCCATACCGGGAGTCGAGGATTGCTCAACGACCCCGAGGACGGCTTGCTTGCTAAAGAAGAACTAGCCCAGCTCCACTACCTAGCTAAGAGAGCAAGAGAGAGGAGAGCCTTCTTGGAATGGTGGAAATAAAGTGTGTGTGTGTTGAGGGGGGTAGAGGAGAGGCCTATTTATACTACTTAGAGGTCGGTTTTCCGCCAACGCACGTATGGAAGGTGATCAGGTGGCTTGGGGGTGACTCCTCCTCGAAATGCACCTGGACGGGAGCCAGGTCAGGTTCGGCCGACCCTAGGGTTCGGCCGACCCCACCTGTCTGCCTCCCGTGCTGATCCTTTGCTGGGCGGTCGATTCGTTGGATCTTATCCTTATCCTCTGGTGCATCTTGCGTGGAGACCCTGTTTCCTCTGACATGTGGACCCTCTTTGTAAGGGTGTGACGCCGGATGTGATATTCTGCGTAGTTGTACGGCGTCTGCTGCTTGTTTTCGTCTTATTCCTCTCTTGCTCATCTGAAATGTACAAAGCTCGAAAATAACTGTGGATCAAGATTAGTGATACAAATATATGAGTAAGGCGTATAGTTTTTCTTTATTATTGGGTATAGTTGAGGGTCGGATTTGGTAATTAAGCACCGTCAACAGGGACCGGTCTAACTGTCAACAAATCTGACCGGTCGACACGTATGTAGCCGGTCTGGCATGACCAACCGGTCTAACTGTCACACCCAGTTTTAAAAAGAAAACTGAATGCATAACTATATGTATGCCAGGATCAAGTTCCATACATATAGTGACGTCATAATGGAATAATGAGCAACAATGTCACGTAAAACAAACTTACAACGACTAAAAGTCTATCAGAAATGTACAGCTTCTCCTGAAAACGAAGGCTCCACACTTCACAGGCAATCGACCGGGAGTTGCGTACGCCTAGAACTCAGCAGCATCTTCATCTTTATTCAAACTTTCTTCTCTGAGCAGTGTTGGTATAGCAAGGGTGAGCACATGTTGTACTCAGTAAGTATATTGAAAAAATAAATGACATGCAAAGCTTAAGCAAGAATAAAGGTTGGCTGAATAAAATGGTAAGCATTTTAATTAACAGTTGAACATTAACAACCTATTTACTAATTTTATATGAAACCATCCCACATTTATAAAAAAAGTATATGTCTGAATAAACAAAAAGCTTGGAACATTTAAATAATCGAATTAATCAAAGCATTGATTTCAATTAAGTTGACATGTGAGGGTCCGAGCCGCTCTTACCATGAGCACGACTGATATATCAGTTTTCACTCTATAGAGGTTGCACATTTTCACCACAAGTTGTGTTACCCGTTACGCAGTGCTGATCATCCTCATCTTGGGCAGCGGTGCTCTGGCAATGTGACGGCAACGAGGCAGCACAGGTGATGCGAGATGGCACCGTGGAGATGGAGGCCGCATCAAACTTGCCCGAGATGTCAAGGACGCGGTGAAACAGCGGGCGCCCGATGGCGGATTGCTGGCGGCGGCAGGACGCCTGGGGTCGAGGTTCCGCAAAAGAGGGCATGGGAGTCGTGTGTGCCTAGGCCAAGTCGGCATCTGCTATGGAGTAGGTCAGGTGTCGGGTCGAGTTGGACCCAAAACAGGCCTCAGAGCAATTTCAGTAGGGCTGCTAAATTTGAGTGAGCAAATGCCCATTTCGAAGCACACTTCTAAATTTTACTCATCCAAATATGGGTCTCCACTCCAACAGACTAAGTAAATTGGGATTTTATTTTTCCAACTAACAACTAGCCCCACCTGTCATTCCCACCCCCACCCACCTCTCCCACTTGCTGTTCCCACCTGACGAAGACGCGGCCGAAGTCAGCGGCCTCGGTGAGCCAAGCGTCAGCGCCCGCGGCGGCGGGGCTCGCAGACTGCTCGTCGACCGCCGCGGGGAGGCGATGCTCCAGGGCGAGGTGGTACCCCGCGGAGAGCACGACGGCGCCGGCGTCCGCGGCGAGGCGGAGGCAGAACACGTGCACGTTGGCCCACGTGCACGACCCGAGGCAGAATCCGCCGCCGTGGAAGTGGATGAGCATCGGCAGCTTGTTCCCGGAGGCATCGCCGACGCCGACCGGCCTGTACATGCGTACACGGAGGTTCTTGGCCTTGTTGTAGATGGCCTCCTTCCACTGCACCGATGGGTGGCTGTCGGGGAAGGTGGTCAGGGAGGAGGAGGCGGACGGGTCAGGCCGGAGCCGGGGAGGAGGAGGCGGACTGGAGGCAGGCGGGATCGGGACGGAGCACAGCCGCGGATTGGGATCTAGCGCAGCCACCGGAAGAAGGAAAGGAAAAAAAGTGCGACCCATAATTGGCAGCCCAAATAGAAGGCCACCAAATTTGGGGTGTGGGCTGAGAAATTTGAAAAGCCTACTAAAATAGCAGCCTATTTAGAAGGTCTGTTGGAGATCAATTTTTTGCACTCATCGAGTAAATATGGAGATGACAGCCCATTTAGTAGTCCTACTAGAGTTGCTCTCACGACATCGACCATTTGGGGGCTGTATGGGGCCCACTAGCAGGAAGCGAGAGAGGGCGTGGGGTGGAGCTCTGTTGCATGCATGCTTGCATCATGCGCGTGCGTGTGCATGTTCAAATGTTCAAGATCACGGGCAACAGAGTCATGCATGTTCACGACCTGATTCCTGAGTTTGTTTTGGTCTCATATCCACCATACGGAGTCCATGGTCATCACGTTGCGTACCTCACGGCGGATCATGAGCCGGTCGCGCGCCGTGAGCATCATGGCGGGTGGGGTGAGCAGGGGTCAGCAAGGGTGCGCGATGACAAGGTCTCGGCCTCGCGCAGGATCACTCTGGCTCGGCGTGGCAGTGGTGCTTGCACACGGTGCAGGGAGGCTGGGGCGGCCACAGTTTTGCACAGGGAGGCAGCGAGGAGGCAGGGTCGGGTGCGGTTCAGTTCGGTGATTCCTGCGGTGATGATGATCTTCTCCGGGAGTTGGTTGTGACGAATCCACGGTCGACGGCCAGCAGTGGCGTTCGGCTCACGGGCAGTGTCGACCGGTGACGGAGGGGCGATGGGAACTGGTACAGGAGGTGCCGTTCGGCATGGGGAAACTGATGGTCGCGTTGATTTGCTTGCTCGACCGACGGCCGCGGCCGCAACCTGCACGCGAAGCAGAAGGCGGTGGCAGCGCAGGGGTTGTGTCTGGCCGTTCGTGACTCGCTCACACTCAACCCAAGGTCGGCACGGTCATTGCGAAGGAGATGAACGAGACTTGCAGGCCCCGTCTGGGCTGGAAAGAGTGCGTTGGGCCCAAATAGAGGTGATCAGAAAAAAATAAGGAATGATGGACCAGCGGAGACGCAAACGCGAAGAGAGAAAAGAAAGAACAAAGAAAAAGAAAATTAATTCTTTTCTTCAGCTGGAAAAAGTAAGCTATGTAAATTTTATCCCAAAAATTTAGGGATAAATTCTCATAGAATATTTAGGATACGAGAAGCTCAAAAGATTTCAGAACTTTCCGTTAGATGAACCGAGCTCGGGGGAAAATGATAATAATTGTCAGAAAAAATCTGAAAAAATCTCAGAATATTCAGAAGATGGATAATTTTACTCGAAAGGATATTCCCAACCTAAAATTGAAATTTTGGGGTGTGACACTAACCGGTGGGTCTGACCGGTCTGACCGGTCCAAGCAGAGTTCGAGTACAACTAGAGATTTTCATAGATTTAAATCTTGTAATAGGATTTCTTGCGGGGCAAGTCCACCCACCCTATAAATATAAAGGGCCACGGCCGATTGAGTTATCCAATCGATCAAAACACAAATCAATCTATTACTTTTATTGTTTTATCTTTTATCTCCAAACCCTAGCTTTTTCAACCTCCTATCTGCTATTCTTCCTTCGTCTCTGCAACGTACGAAGGCGTTCTAGGTGGCCTGCCGACCCTAGAACAACCCTATGTTCGCCTGCCCTAACGGGGTCCCTCCCGAGCTAGCGTTCGTCGGACTACGCCGATTTACCCTGGCGACCGGTCCCTCTGATCGGTCTAACCACTCCACACAGGAGGCGCCGCATCGAGCACCTCCTCGCGCTACGCGTCTGTGCACATTCATGTGTTGGACCAGATCACGCGCAAACAGCAGCATTCATATCAAAACATCACACTCCTAGGGCCTATTTGGCAGAGCTTCATCTGATTCTACGAGAGCTGATTCTCTAATAGAAGTGATTCTGTAGCTGAAAGTGATTCTCTAGCATAAACTCTTAAAATTAGGATGGGGTATCACTTCACAGAATCAAGAGAAGCTATTTTTTCCGGATCTTGCCTTTTAGCTCATTTCACAAAGTCGCTTCATAGAATCAATAATCACTTCTCTATAAAAAACTGTTTGGCAGAGCTTCTGCTGGATTCAGCAGAGAATCAGCTATGGGAGCTCTGCCAAACACGCCCATAGAGTTGCAGCTGGAGCTAATCTCAAGGTTGAACACCTCCATCTTTCCCTACTTCAACTCCATGATAGAGTTGTTTCACGAGAAATTTGTGGAGTGGAATAGATTTCACTAAAGTGGAGTGCTTTCTATCAAACTAAGTATCAACTCTTAGAAGGTGTTGTGCGGAATCCAAGCCATCATCATGAGTTCGTGAAATTTGTTGGTGCCTACCAACGTCACCTAGCGATGACGCCCGCAGACGCCAATTTGTGATGGCAGTATTTCATGAGCCACGAATAGATCCGCAAGCGCACGGAATACCGCTGTAGCATTTTACCCGGGAGTATACCGGGGTGTCATTTATATTTCCACAGGGAAGACGACGAGTGAGAGAATATATAGATCAGTTGGTGAGCTCTATCTAGATTGGATATTCTCATGCATAAACAGGGGTAAGATAATAACATGGTAGGAGGTAGTGTGACACACACACAAACTACTCTCTTGGATAAAAGAATAAAGGTTACTTTAGGCCGGGAGCAAGGTAAAAGTCAGAGCTCGAGTCAGCTGTGATAGGCTAGCTATATTTACACTTTCTCATTAGTTAGCTCGTCAGAGATTAAACTACACAACAGGGAGATCGCTATCGAAGTAACGGGAGGAGCCCGTACACCCCGGCGACTTTATGTACCTCCTACCCCCATACCGAACGTGGAGGATTACTAAAAGGCACGGACAGGGCTGTCACCACCTGCCGGCTACCTCTACAAACCGTGGGTATAGTTGACATCCAGCAACTCTTAGCTAATCTAGACACCATGTCTACACTAGTAAGGGATACTCTAGTGTCCCGCGCGGAGCCCCCACCCTCCGGATGGACAGACATCACACTAGAGCAATCATACGAATACTGGAGCAGTTGATAGAGTTCTAAGAACAAAAGACTAACCATCTCCAGCACAGGGCGATCATGCAACGCAAGCATTGAATAATAACGCAACCATGACAAGAAGCATATACTCGATAACTCAGAATATACTTCAAGCAGATATCGTTAACCATAGTCTAATTCTATTACAAATGACCGAATATTACAAGAGAGAGCTAGAGATGAACCCATACCAGACTCTCGAGCAACTCCGGTGACTCGATGACTCCTAGACTTCTCCTAAACTCCACTAAGCCAAAAGACTATGCAAGGAATGCAAGAGAGGAAGAGGTGTGAGGTGTGTGTGTTCTATTCTCTACCCCCCTCCTTCTATTTATAGCTGGGAGCCACCAGCCGCAGCACCACAAACCGATGTTGTGAGCCAACAGGGAAGCGCCACGTGCCTTGGTTGAGGCGGTGGGGCCCACGGGCCTGGCCGGCCGACCAGGTAGGTCGGTCGGCCTGCCCGGGCCGCCAACCGCCCCCAACTTCCTAGAGTGGGCTTGTCTTTGTCCCCCTTGTCCTAAAGTTGAGGCACGGCCTACCCCAGTTGGATTTGCTTCAAATCTTGGGCTTCACTTAGTCCATTTGATCCTGAATCGGTACTCTGATATTTTCTGTGATTTTGTGTCGGGCCAAAGTGTGCTTGCAACCTGCATATTAGCTTGAAAATACAACTTGCATATTCTAAAAGGTAAAGTGTGATTTAGAAACTTTATTGGATGAGGATGCGTGTAAGAAATGCAAACTCTCATGATTTTCTGATCAAGTTGACGCCTGGAAATGGTCGTTAGTGAGCGTCAATAATATCCCCCAAGCTGTCCTTTGCTCATCCCGAGCAAAGCAGGACAAATCAGGTTGTTGATTAGAAAATTACTTTGACTCGTACCTTACCTGTCATGTCATAATCTGAAGCAAAGAGATTCATCTATAAGCTTAAATAAGTTGGTTAGCATACATTTTCTCAATTACCTTACTCCCTCATGGGGCTTTTTAGCTGTCTCCTTGTCTTGGGCTGTTGAGAGTTAGAATGGTGCATAAAGCAGTACTTGTTCATAGATCCTCAATCCATCTAGAGACGCTTTTTTTTGAAAGATTTTTTGAAAACATGGCAAAGCTCCAGGATAACTCTCTCGAGGCACTCATCTTGTATTTCCTTACCAGGGCAGTGTTTGCCTTTGATCTTCCCTACTACTACAAGCCTTTGTGGAGCTCAAGCTAGGATAAGAACAGAGCACACTTGTATTCTATTTATTGTAAAGTCAAAGAGAGGATCCATAGAGAAACAAGTCATGCAATCTCGATCAAAAGGTGCAAGTGTATAAATGGATGGATAGATGGATGAATATGGCTTACTCCTTGAGGTAATGGCTTTTCTCTCTCGAATCATCCCTGTCTCTCTCTCTCTCTTTTAAGACATGGTTACCCCCTTTTTCTCTCCTTTTTTTGGGTCATGCTTCTTTGGCATGCCATTTTTTCTCTTATTTTTAGGGCAACCATAATTTAACTTTATTTTATTTCAGGAATGTTCTACGAGAGATATCACCAAGACATGGAGCATTTATAGATGTGAAGTGGATGGTGGTGCTAATTCCCAGTGTAGGAATATAAAAAATGGATGGGATGTGTACGTGCTTATGATCGAGAAAGCATGAAGAGCATCTTACTAGAGTCACCCAATTTGACAAAACTCAATAGAATATCAAGCAGCATATGTATAAGGGTTTTTCATGGAATATGACATATGGCTCTAGTAGGACATTGCATATCGCTGGGAAACTTGCCTTTTGATTTTTTTTTCGAAAACAACTCCAGACTTTAAGCATCACTAGAACAAGCTTGCATAACCTTATTTACCATATCTTAGACTCGGATCAAGCATATGCAACCCACAGAACTTTCAGGTTTATTGGCAACATATTTGTATAACCAACGAATATAAACTCAAGAGAACTCTTATTTTCAAACTAGGCACAACAGACATGATAGAGCAAAGCAAAACTCATCCTTTCAACTTATCAAAAGGGAATTAAAACATTCTTACCGAGCATCATGGAAAAGGGAAATAAAATAGTAAATTTTTATTTTGTTTTTGAAAGTTTTTATCAATTTTTATTGAAAGCAAATAAAGGGATACATTTGACTTAGGGGAGGGAATCTCTCCCAAGCTAGCTCTTAGTTTAGGGTCAAAAAGTAGGACCTTTCTCCATACCTGATCAGGTTGAGGTCGTTTCGTCCGTACCTGGAGAAGTAGTAGCGGTCAAAAGGAAGAATCTCTCTCAAAAAAAAATAATGAAATAAAACGATGGCAAACATTTTGGGATCCATGCTCTTTACATCTTTAAACTCATTTTTTTCCTCGAAGCATGGATGTGATAACAAATCTAAAAAAACTATTTCAAAATTCTTTAAGCATTCCTAGAGTACTTGTTGTCCACTAACCTTTTGTAGGAACGAAAATAAACAACCAAGGAATAACATACAGTAACTCCATCATCCACACAACGCTCCTTTAGCCCATGGAAAAAAAACAGATGCATGAGGAACCAAGCTGAACAAATGCAAAGCTTTGATTCATGTATATGAAACTTAACTCTTGCATTTTTGTTCCATGGTAGGTGAGTTCTTAAGGTGAGTATCCCACACGCCTCATGTATCCTCACTCATGTCTCCACCCTGCTAAGTTACCCATCATGTCCATTTTGCCATCCCAAGAATACAAAAAAATACATATATAAATAGAAAAAATATAAAAATAATAATAAAAATATAAAAATAAAATTTGGTGCTTCAAGCACTTCTTTTTTTCATTAAATAAAGTGTAGACTCCCCGCTGTTCAAAACCGGTAGAGCCCTTTTTGTTTCCACCTTTGTTTTCCTTTCAAATAAATAATAGATACGAGAATAAGTGTGGGGGAGATCTCTCAAAATCACCAATTGCAAACTCTTTCGTGATCTCTCCCCCAACATGTTGCACAACATCGACGGTCCAATACGCTGAAGATCAAGACAGATGGAATCCAGAGAAGGATGGCCGAACCTCTTGTTCGACCAAACCATATCTGATTTCCCTCAGTTCCCTCTTCTTCCTCTTCAAACGATGGTTTGCACAACCCTACCCTCAAACTCCCTAAGTTCTTGAGTTTAATGATTTTCTTTGTTCAACGTTAAAACTAAACTCGATGAACCTTGCCAATCACCTTGTGCACTCCAAGAGCTTCCATGATTAAACTTGCATGCTCTTTATTCCTCGCATTCTTTCTAGTTCTTGTGAACAAATATCTTCATAGGGACCCCATGCTTTCTAAGTAATTGACTAATGCGATATGATTGGATAAGCGGATCCATACTCTTTTTTTGCAAAGTACTTGAGATTTCTTTAAAAAAACTCATCAATAGCATGTCTCCTCAAAATAATAAAAATTCCTACCAAAGCCAAAGTTAGATTTTCATTCTCAAACCTTCATATGCAGTTTGACTTTGCTTTGAGTTTTGTCAATTTCTTTGACCCTCGGTAGAGACGTGTCATATTCTCATGATTAAGATCACGTACACATCCACTCATATGCTATTTTTCTACACTGGAAGATAGCAAAACATTGTCATCCACCCACAAAATAAAACTCCATGACATACCATGACTCTTTCTCTCTAAAGTGACCATAAAGGATGTGGGCTATGCAAAAAAACAAGAAATAAAAGATGCATACCCAAAGAAGGTATGCCACATGCTCAAAAGGCATGTCAAAAAAAGTAGAAAAAAGAGAGCGAAAGATGCATACCCAAAGAAGGTATGCCACAAGCCCGCAAGGCATGTCAAAAAAAAGAAAAGAAAAGAGAAAGATAGTCCACATCCATGGGAAATAAACAAAAGAGAGGGATCATGCAAAGGAGTTCATCCACCCTTCACCAAAAATTCCCACACACTTGCACATCTTGATCAGATTGTATGACTTGTTTCTGTTTGGATCTTGTTTTTTACTTAACAAAATAAACAAAGCAAACATGCCTCTTTACTCCTACCCTGAGCTCCACATAAGCCTGATCAGATGATAGGAGAAAAGAAGGCACACCTTTGCCTTGGTGAGGATCCAAAATAAAAAGAGTGATTCGAGAGAATAATTTGAGGAGCAAGTCTATTCTTTTATTTGAAAAATATAAAACCCAAGTTTTCAAGCAAGAGGAGCCAGGAACCTGAATTCTGCATCATTTCATTCTTCAATTACCCAAGAAAGCATGGTAGACACTCAAAAGTTCACAGAATTTGGAAGAAGCTTGGAATAACTTGTATGCAGGTTTCATAAAAAGGAGTTGCGTCCACCTTAGTCCTTCAACCTTTACTCGAGGACGAGCAAAGGACAAAGTGTGGGGGTGTTGTTGACGGTCCTTAAGTGTCATATCTGACTGTCAACTCTGGCAAAGAACAATGCCCAAAACAAACACCAAACTAGAGATAGGAATTTAATACTAATCATTTCCACAAGTTTTGGTGAATCACTGATTTCAGGAGACCGTGTCTGCATAAGGAGGGAAACCATGCTCAAATGAAGCCAAAAGTACATTTCAGAGCATGCTACAAGACCATGGGAATTAGAGGGCCCACATCTAGAAGCAAATCAGCTCAAGCCCAAGAGATAACACACTTTCGACAAAACCAGAAGCGGACACAACGATCCAAGGGCCAAATGACAAGCTTAACCCACTTAGCTTTTGGGGAACACCCACAAGCCAACACAGGAAGCCCACAGGGAGTCCACAGGCCGAAGATAGGGCCTGACGTCCTTAGAAAGGTGTCGACCGAACCCTTGGGTCGCCCGACCCCCTACTGGGCCCAATCAGGCCCATCTTTCTCCTGCAAACTCCCACCGTGTAGGGGGAAGTCCCCAATTCAACAAACAACAAGAGAAGCAAAGGGCTTCACTCCAAGGCGAAGCCCTACCTCCGTAGTGCTTAGAAATAGGGAGTGAGTGAGGGGTAGTTCGGAGGGGCGCTGTCTTGTCGGCGCTCTTCTCCAACTTGTACCTCGACGGATGCTTCTTTCTTAAGTAAGTGATCGTGATCTTCTATGGTAGTTAGTGTTTTAGTAGAGTAAGCTTTATTCTTTACTTGCTTGCGGGATCATCGTCTGTCCTCGTGATGGGTGCTCTAGTCTAATGGCTCGAGTCGTGGACAGAGTCGGGGCTAGAGTAGTAATCGATAGTGTAGACATGGTGTCTAGGCAAGAGGTTACCGTTGTTTGCATACCTTCTCCACGGTTTGTCGGGGTAGGCAGTAGGTGTGACAGTCCTGTCCGTCCCTTGTAGTCCCCCACGTGAGGGTTGGGTGTAGAGCTAATAGCCGGATACTCTTGGTAGACCAGGAGTAAGCCGGTGCCCAAAGTAAGCAAGTAGAGGTAGAACATATCTTTACTAGAACTCTAAGCCATAGGAATCCTCTCTATCCTCGCCAATTGTTTGTCCTTGGACGGACCTGTTAGAAGGTTAGTACCTCTGTTCCCCGTGGAAATACGATACCCTTGAATACTCACGGGTGAAGTGCTACAACGGTATTTCCATGCGCTTGCGGATTTCTCTGTGAGAGTTAAGAAATACCAACAGGGATCATGCGCCACTTTATGGGCCTTGTTAAAAACCACATCAAGGCACAAGTTTTCTCCTCTTTGCAGGTAATATTCAGGGCGACTCACTAGATCCGCTTTTGGGCACTCCTCCAAAAAGAAGAGGGAAGACCACCAATCATGTCGGGGTGTCTTGCTCTTGAAGTAGCTGCTATGGAATACTTTGCCTCTAATTGATGGCTTTTTAGCTATCGAATTGCTCATGTTTAATTTCTATCCGCTCAGCACAAACTTGGTTGTGGTGCTTACTTTGTTTGGTTGTTCTGTGGACTTGTGGTTGGTTGTAATAATGAACAACTACGTGTATCTATCGATACAGAAGCTGGAATATTAATATATATTCCCTTATCTAAAAAATCATGAGTTCGTGACCATAGTTTTTAAATAGTCACCTATTAGGCGTCGTCTAGGTGGAATAGGGGGAATTTGAATTGGGACGTCGTAGTTACTAGAACCTCCTTGCGTATGGTGTCTACTAATGTGGAAAGTTATCGCCTAGATGCGAATGTGGTATATTTTCCACCCAACAGCTCGAGGCCCGCATGGGCACGGATTAGGGCTTGCACAAAGGGAAAGGGGTGCGGAACTGAAAAGAGCTATGGGTATAGAGGCAATCCATCATGATGCATCTGTACAAGAGCGTATAGATTCATAACGACGGAGGAGAAGATGCATCATCCAACCACGTCCGCCCCTAGGTCACGTGGTTGCAGCCACTTATCCTCTATCTATCCACATCGAGCTCCTACCCATCCACACGAACCCTCTTCACCTGCCTCCGTCTTGGCGCTTCTATTATATAATACATATATTTTATAAATTAATAGTTCTATATGATACCCTGGTACGGAATTTTATTCGGTACCAGCCAACCACCGAATCACCCACGCGCCCACGTCTGCCTCGATCCCCAATCTTTTTCCTCGCGGTTTTCCTCCACGGCACCAACCCACCACCCACCACCCTCCGGCCCCACCCACAACCACAACCTCCACGTGTCCACGTCCCAAATCGTTGTTTCCAGGTCATGATCCGTTTTCA
The DNA here is from genome assembly GCF_016808335.1 of Panicum virgatum. NCBI lineage: Eukaryota > Viridiplantae > Streptophyta > Magnoliopsida > Poales > Poaceae > Panicum > Panicum virgatum. Next base: position 17,019,828 of record NC_053141.1, on the reverse strand, counting down.
GGTGTTGCTCCGCTGTTCCTCCCATCGCCCCCCCCCCCCAGCTCGGCAGCTCACGATCCATTTCTCGACGCCACCACCGATTCGGAGACTGGGACTGGTACCGCCCACCGCCAGCTGCTGGCTAACCCCTGCGTGTCCCTACTGTGGTGCTGATCGGCGGGACAAACAAGAGCTTGGAGCTACGATCTGCTTCCTCATCACCAACGCGCATCTATGTTGGATCAAGTCTACTCCAACGCATCTTCCGCTGCACCTGCGCGTCTAGTGGTGACGATCCATGATCACTCGCTTACATGAGATCCTTGTTGAACAAGGTAGCTAGCGTAGCATCGCCGTTTCCTTTTAGTGGTACCAGAGCGATCATGTTTAGCTTTTGGTCTAGATGCGCATATAGAGACATGCTTTTGTTTAGGGTTTTGCAATCTGTTCATATTCGATGTATAGATTGGTGCACGGTGTGGGATCGGTACGAGTTGATAGCATCGCGATGACTGCAGATTGGTTCGTGTTCTTTCTCTATTGTGCGCACGACTTGCTCATACCGGCTGGAATCACCATCTGGGCTAACTGTGCAAACGAGAAGATATTGAACTGATGGATCCGAGTCATGTGTTGCGGTCTTCTCCGATATACCAGTCGCAATGGTCAATGTGATTGATCTAGTGAAAATAAGGGACATTATGAATGACCCTGAATCGGCTTGATTGGATCAATCCAAAGAGATTTTCATAGCGAATATAAAGATGAGAATCTATGATTGGACCGCTGTTGCATTCTATTGATAGCGGCCTCTTCATACCCCTAGGTAGAATCCATTCTACGCCTAACTCGTTTTTGTAGGGTATGATGTGAATGGTATGGCCTCAGTATCATGTGATGATCTGTGTGTAATAAGTTGTGTGACCTGCGTGTCAACAGTTAAAACAACCGGGTTGAGGTTGTCCCATTATTGTATAACGGCATACGTGTCGACATGTGATGCTTGATTCCCTCATGTAATTTACTTTACTAGTGCTATTAGATGTAATAGCTTAGTACTTATTCTTGGAGCCTTCAAGCATGAATGGCGATGACGATCACCACAAGACAGGATGGATGACAACAGAGGTCACCATGGATCCATGGAGATGGAACCCATTGTGATGAAAAAGGCCATACTATTCACAATATAATATGATTATATGCCTGTAATGTTTATTTTCCTGTCATACTGTTCTTTCATGTTTTTCATATGAGCGATATGTTTTTATCATGATAGAATAGCTTCCCTTAGTAAATTTGAGAACTTTGATATCCTTTTACCAATAGCTGCACCTATTAAAATTTTGATCGTTGTGTGGTAGGTTTACCAAAGTAGAGTACCATGAACCATCATCATGAATAGGGTGAGTGTCGGACACTCACTAGCATAGTATTGGTTTTCTCAACAAAGCTATCAAAATGGTTTTGGGCTTTAGGATATAGAGTTAGAGCCGGGGCATTGGATGCCACCCAACAAACAAGAATCATATAGAGATATGATTAACAAGGCGTTGTTTACCTATGTCACTAATTTTCTAGCAGTGAAGCCAAAGCTCACTAGTATTTTAGTGAATATGGATCTTGGTCCCCTATATGTCGTTAGAGGGAAGGCGATGTTGTAGTGGGAGTCTTTTATTAATTTTTTAATAGAAGAATTACATGAACTTAGTGCTGAAACCTTGTTTTACTTTAATGTTGTAGATCATGTCTGCCAGTAATAATTCTGCTTTCAATTTGTGATCTGTTCTTGAGAAAGGAAAGTTGAATGGAACCAACTTTATTGATTGGTACCGCAACCTAAGAATTGTTCTCAGGCAAGAGAAAAAGGTTATGTTCTTGAGCAACATTACCCTGATGACCTTCCCAATGGTGCATCTGCCATAGACCGCAGAGCTTATGAGAAGCACTACAATGATTCACTCGATGTTAGCTGTCTCATGCTTGCCACTATGTCCCCAGATCTGCAGAATCAGTATGAGCATACTGATGCTCACTCCATGATTGAGGGGCTGCGTGGAATGTTTGAGAACCCAGCTAGGGCTGAGAGGTACAACATGTCAAAGTCCTTGTTTGCATGCAAGCTGACAGAGGGTAGCCCGGTCAGTCCCCATGTGATCAAGATGATTGGTTACATTGAGACTTTGGATAAACTTGGTTCTGAACTCAAGGATGATCTAGCTGTTGATGTCATTCTCCAATCGCTCCCACCGAGCTATCAGCCTTTTATCATGAACTATCAGATAAATGGCTTGGAGAAAACATTGGCTGAATTGCATGGGATGAAAACAGCAGAGGAAAACATTAAGAAAAACCCCAGTCATGTGATGATGGTTCAGAAGGAGAACAAAAAGAGGAAGCATTGGATGCCTCCCAAAGGCAAGGGCAAGGGCAAGGAAAAGGTTTTCAATGATCCCCAGAGCTCTAAGACTAAGGCCAAATCTGGCCCTTCTCCCAATGATGAATGCTTCCACTGCAAGGGCAAGGGACACTGGTCAAGGAACTACAAGAAATACTTGGAGGATCTGAAAAAGAAGGAGGGAAGTGAGACTTCCGCCTCAGGTATGAATGTTATAAATATTACAGAAATTAATATTGCCATGTCTTCTAGTGAATCATGGGTATTTGATACTGGGTCGATGATTCACACTTGCAAATTGTTGCAGGGCCTTCAAAGGACTAGAAGATTTGCAAGAGGCGAGTTGGATGTTCGTGTCGGCAATGGAGCAAAGGTTGTAGTCATGGCGGTCAGTACTTATCACTTGTCGTTACCCTCAGGCTTAGTTTTGGAATTAAATCATTGTTATTGCATTCCTGCTTTGAGTAAGAATATTATCTCTTCTTCATATTTGGAGGAAGTTGATGGTTATGAGATTGTAATAAAGAACAAGTGTTGTTCTATTTACTTTAATAATATTCTTTATGCTCATTGTCCATTGATGAATGGATTGTATGTTCTTGATCTTGAGGATAAACCTGTTTATAACATTAATGCAAAACGGCTTCGACCGAATGATTTGAATCCCACTTTTATTTGGCATTGTCGCTTAGGTCATATAAATGAGAAACATATAGAAATACTCCATAAAGATGGTTTATTGAGCTCATTTGATTTTGAATCATTTGACACGTGCGAGTCTTATTTACTTGGGAAGATGACTAAAGCTCCCTTTACTGGTCAAAGTGAAAGGGCAAGTGACTTGTTGGGACTTGTACATACTGATGTATGTGGACCAATGAGCTCAATGGCCAGAGGTGGTTTTCAGTACTTCATCACTTTTACTGACAACTTTAGTAGATATGGACATATCTACTTAATGAGGCACAAGTTTGAATCGTTTGAAAAATTTAAAGAATTTCAGAATGAAGTGCAAAATCAATTGGACAAGACTATTAAATTTCTGCGATTTGATCGTGGGGTGAATATTTGAGCCACGAATTCAGTGATCATCTGAAACAATGTGCAATTGTTCCACAATTGACTCCGCCTGGAATGCCTCAATGGAATGGGGTCTCCGAACGGAGGAACCGAACCTTGTTGGACATGGTTAGGTCGATGATGAGCCAAGCTGATCTTCCACTGTCATTTTCGGGTTATGCTCTAGAAACTGCTGCGTTTACACTAAATAGGGTTCCAACTAAGTCTGTGGAAAAGACTCCATATGAGATATGGACTAGGAAACATCCCGGATTATCTTTCCTCAAAGTTTGGGGATGTGAGGCTTATGTCAAACGTTTGATGTCAGATAAGCTCACCCCAAAATCAGACAAGTGTTTCTTTGTGGGGTATCCAAGTGAAACCAAAGGATATTATTTTTATAATCAAGAAGAAGGCAAAGTGTTTGTTGCCCGCAATGGTGTCTTCTTAGAGAAAGAGTTTCTCTCGACAGAAGTCAGTGGGAGTAAGGTGCAACTTGAAGAAATTTGGGAAGTGCCTGAAACGGGTTCAGCCCCCACTGAACCTTCACAAGATGAACAAGGAGTTGTAGAACCCTTTGTGGAAGAACCAACCCCACGAAGGTCTATAAGGGCACGTCGCGCACCTGAAAAGTTCACGCTCCTAACCACGGGGCAACACGATGTATTGTTATTGGATAATGAAGAGCCTAAGACCTATAATGAAGCAATAACGGGACCTGACTTTGAGAAATGGCTTGGAGCCATGAAATCCGAAATAGAATCCATGCACGGTAATCAAGTTTGGAACTTGGTTGATCCCATTGATGGTGTGAGACCTGTGGAGTGCAAGTGGATTTTATGAAAAAAGATAGATATGGATGGAAATGTTCACATCCATAAAGCGCGATTGGTGGCGAAAGGGTTTAAACAAATTCAAGGTGTTGACTATGATGAGACATTTTCGCCCGTCGCAATGCCAAAGTCTATTCGGATTCTTCTAGCTATTACTGCATTTTTTGACTATGGGATATGGAAAATGGATGTCAAAACGGCTTTCCTGAATGAAAACCTAGGTGAGGATGTGTATATGATACAGCCTGAAGGTTTTGTCGATCCTAAAAATGCTAGAAAAATATGTAAGCTTCAGAAATCCATTTGTGGGTTAAAGCAAGCATCTCGAAGTTGGAATATTCGTTTTAATGAAGTAGTCAAAGGGTTTGGTTTCATCAATAATGAAGAAGAGCCTTGTGTTTACAAGAGGGCTAGTAGGAGCGCAGTTGTATTTCTGGTCCTTTATGTGAATGACATATTGTTGATCGGAAATGGCATTCCAATGTTAGAAGCCACTAAATCTTCACTTGGGAAAAGTTTCTCAATGAAGGATTTAGGTGAGGCTGCATATATTTTGGGCATTAAGATCTGTAGAGATAGATCTAAGAGGCTAATTGGATTAAGCCAAGATACATATATTGACAAGGTATTGAAAATGTTCAATATGCAGGATTCAAAGAAAGATTTTCTACCAATGTCACATGGTGTTAGTCTCTGCAAGAGTCAGTGTCCCTCGACACCTGATGAGCAAGAGAAGGTGAGTGCGATTCTATATGCTTCGGCCATTGGGTTCATCATGTATGCCATGCTTTGTACTTGTCATGATATAGCATATGCTCTAAGTGTTGCAAGTAGATACTAGTCAAACCCAGGAGAGGCTCACTGGGTCGCGGCCAAGAATATCCTGAAGTACTTTAGAAGAACTAAGGATAAGTTCCTAGTTTATGGAGGTGAGGAGGAGCTCGTTGTAAATGGTTACACCGATGCTAGCTTCCAAACCAACAAGGATGATTTTAGATCGCAGTCTGGTTTTGTGTTCTGGCTCAATGGAGGGGCAGTGAGCTGGAAAAGTTCCAAGCAAGAAACGGTAGCAGATTCCATGACGGAGGCTGAGTACATAGCAGCTTCGAAAGCTGCAAAGGAGGCTGTTTGGATCAGAAAGTTTGTTTCTGAGTAGGGAGTTGTTCCTAGTGCGTCCAGTTCAGTGGACCTCTATTGTGATAATAGTGGTTCCATTGCACAAGCAAAGGAGTCTAGATCACACCAAAAGTCCAAACACGTGTTGCGGATATCACCTTATCCGTGAGATCATTGATAGAGGTGATGTGAAGATATGCTAGGTGCACACGGATTTAAACATTATTGATCCGTTGACGAAGGCCGACAAGAGCGGTGTAGGAAATTTTTAATGTATTGTTGGATCTAGTCTTGCTTACCCTGTGACTTTTGTGTTTCTCATATTATTTTGCTATTAAATGTTACAATTTAGTTGTTCTGCATTTGAGTATCTTAATTGGCAACAGCTCTCATTCTGAGCTCAGTCATGGTACAAGGTGCTTCTGGTCAATTGTATTTGCCTAATCGCCTCAAATCAGCGGCAGCTTGAGTCTGACTATCTGTAAATAAATCGTCCAAGGAATACATAGAAATCGAAGGTCAGCTAATTGCCAATTCCATTCATGTATGTTGATTTATTTTAGTTGAGATTACAGCAGCAAGGTGGAAGGTCTTCACTTTCGCTGGTGCTAGAGCTATATTACTAAAGAAATTCTTCTAATGCTATTCACCTCGCCGGTAGTTTTGGTGCAACATAATAATCCTTTTTTTTCAATTGTAACTTTCGCTCCTGCATCAGATCTAGCAGCACAAGCATTGAAACAAGAGTCTAAGGGAGTTGGGCCAGAACTGCCTGGCAAATTCTGTGTTACCTGCTATGCAAGACTCCATCAGTGGTACACAAGCCTTCTTTGCGCTCGCAAGTTCCAATAGTCTGCAATCGAACTCTGCCAGTCTGCAACTCCTACCTAAGAAGGTACTAATTTCTGATCCATTCAGTTAAGAAGCTTGGTAAACTGACAAAAGCTTATTAGATTTTGCATCCACAGGATTGAGCCTCCTGTAGTATGAAGTGCGTAACCATTCTGGTGAATCATTAGCCATAAAATAAACATGGGTTGTTCTGAACTATTTCCATCTTCCTGCGGCTCAACGATCACACTAGAGCAGACTGATCAGAAAAAACAAGCTTCAATTTCTGTTTGCCTTGTGGAAGACGAACAGATAAGATGTCAGATGATGGTGATTGATATGCATGAAATGTGCACCTTTTTTGCATGAGTATAATTTTTTACCATGTATTGTGTTGATTAAATACTTTTACATTTGTGGATAAACCTTTGACAGTTTCTGTTATTTTTCCCTTGAATCTGCTTTATTTGGCAGAATAGCTCATTATCAAAAGTTTTTGCTACCCCATTTTTTTTTACCAATATAATGGAAGTTGTTATCTAGAATTTATAACAAAAGTGATATGTTCTTGGTAGTTTGTGATTAAATTTACTCTAAATACGAGCATTTCACTGTTCTCATTATAGGATGACACCATGTATAACTATCTATTGGCTGTCTCTACCACTATACTTGTTTTCATTAGATATGTCATGCTTGAAGGTGGGAAGAATATTTGATTCATAATTCTTTTGTTGGCATACTCGATTTTTTGAAGTTTGTTCAACTAATCAACTAGTATTAATGAAAGTAATTGGGTGCTCTAACCTAAGAGGGGGAGGGGGGTGAATTAGGCACTCTAAAAGCTTAACCTATGGCTCCAACTAGTTTGCACAAAAACTTAAACAAGCCATCTAGATGTGCAACTACGGTTCTTTTAGTGTGAAACCCTCATCCCAAAAAGAGTTTTGCAACCTATAACCAATCCTAGCAAAATACTACACTAAGAAAGTAAAGGCACACAAGTTGCAATACGAAATGCAGAAGCTTAAAAGGAGAGATGAGAGGAAGCAAACTCTCGACATGAGGATTTATCCCGTGGTTCGGATTGCCACAAAGGCACTCCTACACCCACGTTGTTGAAGCACTTACGAAGAGTATTGCTTTCGGCAAACAAGTCTCTCCCGTGAACACAATTACGGTCACCTTGATCCCGCTTTCCTCTAAGGGAGTTTGCCCACTGTTGACGACCAAAATTGGCAACAGTCTAGATCAACCGGTCTGACCGGTCATCTCGGGCGATCTGATCGGTCTGAGATGCTGTAGCTGGTCCGGCAGGGCCGACCGGTCTGACCAGTGGGTCTGACCTGTCTGACCGGTCCAAGTGGAATCCGAGTACAATTAGGGTTTTTAATGGATTTATATCTTGTAATAGGATTTCTTACGGGGCAAGTCCACCCACCCTATAAATATAAAGGGTCACTGCCGATTGAGGCATCCAATCGATCAAATATACAACACATTATATTTTTACCTTTTCTCTTTGCCCTAGCTTTTCCAATCTACTATATGTTGTTCCTCCTTCATCTCTACGTCGATTGAGGGCTTTCTAGGTGGCCTGCTGATCCTAGAACAACCTTGCGTGCGTCTGCCCCGACGGTTTCTTCCTGGGCGACATTCGATGGTTTCGCCGCCGGCCTGCCCGGTGACAACTGATCTGACCGGTATACCCGACCGGTCTGACCGGTATGAGCATCGGCGCTGCATCGTGCTGTCGCTCACTACGCATTCTAGCGCTTAGGTGTGTTGGCCCTAGTTCTGCGCCAACATACTTTTTGGCGACTCTGCTGGGGAATAGAAAAAATAAATCCGCTGCCATGGCCGGCATTCCTAAACCTAGCAAAGTTGATGCTGCCAACATCAAGAGGTCGACTATTCAGCAACTTTCGGCCGAGCATCAGAAGGTTCTTGATGACATCCAAAAGAAGATCAGAGAAGAGAAGGAGAAGGAGATCCAGAGGCTGGAAGAAGAAGCCATGAACCAGTACATCTCACACTTCTCCATCAACCGTCAAGGGAAGGTCACAACGGATACCGCCTTCCATGCTTCACAATTTGAGGTAAAATTTGATGAAGATAAACAGCCTGCTCTTGATTCAGAAGTAACTAATATGATAGATAGTGCTGTTGCTTAGCATGTGAATAATAGGTTGGAATTTATTGGTCAAAATATGCATGATATGTTTGATGATCACTTTAGCCGAATTGAGATACTGTTGTCAGTCGAAATCAACCGGCGAGCAGCGACAGGCAACACGAAGAGCCGGGAGGTCCCCGGAGCACTGGCAGGCACTGCTCCCTCGTCAACGGCCCGTAATTCCATCACGCGCCCGGAGATTCCGGAGAATGTCGGGCGTGCCACCTGACCTATACCCGATCAGGAGGGTGCGAACGTGCTCCAAACAGTTTCCTGCGTACAAAGACACATGTAAACATAAGTCCGAGCCGTGGTTGGCTCCCCGAGACGACTCTTGCATCGGCTTTAATGAGCCGATCGAGTCCCGGTGTCAGATTGGATCTGTTTGCATCCGGATATTGGTGAATGAAGCAAATAACTGTAAAGCTACTTCAATTAAATCTAACTAATCTAATCCGCGATGGTAAAAGCTTCACTGTTAGATCAAAACATCCTACACGTGATTGGGCCTAATGAACGTAACAGATAACTAAACCATAACCCAAAACAGAGGCCTAAGAACTAGCAAGAGCCGATTCCCGGATCAATTCCCTATTAAGACTAAAGCAAAGCATCTAACATGCCACCGGATCATCCAATCCGTTTGCAAGGCCTAACCTAGCAGATATTACGCCAACTCTTAAGAATAAGAGCAAACCATAACAGATCAGATCTACTAAACATAAAAGAAGTAGGGTGTTGCCCTTACGCAGCTAACTCTATGCAACAAGAGCTAGTATAAGATGATGACATGATCGCGTAAAGACAACATGATATTCATAGACAATTAGCAACAAAAGCACAACAGATCTAAAAGCCATGCTACGAACATCAGGATAACTAGCATTGCTCGCCATAAAAAACGCTTCAGTACGAGTAATACCAAGGTAAAAGGAAGAACAACGCTGCCCTGATCGCAAGAAGCGATTAGGGCAGCATGGCGCTTACTTGGATGAAACCCTAGAATTAGGTGTGGCGATGCGCCGAGAGTTGTTGTTTGCGAGACGTGATGACATTTCCTTCTATGAATAACATAGGGTACATATTTATAGTCTGGAAACTTGGGAAACAATCTAATTCTATCTTGTCCCGATCGGACTCTATCTCTAATCTTGAACTAAATCTAAAGATACATGGCCCATGTGGCCCAAATGCTCACGCAGGAGCCGATTTACAAGCCTTCTTAATCTTCTGCTTTAAGCCCATCTTGCTTTCGGCCCATAAATTAAGCATGTTAATTTATGGCGATAACACATGCCCCCCTGGTTTTGGCAATGATAATTCCAAAACCACTCCGTCGCTTCATCTTCCCGTTAATGCTCATTAAAACATACTGCAACTACCAAGGAAGACGCAGCGTCTCTGCAACTGGCTCCTCGTAGAACGTGAAACTGCCGATCCGTCTTCCATCTTTTCACTATTTAATCTCACCCCGAATCGGCTCTTCTTCACGGCAAACTCCTTCTTCCTCCCAAAGCCAAGTAGCGCAGAAAAAACCCTAGTCCTCCAGCACCAGTAGCCATGGCGATCTCTTCCTCCTCCGACTCCAACTCCTTCGGAGACTCTTCCTCCTCCTGTTCTCCTTCTTCTTCCCCCCCTGCTTCTTCCATCGACTCCATCCCGGAGAGTCGGGAGCCAACACCGGAGTGGGACCCAACCGCAGCATATGAAGCACTGGCTCCTCTGCACTGGGATGCAGAGGAGTTCGATTTCGGGACCGTCTCCGAGGAGGACGAGTCCAAGACTGAGGGAGAAGACCTCCGGCTCCTGTTCCAGGAGGAGTCGGAGAGCAGCGACGAGGAAGACCCCTCTTCGGACGGAGTCGACTCCTCCTCGGAAGAGGAGATCGACTCCTCCTCCGATGATGACGAGTCGATGGGCGGAAAGCCCTTTCGGTTCCTCGGGTCCTCCGAGGAGGACAGCGAGGAAGAGAACAGCGGCGGCGGCGATGACTGGAGCGACTTCGGGTCCGAAGGCGGCAGCAGCGCCTTCGGCAGCGACGACGATGACGACGACGACAGCGACGACGGTGACGACGACAGCGGAGATGCGCAGACCCGGAGCCCCAAACGCCGTAGGTACTAGGTACCTACAAGCGGTAGAAGTAGTACTGTAGGAGTAGGGTTGTAAAGCTGAAGGATTAATTCCTTTCTAACAATCGGCTTTTCCTTGTAAGAAACCTTTCCTTTTAATGAAATTGATTTCCTTCAATTCTGTATACTTGTTTACTTTCCAAAAAGCCGATGGCAACGCATCAGGCTTCTATAAATATCCAAGAGCCAACGAAATTCAAACTAGAAGCAACCCGCATAAGAGTAGAGTATCACTTCCACCTTGAACCGAACTCGAAACAAACTCTTAAATCCAAGCGTAATTCGAAAACCCAGCTCTACAAATTCGAGCAAGAACTCTCCAAGCACCTGGAATTCGAATCAGAGCCCACAGCAACAAAACCCCATGTCAACGGATCTGAACCATGGCAGACTCTGCAGCTCAGACAACAAATCCTACTGTTGATGATGCGGCAATCTGCAGCCTGAAGGTAATATTCAGTCTAATTCTTTCAGTTTTCTTCAGCTTAGCAATCTTCTGAAACTTTAAACTCTGAAACCTGACACCGTATGCATACTTCTGAATTTCTGAACTTCAGGTGTCAAACATCCTTTTGCCGCATCCTTCAAACCAAAAATCTTTCTGTCTTGGCCCACGAACCTATGAAAACCCCATAGATTTGATCTCTTGTGAAGCAAATAGGATCCCTTTCGTGAGTCAAAACATTGATTTGAACCTCTGGGCTGACTGCTTAAGGGCCTGGCCCAACCCTCCTGAGAGCTGGATTACATGGTACAGTAGAGTAGCAAAAGCTTATATGCCCTTGTGGCAAGAATTGAACATAGCTGATGCACTCAGCTTATCACTGTCCCCACTTGACAAAAATGAAAACCTTCTGAAAACCATCGGCTATTTCTGGTCCCATGCTCTGAACTGTTTCCTCTTTGGACATGGACCCATAACTCCCACTCTGCTAGATGTCACCATGATCACTGGCCTAGACATTGGATCTCCTAATCCAGCTGCCCACAAAATGGCAGAAGTCCCCTTCAAACTTTCTTCCAAGGTTAACTGCACAAACTGGGGCACTTACATGAGTCAACACATGAAAACAAAAGGCCCAGTGACTGAAAAGGAACACACAGCCTTCTTAAATCTTTGGCTAGAGCACTTCATCTTCTGTGGTCCCTCTTTAGCTCCAACTAAGAATTATCTTCCCTTGGCCTATCACCTGGCCCATGGCAATCACACCGGCCTAGGCAAACTTTTTCTTGGAGAAACATACAGATATCTCCATTTGATGACATCTAACCTGCTTAACCAAAAGAAACTGAGAACGGGAGGCCCTTGGTGGTTTATTCAGTTGTGGGCACAACTGTACTTTCAGCATCATATCCCCAACTTCCAAGGCCTGACCAGAATTCCTTTCCTGATGAGAGTGGCAAACCAATTAGATGTACTAGCTATGGCCAAGCTTTATTTAGTCTCCCTGGCAGTAAACTGAATTCAGCAGATGCAGCAAACTGGTTCAGAGTCTTCTACAAGGGACTGGACAATCCACTCTAATTTCCATTCACTGAATCTGAATCCTTTGAAAATCCAACTGCCTTTAGACTGGATAATTTTGCCGATGACGACAGTACTCGGCATCTATATTCCCTGATGATTCGACTTGGTCTCCTCCCTATTGGCATAAGCACTTCCAATAGAATTATCAAACCAGGCTATGAAACCTATCAACCAGTCATAGCAGCTCGGCAATTCGGCTTAGGATAAGTCCCTCCCCACTTCCATATTCACCACTTGGTGGAGAGTAGAGCCAATTTGCCTGATGGTCTCACCAGCTCAAGATGCTACAGCATGTTCGATGATCTCCACATTCCAATACCAGCCGATCTGTTCTTTGATCTTTCATCAATCGATTTTAACACATGGTGGGGAATGTGGAAAACCCATGTTTTCAGAAAAGCTCTAGGTCCTCGACTACAGCAAATTGATCCTGAATATGTAATCCTCGAGGAAGAGGTACTGAATTTATACATTCATCCTTTCTAAGTCCTCCATTCCTTTACTTGACTAATCCTGCTCACCCTGTTAGCAGCAATAGGATGGTCCAGAACCTATGACCAGCAACGGGGAGTCATTCCACTTTCTTCCAACTGCCCCTGATGTACTCTTCTGCAAAGGGTCACCATCAATGAAGAAAGTGATAATGACTATCCAGCCAGACTTACTTCAGTCGGCTTCCAAACGAAGACAAACTTCTGCAAGCGTTGCCCCCCGAGTCTTTACCAAGAAAAGGAAGATGATCACGAGGCGAGTCATCAAGAAATCAGCACCAGCTTCCCTGAGTCCATCAGAGTCCAACACCAACCAGGTAACGCATCTTTCTAAAACTTTTTCTTTATTGCATACACATGTATTCTGGTTGACTGTAATTTATTTTCAGGATGCAGCTGAAGAAATCCCCAATACAGAAAGTCCAGTACAACATGGGATAACTGCAACTCCTAATGTACTGATGGAGGCAAACGAGGAGCAAGCCGATACAGTCGATGTTCTTGATGTCGACACAAGCTCTAACAGGACGATCGCTCTTGAACCGCCCAACGCTTCTTCTTCAGAACATGTAAAATTACAAAAACTAATTCTGAATCAGCCGATAGCTTCATAAACGCACCTTGCTCTAACTTCAGATATGTCCATAGGGCTTTGACATTTCAGGTTTGCTTTCCTTTGACCTGGCATCAATGGGTCTGACTGCCCCTGGAGCAAAAGCACCATCCTTGCAGCAATCCGCTATCTTGGCAAATCAGCTTCAACTCATCAAGGATCTACTATCTGCTTCGATCATTACTCTGGTTGATGATTCCAGCAAGATAAAAGAAATTCTTGAGCAGATAGAATCCCAGCTTCCAGAATCACTTCGAGTCAAACTTTGGCCAGCCGGCCATCTCCCTTTCTTCGGGGCAGAGGTGAAGGCAGCTCAACAAAGAATAGAAGCACGTCGTTCTCAAGTTTCTCTGAAAACTGACATAGCTCAAAAGTACAAAGTCCTCAACCAAAAGAAAGCAACTCTGGATGCTAAAACTGATATCTCCGAGAACACAAGACGACTCAATCTCTTGGAAAAGGAACCGATGGAACTTGAAGAAAAGGTCCGCACTACCCAAAGACTAATCCAAGAGGAGAAAGCTTCGATCACAAACTCCAAGCAGGAAGCCCAAGAAATGACTGAACAAATACAGGCAAAGTTTGCAGAGATAAGCACCTTGAGTCGGCAGATAATATCAGGCAATGACAAGGACGATGAAGTAATCATAGCACGAGCAGATGCTGTACGTGCAGAAGCCATCCATGCGATAGAAGAATTCCTGAACTATCAGAACTATTCAGAAAACACTTGATGTTGCTTGTTAAAACCTGAAACTTGTACTCATTTAAAAACACCTTAAGTCGATGGTCACACATCGGCTATCTTGCTTCTCATATGTATTTTACTAGCCAACTCAACGTGTTGGCCTCTCTTGTTTTTGTTTGTTTTTTTACTGGCCAACTCAACGTGTTGGCCTGTCATGATTTTTTTTTACTGGCCAACTCAACGTGTTGGCCTTTCTCAGTACAGCCAGATGGATCTCATCGGCTCTTGTTACTCACTTTCCCACATGCTCGGGAAGTACTTCTTGAGGTGTTGACCATTGACAGCAACAGGAAACTTGACGCCGTCCAATTCCTCGAGCATGTATGCATTCCCAGGCAAAACCTGATCAATCTTGTATGGCCCGTGCCAAGTTGGAGATCATTTACCAAACTTTTTATCTTTAGTTCCCAATGGCAATACTGCCTCCCAAACCAAGTCTCCAACCTGGAAATTCTTTGGCTTGACCTTCTTGTTGTATGCACGAGCAACTTTAGCCTTATTTTCCTTGATCTTCTCCAGCGACCAAAGCCTTAGCTCTGTCAGATCCTCCACATTATCGTTCATCAAGGCTGCATACTGTTCAGCAGATATATCATTCTGAAACTCAACACGCCTTGATCCGGCCGTGATCTCTCATGGCAACACAGCGTCTTGGCCATAGACTAAATGGTACGGCGATGTCTTGGTGGACCCGTGACATGAAATACGATATGCCCACAAAGCTTCTGACAACACCTCATGCAAGCACCTAGGATATTCATCGATCTTTGTCTTTATGAGCTTGATGAGGCTCTGGTTGGATGCTTCAGCCTATCCATTAGCTTGGGCATAATATGGAGATGATCTGATCAGCTTAATTCCCATGTCATCGGCGAATTTCCTGAACTCCTCCGATATAAAGACCGATCCTCCATCGGTTGTCATAGTTTGAGGAATCCCAAATCTGTGAATGTTGTGCTCTTTGACAAAGCTGATCACATCTTTTGATGCTACTGACCTCATGGGTACTGCCTCCACCCACTTTGTGAAATAATCTATAGCAGCTAAGACCCACTGGTGACCCTTGCAAGATGACGGGTTGATCTGACCAATCATGTCCATGGCCCAACCTCTGAATGGCCAGGGTTTGATGATAGGATTCATTACTGATGCTGGCACTATCTTAATTTTGCCAAACCTCTGACATGCCTGACATCCCTTGTAATATTTGAAGCAATCTTCAAGCATAGTGGGCCAGTAATAACCCGATCGCCTAATCAGCCACTTCATCTTATGAGCCGATTGATGAGTATCGCAGGCTCCTTCATGAACCTCATGCAAGAGCCGATTTGACTCTGAAGGTCCCAGACATTTAAGCAGTAGTCCTTCTAAGGTCCTGTAGAACATGTCATCCCCTATCAGAATATACTTCATAGCCTTGAGTCTTATCCTCATGGGTGCCCCCCGAGCCGAATCCTTCATGTAATTGAAGATATCGGCTATCCAGTCTCCGGGTTCTAGAAACTGAACCTCTACATCGACTCCATCAGTTGTTTCCTTGTACCCAGAAGCCATCTGTGCCAAATCATTGGCTTCATTGTTCAGAGTCCTGCGTATCCAGTGGAAATTGATGTACCTGAATTATGACATCAACTCACGGCACTGCATCCATATCGGAAAAAGAGCCTCGCTCTCACATCTATATTCTTCCGTGAGCTAAGAAATCACCAGCTTCGAATCTCCAAATATTTCCACCGCTTCTGCACCAGCTTCAAGGAGCAGTTCCATCCCTTTGCGAACGGCTTCATATTCCACCAAATTATTGGTGCATGGGGCAGTCATCCTGATGGAAAAGGAGTAAGTCACCCCACGAGGCGAGACCAACAGAATTCCCACACCGCATCCATCATCACAAGCCGATCCGTCAAAAAACATAGCCCAAGCACGAATAAACAGTGCAGCTATATCAGTGCTGATCCTATCTGCAACAAGATCCGCCAGTGCCAGTCCTTTGACTGCTTTTGTAGGCTGATACCGAATATCGAACTCTGACAATGCAAACATCCATTTTCCAAGTCGGCCTTTCAGAACAGGAGCCGACAGCATGTGCTTTATGACATCCGATTTGCATATGACAATTGTTTCCGCCGAGAGCAAAATATGACGAAGCTTTGTACATGTAAAGAATAAGCAAAGGCAAAGCTTCTCGATCTCAGGATACCTGGTCTCGGCGTCTAACATGCGCCTGCTGAGGTAGAAAACCACCCACTCCTGGCCGTCATGCTTCTGGACTAACACCGAAGCAATGGAAGTGTCACCCACGGATAGGTACACGTAGAACGGCCTATCTTGCTGAGGAGGAACCAACACCGGAGGCTTTGACAAATATTCTTTGACTTCATCGAAAGCTTGCTGCTGTTCTGCCCCCCAGCGAAACTCATCATCGGATTTGATCTTCACTAAACCCATGAATGGTTCGATGCGCCCAGACAGATTAGAAATAAATCGTCTGACAAAGTTAATTTTACCGATGAGCTTCTGCAATTCTTTCTTCGTAGTAGGTGGCTTCATCATTTTCACAGCTTCTTGACTCTTCAGGCCGATCTCGATTCCCCGTTCATGCTCCAAGAATCCTAGAAATTGACCGGCCGATACGCCAAAAGTGCACTTCTTTGGGTTCATTTTGAGCCCAAACCTTCGAGTCCGCTCCAAGACTTGACGCAGGTCTTCTAGATGCCCCCCAGCTGATTTGGATTTGACCACGACATCATCAATATAAATTTCTACCAATTTGCCGATGAGATCATGAAAAATGTAATTCATGGCATGTTGGTATGTTGCACCGGCATTTTTCAGTCCAAAGGTCATAACCAAATATTCAAACAAGCCGGCTGCGCCTGGTACTCTGAACGCGGTCTTGTTCACATCTTCTAGGGCCATGAAGATCTGGTTATAGCCGGCATTACCATCCATAAAACACATCATTTTGTGGCCGGCAGCTACGTTGCTCAATGTCTCTGCAACAGGCATCGGGTATTCGTCCTTCGGTGTCGCTCTGTTGAGATCTCTAAAATCGACGCAGACACGCCATCGGCCATCCTTCTTTTGTACCGGTACCATGCTAGAGATCCATTCTGCATACCGGCACGGCCTGATGAACCCAGCATCCAACATCTTCTCCACCTCTTTCTTGACTTCTTCTAGGACTTCGGACATCATCTGACGTGCTCGTTGCTGAAACGGCCGAAACCCTTTCTTGAGCGGGAGCCGATGCTCGACGATGCTTCTATCTAGACCGGGCATCTCAGTGTAGTCCCATGCGAAACAATCCCGGTACTCTTTCAGCAGTACAATCATCTCCTCACGCAAGACCGAATCCAACTTTTTGCTGATAAATGTCGGCCGTGGCTTATCCCCAGGACCGATGTCAACCTCTTCCAAATCATCAGCTGACATGAACCCGTATCCCAGCTTGCCACAGACCAGCTGCGAACGCAGACGAGTCTTCGTTATCCACAAGATCAGCGGCAAACACAGGGAGACCGTTTCTATACTTCCATTATCGTTCGAAACCAAATAGTCAAAGAGTGGCCAACTGCCGGAGCAGGCCATCGTATGTACATGATGTAACAATTCTGACCCCAAATAGGATTTTTCTATTTTTGGGGCCGGTCGCCGGGACCGGCCTCTCTAGCTCTATTACACCCCGTAGCATGCCAGGACGTGTTTACTCTGTGAGGCCAGTGGATAAGACCAGCCTCAGTCCGTTTTTTGTCGCCTCGATACGATCACAGTCTTCCAGTGAAACCCCTGAGATCGGCTCTTGTCCTTCTGCGTCCCAGGCGTTCATATCTGCAAGCGAGACCTCGCTAGAATCATCTGCAGGGACCACTTCTACTTCATCGCCATCCTATTGGACTAGATACTGATGCATTGTGGAAGGGATACAATAGTTGGTGTGAATCCAATCTCTCCCAAGCAACACCTTGTATGTACTCTTGCTGTTGACGATGAAGAACGAAGTCGGGATCGTCTTGCGGCCCACTGTCAATTCCACATTAAGAACTCCCATTGCCTCTGATGGCTGCCCGTTGAAGTCGTTGAGCGTCACGTTGGTCTTGATTAGGTCGGCAGAAGAACGCCCCAACCGGCACAGCACTGAATATGGCATCAGGTTGACTGCGGCACCGGTGTCAACCAACATCCTGTTAACGGGTTTACCGTTGATGAAGCCCTTGAGATACAGCCCCTTCAAGTGTTTGTAGCTTTTCTCCTTTGGCTTCTCGAAGATGATCGACTGGGGGCCAAGATCCAACTGTGCAATAGGCAAATCCTCCAGTTGGGGTGCCCGGAACTCTGATGGGAGCACGAACACCATGTTCACATCAGCCGATGGCTTGTCATCAGCTTTTGTCTGCTTGGGGCGCCACTCTTTTCTTGGAGGGCGCCTTTCCACCCTTCGCGGGTGCCTGAACTGTTCCGCGAGATCCGGACATGCCTTCCTCAGCACGTCAAGGTAATTTGCTTCTGCCTCTTCTAGATTACGCAAGCGCTGCACTCTGCGCTTCTACGAGCGATTAAGCCCGTCAGGACACCACCGTGGGCGATGGTACCTGTCTTCTTCTTTTGGCTCGAAATCGCCCCTGGCCGGCCGCTCAATATGTTCGTCATGATGCACTTTGGGCCCCAAGCGCCGGAACACCGATGTCTCGCCGAACTGGCGTGTCCGAGGCCTGCACTCCAGACAATCATCTATAGTGGGCAATCGACTCTTGCCGGAATTCCAGCAGTACCAGAAGAACGGGCAATGCCAGTGGTCGCGTATAGCCTGGCGCCTTCCCAGCATCCTCCCTGTGCGGCACTCATACTCCTCTTCTTCCGATTGATATCGGCGACGCAGCTAGTGCTGATATTCATATTTCTCCAGAAGCCGATCAGAAGCTGGAAGCTGATTATGGATGTGACGCACTTGCTCTTCAGTAATATGATGTCGCCCTGGCTCATTTTGATCCTGGGGCCGTTTGCCAGAAACGGCCTCTCTCCTTTGCTCGTCACGACGGCGTACATGCCTCGCCATGTTGATCTGGAATGAAAAACTCTGGCCCATAGAAGTGAAGTCCGACAACTCTACCACATTGGCTTGCGGGAAGGGCTTCGTGTCAACCTTCATCGTGTGTTGGGCCAGGATTAATCGGCCTTGCTCGATAGCCGATTGAATCTGACGGCGCAGCTCCTTGCATTCACCCGTGGCATGAGTGAACGAGTGATGCCATTTACAGTATAGCCTCCCCTGCAGCTCTTGTGCGGTTGGCAGCTTGTGATTCTCTGGGAGCTTCAGCTGTTTTTCTTTGAGCAGCAGATCAAATATCTGCTCTGCTTTGGCCACATCGAAGTCGAAGCCCTTCACAAGCCCCTGCTGTTTGACCCATTTGCACGGGACGGGGTTTGCCCCCCGAGTCCACTCTGCCACGGCCACTTCTTGCTCCTCGCCAGAGTCATCAGATTCATCCTCTTGGGCCATGTTCACATGACGCTTGAACTTGTCCTGGTCTAGCTCAGGATGGTAAAGCTCATATGTCGTAAGCTTCTACACCAGGTGCGCCAGAGATGCGAACTCCAACTGGAAAGCCATATCCTTGATTGGCTTAGCGAGTCCCAGAACTGCCAGATCGGCTGCCTCCTTCTCTGTGATGCGTGATGAGTAGCATCGGTTCTTGACTTCTCTAAAGCGCTGTACATACTCTGAGACAGTCTCTCCTCGCTTCTGCCTGACTTGGGCGAGGTCGGCAATCCCAGCTTCAGCAGCCTCCGAGTGATACTGGGTATGGAACTGATCTTCCAGCTGCCTCCAAGTTCGAATAGAATCCGGAGCCAATGACGCGTACCATCCAAAAGCTGGGCCTGTAAGAGATTAGCCGAAGAACCGGACCCTCAACAGATCCGACACTGAGATCATCCCAAGCTGTGTTAAGTATCGGCTCACATGCTCAATGGGGCTGGCTCCTTCTGACCCGTTGAACTTGGTGAACTCAGGGAGCCGATACTTGGGTGGCAATGGGATCAAGTCGTAGTCACTTGGATACGGCTTGGAATAGCCGATCGCTTTTCTCTTGGGCAGGATGCCGAACTGGTCTCTCAGTATTGCACTGACCTGCTCCACACTAAGAACTCCTGGGGCCGATGGCTCAGCACTCGGCCCGGTAGCGTACTTTGCCAGCCACGCTTGTTTCTCCGAGTCTGCTCCAGAAGCTCCTGGGTTTACCAACTGCACCGAGCGTGTTGGACTGACGCTGTCAGGAATGTATGCGCACGTGTAGCCGTGCGGGATCTCCTTGGGTGGCTCGGTGAGGAAAACGCCTTCTCCAGGATCACCGCCGATCTTGTGGACGACATAGATCGGCGAACTCTGCTGTCCTGCTGCCGCGAGCGAGTAGGACACTGGCGACCTAGATTGCAGTGTAGCTTCCCCCCTATGACTCCCCAGGATTGGTCCTGACGGGGAGTACTGGTTCTTGATCACCTCCTGGACAACGTGATGCGCCATGCGCTCGAGCTCGTTGACCAGGCTTTCTGAGTGCCGATGGAGCGTGTGAGCCACCATGTAGTTCATCTCCTGCCGTAGGGCCCTGGTGCGCTCCTCTGACGGCACAGATAGATCAACGTTGTCGAGAGCACCCTCTGGTGAGAACCCCTTCCACCTGATGCCATGGTTGCAGGTCCTCTCAAAAGCGCCGATGAGATCGGCTTCGAACTGAGCTTTGACCTTATCGTATTTTTGCTTATGTTCTAGAGTCAGCTCTTCATACGTGACAGGTTTGGTGACCGGCAGAACCGATGCTTGGTCCTGAGCTCCTGTCATCTCTGCGGTGGGCGTTGTTGTTGATGAAGGTCCCACTGGGCGTGCCAGAATGTGTTGTTGGTCGAAACCCACCGGCGAGCAGCGACAGGCAACACAAAGAGCCGGGAGGTCACCGGAGCGCTGGCAGGCACTGCTCCCTCGTCGACGGCCCGCAATTCTTTCACGCGCCCGGAGATTCTGGAGAATGTCGGGCGTGCCACCTAACCTATACCCGATCAGGAGGGTGCGAACGTACTCCAAACAGTTTCCTGCGTACAAAGACACGTGTAAACATAAGTCCGAGCCATGGTCGGCTCCCCGGGACGACTGTTGCATCGGCTTTAAAGAGCCGATCGAGTCCCGGTGTCAGATTGGATCTATTTGCATCCGGATATTGGTGAATGAAGCAAATAACTGTAAAGCTACTTCAATTAAATCTAACTAATCTAATCCGTGATGGTAAAAGCTTCACTGTTAGATCGGAACATCCTACACGTGATTGGGCCAAATGAACGTAACAGATAACTAAACCATAACCCAAAACAGAGGCCTAAGAACTAGCAAGAGCCGATTCCCAGATCAATTCCCTGTTAAGACTAAAGCAAAGCATCTAACACGCCACCGGATCATCCAATCCGTTTGCAAGGCCTAACCTAGCAGATATTATGCCAACTCTTAAGAATAAGAGCAAACCATAACAGATCAGATCTACTAAACATAAAAGAAGTAGGGTGTTGCCCTTACGCAGCTAACTCTATGCAACAAGAGCTAGTATAAGATGATGACATGATCGCGTAAAGACAACATGATATTCGTAGACAATTAGCAACAAAAGCACAACGGATCTACTAAAAGCCATGCTACGAACATTAGGATAACTAGCATTACTCGCCATCAAAAACGCTTCAGTACGAGTAATACCAAGGTAAAAGCAAGAACAACGCTGCCCTGATCGCAAGAAGCGATCAGGGCAGCATGGCGCTTACTTGGATGAAACCCTAGAATTAGGGGTGGCGATGCACCGAGAGTTGTTGTTTGTGAGACGTAATGACGTTTCCTTCTATGAATAACATAGGGTACATATTTATAGTCCGAAGACTTGGGAAACAATCTAATTCTGTCCTGTCCCGATCGGACTCTATCTCTAATCTTGAACTAAATCTAAAGATACATGGCCCATGTGGCCCAAATGCTCACGCAGGAGCCGATTTACAAGCCTTCTTAATCTTCTGCTTTAAGCCCATCTTGCTTTCGGCTCATAAATTAAGCCTGTTAATTTATGGCGATAACAGATACATCTTGGTATAAAGTTTGTCAGTAATGCTATTGTTACTAATTCGGCTAATCAGCACAGCCGAATTAATTATAACGCATCACCTAATGCCAATGTGCCATATGGGGCAGCGAGTTCGTTGCGACATTCTACACCACCGAACTTTGCTCAACCTAATAATACACCGATCACAAATTGGCTTAACGCCGATGATGTTGGATCAGGTAGTATTAAAGAGAAGGTGATTAAGATATTTCAGCAAACTTTTGGTATAGAACCCAAAGCCAAATGCCGATCTTATTAAAGACCATACCCTGAGAATTACGATTATGTTGCATATCCTCAAGGGTTTAAAATTCCTGAATTTGTTAAATTCACAGGTGATGATAGTAGAACTATATTGGAGCATATTGGTCAATTTATTATACAATGTAGTGAAGCTAGCACTAATGACATTTACAAATTGAGGTTATTTTCTTTATCTCTATCGGGTGCTACATTTACTTGGTTTATTTCATTGCCACCCAATTCAATTTTCATTTTTGCTGATTTAGAGCAGAAATTCCATGATTATTTCTTTATTGTTGAAATTGAATTGAGATTGTCACATCTTTCATCGATTAAACAAAAAATACATGAAGGTATTTCTGAGTATATTAGAAGAATTAGAGATACTAGAAACCGATGCTATAGTTTGACAATTTTTGATAGAGATTTGGCTGTTCTAGCTTTTGTTGTTTTACTTGATTTTCATAAAGCAAAACTAGAGGGACAAGAATTTCTAGATGTTAGTCAAGTCTTACAAAAAGCTCTGGCTAATGAAAGCCGAGCTAAAGAGACTAGAGATTCTCAAAAGTCCATTGAAAAACCTAATCATCCTATTTATGTGCTTGGGTGTGATTCCAATTGTTCGAATGATGAAGGTAAAGATGTTTATACTGCTGAATTTGTTTGGCCCTCTAATGATAAATCTTGCGTTTGTGGTTCTCTTAAGCCGATTCACAAAGATCAGCAAGAAAGATTTACTTTTGATGTATCCAAATGCGAGAGGATATTTGATGAATTATATAAGAATGGATACATCAAGATGTCTCATGTCATACCACTGCTTGAGGAATTAAAGTGGCGAGCTTATTGCAAATTTTATAATACTTTCTCTCATGCCACTAATGATTGTAATGTGCTTCGAAGACAAATTCAATCGGTTGTTAATGAAGGCCGAATAATTGTTCCACAAATGAAGATGGATCAGAATCCTTTTCCAGCACATACACACATGCTTGAATTGAATAATCTCAAAGTGTTAATTCGGCCAAATCAAGCCGAATCACCAAAATGGAAAAATATAATTATTGGTGAAGTGAGAACTAAGCTTTCAAAATCTCGATAGGACGTCCCAGCAAAAAAGCTCCCTGAAGTTTCATTGAAGAATTCAGCGCTCAGGGGGCAAGAATAGAATAAAGGCACCAGGTCTGCTAAGACCGGTCTGACCGGTCTGGAAACTGGTCTGACTTGTCCTTCTGGGGGTTCTATAAAAAGTCGCAGCGAAAAGAACAAAGCAAAGCCGAGCTTCAAAGAGCTCTTGGCTGCTCAGATATAGAAGAAAGAGCCAAACAAAGCTTAGGATACAAAGCCACCATCAAAGCATCAAGAACAATCGGATCCTCATCCAAGTCAAGGTGATTTTACTCTTGAGCCGTATGCATTTGGTAAGCCGATTGCTCCATGGTATTGCTGGTATCCTTGTTATATGCCTTTGGATTATAGTAGGACGCACATGCAGTCGTATTATATTCATTATCCTCTTATATATCCAAGTTTTGCTTCACAGAGACCGATTAGCAATAATCTGGTCAAAAGGGACATTGATTGTAGCAAAGAGTGTGAGGAGAGCATAAAGCAAGATTCAAAGTATCTACAGCCGAGGTGGTGTCCCTCAGGCTTGTCTCCCACCCAAAAGAGGAGACTCCAATGGATGCGCAAGAAGGAGTCCATAGAACAGCAAGCGGAGGTTGTACCAGCAAGGACAGCGACCATGAAGCAGGTATGGAGGCCTAAGCAAGTTGTTTCGACATCAGCTTGAAGAAGAAGTAAGATACGACCGATAAATTGTTATCGTCTTTTTTACAAAAAATGGTCGATGTATTCATCGCCCTTAGACAATTTTGGTCCAGAAGAGTGTTCTTTGGCACGCAAGCTTTGCCAAAGAATAGGGGGCATATGTTGACGACCAAAATTGGCAGTAGTCAAGACCAACCGGTCTGAGCGGTCATCCCAGGCGGTCTGACCGGTCTGAGATGTTGTAGCTGGTCCAGCAGGGCCGACCGGTCTGACCAATGGGTCTGACCGGTCCAAGTGGAATCCGAATACAGTTAGGGGTTTTGATGGATTTAGATCTTGTAATATGATTTCTTGCGGGGCAAGTCCACCCACCCTATAAATATAAACGGTCACGGTCGATTGAGGCATCCAATCGATCAAATATACAACACTTTCATCTTTTTATCTTTTCTCTTTGCCCTAGCTTTTCCAATCTACTATCTGCTGTTCCTCCTTCGTCTTTACGTTGATTGAGGGCATTCTAGGTGGCCTGCCAATCCTAGAACAACCATGTGTGCGCCTGCCCCGACGGGTCATTCCCGGGCGACGTTTGTTGGTTTCACCGCTGGCCTGCCCGGCGACAACCGGTCTGACCGGTATACCCGACCGGTCTGACCGGTCTGAGCATCGGCGTTGTATCGTGTCGTCGCTCGCTGCGCATTCTAGCGCTTTGGTGTGTTGGCCCTAGTTCTGCGCCAACACCCATGAAAAAGGGGTCTCCGTACCCCGTACAAAGTTGTCGACGCCGCACCATACCAAGCCAGAGGGTCGTTGACTTGCCGGCGAGCCACCAATGCTCCAAGGGGCCGGCGCACCGAGATACAAGAGCGGTTCACTCTAGAACCAATGCACAAGGCTACAACACCTTGCTCTCTCACTCACTTTGGAGCTAACCTAGCACTAACACTCACAAAGCTTGTGCTGACTCTACTTTCTTTCGTCCAATTCGTCGCGGCGATCATTTGGATCCTTGAAATATATTCTATCTCGGGATTGTAACTATGCTTTGGCACCTCTACTCCGGATTGGACTTGACATCTTGATGGTGGATTGGATATGGCGTCTCGACGATTGATTGAACATTGCGTCTTGATGGTAGTTTGGACATCTTGAATTGTATCCATGGGACCTAGAAACTCCTACAAATGTGATCTCACAAACTTGTTAGTCCCATTGATTATGTTGTCACTCAATCATCAAAATCACAAAGAATGGCCTAAATGGGGCCATGTTCCTTACAATTAATAATAGCTATGTTGTTGCATAAAAATGTGGATGCTTGAACTTGTAATGTCTTCAGATTGTGAGTTGTGTTGTCTCTGCAGGGATGATAGGATCCATCTACCTCTGATGCCGGTTCCGATCGACAACCTGGAGGCTACGCAGATGGCAAACAATGAGTCAGTCTCTGCAGGCTCCGAGCTGAATTGGTAGTGGGCAATTATGTGTTGTCATGAACTATTGACATCTGCCTGCAGCTCCAAGATCACCTTAGAGCAGATTGGTCAAATGATTGACAGAATTGTATGAAATTCTTGTTACAGTGATGGGTTCATGTCTTTCTGAGACATCCATTTGCATGCCAGTGATATAATCCTTTCTAAACCTTCTAGCATGATATGCTTGTGCCTGATGCAGGTGAAGGTTGGTGTACTCATGTTCTTCATTTCCTTCATTTGTATTGCAATCATCGGCTTCATTCTAGATTTAAGATATGTAATTCGTTGCAAATAATGATATTTACAATGAGATAACTCCATTTGGAAATAAAAGTCTCTATGTTGAGAACTTTACTCAAGTTACAAAATCATTCCATGATGTTAATGCATTAATGCTAGCTCCTTGGGTCGGGCAGCCAGTTGTGTGAACCAAAATTTCTATCTACATAGGCAACGGGTTAACATATTTTGCCGTATTCAAAAAAATATTTTACTGTAGCTCGTCATCAGGGTGATTCATGGAAAATAACGTTGAGGAAAACTGACATATTGATAGGGACGCGTGAGAGAATGACCGATCACATGCAATTAGCTTTTTTATTCAAAAGAATCTCGTGCAACCGGTACTGATCGAGTGCTACTTCCGCCATTGTTTTTGCCTGGTCTGATGTACCTACGTATGATGTATATGTGAATGTATGCATGTGCTTTATTCTTTATTCTAAGGGCTTAGCTGTGCAGGAGTGTGTTAGTGGAATATATTGTGAGAGGGTGATATTAAGGCCCCTTGCGACACATCTCTGTCAAGTCGTTCATATGCATATTCTTATAGTTCTACTCTATACTTTTAAATAAATACACATGAATATATGGTAATTGTGGATCTGTGCACTTAGGTCTGTTTATACTGCATAGAATTGACCTATTCTTTCATTATTTTAGGTTTCTACCAACTTAATGTGTGCTAATTTGCTCAAAGTATTAAATTTCACATTATTTCACTTATTATGTTTGTGTTGTAGTAGTATGCAAAGGGCCTCCATGTTTTCATTATTTGCGGGACAAATTCTACGGTCGATTGGATAAGGAGAATGATATTATTACACTGGATGTTCTGATCTCCTGCCCTTCATGTATTGCAGTTAGGATTTGGGGCTGAACAAGGACCGGAGTAGTCTGGCATTAGGCTGCTGGCCTGCACTTTCAACGTAGTCAAGAATATTTCAGGCCTAGTGATTGCCCTTGTTGGTAAAGGTAATAAACATCTTCCTCTACATGTTTCATTTTTATAATGGTGTGATTCTATGCCTGTTGCTAGAGGCCTGATTCAGCTGCTTGTTTAACTATCACTCACATCTCATGCAGATGGCTGGTTCATTGTGTGTTGACTCGAAGTCCACTCATTGCTGTTGATGGCCATGGCGGTGAGGACCTTCCAAATTGATAGATGCTAGCAGTCGCCAAAGTGGAAACAATTCATCTATGTGACAGTACAACTATCACTTGGAGTAATTGTGCTCATCTCTTGTTAGTAATGTGCTAGAAGGTTATTGCTTTTGTGGGCTTCATATTTTACCAATATCTCTACATGCTTCTTGACATCATATCTGTATGAATTTGCTATTATGACTCTGCTTTGATAATATATGTAATGATTGATATGGTCTTCTCGTTTGTAATTTTATTCTGAATGATGGATGTGAATTGTGATTTGTCATTTTGGTAAGAAATTGAATTTGAAACCAATCCCGGCGTGATCAATTTTCCTGTCAGCTTCTGCAAGCAGTGCTGGGTGGTAACCAGTCTTTTTCTGTCGGCTCGACGGATCGGAGATTCTTTTTCTGACTGTGGCAACAGTTTTTCTGTTTACCGCTATAGAAACGTCCTGTCAGTTCTCCACCCAGGGAGATTTATAGTACTTGTATGATTTGAACTTCGTATTAAAAACTTCGTATGATTTGAACAAAATACTAATCTCCAATGAGTCTCATCCTAAACACAAAAAAATGAAATATCAGTCAAGCTAATGACCTACTGTTTTCTCATCCTGATAATCAAATGTGTATATATATAGTACTTGTCCTGCCGCCATTGCCGCCAATTCCCAGTCCAGTCGACATGCGCCCCGCGTTACAGCTTCTCCCGCTCTTGGCCTTCTTGCTCCTCCAGCTCCATCACCACGCGCATGCCGATGACTGCGAGTCCGCAGCATGCGGGAACCTCACCATCAGATACCCATTCTGGCTCGGCAGCAGCAACCAGCCCTGGTCAAACTGCGGCCACCCAGCCTTCAAGATCCAGTGCAGCGACGACGGGACCGTGGCTTCCTTGAAGGGCACCGACACCGACATACACATCCTCAGCATCAACTACACCGATCGCTCCTTTGTCGCCTCCCAAACCAGGGTCGCCGCCGGCAACAATGGCGTGTGCCGCGCCGACGTCAACGGATCCACCATCATCGGGCTCAGCGTCTTCACGATTAGCATCAGCCGGAACCGGGCCCTGTGCTTCCTCTACAACTGCAACGGCACGGAGCCGTCGGGGCCCGGTTACGTCAACGCCACCTCCACCTGCAGTGCTCCTGTCTACGCGTACCTCGCCGGGAGCATGGACATGTCGGCGATCGAGATGGGAGGGTGCACGCTCTCGTACGTCCCGGTGCGCGAGCAGGAGCCGGAAACCATGTCGGCGGCCAACTACACCCGGCTCCTCAAGGACGGGTATGTCGTCGACTGGCCGGCGCCTGCGGAAGGCGACTGTTCTGCCTGTACCGCAAGCGGCGGGAAGTGCCGGAACGTTAACGCTGTGTTCGCCTGCGTCTGCCCCAACGGCAATCAGCAAGGGTCGACATGCGCCACCGAAGGTGAGTTCCAGATTTCATACATTTTTTTTTTTGAAAGAACATTACATCAAGTTGATATAGTCTTAGAAAACATCCCCGGTCACTGCATCGCTAGATGCACACATCCGAAATAGTAGTAGCAAACACTCTAGTGACAATCAATTTTAAGATTAGACCGTCCCTCATATGCCCGGGTAAAAAGCATGTTGACCACCAATGTCAATTGTTGTGATGTAGCCACTTCTAAATCTAGAATACTTTCTTGATCCTTGGCATCCTGGCAGCACATTTGGCGTTGTCTAACTACTGCCCCATCAATGACCAATCATTCGAAGGTCCTACTCGAGCAACAACATAATACTTTGAAATACGCTATGACATGTACTTGTCACGTTTGGATTGACCAGTGTTGGAGGAGAACCAAGACTTGGCCTAGCCAACTCTGCAGCACCAGCCGGCTGCCGCTGGTATATTATTAACTGTTGGCTAAAGACAACGACACTACGACAGTGCTGTGGCTGCCGGCGAGAGTCGAGACACGCTTTTGCTGTGCCGGCGGGGCGCACATGCATAAACAGCAACAGCAGAAGTCGAATCTCTCCCGAGCAGGCCCAGTGGTATTATAAACAGTTAGGTATAGATGGGTTTTGGAGTATTAGCTGGGTATGGTGAACCTAAACCTAGAAAACAAAGCAACAACTCGTACGCTTATTGCTAGTACTAGAATAGACAGGATAACCACCAATGCTTACATGATTGATAAACTTGTGGAATCTTTGTACATGATTTTTCAGTAACAACTAACAAGGCAAACCTTGCATTAACTGCAGCTTTGTTGATGGAAAAAGATTATTACTTTTTTTTGCGATTGGAAAAAAAAATTATTACTGCTAGCTAGCACTCGTATTCGAGGCAACGAATTTCAATATGCAGCCAAGTAAAAGTAATAGAGCAGTTTTACCACAGATATCTCTAAAATATGATGTGCCAAACATATGTTCTCTTAACTTGAGTAACAGTCAAATCTATTGCCTTGACATCAATACTGTATTAAAATTATGGTTGTTGCAGGAAGCAAGAGGAAGAACAGAGGGGCGACGATAATATTAATAGGTACATAACTCTCACTTTGGCTCATGTCCGGAAAAGAAAAATGAATTTAGCAGGCTGACATCTCATTAACGACTGGTTCATCTGGAGAATAACATGTTATCCATGTAAAAAAGAAAAAGTCTGTCCATAGTCCCTCAACTCTTAGCTTGATATAATTTTGGTTCCTTGTATGCGGTAATGGGAGAAACACCTTCTGCAACAGTTGATCCATCTAAAACCCCCACCCCCAGCACAGATAAAATATGGTTTTCACTAAGCTTGACCCACATTGCTAGCCAAAATGACTAACCAAGGCGATAATATTTTGTTCCACCTCCTTCTGTTTCTCCAAAAAAAAAAATCTAGTAGTCACACCCATGCTGCTATGAAAACTTGAAGAGTGAACTGCCCCATAAAGTCAACATATTCCATTTACAGAACAAGCAAGCGAAAGCACCATTAATGTGAACCAAAGTCGTTGACATGGTGATTAACATGGCACAGACCTTATAAGATGCCAGCCTAGGGATGTGATTTGCAGCGTTTTAAACATAAGGAGATGTATCCTAACCAATTTTTGAAGGAAGAGATGGCTGGAAATTGAATGTATTGATTAGGGTGCAAAGCACGAGTACATGTACATATAGGCAAGGATGCTGAGGAATATGAAAATATCCTATCTAGGGGATCCTTGCCTATCCTAATCAATCAAGGGAAATCCCAAGGGGGGGGGGCGCACCTAGACAGGTGCTGCGCCCAACCCTAAAGGCCAACACGGCCATCTAACCAAGGCCCATGGGCCAGCCTATTCACCTCGCTAACACGCCCCGCAGTCTGATCGTCGGCGGCGCGGACGTTCAGACTGGACCTAAACTCTGAGAACACTGAAGACGGGAGTCCCTTGGTGAAGATGTCGGCATACTTTGACGATGTTGGAACATGCATGACGCGGACATCAATAGAAACACGCTCCCGCACGAAGTGAAAATCAATCTCAATGTGCTTGGTGTGTTGATGCTAGACCGGGTTGGAGGACATGTAGACAACGCTGATGTTGTCACAATAGACCAAGGAAGCACGTCGAGGAGGTGCATGGAGCTCGAGGAGAAGCTGGCGCAATCAGGTGGCTTCGGCAATGCCATTAGCCACAGCACGGTACTCTGCCTTTGCACTGGATCTGGACACCGTGCTCTGCCGCTTCGAAGACTAGGAAACCAGGTTGTCCCCGAGGAATACTGCATAACCCGATGTGGATTTATGAGTATCTGGACAGCCTGCCTATTCGGCGTCAGAGTATACAGTCAGCTTACTCTGCGAAGACGGCCGAAGAAGAAGTCCCAGGTGCAGTGTGCCTCTGATGTAACGAAGGATACGCTTCAAGGCAGCTAGGTGTGGCTCATGTGAATCATGCATGTGCAAGCAAACCTGCTGAACGGCATAAGCAATATCCGGCCTGGTGCAGGTGAGGTACTGCAGGGCACCGACGAGACTCCGGAAGTCAGAGGCATCCTGAATAGGTGGACCATCAGCCGCCAACTTGGAGTTGGTGTCCACCGGAGTAGAGCAAGGCTTGCACTCGGCCATACCCGCACGGTCCAAGATGTCGAGCATGTACTGCCACTGAGAAAGGAGAAGTCCATAACCACACCGCTGTACGTGCATCCCCAAAAAAGTGATGGAGGTCGCCCAGATCCTTCATGCTGAACTTCTGTTGCAAGGCCTGAATGGTGCGCTCGAGAATAGCTGGTGAAGAGGCTATGAGGATGATATCATCAACATACAGGAGCAAGTAGATGGTGTCGGTACCGCGGCGGTAGACAAACAGGGAGGTGTCTGACTTGGCCTCGACAAATCCCGGACTGAGTAGGTATGCTATGAAGTGACTGTACCATGCTCGGGGAGCCTGCTTCAACCCGTAGAGAGATCTGTTGAGCCGACAGACGAAGTCAGGGCGTGTAGGGTCCTCAAAGCCAGCTGGTTGAGCATAGTAGATTGTCTCTGAGAATGTGCCATGGAGGAAGGCGTTCTTGACGTCGAGCTGGTGGATGGGCCACCGTCGAGAGAGCGCCAAGGAGAGAACAGTGCAAACTGTTGCCGGCTTCACCACAGGGCTGAATGTCTCATCAAAGTCAACACTTGGTCGCTGAGTGAATCCACGCAGAACCCAGCGAGCCATGTACCGCTCCAGTGAACCGTCAGCTTGGAGCTTGTGCTTGAAGATCCACTTCCCGGTGACCACATTAGCATGCAGTGGCTGAGGGACAAGAACCCGGGTCTGATTCCTCAGGAGGGAAGCATGCTCTTCTTCCATTGCCACCCGCCAATTGGGATCGGCAACGGCGCTACGGAAGGTCTTCGGAACCAGAGACAAGGGAGCCGCGGTGAAGAGAGCAGGCTGCCAGAAGATGAGTTTCGCACGAGTGACCATGCGATGCTCGTTGACTACAAGAACCACCGACACGGCTCCCTTGGGTAGGGGAGGGGTGCCGGTGCTGACGGGGGGCGGTGGGCAGCCCCGCCTCGGCACGTGTAGACGCTGTCGTAGGGCTGCACCGGTGGGAGGGGACTTGCTGCCTGGCGCGAGGCAAGGTCCGGGCCAGGAGTAGGCGATGTGGGGGCCGCACATGGCAGTGTGAGGGAGGCGCCGGGGGCCGCACATGGTAGTGCGGGGGAGAACGCTCCGGGGGCCGCACATGGCAGTGTGGGGGTCGACACGCCGACGGACGCCGGCACCAGAGGTGACGGCACCTGGGGCGGCGGTCCGGCGGGAAGAGCTGGTGGAGTTACTGTAGAGAAAGGGGTTTGTGACAGTCCTATTGGAGCCGGCACAAAGTCAGTGGAATCCTCCAAAAAATCATATGCGTGAGTGGTGGGGGGGACGATAGCCCAGCGAAATGGAAACTAGACTCGTCGAACACTACGTGTCTCGAGATGATGACACGGTTGGACGAGGTGTCAAGGCAACGGTACCCTTTATGACGAGCTGAATATCCAAGGAAGACGCAAGGGAGGGAGCGGGACGCTAGCTTATGACTGGCAGTGGCTGTCATATTGGGGTAGCACCGGCAACCAAAGACGCAGAGATGATCATAGGATGGTGGCGAGCCGTATAGCGCCATGTGAGGCATGGACATGTCCAACATCTTGGTCGGGAGGAGGTTGAGGAGGTATGTGGTGGTGGACAGGGCCTCGACCCAGGGCGGCAGACTGGCCTGGAATAGGAGCGAGCGAAGGATTTTGTTGGTGGAACGAATAATCTGCTCGGCTCGACCATTCTGAGGCGAAGTGTAGGGGCATGACATGCGCAGGTGGGTGCCGCGGGTGAGGAAGAAGGTTCGGGCACTAGAGTTGTCAAACTCGCGCCCGTTGTCACACTGCACGGCTTTAACATTGGTACTGAACTGTGTAGTCACATAAGAGAAGAAGTTAGCGAGAGTGTCATACGTGTCAGACTTGAGACGTAGGGGAAACATCTACAAATAATGCAAGTAATCATCAAGAATAACCAAATAATACTTGTAACCAGAGACACTAGCGATGGGAGAGGTCTATAGGTCACAATGAATAAGATCAAACTTGTTTGACGCCCAGGACAACCACACCCGAAAGGGAAGACGAGTGTGGCGCCCGAGTTGACATGCATGACAAAGAGAGGAGCTAACATCTTTATAACATGACAGTAGTGTGGAAGCTAACTTGGTCAGGGCCTCCTGACCAGGGTGACCCAGACGATGGTGCCATAGAGTGGAAGTGGAGCCGGCGGCTAAGGCGGTGGCAGCAGTAGGGAGATGGAGTGGGTACAGGGGCCCGGAGCTATTGCACCTAACGATCATGTTCCGAGTCCCGAGATCCTTCACAGAACAACCAGAGGGGTCAAATTCCACTGAGCAATTGTTATCAGAGGTAAACTGGCAGACAGAAATAAGATTCTTAATAAGTTTTGGGGAAACAAGAACATTATTAAGATGCAGGGGTCCTGACAGGTGTGTTGTGCCAGTGGAGGTGACGGGGAGTAAAGATCCATCACCGACAATAATAGCTGAAGGAAAAGGGTACCGCTGGAGAAAAATATGTGAGAGAGAACGAGAATCAGATGTCATGTGGGAGGTAGCACCTGAGTCGAAGTACCACTCGTGCTGCTGTGACTGGTTCAGCGTCATCATGCTGAACGTCGATGCGAGCGACTGCTGGTCCTAGGCCGCCGGGAGCCCGGTCGGGTTGTAGAACCTAGGAGGGACCGATGCACCGAGGGAGGGGAACTACTGAAGCGTCCCCTCATAAGAGGTGACTTAAATGTGATACAAATATCAGTCCCAGGAGGCTGATACACATTTATTATATCAGATGGTACATCACCGTACAAACCTCCGAGGAGGTGGACACTCGATACAAACGATAATAAGAAGTAAAAAGGCTACGGTGATACACCAAAGCACGACCCACATGGGATCCAGCTCGGGCTCAGATTATCGCGCCAGCAGAATCATCTTGCAGAGGGCCAACACCACAGGCAAAGTTGGGGTTCGGACGCAACCTCTACTCGACGTCTTCAACAGCATAGTCCGGATCTTCCTCTGAAGAAAACCACAAATATATATCGGGTGAGTACAAAAGTACTCAACAAGTCCAACCCCATCCATAGAGGGGGGTAAATACAGATATGCACAGGGTAAATCAAGGATAAGGCTGAGGTTTATTTGCAGTAAGGCTAGATTTTACACATGCAAGGGTTTATTTTTGAAAAGAGTTTTTCCCAAAGCAATTCTTTAGTAACCGAGTAATCAGTGGGGTTGATCCTACACAAAGGATCCAAGTTTTAAATGCTACCAGACTCCTCATCCGCCGTAGCTCACGGCACATCTGCCGAACACCTTCCAAAAACAACTCACACCATGGAACCTTCCATCCTAGAAGCTAGTTATGTGACCAAACCGTAACCCGCTCAATACCGTGAGCACGGCTTTTCAAATAGGTTTTACACTCTGCAGAGGTGTGCAACTTTACCAACAAGTGGGGTACCACAGCATGATCACCTTAGTGTCGGTACAAATCCCATCAAAGCCATTACCCACATTAGCTAGATCTGACTAGCCAACACAGACTCCACCAAGGGGCCATTGACCTGACAGCGAGGTTTAACCGGGGCATAAGTAACCACGATCTTATCCCTTCTCCTTGGTCACCCGTTGCTCTCAGCTCTCCTGATGGCTGTCAGAATAACTAGTGGGGTTTATGCTAAGCCGTTGCCATATACAACGGTCGAGTGGTTCGCACGATAGTTGAGTTAGACAAGATGACACATCAACTCAGTCCTTAATTGTGACAGGATGGATATCTCCCAACCTTCTTGCTCTACCACAATGGTACGAGCCTCCGACGCATGACAATCCTTCCAGGGAATGCCATTCATCCATCCCATCTTAACATTTTATTCTTTATAACCCAACTTCCCTTTTCTTCATACTCACGCATTTTCCCTTTTATAAAGCATGTTGTAACCATTTTGAGTGTAATAAAACGAGTATCGGGTCCTAAGCTTTAGCAGCGATTAACATCCATAAAGAATAAATCATATATAGACGTTAATCTATGTGGTCAAGGAGTGGCTATAACAAATCTAGGGGTGCCTATGAAACCATGTTTCAGCAGTAAAAGCATATGCAATTTTGTAAAACAGGCCAATAGGTTGTGTTTATAAAACTGGGTCGAAATATGCAATCAAAGGATGAGATTGAACTTGCCGTTCACAAAGCCTTCCGGGAAGTCCTGATCGAGGTACTGTCCTTCGGGTTCGGGCTTGCAATACTAGTCCTCGCACACCTGCTCGTGGTACTGCTCGTTGACGGGTTCTCCCTCATTCACACCGTGATCTATGGCGCACACAAACAAACACACAATAAAGAAAAAGAAATAAAGGTTTTATCGTCAAGCTCGAATCGGAAGAAATTAAGATATGGATATGGGAGTAATATTTTTGGGTGGTTTTCTAATGGCATGGCCGGAATTATGTTAGAAATAGTGTGGTAAAGTTTCGGGGCAAACGGAGGATTTTTGGCGCATGAAATGATAGGCCGAAGAGGGGTTTAGGGGCTAAATAAGGATTCGGGGGCCTATTTATAATTATTTCTGGGAGTGATAGGACTTGATTAGAATTTTGGAAAAGGTTCGGGCTACTCTGGAAATTAGGCAGGGACCTACTCATAAATATTTTATATAGTGGAGGGGCTTATTCATTAAAAGAACTAAGAGAGGGGCTTCTTTGTAATTACTCTGGGAGAGAAAAGGACTTGGTTGAAATTTTGGAAAATATCTGAAATATTCTGAAAAGGGGCAGGGACCTATTTGAAATTATGTTTATATAATGGAGGGGTTATTTCTTAAATAGAGAAACATGGAGGGTTTTTTTGGAAAAGGACATAAGAGGGGGAGGGTTCTTAAAAGAATAGAGGGGAAGGGAGGGGCCTAGGGGCAAAACTGCCCCTTCTTCTTCCTCCTGTCGACCGAAATAGGGGAGTGCGCATGGGGGGCGGCGGCGCTAGGGGCCGGCGGCCCTGGGGGCTTGGCGGCGCTCGGGAAGAAGTGGAAAACGGGGAGGGAGGCGCGGGGAATCGATTCCCGCCCTCACCTTGCGAGGAGGCGGCCCGAGGCGGCATGCCCACGGCGACGGGCGGAGGTGGCCGGCGGCTGCTCTGTTGGCGGTGCTGCGGGGCGAGGGAGGGGGCGCGCAGTGGTGGAGGTGGCCTTGGTGGTGGTGGGGAGCTGCGGGGAGGGGTATTTATAGGCCGGGCTGGGGCGAGGAGGAGGGGCCGCGGTGGCCGGCCGGTGAGCTTCGAAGGACGGCGATTAATGGAGGTGGGGGCCGATTCGCTGTCGTGGAGCAGTGCGGTGGTGCTCGGAGGCGACGGCGAGGTGACGGGCGGCGCAGAGAAGGACGGCAAGTGGGCAAGTGGAGGGGGGATGGCGGCCAATGGCGGGGCACCGTGTGCACGGCCGGCTCTGCTCTGCTGCAGCTGCTCGGGCACGCGCGCGCGACGAGGCGGCAAAGGGGTGCGGCGGAGGGGGCCGCTGGTGGGGGGCTGATGGCCGGCGGCGGTGGGGCCCTGGTGGGGAGAGGAGCGCCGGCGTCGAGCTCGGGGTGCTCGCGCCGAGCCCTGCTCGGGGTAGCGCGAGGGGGAGAAAGGGGGAGGAGGGAGAAGGAAGAAAGGGAAGGAGGAGAAAAAGAAAAGAGAAAAAGGAAAAAAGGAAAAAAAAGAAAAGAGAGAGAGGGAAAAAGAGAGCTGCCGGCGGTGGTCGGCCACGCGCGCGCTGCGACTATCGGCCAGTCGACGACTTGCACGCGGAAGGAGAAAAAGAGAGATGGGACAGGGATTGGTACTGGTGTCGGGACAGCGGATTGTCGGGACATGATTTCGGGAGATTGGGAGTTCGGGCGGAAAACGATTTTGGAGTGATTTGAGCTCAGTGCTGAAAAAGGTTTTGAAAAATAATATTTTTAGTGGGTGATTTATTTGGGTGAATTTTCGGAATATTACAACTACCCCCCTGTAGCTGGCCCCCGTAGTATGCCGTGGGAGGAGCATGCTGCAGGGGCTGCTGCTGGGCCTGGAAGGTGAGCTGCTGGGCCAACAGCGCCTGCTGCTACTGGTGGTGGGCCGCCAAGGGGAACTAGGCCGCCGGAGGGAGCTGGGTAGAGGGGCGGGATCTTGGCACTATGAGCCAGGGGTTGTAATAGGTGGGCCAAGGCCCGCTCGTCCCCTGGCCACTGGGAGCCTAGGTGCCAGAACCGCCACCGCCTGCGCCGGTCTTGGAGCTGGCCCCTTTGTTGCCGCCGTCCTTGCTACCGTGGCCGCGGTTGCCGCGGCCGCCCTTGCTGTTGGAGCCGAAGCCGCCCCCTTTGCCGCCCCCGGAGCCAGAGCCAGTGCGCCCGGAGGGCTGCTAGGAGGTTGGTGCAGAGGGGCGGGAGGACGTGCCCCGCCCGTGCCAGCAACGAGGGCGGTTGACTGCGAGGGAGAGCTCCCCATGGTGAGCTCCTCGAGGTCGAGCTCATCGCATGCCTCCAAGAAGGAGGGGAAGGGGCGTCCACGCTGAAGATGGTGCCCAACGGAGGAGAATTGCTCGTTCAACCCACAGATCAAGTTGAGGACGAGGGAGCGGTCCGTAACGGGCTCTCCGAGATCGGCGAGGTCATCGGCCGTCGTCTTGAGGCGTTTGCAGTAGTCCGCGACGGGGAGGTCCCCTTGGACGAAGGTCCGTAGCTTGGCGTCGAGGATGAGGGCGCGCGCCTCCCGGTTGCCGAGAAATTGACTCTCGATGGCAAGCCAGGTGGCATGATCCGTGACGCCGCGGTAGCCGCGGCGCATGACAATGTCGAGGAGGTCGCCGGAGAGGGTTCCGTAGAGCCAGTAACAAACAATGCAGTCCATGCATTCCCAATCAGGCTAGTCAGGGGCGGCGGCGTCGTGAAGGACGTGGCCCTGGAGGGAGTACTTGCCC
This sequence comes from Panicum virgatum, assembly GCF_016808335.1. Classification (NCBI taxonomy): domain Eukaryota; kingdom Viridiplantae; phylum Streptophyta; class Magnoliopsida; order Poales; family Poaceae; genus Panicum; species Panicum virgatum. Next base: position 16,981,865 of record NC_053141.1, on the reverse strand, counting down.
AAAGAGAGCAAGAACTGTTCGCGCCACCGAGTGAAGTTGCTGGCGGCGACGTCGAGGACGATGGGAACAAGGTTGCGGATGTTTTGAATGGCAACGGCCTGGGCATGCAGGTTCAACACAACGGTGGCTTCCTGGAACACCATTGCGGCGTGAACGGAGGAGCGAACCCCTTCTGAGATGGAGGACGCACCATCGGCGTCGGCGTCGGCATCGGCGTCAGGATCGGCAGCGGCCCGCTCCTTGGCAGCCAGATCCAGGGCCGCACGGACACGTGCGGCGGCGGCGGCGTGCTCCGTGGCGGCGATGGCAGCCTCAGGTTCGGCCTCCGCGGCGCAGATAAGGGCGGCGGCAAGGGCCTCAGCCTTGGCAGCACGCTCGTTCTCCAGGCGTTTGCGCTCAGTTTCGTCGGCAGCAATCTGGGAGGGGTGAGCGGAGCCGGCCATGGTGACTGCAGCGCAGGGGACGCGCATGCAGGGGTGTAGGACTAGTGGCGCCTACAGTAGCACGCTAGGGCAGCGGAAGAGGGCCGGGAAAGAAGTCCGGTCTCTTGATACCATGAAGGAAGATATGGCTGGGAATTGAATGTATTGATTAGGGTGCAAAGCACGAGTACATGTACATATAGGCAAGGATGCCCAGGAATATGGAAATATCCTATCTAGGGGATCCTTGCATATCCTAACCAATCAAGGAAAATCCCAAGGGGGGCGCACCTAGACAGGTGCTGCGCCCAACCCTAAAGGCCAACACGGCCAACTAACCAAGGCCCATGGGCCAGCCTATTCACCTCGCTAACAGTTTTTTATAGCGCGATGAAAATCAGACCATGAAAAGAGTTGAGGGGGCATGAATGGAATCATTCCTTAGAAAAGAGTAATAATAATTATATAATCTCGATTTTATAAAGTAAATAACACAGTGTTTTGATCTCAGTTTCGATGGCAGCAGCTGCAAGCTTACTCTTTACATGTATTTGTGTGCTAATACGCAAGAGGAAGGTGAAAAAACTATGGTTTCTACTTGGCGAAAAGACTAGGAGCACCAATGAAAGGAACGTGGAGGCTCTAATATTATCATACGGATCCCTAGCTCCAAAAAGGTACAGGTACTCAAAGGTACTGAATATAACTTCCTCTCTAAATAATAAGCTTGGAGAAGGTGGTTATGGAACAGTTTTCAAAGGAAGACTACATGATGGTCATCTAGTTGCTGTGAAATTTTTGCATGAGTGCAAAGGAAATGGGGAGGAGTTCGTGAATGAGGTTATGAGCATTGGAAGGACATCTCATATTAATATCGTTAGCTTATTTGGGTTTTGTTTGGAGAGCTCAAAACGAGCTCTTATATACGAGTACATGCCTAATGGTTCTCTGGATCAGTACATTTACTCCGAGAACCCCAAAGAAACTTTAGGGTGGCAAAAGCTCTACACCATAGCAATTGGAATTGCTCGTGGCCTAGAATACTTGCATCATTGTTGTAATACACGAATAGTCCACTTTGATATCAAACCCCAAAATATACTTCTCGATCAGGACTTTTGCCCAAAGATTGCTGACTTTGGTTTAGCTAAATTGTGTCTTGCTAAGGAAAGTAAGCTTTCAATGACTGGTGCTAGAGGAACGATTGGATTCATTGCTCCTGAAGTTCACTCTCGAACCTTTGGAGTTGTGTCAACAAAATCAGATGTTTATAGTTATGGAATGATGTTGCTAGAGATGGTTGGAGGCAGAAAAAATGTTAACTTAGAGGTTCAAAAGTCAAGTGAAAAGTATTTTCCAGATTGGATCCATGAACACTTTGCCCAGGATGACGGATTACAAGTTTGTGAAGTCACAAGTGAAGTAGAGGAAATTGCCAGAAAGATGATTTTAATTGGTTTGTGGTGCATACAAGTCTTACCAACGCATCGGCCTACAATGACCAAGGTTTTAGAAATGTTTGAAAGAGGCGTAGATACACTGGACATGCCACCGAAGCAAAAATTTAGTCAAATACTGTAAGATGTTCTCTCTAGACATCTCTGTAATTGTAATTTTTACTAAGTTGATATATACAATTGCTTTCTATTTTTTCAGTGAGGATTCAGTTTACAACTTTGATACAGCAAGCACCACTCCCAGCAGTTCTGCCAAAACGCAAGGTTCTAGTGAAGTGCTAAAGATCGAGGATATAAACCTTGTGACTTGAGGAACATCATGACTGTTATCAGCGCTGTGAAACGACAAACTACTCTAGAGTAAGCAATGACATCCAAATCAGGCACTTTACCTTACCTACTGTTTATAAGTGAGGGGGTTCAAATCTTAAGTTTATATGATACTTTTTTTTCAAAAGAAAAGGCTACTAGCCTACTATAATATCTTGCATAGGAAGTGGAATTCAGACATATATATTAAGACCCTAGGGGAGGTTGTTCGACCAAATTATAAAAAAAACTATATTCGTGTCTCATTTTCAATTACTTACTTTTCTTTCAATCTCATGTTTTGCATGTATAATTACAGAACAATGCACCTATGAACAGGCGAGCAGCAATACTGGAGTCAATGCAGGCATGGAGGACAAACATGAAGCTGATCATGTGACACCGTATAAAATGAAGTTGATCAGAGCACTATTTTCAATTCCCTTGTAATTTCTGAAGTCTAGTTTGTTCTCCTTAGTTAGTTCTCCAAAGGGCAACTCCAGGAGATTAGTAATACTACTAGCTAAAATTTGTCTGTAAAAAAATATAAAGAGCTGCAAAAGGGGGAGGACCCAACAGACTAGGTATAATCTGGACTCTCTATATTCAAAACTTGTGGGACCGTGTCTCCGACGTTTCTTTTCCTCTGACATTTCATTTCGCGAACTCAGAGTCCGCCGCTATTTCTTCGCCGCCGCAATTGGAGTCCCCACCCCGGCACCACGATTGGGTCTCGATTTACCTTATTGGTTCAATCAGGTCCTGACTTGTCATTACCTGAGCATTTATTTCTCCAGCATTTTTATGCTAGTCTTGATAAGGAGTCTGCACACCATCTCGACCTTACTTTTGGAGGATCTTTCGCTCATCTTACCCCATCCAAAAGGCAGGGAAGTCCATAATTGAATTTTGGAAAGAACCTCTTTTGCTTGTATCCACGAGCCAATCCCCACAGAACCCAAGGTGCGTCAAGAGGAAACTTCAGAGATCAAATCAAAAACTATAGAAAGCCAATTAGTAGATTCGACCCCTGAACCCTCCCTTGAACTTAAACCCGAAACACCAAAGAAAGAGGATCATCTATCTCCAGAGTTTTTTCGAAGTATCGAGTACGCTCTCTTTGAAGATTTCGGCAACACTTTAAGATACTTCTACTAGAAGTGACCATCGATCCTGTCACTCCTATGGATCCCTCCGAGGAGAATCATCTTCGGGAAACGATTCAAGAGTTGACAGCGTTGATGAGTAATGAATGACGGCAAGAAGGAGAGTTATCCCTGAACCCAATTCAGCTTAATTCCCCTTCCTTGTCATTTTGTTGCCGTCTACGAGACCAAAATGTGGAAGCTTATAGCCCTATTGTCGGAGCCAATCTTATGTCAGATGAGTTTGCATTAGCCTTTTTGGGCAACCAATTGCTCACTCCGACAGACAAACAGCTCAAGAGACCCTCTGGTTCTCTTATGAGCAGTTACGGGGTACTCACAAACATGACATTTTCGCACAGTGATGTCAAGGTATACCTAAACTTCCATATCTTCGAAGTTCTCAACTTCAATTTTCTGATAGGACATCCCATTAAGGCTCTCCTTAAGGATGTATCTAAGACAGGGTACCTGAACATCAATCTAGGGAAGGACACTCTCCATGTTCTAATAGATCGAGCAATGAATTGCTCAGTGGAGCCCTCTACTTACGAGCCAATCGAGGAAGTAATGGCCATTTCCGTTCTCAAGTCTTCTGACTCAGACCTCGAGGAGGATATAGAGGGAACTGTAGTTTGTGCAATCATTTGGCAATGACCAATTTTGTTGCTAATGGCAAATGTAATCTGAATTTGATGGTCTGTGCAATCCTGATGTTTATTGACTTCAGGGATTTGCAATCCCAATATTTTCTTGACAAGAAAAAATGACCTCGTATCATATCTGAAATCTTGGTACGTACCAAGACAAACTCTTTCTGAGATATCCATTTGCATGCATGTGATGTTATCCTTTCTAAGCCTTGCGGTGTGATGATGTGTTCCAAAGAAATCGTGCTTGTGCCAAGGCCGGTGCACTCATGTTGTTCCTTTTCTTCACTTGTATGGCAATCCTTGCTTGATTCTAGATTTAAGATATCTAACTCTTTGCAGTTAATGATATATTTACAATGAGATAACGACATTTGCAAATACAAGTCTCAATAATGCTGAGAACTTTGCTCACGTTACAAAATCATTCCAAGATTTGTGTGATTCAAGAGAATTATTTTTCCGCTTATAGTATTACGGCATGTGTTTACGGCTAATACTCATCTCAGCCATTGAGAACTTAACCAGCTTTGAAATGTGTTTCACGTCCTCCACCAAAACAGCATCTATACCACGGTGCTACCTACCTCGACGAGACAAAAAAACCCAACAAAACAGGAAAAAATAGGGGACAGGAAGGGCCATCCCTGCGCGCCTGAGAAAAACCGGTGGCGCGAGAGGGAAAGTGGGCGCACGCCAGGCAACCCGTCAGGACGTCACACTCGCATGACCTCGGAAAAAATGCACCTGCATGCCTACCCGGCTGCCCCTTCACCACCGATAAAAAACCAGTAACCACCGATTAAAAATTACAAAAACCCGACGGGCGGAGTCAACGAGGAAAAAAACCGGAGGGAGAAGGGAACGTGGGCGCAGGGAACGGCACGGGTGGGGCGCTTGGCGTGCGTTAGAGGTCGGCTTGGGTACAGAATAATATTCAATACAAGGTATCTATTAGCGGAGTCCTTTTATAAATATAATATATTATATAGTAGATATTTTATTGTTATATTGTGATTATATTTAAAAATGTAACAACCTAGTACGTTGTCTTTTCCTACTTTACTAGTCAAGCAATAATTCTACTTAGCTTCAGACTTTTGGCTCAACGTACGGTCTGGTTTCTGATTTTGATTCGATTTATTTTATTCACGTACCCACCACCATTATGGGTACAATAAAATGGAGAAATGACAACGACGAAACAAGGAAAATGGTTTTCTCTTTAGAAATAGATAGAAATAGAGATTGAATCAAACAAAAAAATAGATGTGTAATATAGAAATAGATAAAGATAAAGACTAAATATAAATCATTGTAAAAAAAAAAAGACCAGATCCAAAAGTAGATTGCTGCTCCCATCAAATTTAGATAAAGTGGCTCGCCGTAAATTCAACTTTATACTATCAATCAATTAATGATTGCTGCTCCCATCAAACTATTGATTGATGCAAATTCAGATAATGTGGTTTGCTATAAATTCAGCTTTATACTAGCAATTGATTGTTGCTAGTGCCCTCCATCTATTAAGAGCAATGCCTATAATTTTAGCCTGCTGGCTAAACGCAAGTGCCATGTCATACACAGATAATAAAACAGGTAGCTCGTATAATAGCTTGGCTAAGTGTAACACCCGGTTTATAAAAGAACATAAACCGAGCAATCATATATGTGCCAGGATCAAGTCACACGTATATACAACAGAATGAACAATATATCACAGCTCATATCACGTAAAAAGATATAATAAAGCGAATACGAATGTTATTTATTACAATAATGACAAAAGTCTAGTACAGAGTATGCGGAAGCGTAATACATAAACGATAACTCTCGTCGGAAGCTGAGCAGGGCGCCACAGGGACGTCGACTGGGAGACGAACGCCTAGAAGTCCTCGTACTCTTGGTAGCTCCGGGTGAACTCCCTCGCGTCGGCAGGAACTGAGCAGCAGTAGAGTATCCCCAAGAGGAAAAAGAGTAGAGTAGGCAAGAGTGAGTAACTTGTACTCAACAAGTATAACACAAACTATGAGGCTCTAAGATTGGCTGACTTAACTGCATTAGCTTTTAAGTCTTGGCAAAATTTTATTAAAGCTAATTACTACAAGTTGATGAATTACCACAAACCCAGTTATATAGTAATTAATCAAAATTATCCATGAACCACTGAGAACCATACCAAACCAAGCCAAGCCACCCGAGGAAACCTGCCTCATCAAAGGAAGATAACCCCACTAATCAAAAGGAGGATCTGGGCCGCTCATGACCGTGAGCACGGCTAGTATACCAGTTTTACACTCTGCAGAGGTTGCACATCTTTACCCACAAGTCGTGAGCTACACTAATTGTTCATCACACTTCCTTAGGTGAGATGACTAGCAAACTCACTACGAGGCCTTTACAAAGAATCTCGTTGGTAAAGAATAACCGCGAGGGTTGGATCGGCGACTATGGAGCAGGTCTAGTGGGCGTCAAGAATACCACAGACGAGGCCACTCAATACGAGGGCCATAGAATCTTACCACCCTTGCCCCGCAGGTAAGTTACTCCAAACCAAAAAGACCTAATTATTACGCCAAGACCGTCCCATTCCAGTCTTGTGGTAGCGCTGTTGTCCCAGATTGTCGCTCTATGAACCGGTCCTTATGAAGAGTGGCCAACCCAGCAGTAAGCTCCGTGCTGGCCCCCTAAACCATGTTGCTAACAAAACCATTTTATAACGAGACGTGAGCCCCTCAAACGGGCCACTCCCAGAATTAAGTTGCATATACCATTAATCAAATTAATTAAAAAGGACCAAGTGTGTTATAGCGCGGCACCTAGCACAACTAACCAAAATGCAACCCAAAGGATATATATATAAATGATATAAAGTGGCTAGGAAAGTCCTTATAGGCGTACAGTATTAAAATACAGTATGAAAATGTATTTAAAGGTGATAGGTGGTGTTCATGTTATACTTGTCTTCCTCAAACTGTTTTTGCTACTCAAACTGCTCAGAAGATGGCTCCTGGTACTGGTACTGGGGCTCCTCAGATGGATCAACGTCTACTCACGAACACATGGCCAAAAATAATACACAACATAAACATACATGCAAATAATAGCAAAAACTAAGAAACAGTACAACAATACATAAAAACAGCAAACAAAACTAAGCTAGAACTATTCTACGGATTACAACGATCACGTGGACATAAAGAACGCCTAAAACGGAGCTAAAACGTGAAAACTAGAGCAAAACCAAGGTCTAGGGGCTTTTCTGCAAGAAAAACTAAGTTTCTGGGGTTTTTCTGTAAAAACCAGGGACTAAAACATAATTAAACATTAACTCTGGGGTCTAACTCGCAAAAACAGCAGGTCTGGATGGCGGGTTCAATTTCTAAAAAGGTCAGGGGCTTAAATGATAAAATCTGGGCTAAACTGTAAATACTTTTGAACAGATGTGGACTGCGGGTTGATACTGCAAAAGATCAGGGGCTCTTTAGAAAGATTGCCAGGCGAAGGGGTATGTTTGAATCAAGGCCGTTGGTTTTGAATCTGACGATCCGGACATGATCTAGATCTGATCTAATCTCACCCGTTGACTTCTAATCGGGCGGCTCAGAGGGTTTGGGCTCGCGGGCGGCGGCGCTGACGCGATGGCGAGCGGCGGCGCTGCATTGCTGTGGTGGTGGCTCGTCGGAGAAAGCCAAATCGGCATTCCAGGGGGTTATTCGAGCCGCGCGGTTTGGCTGGGGAGCACCCACTTGGCATGCGCAATCCACCTGTGCGCTCAGAGCAGTGGATTGGGGCCCGGGGTGTGGTGCTCGACGGCGATGGCGGGGTTGAGCGGTAGAACATCACCGGAGTGCGGCGTGCTGGCAACTAGAGGGTGCTATGGCCTACGGGATCTAGCGAAAAAGGAGTAGGAGGGGGCGCTGAATCTCACCGGGGGCCTGTGGTGGCCAGAGTTGCAGCGTAGAGGAGTCGACGGCGAGTTCGGCGGCGGCGCAGAGGCGGCGCTTGACCGGAGCTCGTGGGGGAGGCGCTGCAGAGGCAGTCCGGGTCTGTTGATCCACGGGGAAGATCCGCGCAGGACCTGTGGAAGTGCAGAGGGGATCAGCTGAGTCTGAGCTACTCCGGCGGCGAGGAATCGCGGCGGCGAAGGTGCTCACCGACGGCGGGTCTCGGGTCCGATTCCGGCGCCACGCGGGCTAGAGTCGAGGGAGGATGCTTCGGTGAGACTCCAGGCGGCGAGGCGGTGCTGTTGCGTGGCTTGGCCGGGGCTCCGGTGCGGCAGAGCGGCGTGGCCGCGGCGGCGCGGGGCTCTGCTCCGGGCGGAGTAACGTGGAGGCGGCGGCTAGGGTTTGCGTGGCGCTAGCGTGGGGGATAAGGGCGCAGAGGGCCACAGGGGCCACTTTAAGGAGGCCCGGGCATCTTGGGCGGGCGAGGATTGCGGGAGGAGGATGGCGAAGCTGACCGGTGGGGTCGAGCTGTCAGCGGCGGGGCGACGCGCTCGCGGCTGAGCGTACTGGGCAGAGCGCGGCGTGCGGGCCAAAGCGAGAGCGGGGCGCTGGGCTGCGGCGTGCGAGGCAGGCCGGGGGAGCAACACTGCTGGGCCGAGCGCGGGGTGGGAAGGGAGGAGGGGTCGGGCTGGGCCCGGGGGAAGGAAAGTGGGCCGGGGAGTCGCTAGGCCGGCCGAGCTGGGTTGGGTTGGTTTGTTTTCTCCTATTCCTCTGATTTTCCTCTTTTCTATTTCCTATTTCAAACACCACACAAACTATTTGAATTCAAATTCAAATTTGAATTCAACCCTAGCACTGAAATAAATAAAACAATGCACCAGCATGAATGCAACACAAAATTTTAAACTTAGAGAAATTTTTAATTACTTGTGAAACGAAAATTAGATTAAATGCAAGACTAAACATAATAAACCTTAGAAAATTAAATAAAGCCAATTAAATTTATTATTAAAATGATGGAATTTAAATTAGGGTGTTACAGGAATGAAACACATTTGAGCGATCCGAGAGATCACCCGAGGAACTACAATATTTCCTTTCAAAAACTTTATAAAAACCTCTGGATTGACTGTTGAATAAAGGAGTGGTAAGCGGTACTCTTCAAGACGTTCTAACCCTCAACCGCCAAAGATGAGAATGATGCTATAAGCCCCACAGGAGTAAGGTAAAAGGTGCGAACAAGGCCAACTTATTCAGAATAAAGGTAAGAACACTCGGTTGTGCCTTGGGCATAAGTCAGGAATGCGACATTGTAGCAACTCCTGATCAACAACCTAAGTCTAAAACTTTGCTCGGGACGAGTAAAGGGCTAGCTTGGGGGAGTTGTTGACGGTACTTAAGTGCCATTTTCACCCGTCAACTATACTCAATAATAAAGGAGAACTACATGCCTTACTCACATATTTGTATCACTAACCTCGCTCCACAATTGTTTTTGAGTTTTGTACATTTCAGATGAGCAAGAGCGGAATAAGACGAAAACACGCAGCAGACGCCACATAACTATGCAAAATATCGCATCCGGCGTCACACCCTTACAAAGAGGGCCCACATGTCAGAGGAAACGGGGCCTCCACGCAAGATGCACTAGAGGATAAGGATAAGATCCAACGAATCAACCAACCAGCAAAGGATCAGCACGAACGGTTGACAGGTGGGGTCGGCCGACCCCTAGGGTCGGCCGAACCTGGCCTGCAAATGCGTCCAGGTGCATCTCGAGGAGGAGTCACGGCCAAGGCACTTGATCACCTTCCATATATGCGTTGGTGGGAAACCGACCTCCAAGTAGTATAAATAGGGCCTCCCCCCCCTCTCAACACACACACACTTCATTCCATTCTCTCCAAGAAGGCTCTCCTCTCTCCTGCTCTCTTAGCTAGGTAGTGGAGCTAGGCTAGTTCTCTTTAGCGAGCAAGTCGTCATCAGAGTCGTTGAGCAATCCTCAGCTCCTGGTATGGCTTTGTATCCAACTTGTCAGACTTCTATTCATAATATAGAGTTCTCTCATGGTTGCTTTACTATCTTTATAGTTTATCAATCCACGCTTAGATCGTTCATAAGTTATGCTACAGTCTTGGTTAGGCCAGATGATCCAGGTACGGATAGAGGTTCGTTGTGCTTTCGGGCTTGCTCTAGTGTTTTACTCATCCATCCGAAGGGTGGGAGACCTGGGGGCACTAGAGTAGTGACTTCATACACGAGTGTGGTGCTCGGGTATGCGGGATCCTTCGGATATGACCGTGCTCCATGGTGTGACTGGGGTAGACGGCAGGTGGTGACAGCCCTGTCCGTCCGGCGTAACAGCGGTGTTGCGTTTAGCGTACTCCCCGATGTTCGGGTTCGGTGTAGGAGTTCATGCAAAGAGGTAACGGGACTAGATGTACTCCGGTACGGGACCTTCTCCCCGCTATCCCATTTTCCTGGCACCTGCAGTCCTAACCATGATCTAACATGACCCCAGCTTTGGATAGAAGTACTAGGACACCTAACCTAGCCTAAGCTCCAGCTGACTTGACGTAGGATAGAGTAGTTCTTTGTTTTATAGTTTCTCTCCTTTATTCCTTCCTCTTGGAGTGTGGATGTGTGCTGTGTCACATTACCCTTGCTTATTCTTTACTTGGACTTACCCCTATTAGAGCATTGCCTATTGCTTGAGGCACAATGTCATAGTTAATGTTGAGTACAATACCATTGCCGTTGCCGTCCTTTGGGACACAAATAAATGATGATACCCTTACTCTCCGGGTGAAATGCTACAACGGTATATCCATGCGCTTGCGGATCCATCTGTAATCATATTGATTATACCACGAGAGTGGCACCCCTTGGGTGCAGTTGCTAGGATGGGTTCGGCGCCCTCATTTCTAGTGATTGCACTAAGAACTGCCAACAGGCATTTCTAGCGTTGTTGCTAAGGATTATCTATTCCTAGTGATTGTGCTAAGAAACGTCAACAATAACCTTATCAGCGATGGGTTTCATCTCTGTGACATACTCAGAGAATTGCTCCTCTGAGCAGCCAACGACAACCCCATCACCAATAGGGGACAAGTTCATGGAGGGGAGAAAAGATTTAACTAATCCTAAAGCATGGGCCAAGTACTCTCTAGAGGTATCGGAGAAAAAGCTACTAAGTGGCTGAGGGGCTTCACGAAGACGCTCCAGCAAACTTTTTTTGGCAGCTCCCTCGTTCTCCACCATGTCGACAACTACTTTGGTCGCCACTTCAAGATCAGCCAGTTGCTGAGATAACTCCCTGATCTGCTTCATATCGCTGATCGTCTGCTTGTCAGCATCAGCTTTGATCTTGGTCAGCTTCTCCACAGCATCTGTGTGACGATACATAATATTGGTCAGATCAGTCACCTCATTATCCTTTCGCGACAACAAGATTTTAAGCACTGTCAAAGCAAGGAAAACATGAGAACAAAAGGAAACTACTCGAAGGACACAAAAGAAGGAAAAGAATACCTTTCTTCTCCTTGGCAGCAGCATTGGCCTTCTCTTGCAGCTTGGAGGCCTTATCCTTTAGAGAAGAATTATCCTGCTCCAAAGCTTCGACGTGGGCCTCCAGAAGCTTGACCTTTTCCGACTGCTCCCGAGAAGTCTCCTCAAGAGCAGCCATCTTCTCAAACTGCAGCGCCTGGTCAGCAGTCAACCAGAGATCCTCCCCAGTCCGCCGAAGGAACTCGGCCTGCTCAGCGACTTGTCTGGCTAGACCCTTGTTGGCGTTTCTTTTGCCCCAAAAGAATGTTAATTCTGCAAGCGCACAGAATCACCGTTGTAGCACTTTACCATGGAGTATTCCAGGGTATCGTATTTTCCTCAGGGAAGCACTATGGTAAAGAGTATCGTAAATCGAATGATAACCATACTAGCTTAATCAACCGACTAACTAGACGGGGGTAAGCTAGATACAATATAAGATAAATGGCCTGTCTATGACCGAGTGACGCACGGAGACTCAAAGCCTTAGAGAGATAGCAGCTGGGAGGACAACGAGCGAGACAAGATACTTGACACACTTCCGAACTATCGAGCTAGCCTCTCTAGATTAGACTAACTATCTAACTAATCTTCGGGAAAGTAGAGCTTACTTCGGCGGCCTCAGTGAAGGACTCAGAATGGGGCGAGAAGGGAGTCCAATGGCAGTCGGCACTACTGCTATGAAAACACCCGAACGTGGTGGACTACGAGGGACGGACAGGGCTGTCACCACCTGCCGCCTACCACAACGGTACTGTGGGGTGGAACACACTTTCTAGCTAACACTAAGCTCAGACACCACGTCTGCACTTGGTGTTAGGATTTCTCTCAAGGCCTTCAAGAGAAATCCACCTCAACCTAGAGCACTAACTTGAGATACTCTAGTCCGGGCGAGAAAACTCGTAAGATAGATTCCCGACTATCAAAGAGATAACTTAGCCTAAGCTAAAGGATACAACTTCCGTGCTCGAGCTGAACACTTAGACTCGAGAAGATAAAGGAAAGCGGAAAGTAAAACTAACTCAGAAAAGTAAAGAAGATAACTTATATTGATAACTTCGAAAGAGAGATACAAGAGCTTTACCAGACTTCCGAGGACTCCGGAATCCCGAGCAAAGATCGACTCAACTCTAACTCCCAAACTAGTAATCCTACTCCAGAAATTGAAGAGAGAAATGAGCTCCAAGGTGTGTGTTACAAGTGATGGATGGGGGTTCTATTTATAGCCTTCCAAGGTCGGTTCTGAGCAGGTGAAGCATGTGGCATCGGTTGGAGGCAGTTGTGGCTATTGTACTTAGCTTCCACATGAATCCGGAGCCTAAGTGGCTACAAGGTGGGGCCGGCCGGCCTCTCTTAGGCCGGCCGGCCTAGGAGTGTGGCCATCTGGCCACCGCCTTTGCGTTAACGTCTGTGATTTCCTCTTGGAGTCGGTGTAGCTTGCGTTACCCGAACGCAGATAAAGCTAGGCCGGCCGGCCTAAGGGAGGCCGGCCAGCCTCTCTCTAGCTCGTGCTGGCCCTCCGTTCCACCGACGTTACGTCTTGACGCTTGTGATTACTCCAGGGTGTGGATTGCTGACTTGGACATGGCTTTGCACTGAGTTGTGGGTCCTTTGATCCTTTTGCAAGCCTTTCGGTCCATACGATCAAACTGACATCCAATCCTCGGCTCAGATACATTTGGGTGCCTGACATTGCCCCTAGATCGAAGTCATGACTCGGTGTGTAGGGGTGCCAGGCCGGCCGGCCAAGGATAGGTCGGTCGGCCTGGGTTTTCACCCAAATTCATCCTCTTTTGGCATGTGTTCTCCTGAAATCAAAACTCATCCAAAAATTATGGAACTTATTAGAATTAAATAAAATATGAATGGAACATAGTGTAAAGCTCGATTTATTTCTGAGAAGTTGACGGCCAGAATGTGAAATAATTGCCATCAACAAGCCTGCAAACAAAACACAGCTAAGACAAAGTACTCGACAACTCAACAAAAGAACTCGAGTACAAGAAGTCACTCACGACAAGAGCAGAATGGCAGTCCAGAATCCCATGGGAGATATCAGCCGACTCCCCGACCGGCTCCTCCGACTCCTGGCATGGCGTCCCCAGTGAAATCAGATCAACATTGGCGGCAGATGGAGGGCTCTTCGGTTGATCCTCAATCTCCTTATCTAAAAAATACAAAAACGTTAGCAAAAGCTCGACGGAAAAACCAATCGATCACATCAAGACACTCACTAGTGCCAGCGACAGAAAAATCTTTGCCCGCCTCCTCGGCCGTAGGACTCTCCGCCGTACCAGCAGCAGAGTCGCCCAACCGATCGCCCCCCTTCGGTGGGCTAGGAGGCAATTGGGCAATATTCTTAAGGGAATCAAAAATCCCCTTCTCCGACTCATCAATCCCTAGAGCATCCGGATTGCTACAAAAAGGAAGTACCCGACGCTTCAACCACAAAACCAAAAAGCAAATACAAGTAGTCGACCAACAGTTACACTTTCTGAGAAGATTGCTTCAAGATGAATTTTTTCGGCTTGACAAACTTCAGGACCACGCTGTCCCGAAGCTCCCTACCCTCTGGCAAAACCACTGCCACCAGACTCGGCCGGCGCAGAAGGAGTCGAGACAGCAGGGCTCATGATTGAGCCCACTGCCTGCCTCTTGGAAGGAGAAGGAGGCATGAGAAAAGGAAAATCCATCAAAAAGCGCAACACCTCAGAAAAGTACCAATCCGTACTTACCTGTCACTACTTCCAGCAGAAGCGGCGCTCCGCTTCCGAGTCTTCACAGACTCGACGGGCGGCTCATCCGCCGCCCGGTCCTGGATATCCGACGCCGTCCGACTGGCCGAAAGACCTGCAAACAAGATACAACTGCGATCAAACAAGGATCCAACGGCAATTTTGAACCGAAATACAAGGCAAAAGAAGTCAGATGCACACTTGAGTTAGTATACGTCAAAGGCACATCTTCAGGCAGCGGAGGCCTACTCTGATAGTTTTTGGGATTAATCTACACGAAAGATACCGAATCAACTCGACTACTCGACAAAAAGTACTCGAACTACATTTCAGTAAACTACTCGAAACAGTACCTCCCATGGACGCCTGCCAGCACTGAAAGTCCGGCAATATTGGCCGTTCCAGCCACGTTCTTCAGCAATCCCAACACCCGATCCTTCAAATCATCCTCAGTAATCCTTGATCGGCTATAACGGGAAGGATCCGCCCCTCCCGTATACTGAAAGCCCAAATAGACCAGCCGCTGCAGCGGCTAGATCCTCCGCATTGACCAATGCGCAATCACAGAAGCACCGCAAATTCGGTGATCCGCCTTCACCTTCTCGATTTCTCCAAGGAGAAAATTGACCTGATCTACATTGCCACCCCTGGAATTCCAACTTGGTCTCTTCATAGGGGGACCAGGAGTACGAACAGGAAGAGTAGAGGAAAGATTCCTAACGTAAAACCACATCCCCTTCCAGTCGATGACTTTGTCACTCAAGTCATAGGAGATGTACTCGGGTTTCTTCCCCTGACGGAACTATAACTCGGCACCCCCAACTACATCTATATTCGATTCGTTAGGGTGGGGTTTCAGATGAAAGAAATACTAAAAAAGATCAAAGTGGGGCTCAATCCCCAGAAAAGCTTCATACAGATGAACAAAGATCGAGATATGAAGAATCGAGTTAGGGGTCAAGTGATGCACCTGAACCCCCCCCCCCAATGATGAAGGAGGCCTCGGAAGAAATCAGAAATGGGAAAACCAAGGCCCCGAAGAACATGAGGAAGAAAAACGACAGATTCGTTTCCCCCCTCATGAGGAAAGGACTCCCCATCCGAACGCCTCCAATGGATCACATTCTGGGGCTGAAGAAGATGACTCTCTACTAGATTCAACAGATGGGAGTCGATACACTTACTCGACTTCCACCCACGGACCTCCACCTCGGCACCGGCAGTGCCGCCCGCCTTCCCCTTCGTAGCAGATTTCTTCGGTGCCATTGGAACAGAGAAAAACAGATTCTCTCTTGCTTCACGCTCGGGGGCTAGCGGTGGCTAGTTTCTCGTAGCACTTGGAGGCGAGAGCAGATGAGTTTTTTGGCGGTGGCGGAGAAGGCTAAGGAAACGTGCTAAACCTAGATCTACTCAAACAGTTAAATAAGCACAACGAGTGGTAGTACGGTAAATAACAAGAAGTTCAAAGGTCATGAACCAAATTATCAGAGATATTTCTACCAGCAACCTCGGGATTCACTCCAAAGGAAATCCAATTATAAGGATTACATCCCAATACAAAAAATACACAGATCTCAACGGCTTAACCACTCGAAACCACTCGATCTCAACTACAAGAAAAATAGCCCAAGGGCTGATACAAAGATACAAAGCTTGTTACTCCCAAAAGGGAGTAATCCAGGTACATTCAGGGAGGAAAAGGCTTGTTGTAAGAAGATATGCGTGGCCAGGAACATCGCAAATCCTCTTCTTGCATCTGCTCTTCTCCCTGATATGTTTTGCAATAAAAACAATGCCATCTCTCCAGAAGCCATCGTGGGGGAGACAACCACAGTTCCCACCCAAAAAAGCTTCGGACACGGCTTCCACCAGCTCCCCACCTAGACAACTACGATG
This sequence comes from Panicum virgatum, assembly GCF_016808335.1. Lineage (NCBI taxonomy): Eukaryota > Viridiplantae > Streptophyta > Magnoliopsida > Poales > Poaceae > Panicum > Panicum virgatum. The sequence continues at coordinate 16,965,758 of NC_053141.1, read as the reverse complement.
GCTGCGATGTGAGGAGCAAAGGTGGTGGCCTGAGAGATAACAAGTGTTTGTGCTGCTCGCAAACACTCTTGTAGCACCAACGAGGACAAATCGAGTACTCTCATCAGGAGGTCGAGTACTCTCCATTGAAGAACTCCACTCGGAACCCATAGCTACACCTGCAAGAATGAAGATCCAAACTCAGCAGACCTTGCTTAAATAGAGGAAATAGCAGAGCCACGGCCCAGCCCACATCAACGAAGAAGCAGGGAGGCTTACGGGCAAAACAGAAAAGATTCTACAACAGCATTCGCCACGTGAACCCACGGGCAAACAGTACTCCACTCTGCCACCTTTTCAGAAGATTCGCTGCAGCACTGATGAGCTCAGAAAGATTGCAGAGGACACGATATTATCTCCTGGACCCTTAACCCCAAATCACGGATTTGAACTAAAGGCTCGGGGGCTGCGGGATACATATCATAAATGGCAACTTTTTCGAAAAATTCCAAACCTCAGACAGAAGATCAAAGGACCCAGAAGACCGAGTTGATACTCAGCCCGATTCATCAAATCAATCTAAGGCTCGGGGGCTACAACATATGGAGAGCAAGTACATTGCACACCATATATACAGATTCGGGGCTTGAGCACCTCATAGCCTCGATGCAGCTATTGACGACCATTATTTCCCATTTTGACTGTCAACTTCTCAAGAATAAATTGAGCCTTGCACCATGTTCCATACATATTTTACCTATTCCTAACAAGTTCCACAAGTTTTGGTGGTTTGAGAGGTTTTCCAGGATTATGCTCAGAATATGCAAGAAACAACACTAAATGGAGCAGCTACAAGGATGGTGAAACATGGATATAAGATGACACCATTATAAACATTGTCAAATGCCAAATTTGACATTGCCATGTTGAAGAGCTTGTCGAGATGATCGACTTGGACACTTGGATCACCCAATTCGGAGTTCGGACGCAAAAGTTATGAAAGTTACAAGTTCCGGACTCGTGTTCTCCAGAGGTTGCAGGCCGGCCGGCCCTGCACCTTTGCCAAACACATTTTGCCTTGCCACAAGACCACTAGGAACCCTCCAATGGACCCCTATGAACTGGATATACAAGCAAATACAAAAGTTATGACCGATTTCCTAGCACATGGATTAAAGGACCAATTTTCAGCACTTGCCGAGATCATTTGGACCGGAGCACCACCATGGACTTCATGCACCCTTTAATCAAGATGTCGGTGAAACGGAGGCCGGCCGGCCCACAATTTTCAGCGTTGAAGTGAAACAACCAACACCGACATCTAGAGAAGATCAGGAGCGTCCACGAGAAGGTCGGCGCTGAACGGAGGAAATCACAGGCTGGCTGGCCTAAGGGAGGCCGGCCGGCCCCACTTTGCAGCGTCTCGAGCTCATCTTCGCGTGGAAGATATGTAAACCGTCCCTCTTGCTTACAACCGACGCCTTGGCCAAATACCGACCTCTAGCAAGTATAAATAGGCCTCCACCCCTCACTTGTGAGACACACACCAAGGAGTTCTCTCTTCTCCCTTTTACTTTCTAGAGTAGGTTAGGTAGTTGGGAGTTAGAGTCGAGTCGAGCTTATCTCGGGATTCCGGAGTCGTCATCGGAAGTCGGGTATAAGCTCTTGTATCTTTTCTTTTGACATTTATCAATATAGTTATCTTCTTTATCTTTTCGAGTCAGCTTTACTTTCAGCATTATTTATCTTCTCAAGTTATCATACTTATGTGCGGAAGTAATTCTTTTATCTTAGGCTTTGTATCTCTCTTGTTTATCGGGATCTTACCTTACGGGTTTTCTCGCCCGGACTAGGGAACTCAAGTTAGGTCTCTAGGTTGAGGGGGTTTCTCTTGTTCGCGACAAGAGAAATCCTAACACCGAGTACGGATGTGGTGTCCGAGCTTAGTGTTAGCTAAAAAGTGTGTTCCACCCCACGGTACTGTTGTGGTAGGCGGCAGGTGGCTAGAGTGGAGTACTGTTCCCGATAACTAGTTAGAAGCAAGGTTTAGTCTAGAGTGGCTAGCTCGATAGTTGAGAAGTGTTTCAGGAGTCTTTCTCGCTCATTGTCCTCCCAGCTACTTACCTCTCTAAGGATTAGAGTCTCCTGTGTCAGACGGTCATTGTGGTTATTATCTTATCTATCTATCTGGCTTACCCCCACTAAGTTAGTCGATCGATATATCTAGTAAAGTTTGTCATTCGATTCTTCGATACTCTTCGCCATAGTGCTTCCCTGAGGAAAATTACGATACCCTAGAATACTCCAAGGTGAAGTGCTACAACGATGATTCTGTGCACTTGCGGAATCTATATTCTATTGAGCATAAGAAACACCAACAAGCATTTCTGGCGCCGTTGCCGGGGAAGCAATTGGCTAAAGATATCGTCGAATAGTTTGACAAAAATTTACTAGTTTATCCCCGCTAATTTTAGCAAGATTACCATTGCTCTTGGTATCTTTGTGATTTCTGCAGAGCAGTGCAGGACCAGATTCGATCTACCAATCACTTCAACTCAAATCCAGAAGAATTGGGTGAATTATTTGATGCATAGTCATCCTACCAGAAGGAATTTTCTTAGAAGCAAGGTTTGACAACACCAGCTTCAATACCCATGGCTCAGATGACACTTCGTCAATTCTTAGCCCCGTCCAATAGCCATATCCCTACTGGACTAATCAATGACCAAGGCATTGATAGCCTTGAGATAAAGACTGGTCTTGTCAACATGATTCAAGCAAGTCCCTTCTACGGAAAGGCATCAGAGGATGCCAACGCTCATCATAAAAATTTTCTGGAAGTGAGCAACATAATCAACCCAAGAGGCACTACGATGGATAATGTTCGTCTTCGACTGTTCCCATTCTCTTTGCTTGGGAAAGGAAAGACGTGGTTTTACACCTTCAAGTAAGAATTCGACAATTGGGATGCGTGCGCCAATGCTTTTCTGGACAAGTACTTTCCGGTGGGCAAATCCAACGCCCTTCGGAACAGGATTTCCAGCTTTCAACAACTCCGAGATGAGACAGTCTCGGTAGCCTGGGAACATCTTCAGGAATACATTGCAGTATGCCCACACCACGGCATGGAGGAATGGCTTATCATTCTGAACTTCTTCCATGGCCTGAACCAGTGATCGCAAGATCACATGGACGCAGCAGCGGAAGGGGCATTCCTCTCCCTCGATGTTGTAGGAGCTAGGCTGCTCATCGACAAGGTTGTTTCTAACCAGAGTTGGAAGGCAGATAGGCAGCCGGCCCATGCAAAAGGAATACATGAAATCGACAGTGTCAAGCTGGCGGCCAAGATGGATCTTCTCATGAAAAATCTGGAATCTCCACACCAGGAGGTTAATCAGACTGAGTCTCGGATGACATGTGAGAAATGTGGCAATACTGGACACTCGGGCAAATCTTGCCCGTTCACTCAAGAGGACGAGAACTCCATTGGGAACAACACTCCCGATGACACAGATTGCCGTCCTTAGCAAGGTTGGAATTCTAAGCCCGACCTCCCCGTCGGCCAACAGCAAGGTAACAATTTTAATAACAGTTTTCAGCCCTCGCTTAAAGACTTCATGTACGGCCAAAAACAAATCAATGACAACATTAGTGAGAAGTTTCTCGCTAATGATAAAACTCTTGAATCTTTGGCTATGCAACTAGATGGGTTTAACTCTATTTTTAAAAATTAGTTGAGTTCAATGAATTGATAGAAACTAAAGTAACTCAACTAGCCTCATCCTGTCATATCCATAACACGGGGGAGCTTCCCGAGCAACTGGGAGTGAACCCAAAAGAAAGTGCAAGTGCGGTAACTGTGCGGGCAAGACAATCCACACAGCAACCACATCTTCCGCAGGATGTAGGTACACGGCGGGAGACCATAACCGCTAGGAATACCGATGCTGAAGACAGAGTGTTGGAGGAGGCCGAAGAATCCAACAACATTGCTACCCAGGAAGACCCCGTGGAACCCCCTAGAACTTCACGGGACTGTCACGATACAACCGCCTTACCGTTTCTAGAGCGGAAAAGGAGGCCGGGGGCCGACGAGCAATTCGGCAAGTTCGTCGAGGTAATTAAGAAGCTTTATGGCAACATACCACTTCTTGATACTATGCAGGTTCCCACGTACACCAAGTATCTCAAGGATATCCTTGGCAACAAGAGGGTCTTGCCGACCACCGAAGTCGTGCAGCTTACAAGTGAGTGTAGCATAGCTATACTCAACCCTCTCCTGGAGAAGAAGAAGAAACCAGGATGCCCCACCATCACATGTTCCATCGAAGCTCAACACTTTAAGCACGCTCTTTGCGATCTGCGAGCAAGGATCAGCGTCATGCCAAAGGTAATTTATGATAAACTTAACCATCATGCGCTTGCTCCTACTGCCATTGTGTTTGCAGCTACTAGACCAATCGGTTCGTCATCTCACGGGGATCGCCAACGATATTCCGGTGAAAATACAGAATTTCTTTGTCCCCGTTGATTTTGTCATTTTCGATATGGAAGAAGACACCAAGATCCCTCTCATATTGGGGAGGCCATTCTTGAGTATGACAACTGCACACATTGATGCTGGAGTTGGAGTAATCCAACTCAACATCAATGAGCAGAAGGAGAGATTCGGCTTTAGACCGAAAGATGAGTAATGCTCATAGATCAAATGTTTTAACCGGAAGGAATCCGTGAAAGAGCTGGAGAAGCCATATACCCCATCCAACTCAACCCTCATCGAAATCGCGGAGAATCTTCGAACTCGAGAGGAGATCAAGGTGTATAACCAACGGAACGCGAAGCGGAACATCCAACATAAGAAATTTCTGGAATTTGGGAAGAAAGAGATCGAAGAAACTCTGCCTATGGCGGAAGAAAGCATCGCCACCAACATCTCCATTAGGTGACAACGACCGAACCCAAGGTATGGATAGTCCCGCTCAGGACGAGAAACTCGAGCCCTTGCCATGAGGTACGTGGTAGTTATCCATTCTTACATTTGCATATAGGATAGTTTATCTTCCTGCATAGTTTTCCCATTCCACATCACGGCATGTTTAAGTTCTTGCAAATGCATCCTTTCAATTCTACATTGCATACAAAAAAAAATCGGCCAAGATGGCAGACCTACTGAGCTTCATTCAAGCTTGGGGGATGCCATTGTATCCAGGTAAGTCATCCAACCTATCTTTTCATCTTGTGTCCTAGAAAAAATAATTAGTTTGAGTCTTTCAAAAATTCAAAAAAAAGAGAGAATAAAATAAAATAAACACAAAAACAAAAACAAAATAATTAAATAAATAAACACACAAAAAAATGTTTCATGCTTTGAATAAAACTCCCGACATATATGTGTGGAAATCCTGTAAGCTCTTATCATGGAGATGATGAATAGTTGCTCTGTCCATGCTTTGCAAGTACCTCGTTTACAACTTTTTACTCTCCTAGTACTTGATTTGTTGGCTCATGAAAAAATCACTAAAATTCTGGTTTAAGTGGGAGCATGAGCATGATTTCCAAGTCTAAGTTGTTGTGAGATTTTAGATAACCCGAATTGGAATAAAACTGCATACTCTAGTAGGGAACCTCTCGGAATTTCTTAAAAAAACATGGTAAAGATTTCCTCTTTGGTTTACATTTCCTATCTAGAGCCATAATGTTTTATCATATGAACCGATATAAGCTATCTTGAGTTATTTTGAGCTTTGCCGAATGGTGAGTCCGTTCGAGGAAGGTACTTGTCATCTACCGATCTTTCTCCTTTGCGTACCCATTGTTTGCTAGCCTCAAATGTCTGGCATGTCAATTGCCTACTCCGGGTATTGATATCCACCTTCGCCAGATGATTCCCCTCACAACAAAACTCAAAATCTCCACAATGAGCCTATCCATCTCAAATGGTCTACCCAAGAAATGCTCCCTTCCAATAACTCTATCCTCGTAGAGTATGAGTTATCTTCTTTTTAAAAAAAAACTGAAGCAAAAAAAAGAAAAAGAAAAAGAAAGAGAGACAAGACCCATACATACACTCAAGAGAGTTCAAATAAGGAGCTCAAATAAAAAGACCAGAGATGTTCTAAGCGTGAGTCCATTTCCTCCCTCTCCCCTGAACATTTTTACCTTCCATAAGATCGGGATTTGATCGAGTACGTACCTCTTGCGAACCACTCTTCTGCTCGGCAACACAAGTAACCAACGTACGCTGCACTCTTCCTACCCGAAACTCCACATTTCAGCCTTGGATTAGGAAGAAGTTGGTCAACATTTCCGACCATGGTGAGGACCATACACCTTGAGCGACTTGAGAGTACCAATGGGGAATCTTAAACCAATTTTCAAAAAACTTGAAAAATATTCCGAGATAGGAACCTGAACAGGAAGCAGGAAATATTCCGGTAAAGGTTGTTCAGTCTCTCAACCGCCCAAGACAAGGGATGAAATGCTAATAAGCACCATCTACCAGAAACCAAGGTATGAGCCAACTCATTCACAGTACATATGGGTTAGAGTAATATGTTGTGCACAAGGTATTTATGGGGTATGAGCATTGATGCAACTCCTGATCCACCGAGCCTCAGCTTTAGCTTTGCTCGAGGACGACCAAAAGTTTAAGCTTGGGGGTGTTGACGGCCATTATTTCCCATTTTGACCGTCAACTTCTCGGGAATAAATTAAGCCTTGCACCATGTTCTATACATATTTTATCTATTCCTAACATTTCCACAAGTTTGGGTGGTTTGAGAGGTTTTCCAGGATTATGCTCAGAATATGCAAGAAACAACACTAAATGGAGCATCTACAAGGATGGTAAAATATAGACATAAGATGACACCATTATAAACAATGTCAAATCTCAAATTTGGCATTGCCATGTTGAAGAGCTCGTCGAGATGATCAACTTGGACACTTGGATCACCCAATTCGGAGTTCGGACACAAAAGTTATGAAAATTACAAGTTCTGAACTCGTGTTCTGCAGAGGTGGTAGGCCAGCCGGCCTCACCTAGGCCGGCCGGCCCGGCACCTTTGCCAAACACATTTTGTCTTGCCACAAGACCACTAGGGACCCTCCAATGGACCCCTATGAACTGTATATACAAGCAAATACAAAAGTTATGACCGAAAGGCCTAGCACATTGATTAAAGGACCAATTTTCAGCACTTGCCGAGATCTTTTGGACCGGAGCACCACCATGGACTTCATGCACCCTTTGATCAAGATGTCGGTGAAACGGAGGGCCGAGAAGTGCCAACTCTAGGCCGGCCTGCCTAGGGGAGGCCGGCTGACATACAATTTTCAGCGTTGAAGCGAAGCAACCTACACCGAGATCTAGAGAAGATCAGGAGCGTCCACGAGAAGGTCGGTGCCGAACGGATGAAATCAAAGGCTGGCCGGCCTAAGGGAGGCCAGCTGGCCCCACTTTGCATCGTCTCAAGCTCATCTTCTCATGGAAGCTACGTCAACCAACCCTCTTGCGTACACCCGACGCCTCGGCCAAATACCGACCTCTAGCTAGTATAAATAGGCCTCCACCCCTCACTTGTGAGACACACACCAAGGAGTTCTCTCTTCTCTCTTTTACTTTCTAGAGTAGGTTAGGTAGTTAGGAGTTAGAGTCGAGTCGAGCTTGTCTCGGGATTCCGGAGTCATCATCGGAAGTTAGGTATAAGCTCTTGTATCTTTTCTTTCGACATTTATCAATATAGTTATCTTCTTTATCTTTTTGAGTCAGCTTTACTTTCCGCATTATTTATCTTCTCAAGTTATCATACTTATGTGCGGAAGTAATTCTTTTAGCTTAGGCTTTGTATCTCTCTTGTTTATCGGGATCTTACCTTACAGGTTTTCTCGCCCGGACTAGGGAACTCAAGTTAGGTCCCTAGGTTGAGGGGGATTTCTCTTGTTCGCGACAAGAGAAATCCTAACACCGAGTCTGGACGTGGTGTCCGAGCTTAGTGTTAGCTAAAAAGTGTGTTCCACCCAACAGTACTGTTGTGGTAGGCGGCAGGTGGTGACAGCCCTGTCCGTCCCTTGTAGTCCACCACGATCGGGTGCTTTCATAGCAGTAGTGCCGACTGCCATTGGACTCCCTTCTCACCCCAGTCTGAGTCCTTCCCTGAGGCCGCCGAAGTAAGCTCTAGGTTCCCGATAACTAGTTAGAAGCAAGGTTTAGTCTAGAGAGGCTAGCTCGATAGTTGAGAAGTGTTTTAGGAGTCTTTCTCGCTCGTTGTCCTCCCAGCTACTTACCACTCTAAGGATTAGAGTCTCCTGTGTCGGACGGTCATCGTGGCCATTATCTTATCTATCTATCAGGCTTACCCCTACTAAGTTAGTTGGTTGATATCTCTAGTAAAGTTTGTCATTCGATTCTTCGGTACTCTTCGCCATAGTGCTTCCCTGAGGAAAATTACGATATCCTGGAATACTCCAAGGTGAAGTGCTACAGCGGTGATTCTGTGCGCTTGTGGAATCTATATTCTATTGGGCATAAGAAACACCAACAGCAGCCGAAGAAGCACTCGGAAGACTACTCGAAACAATCGATGGACTCCGAAGATGGAAAACTTGCTCCATAAGCACTCGAAGCGCTCGATTACGCAAACGAAAGTCCAGGAGCTCTCGAAGTACCCGACGGATGTCTTCAGAAGCGCTCGACGCCTGCAGGACTCGACTACAAAGAGCTCCGAGGCTTGTCAGACCCAGGGTAGCAGGACTGCCTACGGGCACAAAATATTCTAGAGTAGGGAATAGCACATGGATATGCCCTACCTTTTTTGTATCTACCTGAATAGGAGTAGAACTAGTCAACGTACTCGGGAACTAGCCAAACTCCTCGGACTAGGATCCTAACAGAACTCGACTAGGATTTCCATGTAATCCTGCTCCCCCAGATCATATAAGGGCGAGCAGGGACCCCTCCAAAACATCAAACAATACCAGAGGGAATACAAACCACCACACATGACGTAGGGTATTACGCTCCGGCGACCTGAACCTGTCTAAATCCTTGTGTTCCTTGAACCATTGCGTTTTGATCTCGGCGAGTCCCTACTCATAACCTCTCTCCTCGGGATACCCATCGGAGAACCCGACGGTAAAACACCGACAAACACTCCCTCCTATAAATACAAAGGGGGTGAAGGAATGAGACACACACCATGCACAGCACAACTGACCTCTCTTCCTTTGGAGCTTGGAGGTCCTCATCCTAGATGCTTTAGGCAGCCTACGAGGTGTAGAAGATTAGGAGGAGAGTGAGGAGGAGTCGGGGGAAGTGCCAGGTTTGTCGGTACTCTTTTCTGCTTGTACCTCGACGGATGCTTATTCGGTTGTAAGTGTTCGAGACTTTCTTATTTAGAATTAGAGTTTAGTTGCAAGTTATTCCTTCTGCCTTTTATTAATTGAGTGTATGCTTAGAGTAGCATTTGATCTTAGCTTAAGACTCCGGATAGAGAAGGATAATCTTGGCCAGGGTTAGGATTAGTATGGAATAGCGTAGACTTGGTGTCTAGGCTAGACTTTACAATTTAGTTGTCTGATAGTCGTCTCACAGTTTGTTGAGGTAGTCGGCAGATGGTGACAATCCTGTCCGAGCCCTAGTAACCCTCCACGTCCAGATATTGGATAGAGCATTACTACTGGAGCTATTGGCTTGTCTAAGCCAGTCGAAACTGGTAGCTCGAAGTATAACAGCGAAGTATCTCTTCCTCTAAATATAGATTCTAAATCTTAGGAAGTCCTCTCTGTCCTATCCCGCCTACACTAGTGTGTGTGTCCTTGGATGAGTCTGAACCCGCTGGTAGTGTATTCACATTCCTTAGTGGATACGATACCTTGGAATACTCTTGGGTGAAGGCTACAGCGGTATCCGTGCGCTTGCAGATTTTATTCGTGATGTTACAAAGTACCGACATGCACCAGCCCATATTTGAATCAGAACTGCATGTGTACTGGGTCTAAAAGGGACCAAAGCAGCAAGTCCATCATTGTCAGAAACTGGAGCTACAAAGGAGCTCTGATCAGTTGCAAAGAGGCCAAAGCTGAGCAAAGGTAAACTGAATCTTTCCAAAACAATTGGCAAGCGGAGTGGCTTGGGGATGGAATCAACATTTAGTCTCTGAAAAGCCAAGAACTAATACGGTAGGAAAGATGTATGCATTTGAGTGATAGCTAGGCCTAAGGAGACTTCTGAGGATATTGAAGAGGAAGAGGAGTCCATGTAATTGCCAGCCAAAACATCCTCCACATTAAGAGTAATATCAGCACCAAAAGCTCTTAAGTATTCAGCACTAGAGCCTGACTGATCAAAAGGTATGCACTCTTGCTGTTGTATCCTCTTGGATCAAGTGATTCTGATCCTCCACATCCTGTTGATTAACCTCAGGCCAATCATCCCATTCATCTTCTGCGAGATCTTCATCAAGAGGTTCTTGTAAATCCTACGTAACATCTGCCGTCTGGACATCATTAAGACCATGATCAATCTGTACCTGCTGAGCTGCTCCATGTTAATCATGCTGCCAACCTTGAGGGACATTTGGATTTCCCCCCTAAACAACACCATTCACTGGATGGGGATTACCATCAAAAGGAACTGGAACCTCATCTAGGGGGAAACCATCCGGAAAGTGACCATTGAGGATGAAGATAGGTGAAAGTGCATCTAGGCCCCTAATGGGTTTTGGTGAAACTAATGACAACATGGTTAAAGAACTAATGCTTTATTTGAGATATCATGAGTAGGAATTTATTTGTTTATCATTGTGTGTATTGTCTCATGTATCAAGGAATCAAATAAAAGAGAGCTTATTAAACAAAGTCAAGCATGTTGTGATGAGAAATGTGAAACAAGTATTCATGCAATGACAATATAAGGTTTCTATTCATGGCTTGACATATTTGAAGATTATTTGAGATATAAATTGTTGAAAGTGTTGATTGCAAGGCTTCATGGAATTAAACAAAAAGAGAAGACATACACTTATGTGCTACATATTGGTCTTATACATGGAAGCTTGCAATGCATGGAATATGAGTATCATTCATGACTACAAAGCAAAGACAAGTACATTATGAAGAAAGATAGAAACAAGTGCATATGTGTTATCCGGTGATTTCTAAATATGACTTGTCAAAGTGAGATATGCTTTGTCTTTAGGATCAAAAGTTCATGATTAACAAAGCAAGACAAAGAAATGTAGACACAAGAGTGAAATATGGAATTCCTTGTTAATGTGCAAAGTTTAGCTCAACATGGCAAGGATAAGTGATGAAGAAACCAACTCAGATGACTAGTGCGAGGGACTAAGCAAGCTTTGGTGAAGCGACGGCTTACCAAGTGTGCATGTGCTAAGGTGAAGTGCTAGTATTCGTGGGGTGTTCGAAGTATCATATCCAAGCCTTGTTGGGAGAAGCAATGCAATGCATCAAATATTTTTATTGGATGACTTGAGTATTCAAGGATAGCTTTGCAAAATGATTTGGAGCTCTAAGTCACTAGCTCAAGTATGGATTTGCTCAAAAAAATGTTGTGCAATGTTGGAATCCCAAAGTTGAAGAAAATCGAAGTATGGCAAAGCTGAAGTAATTCAAAACTCAAGTGGTTGAATTGTGTTTGATATTTAATCTTGAGTATAGGTATGTCGTATTATCAAGAGGGATGCAACATTGATTGATTGACATGGTCAAAAGTGCTCATAGGTCACCCTAAGTGAGAATTCTGAGAGAAAACCCCTTAGAACTGACTTTGTGCTACTTGGATGATCAAGTGTTGACTTGGTGGACCGAGTGGAGCACCTAAACTTGGGGTTGGGTTTCTCTGGCCCAGACCGGTCCGACTGGTCTGGGGCTAATGGCTAGTAGTTTGAACAGACCGGTCTGACCGGTCTGGGGAACCGGTCTGCACTGACTAAGCAACAGCTAGTTTTTAGATGTGGGGTATTCATACCTCCTCAGCCCCCTCTTGCGTGGGTTGCTGGTTCCCTGACCTTTCTTGAGATCCTAGGAGCATTTTCTTGACCAGCAAGATCTCCCCAACACTCTTTGTGAGTTGAGCCATTAGATTGCATATCTTTCGATTGGGTTGAGAGATTGAGCATGTGTGAAATTGTTGAGCATTGTGAGAATTGCAATTTTTGAGCAGCAAGTGAGCAACCATAGCTTGAGCACTCGAGATTTGTCGAAGCATTCAAAGTTCGCATTTGTTACTCTTGGAAGGTTGCCTCCTAGATGGCTAGGTGTCGCCGGCTAGCTCGCAATGTTGTGGTGAGCAGTGGCGAGTCTGTGCGGGCGTGATCTTGCCCCCTTGGTGGAAAGGATCAAGTTAGTGGAATCAGAGAAGTGGTTGAAAGAGACCCAACTCAAGGGATCGAGTTGAAAGACACTCACACCCAACGAGTTCCTCAATGGAGACATAGGATTCACGGTGGTGAATCTGAACTTCGAGAAACAAATCCTTGTGTCTCCATTGTGGTTTGCCTCACTACTTTGAGTTCTAGCATTTGTTTTATAATTCCACATCGATCTACTTTGGTGTGTTGTTTCTGTGTGTGAAGGGACTTGCAATACATTTATATTCACCTGCAGTAACACTACACCAAGTGGCATTAGTGCTAGAGCTCGAGGAGGGGAGAAACTCTGATATTTGTGTAGATTCTGCAAGTGACCGGTCACCCAAACCGGTCTGACCGGTTTGTCTACTGGTTCAGCATCTAAGATTAGACTAGTCTGACTGGTCTATCTAACCGGTCTGACCGGTCAGTGGCTGACAGTTTGTTTTAAGTGTTGTTAGTTGCAGAATTTATTGAAACGCCTATTCACCCCCCCCCCCTCTAGGCGACATCCGAGGTCCTTTCAATAGGAATGGACCAAGATCTTCCAGTTCCTCCCAAAAGCGATCCCTGTGAAACAACCAAACTTTTGGGAACACGCTCGGGCGAGAGAAGCAAACATTTGGCCAGAACACACGATTTGTTCGGTCCCTCTAGCCATTTAAGATATGTCCAAAGGGTGACACAACTTAGCTCGACTCAATTATGCTATCATTACTGTCATACCTAACGAACCTAAGGCCATTTCCCTAAAATTTTTAGGCCCATAAGCCTTATAAATTGTAGTTTCAAAACCTTTTCAAAAATTTTGAGCAATAGACTCATCAAAGTCTGTGATAAACTTATTTCTTCAAACCAAACAGCCTTCATAAAAGGCAGGTTTATCTTAGAAAGTGTGGTAGCTGCTCATGAGATTATTCATGAAGTAACTAAGAGCAAAAAAAGAGGGAGTAATCTTAAAACTTGATTATGAGAAAGCTTACGATAAAGTCAACTGGAACTTCTTAGAAGATATGCTCATATCTAGAGGTTTTAGCCAACAATTGATCAAGTGGATTAATTATATAGTCGGAGGAGGTTCTATATGTGTTAGAATTAATTATGAAAATAGCACTTCCTTTAAAACAGGCTAGGGCTTAAGGCAAGGAGACCCTCTCTCTTCGCTGCTTTTTAACTTGGCAGCTGATGTGTTTACTAGGATGAAGGGTAAGGCTAGTAGGCAAGATCTTACTAGGGGTCTTATGCATGATGCTTCCCTAGGAGGGATTGTCAGTCTGCAATATGCGGATGACACCCTTTTGTTCCTTGGCAATGACATGGAAAAAGCAAAAAAAAAATAAATGGGTCTTATCTTGCTTTGAATAATTGTCGGGCATGAGAATAAATTATGATAAAAGTGAGTTGATAACTAGGGGATTTCATGAATAAAATCCGCTAGCACGTGAATATCGTTGTAGCTTTCACCCAGGAGTATTACAGGATATCGTATCCACTGAGGAACGTGAGTCTACTATCTACGGGTTCAGGCTCATCCAAGGACACACACCGGTGTAGGAGAGATAGGACAAAGAGGACTTCCTAAGATTTAGAATCTATGTTTAGAAGAAGAGATAACTTCGCCTTGTACTTCGAGCTATTGGTTTCGACTGGCTTATATAAGCCAGTAGCTCCGGTAATAATGCTCTATTCCATATCTGAACATGGAGGGTTACTAGGGCTCGAACAGGGCTGTCACCACCTGCTGGCTACCTCTACGAACTGTGGGAGTATAACACAACTGAGTGGTAAAGTCTAGCCTAAACACCACGTCTACCCTATTCCGTACTAATCCTAACCCTGGTCAAGATTAATAGATTATTCTTCTCTATCCGGAGTCTTAAGCTAGGATCAAATGCTACTCTAAGCATACACTCAATTAATAAAAGGCAGAAGGAATAACTTGCAACTAAACTCTAATTCTAAATAAGAAAGTCTCGAATACTTACAACCGAATAAGCATCCGTCGAGGTACAAGCGGAGAAGAGTGCTGACAAACCCGGCACTTCCCCCGACTCCTCCTCACTCTCCCCCTAATCTTCTACACCCCTAGGCTGCCTAAAGCATCTAGGATGAAGATCTTCAAACTCCAAAGGAATAGAGGAAGAAGGTGAGGTGTGTGGTGTGTGTTTCATTTCTTCAACCCCCCTGTATTTATAGGAGGGAGCCACAGCCGAGGGGTGCTTCATTTGCAGTTATTCCTTGCTGAACCGACTTAAGGAGCCAACTAGGGAGTGCCACGTGTAGCCTGAAGGTAGTGGGGCCCACTAGGCTGTCGACCGGCCACCCAGTGGGGCCACCGACCTTGCTCCTTTTTCTGGTTGGCTGATCTCTGGGCCCACTTGTCATTGGCCTGTGATTTGGCTTTTGTCATGTTGGTTTCTAGCTCTGGTAGGCCCTCTATTCCATGTTATGACACGTGTCATGCTCTGATTTGCCGGAATGTTGTGTCTTGGATCCCGCCACACCGTTATGCTGCAAATATAGCTAAAATTCACCTGCACGCATTCTCAAACATCATCTGTGAATTCGTTAGTAAATAAATCTGTCCTAACATTTATTCCACATTATGGTTCAATTTTGTGCAGGAGTTGACGGTCAAAATGAGTTGTTAATGACCGTCAATAGATATCCAACCTATTGTGGATAAGCTTGTGAAAAAAGATTGCAGGCTGGAAAGGGTGTCTCCTCTCTTATTGAGGAAGATTAACCCTTATTAGAGCTTGCCTAGCTAGTATCCCTATCTACCTCATGTCCATGATCAAGTTTCCTAAATGGGCAGTAGAAGCTATCAATTCTCATATAGCTAACTTCTTCTGGAATAATTAGGAAGACAAACATAGATATCATTTGGATAATATCCAACTGATATCTCAAACAAAGGAGTTTGGGGGCTTAGGTATCCCTGACTTAGAGAACCTAAGTATCTGCTTATTAGCTTCTTGGATAAATAGATACCACCTGCGGGACAATGTCCTTTAGAGGAAAATTGTGGATCACAAATATGGAAATGATAGACCTAATCTGTTTTGTTGTTCTGAAATTGGTGCCTCCCCCTTCTGGAAAAGGGTGCTTTGGGCAGCAAAAGTTGCCCAAGTGGATTATAGTTGGAAAATTGGAGATGACAGGAATGTGAGATTTTGGGAAGACCACTGGCTTGCGTTTTTCAGCTTAGCCATCCAGTTCTGGCCAATCAATGTGGTTATTAATGAGCAAAGTTGTTGTGTAGCTGACCTGTAGGATAGATCTAGTCTGAAATGCACTTTTAGAAGAGAAGTGTCTGAAAATTTGATGAGAATGTGGGAGAACAATTGCCAAGAGTATTAATTTCACTGATAATTCTTATGCCATTATTTGGAAATACAATTCTTGTGGTCGTTACTCGGTACAGTCCCTCTACTCTTTTTAAGTTTTAGAGGAATTAAATCTATATACACCCCATTAATGTGGAAACTAATTAACAATACCCCCACGAGTAAATGTTTTCTTGGCTAGTAGCCAAAAATAGATTGCTCACTGGAGACAATCTGGCTAAAAGGAAAAATTTGGATGATGTCTCTTGCATTCTCTACTGTGAAAAGGGAGTCTTTTCTCCACTTGTTGTTTGATTGTTGTGTTGCCAGACTTGTCTGGTATGATATTTCAGACATCCCTGATGAGAAAGCGGTGGGTGTTGATTTAATCAGCAGCTAAATAGTGGATCAGTATAATAATAAAAAATACTGTCTTGAATGTTATTTGTGGTGCTACTCTATGGTTGGTTTGGAAGTTATGAAATGAAATTTATTTTCAGGGTGTGGCGTGGAAAGATGTTCAGATGTTGCTGATCAATAGAGCAAAAATGTTGAGGAGGTGGTAACCTATATAGAGAAAAAGACCAGCCGTGTCAGGTGGAATGGTCTACTTTACTAGAGATGAAGGTGGCGCAACCTCTGGAGCATGGGTGGGACACTTCCTAGCCAATGACTTTGCATATGCTGGCCTGCGTCAAGGCATGAGGACGTGAGGGTGGCGATTCCAAACACCCAAGAGGATTAGTCTACTGAACAACAGAGCTTTGTTGATGAAAAAAATATGACAAGATGCTTAGCTTCCCCTTCAAATTTTGAGCATTTGGTGCTCTTTTCTGAACTTGCTCTGCAAGTCTGAAACTTGTATTGACTCTTGTTTCTAAAAAAGAATGTCATAGATGGATCTTCAGTAGAAAGGAGCAGCAAATTAACCCATTTGCAACACCAGTCACTAGCAACACTGAACTTCCTATTCTCTGGCTTCTAGCTCTTCAAGATGCTCCAAATGGGCATCCACTTTTGATTCCTTGTGAAGAACATCCTAACTGTGCTTAAACATAAATGGACCATCATTTTTGTTATCTGCTTCATAACTTGCAAGTGCCCTTTCCATTAAATCCATATCAGATTCACCACTAGCCCATAAAGCATTATCTTCCTTCCAGCTATGGCAAAACCATGCAACCCTATTCTTAATTCTCCCAAAGTTATCCTTGACTTGCTTGACTAGCCTTGCACAATTTTTGGGGGTGGTATTGTTGAAGACAGTAGTAACATCTTTCCAATATTGGTAGTTCTTCTTGTAGTTTGCTTGGATTGGATCATTTGAACTATTCAACTAATTGCTCACCTACAATATCATCAAAACATATTTACTGCTGTACTAAAAATGTAGTAGTTGAAGGCCACAAAGCACAATAACTTTTTTTACCAATCTAAGATCCTACACTTTTGTCCATAACAAGCGCATTTCAGTCCTAGCACCATATCCATTATTATTGTCATCACCACCATTGATGGGTTGTGACGAGCTCCCATTGCTCACAACTTGTGAAGGGTTGGGTGTGTTTTTCTTCAAAAAATTAATGAAACCACCATGTGGTTCAGAATGTGATCCCTTGTCCAAAAAAAAGTGTATACAGATAAATCAACAAAAAAGAGTACTGCACAAATTCTTTTAGATGACAAAATAGAACTTTATATAACTGTCATGTGGGGCTGCCACTACTAGCGCCGTGGGCGCGCCCAAGCTGATGGCCGGCAGTCCAGCAGTGGCTGATTTTCAGGATAGTTTGTTAGTTGGTTTTCCATTTGGTTGAGATTAGGATTCGATTGGTTGGCTTGGATTAGGGGCTTCGTGCCTATTTAAACATTTGAACTCAGATATTTTAGATTAAGCAAGATTAATCTACTTCCCTATCCTCCTTTCTTCTTCAAGTCTCCCCCCATCACCATAGCGCACGCAGGTGAAAGCGCCGCCGCCTCTATCAGTTCCGGCTACGAACTCTGTAGCCGGGGCACCACCGTCTTGGGCGTCGATGCCCTTGACAACCTGGTATTAGAGCTCCGATGGTCATCCAAGTACAGCGTGAAGAGGGCACGCCGTCGTGGAGACGCTTCATCGAGCTGTTGAATCTGTGCTTCGGGCCTCCCCTCCGCTCCAACCTCTCGGCGAGCTCGCGGCCTGGTGTTGACGGCCATTATTTCCCATTTTGACCATTAACTTCTCGGGAATAAATTGAGCTTTGTATCATGTTCCATACATATTTTACCTTTTTCTAATAAGTGCAACAAGTTTTGGATGAGTTTTGCTTTCAGGAGATAATATACCAAAAATGAGCCGGAACTGGAAAAAACCCAGGCCGGCCGGCCTAGTACCTCCATTAAGTGTGCCACATCTTCGGTTCAGGGGCAATATGACATGAGTAAGTTATCCCTGAGACATGGATTGGAGGTCGGTTTGATCAAATGGACTAAAAGGCTTATCCATGGATCAAAGGACCCACAAGTCAGTGCAACATTGAGAACAAATCAGTGATCCAATACCCTGGAGCAATCACAAGAGTCAAGTCATAATATCGGTGGAACAGAGGGCCAGCACATGCCATGGAGAGGCCGGCCGGCCTCCCTTAGGGCGGCTGGCCTGGCCTTGTCTGCGTTGGAGCTAAGCAACGAGAACCGACATCCAGGAGAGATCAGGAGCGTTCATCCGAAGGCGGTGCCCGAGAGGCGGCATCCCCAGGCCGGCCAGCATAGGGGAGGCCGGTCGGCCCCACCTGGCATCCTCTGGAATCTCCCCTTCGCGTGGAGTTGAAGCCAAGTTAGGGGTTGCTTACACTTGCAGCTACCAGTCAATTACCGACCTCTAACCACTATAAATAGGACCTCCATCCATCACTTGTAGACACACAAAAGGAGCTCTCTTCTCTCACTTTTACTTTCTAGAGTAGGTTAGGTAGTTGGGAGTTAGAGTCGAGTCGAGCTTGTCTCGGGATTTCGGAGTCGTTATCGGAAGTCGGGTATAAGCTCTTGTATCTTTTCCTTTGACATTTATCAATATAGTTATCTTCTTTATCTTTAAGAGTCAGCTTTACTTTCCGCATTTATTTATCTTCTCAAGTTATCATACTTGTGTGCGGAAGTAATTCCTTTAGCTTAGGCTTTGTATCTTTCTTGTTTATCGGGATCTTACCTTACGGATTTTCTCGCCCGGACTAGGGAACTCAAGTTAGGTCCCTAGGTGGAGGGGGGTTTCTCTTGTACGCGACAAAAGAAATCCTAACACCGAGTACGGATGTGGTGTCCGAGCTTAGTGTTAGCTAGAAAATGTGTTCCACCCCACGGTACCGTTGTGGTAGGCGGCAGGTGGTGACAACACTGTCCGTCCCTTGTAGTCCACCACGTTCGGGTGCTTTCATAGCAGTAGTGCCGACTGCCATTGGACTCCCTTCTCACCCCAGTCTGAGTCCTTTCCTGAAGCCGCCGAAGTAAGCTCTAGGTTCCCGATAACTAGTTAGAAGTAAGGTTTAGTCTAGAGATGTTAGCTCGATAGTTTAGAAGTGTTTTAGGAGTCTTTCTCGCTCGTTGTTCTCCCAGCTACTTCGCTCTCTAAGGATTAGAGTCTCCTGTGCCAGACAGTCTTCGTTGGCCATTATCTTATCATATCTATCAGGCTTACCCCCACTAAGTTAGTAGGTTGATATCTCTCGTAAAGTTTGTTATTCGATTCTTCGATACTCTTTACCATAGTGCTTCCCTGAGGAAAATTACGATACCCTGGAATACTCCAAGGTGAAGTGCTACAGCGGTGATTCTGTGTGCTTGCGGAATCCATATTCTATTGAGCATAACAAACACCAACAAGCATTTCTGGCGCCATTGCCGGGGAAGCAATTGGCTAAATATATTGTTGAATAGTCTGACAAAATTTACTGATTTATCACCGGTAATTTTAGTGGGATTACTATTGCTCTCGGTCTCCTTGTGATTTTTGCATAGCAATGCAGGACCAGATTCGATCTACCATATCACTTCAATTCAGATCCAGAAGAATTGAGTGGATTATTTGACGCATAGTCGTCCAACCAGAAGGAACTTTCTTAGGATCAAGATTTGACAATGCCAGCTTCAATACCCATGGCTCAGAAGACAAACGTCAATTCTCAACCCCGTCCAATAGCCATATCCCTGCTGGACTGAACAATGCCCAAGGCACTGATGGCTTTGAGATAAAGACTGGTCTTGTCAACATGATCCAAGCAAGTCCCTTCTGCGGAAAGGCATCAGAGGATGCCAACACTCATCTTCAGAATTATCTAGAAGTGAGCATCATAATCAACCCAAGAGGCACTATGATGGATAATATTCGTCTTCGATTGTTCCCATTCTCTTTGCTTGGAAAAGCAAAGACGTGGTTTTACACCTTCAAGGAAGAATTTGACACTTGGGATACATGCTCCAATGCTTTTCTGGTCAAGTACTTTCCGGTGGGCAAAACCAATGCCCTTCGAAACAAGATTTCCAGTTTTCAACAACTCCAGGACGAAACAATCCCGGGAGCATGGGAACGTCTTCAAGAATACATTGCAGCATGCCCACACCATGGCATGGAAGAATGGCTTATCATTGAGAAGTTTTTCCATGGCCTGAACCAGCGATCGCAAGATCACATGGACGCAGCAGCGGGAGGAGCATTCCTCTCCCTCGATGTGGCAGGAGCTAGAGTGCTCATTGACAAGGTTGTTTCCAACCAGGGTTGGAAAGGCAGATAGGC
Organism: Panicum virgatum; assembly: GCF_016808335.1. Classification (NCBI taxonomy): domain Eukaryota; kingdom Viridiplantae; phylum Streptophyta; class Magnoliopsida; order Poales; family Poaceae; genus Panicum; species Panicum virgatum. The sequence continues at coordinate 16,945,311 of NC_053141.1, read as the reverse complement.
AGCCAACCCATGCACAAGGAATACATAAAATAGACAGTGTTGATATGCTGGCAGCCAAGATGGATCTTCTCATGAAAAAGCTGGAATCTCCACACCAGGAGGTTGACCAGACTGAGTCTCGAATGACATGTGAGAAATGTGGTAATACTGGACACTCGGGCAAATCTTGCCCGTTCACTCAAGAGGATGAGAAATCCATTGGGAATGACACTCCCGATGACACAGACTATCGTCCTCAGCAAGGTTGGAATTCTAAGCCCGACCTCCCCTTCGGCCAACAGCAAGGTAACATTTTTAATAATAGTTTTCAGCCCTCGCTTAAAAACTTCATGAACGGCCAAAAACAAATCAATGATAACATTAGTGAGAAATTTCTCGCTAATGGTAAAATTCTTGAATCTTTGGCTATGCAACTAGAAGGGTTTAACTCTGTTATTAAAAATCAGCTGAGTTTCAATAAATTGATAGAAACTAAAGTAACTCAGCTGGCCTCATCCTATCATAACCATAACACGGGGGAGCTTCCCGAGCAACCGGGAGTGAACCCGAAAGAAAGCGTGAATGCGATAGTTGTGCGGGCAAGACAATCCGCACAGAGACCACATCTTCTACAGGATGTAGGTACACGGCGGGAGACCGTAACCGCCAGGAATACCGATGTTGAAGACGGGGTGTTGGAGGAGGCTGAAGAATCCAACAACATTGCTACCCATGAAGACCCCGTGGAACCCCCTAGAACTTCACGGGACTGTCACGATACAACCGCCTTACCGTTTCTAGAGCGGAAAAGGAGGTCGGTGGCCGACGAGCAATTCGGCAAGTTCGTCGAGGTAATCAAGAAGCTTTATGGCAACATACCACTTCTTAACACTATGCAGGTTCCCACGTACGCCAAGTATCTCAAGGATATCCTTGGCAACAAGAGGGTCCTGCCGACCACCAAGGTCGTGCAGCTTACAAGTGAGTGTAGCACAGCTATACTCAACCCTCTCCTGGAGAAGAAGAAGAAACTAGGATGCCCCACCATCACATGTTCCATCGGAGCTCAACACTTTATGCACGCTCTTTGCGATCTGCGAGCAAGCATCAGTGCCATGCCAAAGGTAATTTATGATAAACTTAACTATCATGCGCTTGCTCCTACTGCCATGTGTTTGCAGCTAGCAGACCAATGGGTTCGTCATCTCACGGGGATCGCCAAGGATATTCCGGTGAAAATACGGAATTTCTTTGTCCCCCTTGATTTCGTCATTCTCGATATGGAAGCCGACACCAAGATCCCTCTCATATTGGGGAGGCCATTCTTGAGTATAACAACTGCACACATTGATGCGGGAGTTGGAGCAATCCAACTCAACATCAATGAGCAGAAGGAGAGATTCGGCTTTAGACCGAAGGATGAGCAATGCTCACAGATCAAATGTTTCAACCGGAAGGAATCCGTGAAAGAGCTGGAGAAGCCATATACCCCATCCAACTCTACCCTCATCGAATCCGTGGAGAATCTTCGAACTCGGGAGGAGATCAAGGTGTATAACCAATGGAACACGAAGCGGAACATCCAACGTAAGAAATTTCTAGAATTTGGGAAGAATGAGATCGAAGAAACTCTGCCTATGGCGGAAGAAAGTGTCGCCACCAACATCTCCATCAGGTGACGATGACCAAACCCAAGGTATGGATAGTCTCGCTCAGGACGAAAAATTCGAGCCCTTGCCATGAGGTACGTGGTAGTTATCCATTCCTGCATTTGCATATAGGATAATTTATCTTGTTGCATAGTTTTCTATTCCGCATCATGGCATGTTTAAATTCTCGCAAATGCATCCTTTCAATTCTACATTGCAAACAAAAAAAAAATCAGCCAAGATGGCAGACCTACTGGGCTTCATTCAAGCTTGGGGGGATGCCAATGTATCCAAGTAAGTCATCCATCATGTCCTTTCATCTTGTATCCTTAAATAAAAAAATAGTTTGTTTGAGTCTTTCAAAAATTCGAAAAGAAAAGAAAATAAAATAAACACAAAACAAAATAAATAAATAAAACACAAAAATGTTTCATGCTTTGAATAAAACTCCCGACATATATGTGTGCAAATCCGTATAAGCTCTTATCATGGAGATGATGAATAGTTGCTCTGTCCATGCTTTACAAGTACCTCGTTTACAACTTTTTACTCTCCTAGTACTTAATTTGTTGGCTCATGGAAAAATCACTAAAATTCTGGTTTGAGTGGGAGCATGAGCTTGATTTCCAAGTCTAAGTTGTTGTGAGATTTGAGATAGCCCGAACCGGAATAAAACTGCATGCTCTAGTAGGGAACCTCTCGGAATTTCTTTAAAATAAAACATGGTAAAGATTTCCCCTTTGGTTTACATGTCTTACCCAGAGCCATAATGCTTTATCTTATGAACTGATATAAGCTATCTTGAGTTATCTTGAACTTTGCCGAATGGTGAGTCCGTTTGAGGAAGGTACTTGTCATCTACCGATCTTTCTCCTTTGTGTACCCATTGTTTGCTAGCCTTAGATGTCTGGCATGTCAATTACCTACTCCGGGTATTGATATCCACCTTCGCCGGACAATTCCCCTCACAACAAAACCAAAAATCTCCACAGTGAGCCTATCCATCTCAAATGATCTATCCAAGAAATGCTCCCTTCCAACAACTTTATCCTCATGGAGTACGGGTCATCTTCCTTAAAAAAAACTAGACAAAGAAGCAAAGAAAGAAAAAAGAAAAAGGAGACAAGACCCATACCTCCACTCAAGAGAGACGAAATAAGGAGCTCAAATAAAAAGACCAGAGATGTTCTAAGCGTGAGTCCATTTCCTCCCTCTTCCCTGAACATTTTTCACCTTCCATAAGATTGGGATTTGATCGAGTACCGACCTCTTGCGAACCACTCTTCGGCTCGACAACACAAGTAACCAAGGTATGCTACACTCTTCATACCGAAAACTCCAGATATCAGCCTTAGAGTAGGATGAAGATGGTCAAAATTCCCGACCATGGTGAGGATCATACACCTTGAGCGATTTGAGAGCACCATCGGGGAATCTTAAACTATTTTTGAAAACATGCAAAACTCCAAGATAGGAACCTGAACAGGCAACAGGAAATATTCTGGTAAAGGTTGTTCAGTCTCTCAACCGCTCAAGACGAGGGATGAAATGCGAGTAAGCCCCATCTACAGAAATCAAGGTATGAGCCAACTTATTCAAAGTACACAAGGGTTAGAGTAATATGTTGTGCATAAGGTATCTGCAGGGTATGAACATCGATGCAACTCCTGATCCACCAAGCCTCAGTTTGAGCTTTGCTCGAGACGAGCAAAAGTTTAAGCTTGGGGGGTGTTGACGGCTATTATTTCCCATTTTGACCATCAACTTTTCGGGAATAAATTGAGCTTTGCACCATGTTCCATCCATATTTTACCTTTTTTCTAATAAGTGCAACAAGTTTTGGATGAGTTTTGCTTTCAGGAGATAATATACCAAAAATGAGCCGAAACTGGGAAAAACCCAGGCCGGCCGGCCTCACCTAGGCCGGCCGGCCTAGTACCTCCATTAAGTGTGGCACATCTTCGGTTCAGGGGCAATATGACACGAGTAAGTTATCCCTGAGACATAGATTGGAGGTCGGTTTGATCAAATGGACCGAAAGGCTTATCCATGGATCAAAGGACCCACAAGTCAGTGCAACATTGAGAACAAATCAGTGATCCAATACCCTAGAGCAATCACAAGCATCAAGTCATAATGTCGGTGAAACAGAGGGCCAGCACATGCTATGGAGAGGCCGGCCGGCTTGGCCTTGTCTGCGTTGGAGATAAGCAACGAGAACCGACATCCAGGAGAGATCAGGAGTATCCATCCGAAGGCGGTGCCCGAGAGGCGGCATCCCCAGGCCGGCCAGCCTAGGGGAGGCCGGCCGGCCCCACCTGGCATCCTCTGGCATCTCCCATTCATGTGGAGTTGAAGCCAAGTTAGGGGTTGCTTACACTTGCAGCTACCGGTCAATTACCGACCTCTAACCACTATAAATAGGACCTCCATCCATCACTTGTAGACACACAAAAGGAGCTCTCTTCTCTCACTTTTACTTTCTAGAGTAGGTTAGGTAGTTGGGAGTTAGAGTTGAGTCGAGCTTGTCTCGGGATTCCGGAGTCGTCATCGGAAGTCGAGTCAGCTTTACTTTCCGCATTTATTTATCTTATCAATTTATCATACTTGTGTGCGGAAGTAATTCCTTTAGCTTAGGCTTTGTATCTTTCTTGTTTATCGGGATCTTACCTTACGGGTTTTCTCGCCCGGACTAGGGAACTCAAATTAGGTCCCTAGGTTGAGGGGGGTTTCTTTTGTACGCGACAAGAGAAATCCTAACACCGAGTACGGACGTGGTGTCTGAGCTTAGTGTTAGCTAGAAAGTGTGTTCCACCCCACGGTGCCGTTGTGGTAGGCGGCAGGTGGTGACAGCCATGTCCGTCCCTTGTAGTCCACCACGTTCGGGTGCTTTCATAGCAGTAGTGCCGACTGCCGTTGGACTCCCTTCTCACCCCAGTCTGAGTCCTTCTCTGAGGCCACCGAAGTAAGCTCTAGGTTCCCGATAACTAGTTAGAAGCAAGGTTTAGTCTAGAGAGGCTAGCTCGATAGTTTAGAAGTGTTTTAAGAGTCTTTCTCGCTCGTTGTTCTCTCAGCTGCTTACCTCTCTAAGGATTAGAGTCTCCTGTGCCAGACGGTCTTCGTTGGCCATTATCTTATCATATCTATCAGGCTTACCCCCACTAAGTTAGTAGGTTGATATCTCTAGTAAAGTTTGTCATTCGATTCTTCGATACTCTTTACCATAATGCTTCCCTGAGGAAAATTACGATACCCTGGAATACTCCAAGGTGAAGTGCTACAGCGGTGATTTTGTGCGCTTGCGGAATCCATATTCTATTGAGCTTAACAAACACCAACACCTGCAAGCTCACAGGCTCAGTCGTCGATTATCAGGAGCACTTCGTGGCTCGGCTTCCACACGCTGGCTACCTCTCCGAGGCTCAGAAGGTGCAACTCTTCATGGCGGGGCTACAACCGCCGTTAAGCCTCGACGTCGAGATCTACAACCCGCAGTTGCTCGCCGTCGCCATGAGCCTCGTCCGCAAGCTGAGCTACGCGATCTGTGCGTCGCGCCGGGATTGCCGGCATCTCGCGCCTCACAGCGAGGTATTTTCGTGGGAGAACCGCTGTCTGCACCACTGGCTCTGCCGCCCATTCATCACGGCGCCGCGGTCCCGGAGTCAGAACGCGCAGTGCGCGCTTGCCTGGCTCGTGGCGTGCGCCAGATACTCATCCTCCGGAACGGAGAGCCCACGGCGTCAGCGACCTGGGATGACGTCGACAGTTTCGTCGACCGCTACCCGGTTTTCCAGCTCGTGGACGAGCTGCTCGTCGAGGGCGGGGGGGGGGGGAGATGTCATGTGGGGTCGCCACTACTAGCACCGTGGGCGCGCCCAAGCTGATGGCCGGCGGTCCAGCAATGGCTGATTTTCAGGATAGTTTGTTAGTTGGTTTTCCATTTGCTTGAGATTAGGATTCGATTGGTTGGCTTGGATTAGGGGCTTGGTGCCTATTTAAACATTTGTACTCAGATATTTGAGATTAAGCAAGATTAATCTACTTCCCTATCCTCCTTTCTTCTTCTAGTCTCCCCCTTCACCATAGCGCGTGCGGGCGAAAGCGCCACTGCCTCTACCAGTTTCGGCTACGAACTCTGTAGCCAGGGCGCCGCCATCTTGGGCGTCGACGCCCTTGACAATAACTATAACTAGAAATCAGTAGTTAATAATACACATGACCATGTAACTGCAAATAACAAAGTACGACTACTGAAGCATCCCAAACTAATTGAATACTGGTGTGAAATAATATACATGACCAGGTAGCTGCATCCTTGCAAATAACAATGACTACAGAAAATCATGTAGCAACAAGTCCTTTTCATTTGAAAATTCTTTCATACTAATAGGACATCTGTGTTGAGATGCTAAAATACTAAAGTAAATAACATGAGAGTGACTAACAAGCTTCACTTCGTGCGTGAGTGGCCGCATATGAATATTGACCAACTAAGATAGTAGGCAACACATACCATGCTTGCATATCAGAGTTCTTAGTATTTGCAGAGGCACCGATGAAAGAAGGTGCCCACCAAGGGCCTTTAGTCAACGAGCCAGCCATGATCTGGTGATGTTGCCCAGCAAGCCAGTATGGCGCAGAGGACACCTTCAATTGCGCTAGTCTGGTGGACACCAAGCACCTGGTCCAAACATGGAAGAGATGGCAGGCGGTGGAACAGACTGAGTCCTTAGGGGAGTAACAACCAGAGCCCTAGTGGGTGGAATCCTCCATGGCCACCTGCGTAGAGGTCCTCCTGGACTGTCGATCCATCGACAGTAGGGGCTAGAAGTCTAGGGTTTGGGAGGTCGAGATTTGGGGATAATTTGGTTGTAAAAGTATGGATTTGGGGCTTTATGTTGCAAGTATGGATTTGGGGCTTTATGTTGCAATTTGACGCGGAAGGCATTATGATGGGGGCAGGGACCCGGGTCCCCAGCGGGCCTACTTTGATGGCACTAGGCCGGGTCCACTCCGTACCCCGCAGCCCGAACCGAGCGCACCAAGGACACCACTTGGGACGATGGGCGTGCTTGTCAAGCGAGCCCCCGTTCCATCGTACGCGCCGTCCACTCCAGCTGCACGCCACGCCTGCATGCTCAACAGGACCCGCTGACAGGGTCACAGTGTATACTGCGCCACCTACCCGTCCTTGTGGATGAGAGATGGGAGGGGGCGTCAACTCCTCCACACCGCACGCGTCATCATGACCATGCTGACACCACTCCATTATGCCAGAGGACTGTGACGGGGCAAGGCCGCCTAACCATAGCAGGGCACCCCTCAACGGGTGTGCCGTCCTCGAGTCAGAGACTGACCTGGGAAGGACGTGCGGAGCCGATATGGACGGACAGATGAGAAGACGAGCGCCGAGCCCCAACCAAGCACCGCAACCATTCCGACTGACCGGGATGGGACAACAGCACGACAACCCGTCGCCCAAGAAAACCAACCAGGAGCAGCTCCTCCACTCCCGACCGACGAAGTGGGACCCGCCAACTGACGAAGACGAAGGACCTTCCATCGGACTAAGGCACCACGATAGAAATATGTAAACCAGGGGCCCTCACCTTGAAGTATAAAAGGGGAGTCCCTCACGTAGAAAAAGGGAGAGTCCACTACTTGAAAGCTTGTAAGCTCCCCTCCAACTTTGAGTCCACTACTTGAAAGCTTGTAGCAGTACTGTGCTGAACCGAAGCTGAAGCCAATGAAGCCACGTTTTCTGGCTTCGGTTGCTTCGTCCCTTTCCCAGTTCATTTTGAACCAACACTCCAGAATAGTTGCGCTACAGTTCCATCTACTGTAGCACAAAGCCGAAGCCGTTATTTGCGAAGCTGTGCCAAACACGCCCTTATTATTTAAAAATGTCAAATAAAATTTAATTATATTTTTCCTCACAAATGTGTGCTAATTCGCAAGACGAATATAATGAGCCTAATTAATCCGCAATTTGTAACTGTGATGCTAACCATCTACTAATCATGAATTGTTTTATTTTACTAAATTCGTCTCGTAGTTTAGTTTGAGAGTTCTGCAATTAGTTTTATAATCAGATTTTATTTAATATTTTTAAATAATAAGATTTTTATTTGAGGTGACGGAGACTAAGATTACTCGGTGAATCTAAACACCACCTAACCTAGGACCGTCTGGTCCACGATTCAAAAAAAAAAAGGACCGTCTGGTCCTCCAACGAAACGAATTTCCGAGCATAAATAGGACATTTTTCACCCTTTTTCTAACGCCAGTCTCTAGCAGATAATCCAAAGCTGTCACGCGGGTCTCTCGTCCTCACTCCTCCCCGAACCCCGTCCAAAACCCACCTCCGCTGCCATGCTCCGCCGCCTCCTTCTCCGCTTCCGCCAGCGCCGCTACTACTCCGCCGCCGCCACCGTGCCCCTCTCCGCACCGACCTTCGCCGTCTTCGGCGCCAACACCGGCGTCGGCAAGACCCTCGTCTCCGCGGGCCTCGCCGCGGCCCTCCTCAGCTCCCGCTCCCCCTCCGTCTCGGCCGTCAGCTACCTCAAGCCGCTCCAGACCGGCTACCCCGCCGACTCCGACGCGCGATTCGTCTTCGCCAGGACCCCCGCGCTGCTCCGCGCCTCGTCCTCCTCCTCCTCTCCCCGCGCCACCCGCCTCGTCTCCTCATGCCGCACCCTCTTCCCGTCCCCCGCCGTGGGGGCGGAGGCGGAACCCCTCCGCGAGAGCCAGGAGAATGTGGTGACCTACGGAGGGGATGGGGCGGTGGAGGAGACGAAGGTGCTCTCGTGCAGGACGGCGTACGCGTGGCGGGAGCCGGTGTCGCCGCACCTGGCGGCCGAGAGGGAGGGGATGGCGGCGGGGGACGATGAGGTCAGGGGTTGCGTGGAGCAGTGGCTGCTGGAGGAAGACGTGGGGGAGGGCGGGGAGGCGTGGAAGGTTCTGGAGACGGCTGGGGGCGTCGCTAGCCCCGGTGCATCCGGCGCGCTGCAATGTGACCTCTACCGGTGCATTACTTTCACTGCTTGCAGCGGATTCTGTTATCGGTTTTTGAGACATGCTTGTTTCCTTGCTTGATGTCATTGAATACGAGTATAATGTAGTCCGAGCACATTAGGATTTAGAGAACTCTTTAGAAGCATATTTTTATTGCAACGCCTCATAAGCTGCTATAAAAATCAATGTGGTGTTACAAGTTCTGTGAAATATGAATTCAGTGATACAACTTTTGTGCCCAATGCGTGCATATAATACGACTAATTGTTGGTCAAAGTTTATGTTGACTTTTCCAAATCTGAATATGCCTTATAAAAAGAAAGAGGGAGTATCTCAGGCAGAATGAACAAAATGACATTTGAGTTTTGTTTGTTGCCTTAGTGGTTGTACATTATAATTCAGGATCAAGATAGTTGATCTGATGTCATTATTTTATATTCTCTATAAGAAAAATAGTTCAATGAAACCACCATGTGTACTAGACTCTTCTATAGAAACTGCAGACTCAAACCAAATAGTAATCTGTAAAACCAGCAGCCAAGGTTAATGTGTGCGGATGGACTGAATTGCGGTGAACAATTAGCTGTTCTTAGTTTACTAGGTTGTATATTGAATATCTTCTGTAGTGATCCAAAAGTCTACAATTTTATGCAAACATGCATAAAAGGGCAAACATGCCTTTTGATCCAGTCATTTATCAGACTATCATATGGTTAATTATATGGGCCCTGCTTAGTATAAATCTCAAATGTGGAAAGGCACGAGGGAATAGCCTGCTTGGGTCTTATGAAGCAACTTGGCTCCTCTAAATACACCACCCTAGTCAGTAGAGAAGCGCTGTATCTCATTCTTCTCTTGTTTCCATCCCCATGTTGCAACTTTGTGGGATCACCTGAATGACCAACTCACCAGACATTTTACTATTTTAGATAAGAATTCAAATGGATTGACCTGGTTTTACCTCAATTCTTAAATCAACTTCTGATTTGTTAACTGTTAGCTTGAAGTTTTAAAACGTGTTGAGCTGATGTTTTAGGTGGCCATTGTTGATTGCTTGAACTCTTGACAGACCTTTTAGGTTACCTGCTATTCTTGTTGGAGATGGCCGCCTAGGTGGCATTTCATCCACTTTGTCTGCATATGAAACCTTGTTGCTAAGAGGGTATGATGTGAGCGCAGTTATTTTGGAAGACCGTGGCTTATCAAATGACAAATTCTTGCTTTCTTTCTTGAGAAACAGGTTTGCATTCTTGGCCATCCAGTTAATTCTATTATTTTATTAAATGAATGGTTCGACTGCTCTATTTTTTGTTTAGATATGACAGCTTTCAACTCTTTATTGACTTTGCTGTTTAGGGTACATGTGCATGGCTTGCCACAAATTCCTGAAGATCCTTTAGATGACCTAACTGATTGGTTTTCTGAGTCATCATCAGTATTTAATGTTCTTAAGGATGCCCTGCAATCATTTCATTTGAATAGAATTGAGCGGTTAAACAGCATGCAAAGAAAATCCAAGGATTTACTATGGTGGCCTTTTACTCAGCACAATCTTGTCCCTCAAGAATCTGTTACAGTAATTGATTCACGTTGTGGTGAGAATTTTTCTGCATACAAGGTATGTACTAGTTCTACTCTATTTATTTTTCTTAAAAAATATAATTGTGATGAAGCTTCGGTTACACAGCATGGTGGATGAACAGTAAATCCATTAGTTCTATATCTTCATGCAGATTAAAGACAACAAGATGATGCTTGTCCCTCAATTTGATGCATGTGCAAGTTGGTGGACTCAAGGCCCTGATTCCAACTTGCAGGTTTAGTCCTCACATCTCGTGCAGCATGTGAATTTCTTGTCTATCTTCTTTTATTTTTCTACAAGAACTCTGTTTGTACACTGTTTTATTACTCAAGTTGTGTATTTCAACTTTTGACAGGCAATTTTTGTAGCCTAAACTTGTGTACTTGAACTTTTGACAGGCAGTTTTTGTAGCCTAAAGCACTAAACTTCTCTTTACTCATTAGATTGAACTTGCAAGAGATATGGGTTATGCTGCTGCAAGATATGGTCATGTGATGTTTCCGGAGAATGTTCATGAGCCTGCTCTTCATTCTGCGGAAATTTTGCTTGGAGGAGTTGGCAAAGGTAACATTTACTCAATTCTAATTGTATGTTACTCAATAGTGGAGATTAATGCAAAAGTTAACATGGACCTCAAAAGACATCTCAGCTTCAAATTCTACTTTTCTTGGATATATTTAGAGCTTGTGTGCTTGATGATAGTTACATTTACTGCAAGAAATGAAGCAATTATAAGGATGCCAGCATGAAACGAGACATGCTTTTGAGTCATATCAATAGTTTAGCTTTGTGTAGTGTAGCTGTTGTGGACTGGTTCTTCGGCCACAAGTTCCAATGGCGCAAGAAGAAGGACGCATCTATTAGTGGCTAAGATATTTTGTGTCCTGGTTTGTAATTTAGATTATTTTAGAGATAAAACATTAGAGTTTGTTACAGGGTTTGTTAGGGCCGGCTCTATTTAAAGGAGAGTCGGCACATTGGATTGGTTAAGCAGAGAATAAACCTCAAGAGTTCAGAGCCTCCAAGGGAGGGCGAACTAGGGTTTATCACCTGTTATCGTATTGCATTGCTTGTTAATCTTGCCCCAACATCTCTGGTATCAGTCTAGGTCTTTCCTCGGCTGTTCCAATCTCCACGTCCCCCCCTTCCCGGCGCGCCGCTAAACCCCACCGCATCCACTGCAATGGCCGGCGATGAAGACGATACTACACCCGTCTCGAAGGCCGCCTTCGACGAGGCGATCGACAAGATGATCAAGATGATCGGCGACATCGGCAAGAAGGTGAACACGGAGGTGTCCTCTGTTCGCTAGGATTACGCCCTCCTGTCGACCTCCATCAAGAACGTGCAGACGCAACTCCTGGAGAAACAAGGCTGTTTTGACTCGGGCTAATACTCCGGCGGCGCCAAGGCTTCGGCGCCACCCGTCCACAAGCTCTGTTTCCCAAAGTACGACGGCTCCGAGGATCCCATCACCTGGATCCACAAGGGCGAGCAGTTTTTTCGTGCGCACGGCACGCCAGAGGACCAGAAGGTGTGGACGACCACGTTCTACCTCCAAGGCGCAGCAAGCCAGTGGTACTACAGTTGGGAGAAGAATCACGGCGTCCACAAACGGTTCGGCCCCCCCTCCGGAGCAACCCCCTCGGCGAGCTCTCTCATTGCCGCCGCACGGGATCCGTCGACGAGTACGTCGATCAATTCCTAAAGCTACTGGCCAGATGCGAGGATGTCAGCGAGAAACAACAGATTGATCTGTTCACCGTGGGCCTCCAACCCATGTGCACCGATGTCGAAATGCACGCTCCTGCCACACTGGAAGATGTCATGGCGTTGGCCAGAACTTACGAACGCCGTCTGCAGATCACAACCGATGTCGCGCGTGGACCTGCGCGCCCCGCCAAAACGGTGGCCATGCCATCGCCGACACCGCCCACGGCGATCACACAGGCCAAATCAGGCGCGCCCAGCGCACGTCCTCGCCGTCTCTCACCAGAAGAGATGGCCCAGCGTCGCCTCGAGGGCCTTTGCTTCAACTGCCCAACGAAATTCTCCAAGGAACACTTGAAGCAATGTCCCAGGAGGGGCATCTACATCATGGACATGGAGGAAGATGCCGATTCCAGTTCAGATTCTGATGGCGCTACAGAAGTCTCCATCCATGCCATGACTGGCATCACTACAGGCGACACCATGCTGCTGTCTACCACGGTGTCTCAAACGCCGTTCATCGCGCTCGTCGATTCTGGTTCAACACATTGCTTCATGTCTACGACCACCGCCGAGCATCTCGGCCTTCGGCCGATGCCACGCCCTGGCCTCTCGGTCGGCGTCGCCAATGGCGAGCGCGTTCCCTCCGCCGGAGTCTGCCCCAACACCCTGATCTCCATATCTGGTGAAGACTTCTACGTCGACATCTTCATCATACCTCTGGCGAGATACGAGCTGGTCTTGGGGTGCCAATGGCTACGCACCCTGGGCCCGGTGCTGTGGGAGTGGGACTTCAAGCTGAAGACAATGATGTTCTGGCGGGGTGACCACCGTGTCCATTGGCAAGGCGTCGGCACCACCTCGACGCCCATGTTGTTGCCCCTAGCGACGGCGGATCTACTGGATCGCCTACTCCAGGAATTCAGCGATCTCTTTGCTGAATCGACGGGTCTCCCTCCTCAGCGCCAACTGGACCATCGCATTCACCTCCTCCCCGACACAGCACCTGTAGCGGTTCGCCCATACCGTTACCCCCAGCTCTTGAAGGACGAAATCGAACGACAATGTCAAGAGATGCTGCAACAGGGGATCATTCGCCCCAGTACCTCGGCGTTCTCTTCTCCCGTCCTCCTTGTGCGCAAGAAGGACAGCAGCTTGCGATTCTGCGTCGACTACAGGGCACTGAACGCGAAGACAGGACGGGATATGTTCCTAATTCCCGTCGTTGAGGAACTCCTGGATGAACTCCACGGCGCCGCATTCTTCACCAAATTGGATCTGCGCAGTGGATACTTCCAAGTGCGGATGCATGAAGATGACATTGCCAAGACGGCGTTCCGCACTCACCATGGCCAATGAGTTCCTCGTGATGCCCTTCGGCCTCACCAACGCGCCCTCGACGTTTCAAGCATTGATGAATGAGGTTCTTCGTCCTTTTCTTTGCCGGTGTGTCCTCGTTTTCATTGATGACATACTAATCTACAGCAAGTCATGGATCGAGCACCTCCAACACATGCGCATGGTATTCGCCATTCTGCGGGAACACAGCCTGGTGCTCAAGCGCTCCAAGTGCCTGTTCGTACAGCGCAACGTGGCATATTTGGGCCACGTTATCACCGGCTCTGGCATCGCCATGGACGACTCCAAGATTGATGCTGTGAAGGCGTGGCCACTACCCAAGACGATCAGGGCATTGCGCGGCTTCCTCGGCCTCACGGGGTACTACAGGCGCTTCATCCACAATTACGGCATCATCGCTGCCCCGTTGACTGCCCTCCTCAAGAAAGAAGTGTTCCGGTGGATGGACGATGCCACAACAGCGTTCGACGCACTCAAGATCGCCCTGACATCCGCGCCGGTCCTATAGCTTCCTGACTTCGACAAGGAATTCATCGTCGATTGTGACGTCCTAGGATCTGGTTTCCGGGCGGTCCTCCACCAAGGCCAAGGGCCTATCGCTTTCTTCAGCTGCGCCGTGGCGCTGCAGCACGCCAAGCTTGCCGCTTATGAGCGGGAGCTCATCGGCCTCGTTCAGGCCGTTCGTCATTGGCGCCCCTACCTCTGGACACGTTCGTTCACCATCCGAACAGACCACTGCAGATTGAAGCACATGCTCGACCAGCGGCTCTCCACAATTCCGCAGCACACATGGGTTAGTAAACTGTTCAGTTACACGTTCTCTGTGATTTACAGGCCTGGTCGCCAGAATGCAGCCACGGACGCGTTGTCTCGACACGATGAGGACACGGGCCATGCGCACGCTCTCGCGCTGTCCACGCCCGAGTTCGCCTTCTTCGACGACTTTAGGAAGGAGGCAGATTCCCTCAACGACATCGTCACCAAACGTCAGGAAATCGCTGAAGGTACGGCCGGTGCTGCCTGGTCCATGGTGGACGGATTCGTCCTGCACCGCGGTCGGGTGTTCGTCCCTTCAGCATTGTCGCTGTGGCTGCAAATCCTCGCCACGGCCCACGGCATGGGTTATGAGGGCGTACAGAAGACGCTCCACCGACTTCGCGCCTCCTTCTACAATCCGCACGCCAGCCGCCTCATCCGCGACTGTGTCAAGGGCTGCGACGTCTGTCAACGCAACAAGTCGGAACACCTGCACCCTGCCGGACTTCTGCAACTTCTCGACGTTCCGAGCTCGGTGTGGTCGGATATAGCCATGGACTTCGTCAAGGGTTTCCCTCGCGTTGGCGGGAAATCGGTCGTCCTCACCGTCGTCGACCGGTTCTCCAAGTACGCGCACTTCATCGCGGTCGGCCACCCCTACACCGCCATGTCCGTCGCCAGGGTCTTCTTCGATCAGATCGTCAGGCTCCACGGCCTCCCTTGCTCCATTGTGAGCGACAGGGATCCGGTGTTCACCAGCAAGCTCTGGACGGAGCTGTTCTCCCTCGCCGGCGTCAAAATGTGTCTCAGCTCGGTGTTCCGGCCACAGACAGACGGCCAGTCTGAAGTCACTAACCGCATCCTGGGCGTCTACCTCCGTTGCCTTGCAGGTGATCGCCCTCGTAGCTGGTTGCGTTGGCTTCCATGGGCGGAATTTTGTTACAATTCGTCGTACTAGTCCGCCCTCCAGACGACTCCGTTCCAGGTGGTTTATGGTCGGCCGCCGCCGACCATGTTGTCCTACGAGCCGGGCGTGGCTCGCATCGTCGCCCTGGATCGCCAACTCCAGGAAAGCGACACGTTTTTGGCTGACATTCGGGAACGCCTGTTGCAAGTGTAGCGCATCTAGGCCGATAGATGCTAATGGTAAATTTCGGTGATTAATGACAACCGTATGCGACTAACGTGTGTTTTAAAGGAAAGCTCAATAACTGGATTAGTCTCATATGTAATATGAAAGGAGACCCCTCAATTCGAAACAATCATGCGTACCAAGGACTCAATTTGAAAGATTAAGGACCTTTCTAGTCTCAAGTGTCACAAGGAGTTGAAGGACACTTGTTTTAGTTAGGTTTTATAGTTTCTAGTTCTTGATCGTACTATTAAGAGGGGTTCATGAGTTAGTAGCTTGATCAAACTTGAGTTGGTCTTAGAAATCTTGCACACTCACTCAAAAACAGTAAAAGATGGTCAATAGAAGTCAACACAACTCTTGGAAGAAGAAACAATTAAAGTCACATTCGAATCCAAGTCAAAACAGCTGAAAACAAAGAAAATCAGTAGCACCGGTTGAACCGGTGCCCCAGCATCGGAGCATCCGATGCATGGCGGAAGGACCGATGCCCTGTCGGTCTATCTTCTCTGGATAAATGCAGAAATCAAGTTTAGCACCGGTTGAACCGATGGTCAAAAAGATAAGCACCGGTGCAATGAAAGTCTTTTGTTCCAGAGAGCATGTTTTGGTGGACTTCAACCTCTCTTCAGCACCGGTTGAACCGACGCTCCGAAATCAAAGCACTGGTGCAATGAAAGTCTTTTGTTCCAGGGAGCATATTTTGGTGGACTCCAACTTCTCTTCAGCACCGGTTGAACCGACGGTTCAGAATCAAAGCACCGGTGCATTGGATGTACTTTGTTCCAGAACGCTTGTTTGAGTTGATCAGTGAACCTCTTCAGCACCGGTTGATCCGATGCACCTTCGGAGCATGCACCGGTGCAATAACGCAAGCGTGGATACTGTGTCAGAACTCCAACGGCTACTTCTTTGACACAGAGAGACCGGTTGAATCGATGCTCATATTTTCTATACCGTCGGTTCTTCCGGTGGTCACTGTTTTTCTGCAGAAAACTTCCAACGGCTATGTGACCTCCTCCACTCTATATAAGGGTACCCCCTGACTCATTTCAGTTGCCTTTGACATCTTGAAAACCTGAGGCCACCCTTGAGAAGAAGAGAAAGAGCTTTGAGCAAAAGAGAGAAGATCTAGTGCTTAGTTTGTGCTTCAACTTTGAAGAACTCATCCTTTGCAAGTGTAGCAAGTGTGCTTGAGCTAGGGCCAACTGAGTGTAGGTCAAGTGAAGGCTTAGGAGCTTGTTACTCTTGGTGTTTGGCAGCACCTAGACGATCTTGGTGATCGAAGTGTTTCTCGCGGAGCTTGCCAAGGATTGTGGGAGCACGGAGAAGAAGTTTGTACGTGGCTTGAGCTCCACCACGCCGGGATGGTGAACGGAGACTCTTAGTGAGCACCCAAGTCTCGGTGACATGGGAAGTGACAAGACTCTTAGTGAGTGTCACAACGTGGATTAGGGGTGTGTGCTAACACATCGACACTACGGAAAAAAACCCGGTTGTCTCTTGCACTCTCTTTCATTTCAAGCACTTACTTTCATGCATTCTTTCATGTGCTTGACCTTAGAGATCATAGCTTAGCTCTACCTTGCTTAGTTTCATATCTTTGTTAGCTTGTGTAGTTTGCTTTGTTTAGCCCGTTGGTGAATTGAGCTTTACTAGCATTGCATAGGTTAAGGTTGTTTTATCTATCTTAGAATTTTGAAAAAGGCCCAATTCACCCCCCTCTTGGTCCATCGATCCTTACAGCAAGCTCAAGATTACATGGAGTACCACGACAAGACTCATCGCCATGTTGAGTTCGAGGTTGGCGAATGGGCGTGGCTTCGCCTCCACCAGCGTGCGGTTGCGTCGATCAAGGGCGGCAATTCTTCCAAGCTCTTGCTGTGCTACTATGGACCGTTACAGATCCTGGAACGCGTGGGCTCCGTCGCGTACCGCCTCAAGCTGCCGGCCAAGTCCCGCTTGCACGACGTCTTCCATGTGGTGTTTCTCAAGAAGTATACCGGCAGCTCTCCAGCAACCTCAGTTCCTCTTCCTCTGGTCGTTCACGGCCACGCGGTCCCTGCACCGGCTTCGGTTCTCCACGCTCGCCCATCTAGTACTTCGTGGGACCTGCTCGTCCAGTGGCAAGGTCAGTCCGATGCCGACGCGACCTGGGAGCCATTGGAGCAGTTCAAGGAATCGTTCCCTGATTTCCAGCTTGAGGACAAGCTGTTTTCATACGGGGAGGGAAGTGTTGTGGACCGGTTCTTCGGCCACAAGTTCCAACGGCGCAAGAAGAAGGACACATCTATTATTGGCTAAGATATTTTGTGTCCTGGTTTGTAATTTAGATTATTTTAGAGATAAAACATTAGAGTTTGTTACAGGGTTTGTTAGGGCCGGCTCTATTTAAAGGAGAGTCGGCACATTGGATTGGTTAAGCAGAGAATAAACCTCAAGAGTTCAGAGCCTCCAAGGGAGGGCGAACTAGGGTTTATCACCTGTTATCGTATTGCATTGCTTGTTAATCTAGCCCCAACAGTATCATTATTTCTTATTGCGTGCCTTTATTTTTGTCAACTCTATCCACATTGTAGTATAGCATTTTTCCTCATTGCATGCCTTTATTTGTGTCAAAGTTGTATTGTCTTATTTGTGTCACAACTTCCCCCTTTTTGTCAGGTTGGGCTTCTCGAGTCTATTATTCAGACAATGGATCTACTGCAATTGAAATTGCTCTGAAGATGGCATTCCGTAAATTTTCACTTGATCATGGAATTCTAGCGGACAGTGAAAATAGTATCAAGAACGAAAGAAATATTCAGTTTAAGGTCTATTACTGGCATACTAAACATCCCTGGCTTCCTCGCTTAATTTTATCAACTGAACTATAAATAAGTTCACTGCAAGGGAATTTTATTTTCGTGGAGTGAAAATTACAATTAATATTTGTCTGTACAAGTTGAGGCTTAAGTTTCCGGCTCACCAGAACTGCTTGGACAATATTTTTAAAATTTTATTTTAAATATTTTAGTGTAATGTTGTTTAATGTTTATCACAGAAAGCGCATTACTCATTATGTTAACTTGAATAATGGACAAGATGAAAATGAAGTCAAAAACAGTTTAATCATAAATACCAAGTGTTATAGTTAAACATGGATCAAATAGAAGTTTCTGTTTTTTCCTTTTTGTGGATTCTTTCTTACTTTTGTTAAATTTATGGTGAAATCCTGTCAAAATAATAGTAGGGAATTATGGTTAGGCTGATGATTAAGGTATCTGGACATATTGCATATAGGCCAAAAACCAAAAAAAAAATTAAGTGCTGGCTGTGAGTGCGGGTAGATGATTCATTTAATGGGTAATTTGAGTACACTTGTGTTCTATAATTAAATAAACAGCCGCATTTCCCTTTGTTGCTACTAGGTTTCATATCTTATTTTTCTGTGAATCATTTTTACGATTGACACTACTTTCCTTAGCTATACCCATTGGGTTGCCCCACCCCATGCCACTTCTTTTCAACCCTTCCCCTGATTCCCTGCTGCTTCGCTGGTGTCCGCTTCATATTGTGGCTCTCTCCTCTCTGATACCCGTCACAGGTCTCTAATTCCTTTGTAAAACTTGTATTGACTCCCATGCTCTCCTTCGCAACACAACATGGGAACATCTTGCAATGCTGATGTTTCCATACCTTCATTCCAATTGTGCCGATCATGGCACTCACTCGTTGCTAGCTGTACTCATTCGTTGAGCGCACTGTTCTTTGACATTCACTCCATGCATCATTAACCCTTTGCAGCTACTGTTCACCCCTCTGAACCCATGATTCATCTCATCCGTGCTTCTTTCAGTGCCACCTCCCACTGCATACACGCCAGAGCTAGGAGCTCACATGGTACATTTTGGGTATTGTGATCTACAATGGCCAGAATTTATTAATAATTTTAAGTCAGCAGATGACAGTACAAATGGACCTTATGCCCCATAAATCTCATTAATATACAAGATAACATTATGAAGCTTAAATCATTATTACATGATACAAAAATGGTTATCCCTTGTTTATTCTTTACCTTTGGCAGCCTCAGTTAATCACAATCACCCATCTCTGTTTACCTGATTTATCATATTTCGATTATATTTTAATATTTATAGGGGACAAATTAACGAAATGTTGAGTATAAACCTCCATTTTTTTCATCCTGATCTGCATTCTTATTAATGAATTCCTTTCTAGGTCCTTGCTCTAAACGGTTCCTATCATGGTGATACATTGGGCGCTATGGAAGCTCAAGCTCCATCAGCCTATACGTCTTTTCTTCAGCAGCCATGGTATGCCTGAATTTGAGAATTGTAGTTACTATGTCAGAAACAAGTGGACTAAGGGCCACACCATAACAACCATATCTGGGCCTCCCAAATTAATCTGGACCACATAACACACAAACTTTTTGGACCTTTATACTTTTCTGCAGTTCTCCTTTTGAACTACGCCTTTTTGTGTCTCTTTACTATGCCGAACTGAATGTCTAGGTGTTTATACTTTTCGGTAATGATTCTCTTTGCCAACCTTTATCTTTTCTGCACTAGCTGTCTCTTTAATGGCCTAATGGGGTTTTCTTTTTTTAGTTGTCCTGATAAGTTATTAAGACTCAAGCATATCCTTGGTTTTTTCAACTACCTGTCTTGTTGGTTATATCAGTAAGCCAAGATCAGTTACATGAGATTTGTTTTGAAGGTACTCAGGTAGAGGACTTTTTCTAGATCCTCCAACTGTGTATATTAAAAGTGAGATGTACAACCTTTCTTTGCCTCTGTCGATGCCACATGATCCACAGACTTCTGATGATACATGTCAGTGACTTGTGTTTAACATGTCAGATCTAATTCCTTTTGGGTTTTTATTTAACTTGTTCTTTGATTGACAATGCAGGTTTTTCTTCACAAGCTGAAGTCTTTTGCAAGAGCAGGGACAAATCATCTGCTGCTGATTTATATTTGTCCTATATAAATCAGCAACTATCAGAATTTTCTCTATCAAGCAATTCAGAGTATCTTGCAGCACTAATTATAGAACCAGGTAAATAAATTTCTCGCTTTGAACTTTTTTGGAATATTTATCATTTTTTGCTTATTCTCCATCAGTCTTTAGTTCATTTACAATCTTTTCATACTAATGGCTAAACACAATTTCAGTGCTTCTCTTTGATATTTACTGGTTTAATCTCATTAACTGGTATTTGTGTAGTAATACAAGGTGCTGGGGGAATGCTCATGATAGATCCCCTTTTCCAGCGAATACTCGTCAGTGAGTGTAAAAGTCGAAAAATACCTGTTATATTTGATGAGGTATTTACAGGATTCTGGCGTCTTGGTGTGGAGGTAATATATGCAATATCATTTCAGAGAATAGAATTTCTTTTATTTTGTATTTTTCATAATCTTGATAACTTCTCTTTCAGTCTGCTTCAGAGTTACTTGGATGTTCACCAGATATTGCTTGCTATGCAAAACTGATGACGGGGGGAATTATACCATTAGCTGCAACCTTAGCAACAGAGGAAGTTTTTGAATCCTTCAGAAGCGACTCCAAGGTACTCATCTTGAATGTGTTTGCATAATTGGCCTTAACCATCGTGAAGCATATTTGATGTTGTGCATGTGAGAAGTACCACAACAATCTGGCAGTACATGTTAGCACTGATATTTTTTTTATCTGGTCCAGCTTACGGCGCTCTTACATGGTCATTCCTATACCGCTCATCCCATGGGCTGTGCTGCAGCACTAAAAGCTATCCAGTGGTACCGGGATCCATCCACCAATTTGAACCTTGATGCTAATCATATGAAGCTACAGGAGGTAATTAATTATGCTACACTGAATAGCAGAACTTGTATTTTTATATAACTGACATTAAGGTGGACCAGAACTATGGTTTGTGAATTTTTCTCCGTTTTGAGTGTCCTTGCCTTGTGGGTTTCAAATCCATTAGAGTGGCTATTTTTTATACTGGTTTGCCAAAACCTAACGCAACTCTCCTCTTTTACCCGGGCTTGGGACCGGCTATGCTGAGACGACTCAGGAGAGAGAGTCTTCCAGTCAGCATAGGCGGAGAGTCTTCCAGTCAGGAGAGAGAGGCTTGGAATATCTCTAAAGAGATAGCTTTGGATAGGAGCGCTTGGAGACTAGCTATCAATGTGCCTGAACCTTGAACTTATTTCTTTCGGGTTTCATCTCTAGCCAACCCCAACTTGCTTGGGAAAAAAGGCTATGTTGTTGTTGTTGTTGAGTGTCCTTGCCTCTTGGATATATATGGTGCTGCTATATAAGTACATTTCATGATTTGAAGCCATTTGATAATTTAAAAAACAAGCGTGATGAGAGATTGAGAGTGATCGGTATGCCATCCAGTTTGGAGGAATATTCCTCAGATGCTGGATGGAGTGAGTGAGTACTTTTCTGTTGAATGAATCCACTTTGTCTAATCATGATGGTTAGTATGTGGTTGTTGATAATTAGCACATTGTATTACTAATTACTATATTCATTAATGTAAGATTATGATTAATAAGTTACGATAATGATTTGTATATAATTGATGTGTTGATATTATGATATGTGCTAAGTAGCATTTTTGTTGTTAATCACTCCCGCCATTTTCAAATATATGACATTGAATAATTAGCTGGTCCTAAATATTGTTTAGGGAGCAGTGATTATCATGGTAAGATTAGCATTGATTTTGTCAGTGCATTAAAAAAAGAAGTAGAAACGCTAAAATAGCCATACAGAACACACACCTGACACACCCTGGGGTTAAGTTACAAACGCGCCCATGCTAAACATGAGGTGACCACAATTACCACCACACGCTGCTAACTGCCAGGTCGAGCAGTGACCAGACTCGATAACCCTTGGTGCCTGCCAGCATCCAGACATCAGCCTCATTCTATGCCGGGAAATAACAAACACTTATAATTATTCTCATGATTCTCATTCCATCCACCGTCATTGGACCAACAAACAAAAAAATGGCTCATCCCAAAAAAACATTGATAGTCATATCCCCTCCATCCTTGCCCTCAAACTAAACATACCCCATTGAACCGAAACTTTATTATACAAGTATAATATGATCTGAAGGAGCATGTCTCTTATGTTAACATCATATCTGTCAAGTCATGCATTCAATTATGCATTTAAAAATACAAATGATAATGTTTACTCTCGATTTGCAGCTATGGGACAATGCAATTGTGAAGCAATTATCATCACTACCGAATGTGAAAAGAGTGGTCTCAATAGGAACTCTCTGTGCAATTGAGCTCAAGGCTGAGGGATTGGATGCTGGGTATGTCTCTTATGAGTCTTTATAGTAAAAGCTTAACTGATGATTTTTTGGTATTTTTTGTTTGCATAACAAGTTTTTCAAAGAGAATCCAATGATGGTCAGTTTGCCATTGTTTTTCTGTGCTGAGTTTTGTTATGGTCATTTAGAGTTTTCTCTAGAGAATGTTTTCTGATTATAAAAGAAATTTTATTGAAATTATTGCTGTGCTCCCAGTTTATAAAAGCATGAATGCATGATTAATTTTATTCTCCCATTGTCACCATTTGTGAATTTTAAGCAATCCATACCACATACCTGAAAAATGTGAGTAATCCGTTCCTAGAAACCTGTAGTATGGATTACTAACCTCTGTGTAGTGATTTTGTGACGTCCTTGCAGAAGATGACCAAATGGGTTGACTGTGGGATGTTCCTGGCCTCTTGGCCGGCCTCTGCCATGTTGGGTGGCTGAAGGTAGATGAGAAATTCGAGAAATGTGTTGGGGGCATAGATTGATCTTTTTTATTTGCGTGGACGATAATGACAGCAACCATATATGGCCAGCTAACTACCTAACAATCCAACTAATATTTGTAACAATCTAAGTAACAAATCTCCTGAGGTAACTAATTGAACATAAGGAAGTCAAGCCTGATCTTCTGTACAGGCCGACCCTGCTGATTCTTGAGCCACCACCTCTACCCGGGCAGCTCGCTTTCTCTGCATTTTATACTGGATGCCACGTATAAAAAAAATTCATGTACACGATTGCGCTAGAATCACCGCAAATAATGATGGACCATTTTCCGATCCCATCATTGCTATAGTAAGGCAGGCTCAATTCAGTGCATAGAGGTTCTTACAGTTTCAGTTTAGGAAAAACATCCATGCTTAATTGTGATAATTTATTAAGTAATACTTGATAGTTATTTATCATTATGCTATGAATTTCATGCTGTTCCCTTTCCAGGTACGCGTCACTCTATGCAAGTTCCTTGGTACAGCAACTCCGCAGAGAGGATAATATCTATGTCAGGCCCCTAGGTAACGTGATATACCTCATGTGTGGCCCGTGCACACCTCGAGATAGCTGCTCTCGGCAACTCCTCAAAGTACACCGCAGACTCTGCGGCTTCAATTGAGCCCAGTGAGAATAATTGCGAGCAGTTTGAGTCTGGACAGCCTTATGGCAACAGTTTCAGGCGATCAGTAACATGTCTCTCTTTGAGCACATGGCTTCATGCATAGACAAATTTTAGAGCGTATTGCAGAGAGATCGAAACCTTCGATCTTGTGATAGTATGTAGAAATTATTATTGATTCTGAAATTTGTTCTAATGCAGCAGGTACAGTTGCTAAGCCTGATGGTCTATTGATTTTTATTAGCTTCGTTAATGACAACGTAATTCCTAGATGCATTGTTGGTTAGTTTTTGTTCAGTTGCAATGGCAAGGTTTTTTGCAATATTAATTATGAAAAAGTTTTTGCAATATTAGAATATTGCGTGCTTTATAAATAAGAAAAATGTGTGGAAGGTCAAGATGCAAAATATATAAATATTTAGGAAAAAATAACCACCACCAATGGGACTCATTCTAAGGGTTTGACGTTTGGTTCAATTCCACACAATAATATGTTTGGGTTTGATGCTTGCAGCAATGAGTATATTTCTATTTATAAAGAGTGGACTGTTTCTGTGGTACTTTGATTTTTGGTCCGTTATTAGACGTCGGCATGTGGGTCCCACACGTTATATTAATTCTCGCGGATCACCCCCCTTTAGTCCTTCCGCAAGTTGGGCCAAGTCTTATTCCACCTCCATCACGTGACACGTTATCCGTTGCCAGTTTGAGTCTGATTCAGCCTCCATCCTGTGTCATCGTCTAACATCACCCCTAAGTCCATGGACGAGTTTGAGGCTGACAATACTATGCTCTTTGTTTTGGTGCCGCTTTGGTGCTACCATTGCCTACCAGTAAGATGAACAGTAGCAGAAAAAGAATTCAATTGCGCCCTTTTTTCCTTGCTTGCAATTGCAATTAACTACTAGCTAGGACCTACTCAATTCAGTCGCTAATAAGTACCTAGAAGAAGAGGACCATTCTTGGGAAGCCGCTGCAACAACTAGCTCAAGTTAATTATGCCATCTCCAACAAATTTTGGAGCACTGGAGGAAAGACCACGCCATTGGCATTCGATTTTTCTAGACCCTTTTGCGAGATGTTGTCTGACGGTGATCGATTTTGTCAGCAGTAGCACTGAGTTACCTGAGAACAGTCAGAGAATTGAGGAGGAAAGGAACACACGGCTTAGATTAGTCATGGCTCGAGAGAAAGGAGCGCTAGAATTAAATGGGCAGTGGGCTCCATCGGCCAGCTCATTGCAGTATAATATACCTTTCCTTTTGTTTTTATTTTTTACTTATTTGCTTATGAATCATCTTCTGCAATTACATTTACTTGTGTATTCACACCATCTCAAGATGCGTCATAGGTAAATTATGGTTTTAATCATTTTTATCGCTACTGTTTAGGAACTCTATCGACAAATAAAAATGGCAAAGGTGCAATGAGTACATAGATGGAAGGAAATATGGAGAATATATATAGAGAGATTCATTAAGCGCAATGTAAAGTGTAAGTAGAAAAGATAAAAAAGAAACTTTGT
Organism: Panicum virgatum; assembly: GCF_016808335.1. Classification (NCBI taxonomy): domain Eukaryota; kingdom Viridiplantae; phylum Streptophyta; class Magnoliopsida; order Poales; family Poaceae; genus Panicum; species Panicum virgatum. The sequence goes on along the minus strand of NC_053141.1, from coordinate 16,920,146 downwards.
AGGATTCTTCAAAAAGTAGCATAATAATTGTTTAACCGTAGCAACGCACGGGCATTTTGCTAGTATTACCATAATATGTGGAAATCAGTCAAGGTGCAAAATAATAAATATAAAAAACAAAACACGCAGTCAATGTGCAAAAGAACAAATATAAAAAACAAAACACGCCCAGAGGGACTCGAACCCACAATCGCCTGATTAGAAGTCAGACGCCTTATCCATTAGGCCATGGGCGCTGTGCGCTTGTATGCATCTATATAATTAAATATTAACAGCTTTCGGTTCATTCCATTCCAATCTGCGGTGACGAAAATTAAACGTACCGGACAACGAGAAATATTACAGGCAGGCAGCACAAGCATCACGAACGACAACAAACATACCGCGAGCATGACTCCCCAACATGATGTACTTCAAAAGTCCAATTTTTCCAATCAATCGATCCTCTCTGTCTCTAAGGATGGATTCGGATCGGATACGGATGAAATCGGATCCGGATGTCACCTTTTACCACATTTTAATCCGGATACAAATACGAATGCGGATCTCATCGGATACGAATACAAAACGGATAGTTCGAATCCGGATACGAATCCGGATACCTTCTCGATTTGAAACATAAAGCTATCATAAGTATATTTATTTTTTCAATAATTTTATAGCAGATCAAAATCATTATACAAGTAGGGAGTAAAGGATTAGGAGATAGCTAATAAAAAAAGAATATAATTATCTATGCATAGCTTTTATATTAAATATATAATACTAATTATAAATGTAAAATAAATAAATATTTAAATACTTAATAATTACGATATAAAAAAAGATTTTATCATTAAATAAGTAATTAATTTGACTCGTATTAAATAATTTTAATCATGAAATAAATATATTAAATAGTTAAAGTTAATTTTTATATCATTATTAATTTTAATAAATATATTATTAGTTATCTAGCTTTCTAAATAATTTAAATAGTGTACATCATTAAGTAATAGGTATAAAGATAAGTTTAAGATTGTCTCACTAGTCATTTTTTCTTTGTGGATACGGATGGATACGGATGTGATCGGATATTCTTCGAATACGAATACGGAATCGGATAGAGAAAAGTTCTTAAAATCGAATTCGGATGCATCCATATGACATCCATATTAAATTCGAATACGGATACGAATATTCATATTTACGTTTTAAGCGGATACGAATACGGATAATTCGAATGTTCAGACATCCGAATCCATCCTTATCTGTCTCACCAGCCAGCTAGTTACATTACACAACAACAGATAAAAACACTCTGTGCCTCTGAATTAAGTTCTTCCTCCACATGTCAACAGCCGAACAAATCATGAATACCGATCGATGCATGGGCTGTTCTAATCACACAGCTTGTGGGTGATGCTGCTGAAGCTGCTTCCTTAGCTCCTTGCGAAGGATCTTGCCCGATGGCGCCTTGGGGATCTTGTCAACAAAAATCACCTCGCGGACCTTCTTGTAGTAGATCACCTAAAACAGGAACAGGATCCTTCAAGTCAAACGAAAAGGGGGCAACATATGAATTTCTGGTTTTATCTTCTTTTCCTTTCTTTGTTTTTGTTTTGCTTGTGGCTTTATCATTCTTTGAACGAACATATTTCTAGCTTTGTATCTGTTTGTTGAATTTTATACTTCGAACCATTCCTAGTATTCACATTTAGCATGACAACATAATAAACTTAAAACGGAGAGTAAAGATTTTAGCACAAGAAAAGAAATACTACCTCCTTTGCCACAAATCGCTTCACGTCATCTTCGCTGAGCTCACTCCCTTCTGCCTTGGCCACAAAGGCGACCGGGATTTCTCCAATTTCTGGCTCGACTTGTTTCCTGCGATGATCATGGATACCACAAAATTCCATCTCAACAACTGAAACGTCAAGTTCTAGTTCATGTGATGGCTTCCTCACCAAATTAAACGATCTAGACTTGAGAGAGCCAAGTCATTACCCAACAACGGCGGCGTCAACGATGCTCGGATGAGTGATGAGAAGGGCCTCCAACTCGGCAGGGGCCACCTGTAGGCCCTTGTACTTGATGATCTCCTTGAGCCTGTCGACTATGAAGATCTCGTCGTCGTCATCCACGAACCCGACGTCACCGGTGTGCAGCCACCCGTCAGCGTCGATGCTGTTCTTCGTCGCCTCCGGGTTGTTCAGGTAACCTGAGCAGCAGCAGTACAAGAAAAGATCATCGACAATGCTAGTTGTTCAGAGATTGCAATATTTTTTATTAAAAAAAGTGTAGCCACGCAAACCCAACAAATTTAGTATAGAAAACAAGCATATCTGCAGACCTCACGGTGATGCGTTCAGAACTTCAGATTCTGAACACTCCATTCATGATGATATTATTTCAGCTATCACACCCAGACTTTCCATAGCCAGTCTGAAGCTAGTAAGATTTATTTATTTCTTTTCCCAGGTCATGCTTTGCCTGGTCCTCATTCCAGTCTGGACAGAAAGCTACATATGGGAATGGAACGGTTCATCTCAAATTTGCAGGTGTGCTAATTATGCCTCCCCTGATCTAACCAATTAATACTTTTTCCACAATAATGTACAACTTTCAACCTCTGCACCAATGAGACATCGAAAAGGCCTAGTCGACAAACAGACACGCAATACCGTCTTTCTGACCATTTCTTGCATTTTCAAAACAAAAAAAAAAATCGTTTCTTGCAAGGCAGTGGCACACCTCTCATCCTGTTGACCTAGATTTCCTTCACATTATCATGGTGTGCTTACCTGCCTACTTTTACTCGTGCAAGTTGAGAAGTGATCAAGGATATGTGAGGCACTAATGTGCATATGCAACTGGTGAACCACTTGCTCCATATCTTGTACTATATGGTTCCAAGTCAGATTATAGTTCTGGGGACCTGTGGGCCAGCTCATCATTCAAGTGGTTGCTGAAGTCAACATTTGGAGGTTCGTTGGAACGTGCAGGAGACCAGGGAAGGCATGGGATGTGTTCTGCACCATACCTTTCATGATCTGCTGCCCCCTGATGCAGATCTCCCCGGGCTGGTTGCGGCCGAGGGACTTGCCGGTGTCGGGGTCGACGATCTTCAGCTCGGCGTTGCGCACCACCGTGCCGCAGGCGCCGGACTTCACCTTGAAGGGCTCCTTGGCGAACGCCAGGCACATGGACAGCACCGGACCGGCCTCCGTCATGCCGTAGCCCTGCATGGCACACGGGAGGCAACATGGATGGACTTCTCAGAATAATGAAACTACGGCAAGTTGAGGCAAATTAATATAATCGAGACAATTAAGAGCCCATAATAATGCTTAGTTCTATTAATATTCTCCAATGGTGCGGCTTGTGCGTGGTCGAAATCGAATACTCGAATGACAAAACAGCGGCAACTTGATTGCTTGTATTAGTCATCAGTATGAACCGTCCTTTTCAAGTGTGTTTTCCTTTTGGGAAAAGATGGCCGGATGAATATTTTGTTTTAATTATGTGGGTAGAACAAGGCCAAAAGGAGAATATCAGAGCCAAAAGCCAAGGTAACAAGTCAATACAGAATTTTCCCAAAATCTTTTTAGAAAACTTTTAAGTTTCTCTGTCTAATAGACTTCCATCCTTGACATGTTCTTTTTGGGAAGTAGAAAATTTGTTTGGTTGTCAGGAGTTATAAGATACTAATACAGCCGTACTGTGAAGGTGACAGATCATGACGGGGTATATCTGTTAGCCCAGACACTCAATGTTTCATATTTGACGACATTCTTGGATGGAGTAGTCGATTAAGATAAGAAATAACATGGGGATTCTTAGGCTTTTTTTGAAAATTTCGGGGAAAACCCAAGGGAAATAGCTTAGACAAAGTCCTCGTAGATGAAATGCAATACTGTATTCGACCATCAAAATCAATGAGTTAGCAACGTTCTAATATCAACATCAATCATTACCCAACCACGGAACTACCGTACCAACTTATGGCCAACTTATTAGGCGCCACTGTGCCAGGGCGGAGGGCGCATGATCTAGTCAAACTTCCCAACAACTCTGCACCAAGAATTCTAAAGATCTTAAAGCTAATGAAAATTGTTGCTTTAATTTTCTTTTTGATGAAAACCCAAAACAAAAATACAGGTTAATTTAGTGGTCTACCAACTCGGTATTTTGCAAATTTTTATCCAGCATGGTTAAAAATTCCAAATATGGAATGCTAAAACTTGCCTATAAGTATCATGAAATCCATGATCGGAATTGAGGAATGTTGAGTACTCTATCCTGTTTGTGATGAGTGAATTGTCAATCGTGCGGTGTGATCGTGAGCTTGGTCTTTAGATTGCAGGTACACGGGCGTCGAGTGTCGACGGAGAATTGTCGTGGACGAGCTCGGGCCGGGCGGTAGCTGTGGCGTCCACTCCTGGATTGAGGGCGCAAGCGGCGACGGAAGGCGGGTTTCTTGGTGTGCGCCACAAAACCAAGGAGGCGGACGGCGGTTGAAGACACCAAGTCGTGGAGGCACGGGCGTTGGTCTCGGGACTGACGGAGGCGACGGGCGTCGACGGCGTCTAGGGCCTCGCTGTGGGCGAGGAGGTGACGGGCGTCGGGCGGCGTCTAGGGCCGTCAGAAGGCCGAGGCGGGAACGGCGTCTAGGGCCACGGCGTGGAGGCGGGAATCTTCCCGCGCGTGGAGTTTTGGCGGTTTTCTCAAAACCGGCCATCTACCCAGGTTTCGCGGACCCTCCAAAACTGCGAACCGGATCTTCATCCACACGGCGTCATCGCGGAGAAGACTTCGACTCGAAGAAAGAACCTCGACCGTCGGATGAGTCCCTGTATCTTTTTCCGGTTTTGCTCCTATGGGCTTTCTAGTGTCTAGTTAAGTCTAGGGGTAATTTAGTCTTTTAGTTTAGAGTTAGTGGGGAGTTAAATATCTCTCTCTCCCCCTCCCCTGTCTCTTTCTCTTCTTCCAGCGCCTGGACAGCACGCGACCTCCCCCTGGCTGGCGTCCTCCTCCTCCTTGCTGGTTCCTTCCTTCTCCACTCTAGGGTAGATTTTTAGCCATGGATTATTGAGGATTTTGTACTGAGATTGATCGGGAAAGGAGGCCCTTCCCTCCTTTTGCCCTCCGGGGTTTTGAATTCATTTCAATCTCATACGATTTGTGCTTGCTTTTGAATGAATACGATTTTCCTTTGTCGATTCTTATGCACGAGATTGTGATGGTTCTTTGAGCTCCTTGAAGTGATTCTAATCCCTCTTGCCTAGTGCAAAACCTCTAGGAATCACGAGCTTTTAGGATTGAAGTTCTTGAAGTGTTCACGTTCTAGAGAAAACCCCGTTCTAGCTCGGTTTTTCCTCGATTCCTCTCAAACCATGGAGTGATTTGTTGATTCTTTCCGTGGATGTGTTCACAAGTTCTTTGTGACTATGCCCTCAAAATTTGGTAAGATTTGGACTTGATTTGATCCCTCGAACATCGAATTTTTGACGAGGCGCAGGCTGAGAAACAGGGTTTTTGCTTCGGGCTGAGGTTTTACCTATCACCGATTAAACCGACGCTTTGAACATGGTGCGTCGGTTCAACCGGTGAGTAGGCTGTTCTGCGTTACAGTTTTCAACCTTGGTTTTTGGTTGCACCGGTGCATTAGTAACTACATACATCGGATCAACCGACGTTACTGAGGTGCTTGCTGTTTTGCCCGTTCAACCGACGTATAGATTATTCTAGACGTCGGTTTAACCGGTGCTCTGGGTGATTGGTCTTGCAGACTCTCTGGACAACTGCACCGGTGCTTTGTGGTTGTGGACGTCGGTTCATTCGGTGCTTGGCTTGTCGGTTTTGTAATCCCTCTGGACAACTGCACCGACGTTGGTGTTGGATTTTGTCGGATCATCCAGTGCTCTATCACCGGTTGAACCGACGCTGTTCAAACCGGGGCATCGGTTTAACCGGTGACTGTTTTTCTTCGCTGCAGGCTCTGTGTCATCGGTTTGACCGACGTACTCATCTGCTGTGCGTCGGATCAACCGGTGATATATACCTTGCTGTCTCTTGCATAGTCTCTTCTCTGCTTGCTTCCGCATCAGTCCACCTTGGTTCCTAAGGCTTTTCATGTTGGTGTAGCTCCTTCATAGCTACTCCACACAGTGCCTGGGATTCTAGGGTTGGGTGTGCACTTTGGGATTAAGCCGGAGCTTGAGTTTCCAAGAATTTTGAATCGGCTCCCATTCACCCCCCCTCTGGTCGCCCTTTCGGTCCCTCAATTGGTATCAGAGCTTGGTTGAGGTTTTCAGTACCTTAACCGGTTCGGAAACCACTTGGCGACCATGGCGAGTCTTGATAAGATCCTAATGTTTACCGGCGAGGACTATGCATATTGGAAGGTTCGCATGCGTGCCTTCTTGCAAAGCATGGGACCCGAGGTCTGGGATATTAGCAAGAACCAGGCTTACGAGGTGCTTGCCGTTCGGACCACTCCTCTTCAGGTGTCCGAGCACGAGGCTAACGCCAAGGCTATCAATGCCTTGCTCGCTGGCGTTTCTCGTGCGGAGTTCTCACGCATCCAGCGTTTTCAGGAAGGCCATAAAGTTTGGACGTGCTTGAGAACTACCATGAGGGCACACCTCAGGTGAAGGCTAGACTGTTCGAGACTCACCGTCGTGAATATGAGAATTTCACACAGAGGCCGAGTGAGAGCATTGGCGACATGTTCAGTCGGTTTCAATCGATTGTGAACAAAGTCAATGCGAACAGATCTGTTGATGCCCTTGAGTACACAGAGCATGAGAAGGCCCTCAAGTTGCTCTACGCACTTGACCTCTCTGTGTGGGATCTCAAGGTGAACACGATCATCGAGTCTGCAGGCTATGAGACTCTGACCGTGAATGAGCTTTTCAGCAAGCTCAAGGCCACAGAGGTGGATAACCAGACACGAGCCAAGCTCAATGGTGCCCCTCCTTCCAAGAGCGTCGCTCTTGTGACTGGCCCAGGTGGATCGAGCTCTAACGCTAACTCTGCTCTTGGCTTTTCTCTTGCCTCTCTGCCCTCTATTACAGATGAGCAGCTAGAGACGCTGGGCGATGATGACTTGTGCCTTCTCATCAACAAGTTCCAGCGTGTCTACCACAACCGGCAGAGACGGAAGAACCTCGGGTGCTACCACTGCGGCGATCTGAACCACTTCATCGCTGAGTGCCCCAAGAAGTCCGGCGGTGGCCAGAACAATAACCCCGACTACTACCACCACCGCGACCATGACGAGGGAGGCTCCAACAAGGAGCGTCGGCGCCACAAGCACCGCAGTCGTGACCAGGGAAGACGCTTCGACAAGGAGTCACTCAAGAAGTGCTTCCAGTACAAGGCCAGGAAGCAGGAGAAGGCCTTCCTAGCGCAGCTCAGCGACCTCGACAAGAGCTCCGACACCGACCGCTCTTCTTCACCAACCTCCAACGACGACGACAAGAAGAAGAAGAAGCGGGACAAGGAAGCCACCGGCTTCATCGGTCTGTGCTTGGCGGCCGGTCGGCGCAAGGGTTTCTGCACCATGGCGAGCGAAGTCGATGGTGCTCGTGCGTCTTTATGTGGACATGCTACAACGATGCACGTCGACTCTTCTCCTGGATCCGAGAGTGATTCAGAGATAAACTCCATAATCGACCTGCTTGATACGGAGGTTAGGGAGTTGTACGCCGCTCTCGACAACCAGAAGAAGCTGCTTAAGGAAGCAACTAGAGAGCTTAGAAAGCTTAGGGCTGAGCTGGCTTGTGCTATGGAGAAATCTAGTGAGGATGAGTGCACTGGCTGCATATCTCACATGAACGATCTTGTTGCTCTCCGTGCCAAGCATGATGAGAACGTTGCGAACTTAGATGTTGCTAAGACTTCGCTTGCTGACGTGTCTCATGAGCTCGCTAAGGCCAAGCATGAACTTGAACTGGTTAAGGACGCTCCCATTGTTAGTGATGTGCTTGAATGTGATGAGTGTCCTATCTTTAAGGCTGATCTAGCTTCTTTACAGTCAAAGTTTGCTATTGTTGTGTGTGAACTAGAGGAGCTTAGGTCTAGGCCTGTTCTGCTTGGTGCTTATAAGCTTTGTCCCACGCTAAGGTCGGAGCTAGATGAGAAGAACGCCTTGGTTAAGTATTTAGGGAAGACTAAGGTCGTGGAGTCTAGCCCACCTATTGATTGTCATGTTTGCCCTGGTTTGATTTCTGATTTGGATAATCTTGCGGTAGAGAAAGCCAACTTGGAGAATGAGAATACCTATCTTAGAGCGATTCTGAGTTGGGTTTCTAGCAGTGAGCCGCAGTTGAGCATGATGATCAAGCAGTTTAAGCGTGGTGATGGTTTTGGGGTCGGTTACACGTACACAAAGTCAGACTTTGACAAGCTGTATGGTAAGATCGGCAAGGCTGCTGGAGCTCCAAGTGCTCTAAACACTGCTAGCACGAGCACGCAACCTTCGTTTGTTGACCCCGTGGATGGTATGCTAAAATAACCACAAAAAGCACCTCCACAAAAGCAGGTTTGGGTTCCAAAGCCCAATGAGCTGAGGAATCCCCTCGACACGCTCCCTGCTGCCGCAGCTCAGGTTGCCCAGAAGAAGAGGGCTGCTCCTCCCCGTCCGCAGGCTAGGCCTCCACCTCCCAAGAGAGAGGTGAGGTACCACTGCGAATTCTATGACAGAGAAGGTCACCTGGAGGAGTTTTGCTTCAGAAGGAAGCGAGCTGTGAGGCGTGAGCAGGAGAGACGGAACGCGGACATGTACTCTGCTCGGGTGCATGGTCCTCCTCGGCGTGGTGATAGGCAAGATGCTAGGGCGCGCCGTGTAGGTGGAGGACAGGGAGACGGTGGTGTTTACCATGCTCCAGCGGGTGGTCGCTTTGCCGGTCGTGTTCCTGGTCGTCCTCAGTACGGCTATGGACCACGGGACCGAGGCTTTGGAGGAGGTTACGATGCACCATGTTTTTCTCGTGGTGGTGGTCGTCAGCCTCGCGGTAGACGGGACAGGGGACCCGCTTTTGATCTTGCTAACCCTTCTGTAGAGCAAATGGCTCGACACTGGTTTGCTTCTCACTTTGCTAACCCCAGTGTTGAGACATTTGCTCACCCTTTGTCTCTCTACTGTTGTGCAGGTTGGAGGCTTGGAGAACAGGTGGATCATGGACTCCGGTTGTTCGCGCTATATGACCGGGAATGACAAATGGTTCTCCAGCCTCACCCCAACGCGCCACAAAGAATACATCATATTTGGGGATAATGGTAAGGGCAAGGTACGTGGTGTTGCCGCTGTTCGAGTTTCTGATCGCTTCACCCTGAGAGAGGTTGCTTTGGTTTCGAATCTTGGCTTTAATTTACTCTCTTTTTCGCAACTCCTTGATGAGGGGTTTGAAATTCGCTTCAAGGAGGGTTGTTCTCGAGTTTTGGATTCCAGAGGAGACCTTGTTTGCCGGATCGTTCCTCGTGACCGAGTTTTCTTGGTCGATTTCTCTAGAACTCCTTTTGGCCCTTTGTGTTGCTTGTTGGCTGGTCCTTCTTCTGATCTGTGGAAGTGGCATAGGAGACTTGGACATTTGAGCTTCGACTTGTTGTCTAGACTTAGCTCACTTGGCCTAATCCGAGGATTGCCCAAATTAAAGTTTGAAAAGGACCTTGTTTGCCATCCGTGTTGCCACGGGAAGATGATTTCTACTTCTCATCCGCCTGCTAATCAGGTGATGACCACTCACCCTGGAGAGTTGCTACACATGGACACAGTTGATCCTTCTCGGGTGATGTCAGTTGGTGGGAAGTGGTACGCTCTTGTGATCATGGACGACTTTTCTCGCTATTCTTGGGTCTCTTTCATGATAACCAAGGATGAGGCTTTCGAGTTTGTTCGAGACTTGATCTTGAGGTTGAAAAATGAGCTACCCCAGGCCATCCGAGCGATTCGCAGTGATAATGGCACAGAATTCAAAAACACTCATTTTGACACCTTTTGCAGTGAGCACGGGCTTGAACACTAGTATTCTTCTCCCTACACTCCACAGCAGAATGGAGTTGTAGAACGGAAGAATCGGACGCTGGTTGAGATGGCGAGGACGATGCTCGACGAGCATAGGACTCCTCGAAAGTACTGGGCTGAGGCAGTCAATACAGCTTGTTATGTGTCCAACCGTATTTTCTTGCGTGCATTCATGCACAAGACTTCTTATGAGTTGCGATTTGGACACCAGCCCCGTGTTGACCATCTCAAAGTTTTCGGTTGCCGGTGCTTTGTGCTGAAAGAAGGAAATCTTGATAAGTTTGAGTCTCACTCGTCTGACGGCATTTTTCTCGGTTATGCATCTCATTCCAGAGCATACCGTGTGTTGCTTATTGATTCTAACATCGTCAGAGAGACTTGTGAAGTCACTTTCGACGAGACTGCACCATGCAATGCTTCTGTCTTTGAAGTTGCAGGAGAAGATGAGCTCGGCACCTCCATCTTTGAAGATGAGGAAGAAGAAGTTGCGGAGGGTGATGCTGAGGCTACCACGCGAGCTGTGGACCCAGTCGCCTCTGCCACGAGCTCGGACGATGATGACGGCCCCGATCCTACTACGTCTACTTCTCGGGGGCCAGTCGAGCAGGTGACTCAGCCTTCCCCAGCTGCACCTGAGGAGGCACCAGTTTTGGTTGAGGAGGAGGCGACTTCTACAAGGGAAGCACCGCGACACATTCAGCGTCGTCATCCACCTCAACAGATGCTAGGTGACCTCAATGAGCGAGTCACACGATCCAAGGTAACAAGTATCGCTGGCCTTGCTCATTCAGCGTTTGTTGCCTCTTTTGAGCCCAAAGATATTGGACATGCTCTTTCTGATTCTAATTGGGTCAATTCCATGCATGAGGAACTTGAAAATTTTGAAAGAAACTAAGTTTGGGTTTTAGTCGAGCCTCCACTTGCTTGTAATCCCATCGGAACGAAGTGGGTTTTCAAAAACAAGCAAGGTGAGGATGGGTTGGTTGTTCGAAACAAGGCTCGTTTTGTTGCCCAGGGGTTTTGCCAAAAAGAAGGGATTGATTTTGAGGAAACTATTGCCCCTGTTGCTCGTTTGGAAGCGATTCGAATCTTTCTTGCATTTGCTGCTTCTAAGAGTTTTAAAGTTTTCCAAATGGACGTTAAATCTTCCTTCTCAAATGGTTTTATCGAAGAAGAGGTTTATGTGAAACAACCCCCTGGTTTCGAAAACCCAAAGTTTCCAAACCGTGTTTACAAACTTCAGAAAGCACTTTATGGTTTGAAACAGGCACCCAGAGCTTGGTATGATAGATTGAAAACTTTTCTGCTGGCTCAGGGTTTTAAAATGGGATGTGTGGATAAAACTTTGTTCCTCATGCGGTCTGGCAATGATTTCCTATTAGTTCAGTTATACGTGGATGATATTATCTTTGGTGGCTCTTCTCACGCTCTTGTCTCCAAGTTTTCTGAGCAGATGTCCAGGGAGTTCGAGATGAGCATGATGGGTGAGCTGCAGTTCTTCCTCGGGCTGCAGATCAAGCAAACTCGTCAGGGCATGTTCGTCCATCAAGCGAAGTACACCAAGGACTTGTTGCGGAAGTTCGACGGCGCTTGATGAGGACTTGGACGGCAAGGCGGTGGACCAGAAGGAGTACAGGAGCATGATCGGCTCCCTCCTGTACCTAACGGCGACGCGGCCAGACATTCAGTTCGGCGTCGGCCTCTGCGCACGGTATCAGGCTTCGCCGCGCACCTCCCATAGGCAGGTGGTGAAATACATCTTCAGGTATTTGAAATTCATCCTTGAGTTTGGTCTCTAGTACTCTGCGGATTCTTCTCTGGTTTTGGTGGGCTTTTCTGATGCCGATTTCGGTGGGTGTCGGTTGGATCGCAAGTCGACATCCGGCACTTGTCAATTTCTCGGTACATCTTTGGTGTCTTGGTCCTCTCGCAAGCAGGCTAGCGTAGCGCTTTCTTCCACAGAAGCTGAGTATGTTGCCGCTGCTAGCTGTTACTCCCAGATCCTATGGATGAGACAAACCTTGCAGGATTATGGACTGAGTTATGATATGGTTCCCATTTTCATAGACAATATGTCTGTTATTAGCATTGCAAAGAACCCTGTCCTACACTCCAGAACCAAACACATAGATATCCGGTTCCACTTCCTGCGAGATAACCATGAGAGAGGACACGTAGACTTGATCCATGTCCCTTCAGAGAGGCAAACCACAGATATCCTAACCAAACCTCTTGAGCAGGACACCTTTGCTCGCTTGCGAGGGGAGCTTGGGGTTTGTTACCCCTTTTGATCGCTGACTTTTCTTTGGTTAGCTTTGTAGGTCTTGGTTGTTTTTCTCTTTGTTTTCTAGGTTTGGTAGTTGCATTGTGCATATGCATTGTACAATTATGCATTTTGCATTGCTTCACTTGCACTAGCATTCTTGTATACATTGCTATGATCTTCTAGTGCTTGCTAGTGTGAGTTTATAAATGTGATCATGTATAGCTTGCTCCACTGTGTATATGACATCATCTGAGTTAAGCTATTTTGATTTGAAAATTTGAAAACATGGTCACCCTGTCTTGACTACTAGCATGTTAGGGCGTGTTGATATGCTTTGCTATCTCATTCATGCTAGTGTAGCCCTTCATTCAGCAATTCATACGTGACATGATCTAAAATTGATAAAATTGCTTGAATTGTGCTTGAAATGGATTGGAAAGATCCAGGTGGGATTGCTTGTCGCACTGATCGAGCTTTCGGGATGGCTCACTTTGCACTTGTGAGAACCCGGGCAAGGCTATGCATGACTGAAACGAGTGCCTTAAGCTTCTGATTGTCTTTGGCATAGGCTTGGTCTCGTTGCTAAGTAAAGCTTGACAAGCTTTCAACCCCTGGCATTAAATTGCTTGATATAATGAGATTGCAAAATTAATGTTTACAATATGCTTTGGATGCTTTTGGCCCACCTGTATGAGTTTGATTAGCACTGTCTTTCATTCCCTACTTGCTAGTGCTAGATCAAGGGTGATGCTTTTCTTTCTCCTAAACTGGAACTTGCTTAGCTCTAGACTGATTTGATATACCCTGTTGAGCTACATGCAGGTCTTGTTTATGGATGCACACGTGCTTGTGACTAGTTGTTGCTCATATCATTGTATCCCTGAATGCTTTCACTTACACCTCCTGCATTGCATTCATTGCATAGCATATGTTCAGGGGGAGTTTCAGTTTCAGGGGGAGCTTTAGGTCATTTTTTTAGCCTTGATGTGTGCATGTGCCAACAAGGGGGAGAATTGTTTGATTTTTGAGAGAACCAAAAACTTGTTGTGCACAGGGCTTTGAGAGTGCATACTTTTGGTGAGAGTTGCACTGGTAAGGGGGAAATGCATTCAGTGGGAGTTTTTGCTTTGTTTAGCTCCTGGTTTTCCCTCCGCTTCTAGCATGACTGTGTCGAGCCCTGCCTCTGTCTTTGAGGAGTCAAGCTTGTGTTTGATCGATTGCGTCGAGCCATTGCCCTTGTCTGAGGGAATCGATCTTTGCTTGGTCAAGTGACTTGTTGTTGCTTCTTTCGAGCTTTTGTCACTTGTTCAAGTTCTCTCTTGCTTCTTTGTTCTTCACTATTTTTGTTTCAATCTTGGTTTGTTTGTGGTGTGTGGACAATGCACTCATCAAGGGGGAGATTGAGGAATGTTGAGTACTCTATCCTACTTGTGATGAGTGAATTGTCAACCGTGCGGTATGATCGTGCGCTTGGTCTTTGGATTGCAGGTACACGGGCGTCGAGTGTCGACGGAGAGTTGCCGTGGACGAGCTCGGGCCGGGCGGCAGCTGTGGTGTCCACTCCTGGATCGAGGGCGCAAGCGGCGACGGAAGGCGGGTTTCTTGGTTTGCGCCACAAAACCAAGGAGGCGGACGGCGGTTGAAGACGCCAAGTCGTGGAGGCACGGGCGTCGGTCTCTGGACTGACGGAGGTGACGGGCGTCGACGGCGTCTAGGGCCTCGCTGCGGGCGAGGAGGTGACGGGCGTCGGGCGGCGTCTAGGACTGTCAGAAGGCCGAGGCGGGAACGGCGTCTAGGGCCATGACGTGGAGGCGGGAATCTTCCCGCGCATGGAGTTTTGGCAGTTTTCTCAAAACCGGCCATCTACCCGGGTTTCGCGGACCCTCCAAAACCGCGGACCGGATCTTCATCCACACGGCGGCATCGCGGAGAAGACTTCGACTCGAAGAAAGAACCTCGACCATCGGATGAGTCCCTGTATCTTTTTCCGGTTTTGTCCCTACGGGCTTTCTAGTGTCTAGTTAAGTCTAGGGGTAATTTAGTCTTTTAGTTTAGAGTTAGTGGGGGTTAAATATCTCTCTCCCCCCTCCCCTGTCTCTTTCTCTTCTTCCAGCGCCTGGACAGCACGCGACCTCCCCCTGGCTGGCGTCCTCCTCCTCGTCCTCCTTGCTGGTTCCTTCCTTCTCCTCTCTAGGGTAGGTTTTTAGCCATGTATTATTGAGGATTTTGTACTGAGATTGATCGGGAAAGGAGGCCCTTCCCTCCTTGTGCCCTCCGGGGTTTTGAATTCATTTCGATCTCGTACGATTTGTGCTTGCTTTTGAATGAATACGATTTTCCTTTGTCGATTCTTATGCACGAGATTGTGATGGTTCTTTGAGCTCCTTGAAGTGATTCTAATCCCTCTTGCCTAGTGCAAAACCTCTGGGAATCACGAGCTTTTAGGATTGAAGTTCTTGAAGTGTTCACGTTATAGAGAAAACCCCATTCTAGCTCGGTTTTTCATCGATTCCTCTCAAACCATGGAGTGATTCGTTGATTCTTTCTGTGGATGTGTTCACAAGTCCTTTGTGACCATGCCCTCAAAATTTGGTAAGATTTGGACTTGATTTGATCCCTCGAACATCGAATTTTTGACGAGGCGCGGGCTGAGAAACAGGGTTTTTGCATCGGGCTGAGGTTTTACCTATCACCGGTTAAACCGACGCTTTGAACATGGTGCGTCGGTTCAACCGGTGAATAGGCTGTTCTGCGTTAGGGTTTTCAACCTTGGTTTTTGGTTGCACCGGTGCATTAGTAACTACATGCATTGGATCAACCGACGTTACTGAGGTGCTTGCTGTTTTGCCCGTTCAACCGATGTATAGATTTTTCTAGACGTCGGTTTAACCGGTGCTCTGGGTGATCGGTCTTGCAGACTCTCTGGACAAACTGCACCGGTGCTTTGTGGTTGTGGACGTCGGTTCATCCGGTTCTTGGCTTGTCGGTTTTGTAGTCCCTCTGGACAACTGCACTGACGTTGGTGTTGGATTTTGTCGGATCATCTGGTGCCCTATCACCGGTTGAATCAACGCTGTTCAAACCGGGGCATCGGTTTAACCGGTGACTGTTTTTCTTCGCTGCAGGCTCTGTGTCATCGGTTTGAACGACGTACTCATCTGCTGTGCGTCGGATCAACCGGTGATATATACCTTGCTGTCTCTTGCACAATCTCTTCTCTGCTTGCTTCCGCATCAGTTCACCTTGGTTCCTAAGGCTTTTCATGTTGGTATAGCTCCTTCATAGCTACTCCACATAGTGCCTAGGATTCTAGGATTGGGTGTGCACTTTGGGATTAAGCCGGAGCTTGAGTTTCCAAGAATTTTGAATCGGCTCCCATTCACCCCCTCTGGTCGCCCTTTCGATCCCTCAGGAATGACCGCTGACACTAACCGATTGCCCAAGTTGAGTAACTGAGGTGTTTCTTAAGCGAAAGATGACAAATCTAAGCCATCGGATTACTCAGAATGCGCAAATGAACGACGAGATTACATGGTTTGACCTATGCAAAAATAGATAAGGACATAAGGCAATCAAAATTATTTGAGGAATCACCAACGGCAATCTAGAACTTATCAAGATTATCCAATGCCGTCGTCATCGTTTCACCGGCAATTTGTCAATTGGTAGGCGCACTAAACAGAAAAATATTCGCAATGCAGTAAAAAAGAAAATCGATGCGCGTCGGCGCACGCGCACGCACCTGTCCGAGAACGGCGCCGGGGAGTTTGGCCATGAAGGCGTCCTCGAGGTCCTTGCCCATGGGCGCGGCGCCCGAGAGCACCATCCTGACCGACGACAGGTCGTGCGCCGCGGCCTGGTCGCTCTTGGCCACGGCGACGACGATGGGCGGCACGAGCGGCGCGATGGTGATCCGGTGCCGCGCCACGAGCTCCATCATCCTGGCGAGGTCGAAGCGGCGCATGACCACGATAGCGGCGCCGACGCGGAGCCCGCACATCAGGATGGTGTTGAGCGAGTAGATGTGGAACATGGGGAGCGAGCAGAGGATCACGTCGTCGGCGGTGAAGCCGATGTTGGGGTTGTCGCCGTCGACCTGCTGCGCCACGTTGGTGCTCAGGCTCCGGTGCGTCAGCATCACGCCCTTGGGGAGCCCCGTCGTGCCGGACGAGTACGGCAGCGCCACCACGTCGTCGGGGTCGAACTCCTCGTCGCCGCCGCCGCCGCCGCCGCCGGCGGCGGCCTCGTCGTCGGGGACGCTGGCCATGACGTCGTCCCAGAAGTGGAGGCAGCCGTCGCGGCGCGCGTCGATGAGGACGACCGTGAGGCTGCCGCCCACGGCGGGGAGCTTGTCCACGGCCATGGACTCGGTGAACACGACCGTGGCGCCCGACGCTGCGATCTGGTTGGCGATGTCGTGCGGCGTGGACATCGGGTTGGCGGTGGTGACCGCGGCGCCGGCGCGCGACGCGGCGAAGAAGGAGAGCACGAACTCCGCCGAGTTGAGCATCAGGTTCATGACCACGGCGCCGCGGCTGAGCCCGAACGGCTCGCGCCGGAGCGCCGCGGCGAGGCGGCGGGTGAGGCGGTCGACCTCGGCGTAGGTGCGGACGGCGCCCGTGGCGCCGTCGATGAGGCAGGGGCGGTCGGCCACCTCGGGGAGCCGCTCGAAGCAGTAGCGGTGCAGCGGGAGGGTGTTGGTGATGGCGATGTCCGGGAGCTTGGACTGGAAGATGATCTCCGGCGACGCCTCCTCCACGGCGGTGACGGCGGCGGCCACCGGCTCCGGCGGCTGCTGCTGCTCGGTGGACCCCATGGATCAAAGCAAGGCGCGACGGGCTTGGCTTGCTTCTGCCGAGGTTTGCGTGATTTGCAGAAACGGAGATGATGCCGTGCCGCATTTGGTGGGAAATGACAAATTGCTATAAGAGGTGCCAAGTGTGACCAGCGAGGGAGTGGTTTGTAAAATGTATGTTACTCCAGGGGGTGGCGTATCATTGTTGGATTAGAAGATGGTCCCTGAGCTGTCTTGTCAGAAGGTCAAACCATATCTATTGGCTAACTCAGAAGTATAATTTGGTATTTTTATGTATTTCGTACTAATTTCTACTCTATGGAACAACACCGCAACT
Source organism: Panicum virgatum (assembly GCF_016808335.1). NCBI lineage: Eukaryota > Viridiplantae > Streptophyta > Magnoliopsida > Poales > Poaceae > Panicum > Panicum virgatum. The sequence goes on along the minus strand of NC_053141.1, from coordinate 16,902,736 downwards.
AAGACCCTGTTTGTTTTCTGAGACTAAAATTTAGCTCTATCACATTAAAAAGAATCTTGCTATTTAAGAGTATTAATAAAATATATTTATAGATTCTTTTACAGATAAGTGCTAATTCATGAGACGAATCTAATGAGCCTAACTAATTCATGATTTGATACAGTGATGCTACAGTGACCATCCTCTAATTATGAATTAATATACATTATTAGATTCGTCTCGAAGTTCAGCTCGGGTTCTGCAATTATTTATATAATTAAATTTTATTTAATACTTCAAAATCAAAGTTCTAAATAGCCGGCTATAGCTTCTGCTATAGACGGCTATAGCTTCTAGGAAGGACAACCGCTATGGCATTTAACCCGCTAAAGCCAACTATAGCTCGCTAAATGCTAGTTATAGCCCGCTAAACGCGCGACCTTACCGCTAAATGGTTTAGCCGGCGATTTAAGATCATGTTCAAAATAGTAAGATTCTTTTTTATGTGAAATGGTCTAAAGTTTAGACTCGATCCAAAGAACCCCTATCTTAAATATTAAATATGCACACCACCAATGCGCAATATACTAATATGGGAGATATATAATAAGATGACGGGTGAGCGACCCTTTCTTTTGTCTGTGATAAATAAATTGTGATTATCAATTGTGTTCAGAATTCACCTCTAAATTTACCGTAACCTTTTTACCACGTAAGCTCGATCGTGTCTTCCAGCGTGACTAGCTTAGCACAACCATCAATATCTATGCCACACGTGTTTCAAAAAAATATCTATGCCACACGAGTAGCACGGATAAGTGATTAAAACAGTGGTACTGTTGGGGAAATGAGCGCTACGATGGCGATAAATGAATGAGTCGATTATGTAAGCAGGGGATCACGTATCGTTGCCACTAGTAGGCAACGAAGAAGAGTCGGTGCAGCTTGGTCCAACATCACGATCTCGGTGTAATCGCGTATCAAATCCAATCGAGCCCATGAACGCCGGTCTTGTTAGCTCCACGGCATATCCTCATCCTCACATTGCCCTAACTGTACAAGACCCGGTACCATTGACTTCTTCGACAAGACTTGGACAACAAATACAAGCATACACTCCACTCGATTCAAATTATAAGTCATTTGAATTTTTTAATTTAAAATTAGACCACTTGTCTTATTCAAAAAATTTATGCAAACATAGTCAAATTTAAATTATTTACGAAGAACTTTTGTCAATAGAGCTCTGCTACAATGATTGTAAAGTATATGGTACTTTCGGGTAATTTTCTCTTAAATTTTTTCTGACCGTTGATCTATAAAAAATTAAATTAAATTAGCATTCAGTTCCACTCTATTTGGTACTTGGTTCCGCATTTTTGTAGCACGTACTTTAATCGGCATATCCTCATCCTCACATTGCCCTAACTGTACAAGACCCGGTACCATTGACTTCTTCGACAAGACTTGGACAACAAATACAAGCATACACTCCACTCGATTCAAATTATAAGTCATTTGAATTTTTTAATTTTAAATTAGACCACTTGTCTTATTCAAAAAATTTATACAAACATAGTCAAATTTAAATTATTTACGAAGAACTTTTGTCAATAGAGCTCTGCTACAATGATTGTAAAGTATAGGGTACTTTCGGGTAATTTTCTCTTAAATTTTTTCTGACCGTTGATCTATAAAAAATTAAATTAAATTAGCATTCAGTTCCACTCTATTTGGTACTTGGTTCCGCATTTTTGTAGCACGTACTTTAATCGAGGTATCACCGTACGATTCTATTAAATGGACGGCTTTGATTGAAAAAAATCTGTTATTAATAAAGCAAATCACAATAAAAAGTGATATTTGTATAAATTTTTGAATAAAATAAGTAGTTAAACTTGAAATAAAAAAATAAAATGAATTATAATTTAGAATAGAGAGAGTAAATACGAAGACATGAATAAGTTGATTATTAGCCAAATCACCAGCTCACATCGCCACATGTGAGCTATATATATGCATATACATTGACTTCCTGTTAACCACAGTCCTCGGCAACGAGCACGTCGAGCAACATATATATTTACGCCTTATTATAGGGAAAAAAATTTATCGCAGGAATCTTTTCTAGGGTAGGCAATAGAATATCATAACACCATGTGAGCATGTCTAGCAACCTCAAAATAATCTCTGAATTCCACACAACCCCCCGTGTGGTTTTCTTATGTCAGTTTTCAGGCATGACTACTTCCTAGTTCGTACTGGTTTCTGTGTGGGTGAGGGGTGGGGTGGTGGGGGGGGGGGGGGGGGGGGGGGGGGGGGGGGTGGGGGGGGCAGCAGAGTAACTGAACCAGCTTTCCGCCTGTAGTTTCTGGTCAAGTTTCTGGTCAATACGAGCATACCTGCTAAGAAAAACTCATAAAAGAAAAAAACTACTGCATCTACCGGTTTGGCGAAGCCACCGACATGAATGTAGTTGTGCTAAAAATATTGAGTTTTGTTTGGATGTGGTTGATCAAAGTTTACAAAATGACAGAGATCAGCTATTTATAGCCTAAACCTAGACCTCCCTTGCCGATATGACGAGATTACCTTTGGGAATCAAAAAAATAAACCTTCCAAACCCAATGACACGAAAATCTAAAAGATAACTTGTTACATTTAACCGCCAGCTCTTTAATTTCTTAGCTACATCGGCTGCGACGCCCATCTTTGGCCCATAGGCCCAATGTCCTTCATTCTTCCTTCTGATCCCGTGTCGACCCATTTTTCATCAGCCGCCCGCCCAACAGATTGACACGTGCAAAAAAAAAATGGTGTCAACAGGCGCCATACGTGCACTTACCGCTAGCACATGTGCGACCGCCGACGTGGGGGTTGGGGGAGGGGGCATGTGATCAGACCTTTTCTTCTTTTTTTTTTGAGGCAGTGATGCCTCCCATCACCATTGACTTAAATCCAACAGGCACCCAAACTGTTGGTAATGCCCATTTTAATCTGACAGTGGGGCCGCTGGAGTGAGTGAATTTAGCGACCCTAACTCCCATCCAGTTATGTACTTATCTTTCAAACATGTTGAAAATTGAGATATGAAAACAGGTTAATCCGTTATCTCATCATCCCTCATAACTTCACAACCCAATAATTCCTGAAATAAGTCTATTTTACCTACTGACCTATCAAGGTTCTATTTACCTCCCTCACATATAGAACTAGATATTCTACCCCTCGACTCTTAAAAACTGCCAAAATAACCCCCTCGGTTGATTTTGAAGGCGGGGTTTTGCCTACATGGTATTACATATGGACTGTGACATGGCAAAGATACATTTTGAAATCTACATGTTGATGACCAAAATTGGCGGCAGTCTAGATCAGACTGTCTGACCGGTCTGACCAAGCAGTTTGACCGGTCTAGGTGTTGTAGCTGGTGTGGCAAGACCGACCGGTCTGACCGGTCCAAGCAGAGTCCGAGTACAACTAGAGATTTTTATAGATTTAGATCTGTAAACAGGATTTTTTGTGGGATAAGTCCACCCACCCTATAAATATAAAGGGTCACGGCCGATTCAGGCATCCAATCGATCAAATATACAACTTTTATCTTTTTATCTTTTCTCTTTGCCGTAGCTTTTCCAATCTACTACTTGTTGTTCCTCCTTCGTCTTTACATCAATTGAGGGCATTCTAGGTGGCCTGCCGACCCTAGAACAACCCTGCGTGCGCCGGTTCGACAGGTCCTTCCCGGGCGACGTTCATTGGTTTCCTCACCGGTCTGCCGGCGACAACTAGTCTAACCGATATACCCGACCGGTCTGAGCATCAGCGCTGCGTCGTGCCGCCGCTCGCTGCGCGTTCTAGCGCTTTAGTGTGTAGGCTATTGGTACTTTGTAACGTCACGAATAAAATCCGTAAGCGCACGGATACCGCTGTAGCTTTCACCCAAGAGTATTTCAGGGTATCGTATCCACTGGGGAACATGAGTGCACTATCTATGGGTTCAGACTCATCCAAGGACACACACACTGGTGTAGGAGGATAGGAAGAGGGGACTTTCTAAGATCTAGAATCTATGTTTAGAAGAAGAGATCACGTCGCCGTTATACTTCGAGCTACTGGTTTCAACCGGCTTATACAAGCCGATAGCTCCAATAATACGTGCTCTATCTGATATCCGAATGTGGAGGATTACTTGGGCTCGAACAGGGCTGTCACCACCTGCCGGCTACTTCTACAAACTGTGGGACTATCAGACAACAGAGTGGTATAGTCCAGCCTAGACACCACGTCTACGCTATTCCCTACTAACTCTAGAGGCGATCAGGGTTATCCTTTTCTATCCGGAGCCCAACTCTAGAGTCAAATGATACTCTATAAGCATACACTCATGTAATATAAGGAAGAGATAATAACTTGCAATCTAAACTTTAATTCTAAATAAGAAAGTCACGAACACTTGCAACCGAATAAGCATCCGTCGAGGTACAAGCGGAGAAGAGCGCCGACAAGCCCGGTACATCCCCCGACTCCTCCTCACTCTCTTGTAGAGGTACTAATTGGGGAAGAGTGCCGTTACCGGCGCCCCTCCTGAGTACCTCTACTCCTAAACTCCCTAAGACAACTCTACACCTCAAGTGAGGACTCAAGAGAAGAGTGAAATGTGTTGTGTGGAGTGTGTTCTCATTTGCATCCCCTCCCCTTGTATTTATAGGAGGGAACCACCTGCCATTTGCCCGGAGATTGAGCCAAACCGCCATTGGGAACCAACCACACCTCGCCACATGTCATCTGAGAGGCGGTGGGGCCTGTGGGCTGCCACTAAATGCTCGGTCGACCATGGTGGTCGGCCGACCGTGGGATGGCCCCGTTTGCCCCGATCTTTGGTTAGAAGACTGCTAGGTGCCCCCCAAGTCATATATATGGGTATGGACTTGTCTTGAGTCAGATCCTCGTGAACGCATCTGATTCGTCGAGAAGTTGTTGCCTCGGATGCATGACGTGTCACCTTGCTCTTTGGGCTGCATTCTCCTCTCATTTCCAAGCATAAGCAACCTGCACATAATATATACACCAACACTTTGTGGAATTTGTTAGCAATAACTCCTACCAATAGTGTTGACGCTCGTCTTTCATACGCCCATGCAGAAGCTGATAGCTTGCCCTGATGGTCGGGTTTGTATCTTCATGCTTGGAGCCTGTCTTACCTGCATTTTTGCCTGAATTCTAATGTAGTAATATTTCTAAGATAAAACGTGGAATTGGCTCTTTCTGGATAATATAGGTAGGTATGTGGCATTATTCTCATGATTTCAAGCTCCAGTTGACGCTTAAAATAAGTAGTTAGCGAGCGTCAACAAGATCTCCCATACTTAGTTCTTTGCTCGTCCTCGAGTAAAGGCAAGAACTAAGGCGGACCCGACTTCATATGATATGGCACCTGCATATAGATTATTCTAAATTTTATCCTTACCTGTGAATATTGATGTGTCTACCCTGAATTATTTGGGAAGTTGAAGAGCAGAACGGTGTTGACTTCAGTCTCCTCCACTTTCCTGCTATATGACTGGGGTTTTGAAAATATTTTTTGTAAAGACCAACCATAGCTTTACTTCTCCATAGGATCTCTCATGTCGCTCATTGTGTAAATATTCTCACCAAGGCATTACCTCTTTTCATCCTACTTCTAAAGATAGCTTATGTGGATCTCATGGTAGGAGAAGTGGAAGCAAGCACTTGGATCCATGGAGATGACAAATCACACAAATTGATCAAGATTGTGCACATGTGTGGAAGGTGGATGATGGAATGAAATACTCCTTTTATGAGTCTCTCTCTCCTTTATTTGGATAACATGAGGACATGGCTATATATATATATTTTTCTTCTCTTTCTTTTCTCTTTTTTTTCATGGACATTGTGTGTCCATTTTTTTTTGAGTCATGCTTCTTGGGCATACCATCTTTTTTTTTTAATGGCCCATGCCTCATTTGAAAGATACTAGAGAGATAGAGAGAGATCATTAAGTATGGAGTTTTATTTTGTGGATGGATGGAATGGCATAGCTAACTTCTAGTATAGAAGTTTAGCTGGTGGAGTGCACATGATCTTGATCAAACAAGTATGAAAGACATCTCACTAGGGTCACAAAGTTTGATGAAGCTCAATGCAACAACAAGGCACATATGCGTAAAGATTTGTATCATGAAGATCATCATATGGCATTGGTAGGACAAACATGTGGAGTTGTAAAGCTATGGAGGTTTTCCTTTTGATAAAAATTTCCCAGACATATAAACAAAAAAGCAAGGATTCTTCCATCAAACCATATCTCACCAGTCAACAACTTAACAATTATGGGTTCCCTAAGATATAATTCACAAGCTCAGGCTTAGCAAAGAATAAAAGGTATGCAAGCCAATCATTGAGAAGCACAATACCAGAGGATACCTTGAGTTTAATTTTAATGATTAACCAAGATTTCATTTAAACTCATAGGTTAGAGAGAGTGAGGGTTAGAGTGCACAAACCGTCGCGATGAAGATGAGCAGAGCTAGTGCTAGTTAGCCAAACCTGAGGTTCCACTGCCCAATACTAGCTCTGATTCGTCTTGGCTCTTTGCATTCTGGTTCGTTCGGTGTTGTGCACGTGTTGTGGGAGATCTCGAGTGTATATGCTTGAAAGTTCCGAGAGATGTCCCTCACACTTATTCTTGTACCTGGTGCTTATTCAAAAACAAAAATATGGAAACAAACTAACGGCTCTAGTGGTTTTAAGAACAAGATAGCTCCTAAAATTTATTTGAAACAAAAATTTAATCTCACCATTATACTTACTCAAGCAAGGACGAATTAAGATTGCATTAACATGCATATGTTGTGCAACATTAATCCAAAACCTTGTCTTAACTTTCCATTTGAATTCAGCTCATTGACTCACCCAATTGGATTTGATTTTTCTGCAGGGGTTAGTCCATATATGCAACCAATATCTATAGAAGTATTAACTCTAAGAACGTCAATCAAACTTGACACAAAGTCTAGTCTGACTGAAGAGGACATTTTAACCCAAGCACCATACTTGATTTAGAACGCCTATGAAATGTATTTCCGGACACACATTCAAACTAGAGCATACAAGGAAAGATAAAGGGAGCATGCAACATGATTGAGCATCTTTCAAAAGAGAGATGAGCATGAGCACGAACCTGGTGATCCTCGAGCGACCTCGCGGCAGGACTTTATTTAATGTCAAAAGCAGGACATTGAGAGTACTTGCCACGGCATTTTGTTGATGGAGACAATAATGTCGCCATGGAAACTCCTTTTATTTTTTTTCATTTTTTTATAGAGCAAGATGTGAGGACATACACCAATTCCAAGACAAGATATGAATTGAGGAAAAGAACTTACTTCGGGGTACACACATACCTCCCCCACACTTGGAGTTTGCAAAACTTCAAGTGTATGGAGTTCAAGTCTCCTTTAGTTGTTCCTTCATCAAGGCATATCGAGGTGTTGTAGTCGGTGTAGCTCTCATGTTCGTAGGTGTTGCTTGTCCATCATTCTTCTTGATCTTCCCCTGGAAAGGTTAGCGACCAAAAATACCTGAAGGAAAACTATATCCTAGAACATGCTCTTGCTTTTTATTGAAAGGGAAATAAATAAGTAAATAAACAAATAATAGTCCGGGCTATCTCCCGGCAGTGCTTTGTTTCTAGTCATAAGCTCGACCATGATAACTCTTGTAGCCATCATTGGTGATGAGTCATTGTTTCACCACCAATTGTTGAAGCTAGCTACAAGGTTAGTGCCACGGTGCACCCACGAAATCTGCAATGTTTGCGATAAACGTATACATCTACAACCAACCTTCTGAAGATTTTGCAGAAGAGGACTATAAGGTGGTTGTAGTCCTCGTGTGTGCACAGTGCACTAAGCATGCCTGACTCTGGAGTTGCATTGAATGAGCATGGTTTCTGTGGCATCTCAAGAGTGAAACTTTCGTGCTCATTTGTGGAATCCTTTTCTTTGGACTCCAGAGTTGGCACCTCACAAAGTTCCATGGCCCATTGATTCTCCATCTCAAGAGATTCATCGTAAAAGATTATAGTTGCATCTTGATCAAGGTCGAGAACAACATATTCTAGGCCTGCAGGAAGTGGCTAAAACTTGGTCTAGGATGATGATGATCGTTCATCTTCGCAAGAGTGAAGGCTACCCTCCGAGTCGTATTCTTCAGAGGATTCTAAAACTCCCAAGAGAACGGGCTCAGATGATATGAATGGAGATGTATGCATCATCTCCTCGAGCGGGTTTTGCTCGGGAAGAGGCTTAGCCAGAGGATTTTCTAAGCAAGATGTAGCGGTGGCAAAAGCAGTTTCCCTAAGCAGTCCAGCTAGGCTCCCTTGATGAGATGTGAGTGAAATTTTGAGTGGGTAGCCTATGAGAAGATTAAAATCGAGGACATTGAAGATATGAAAGTCTAGGTGTACCTCGATTTTGTCTAAGGTTAGCAACACAGCACTTGCGACCCCCCCCCCCCCCCGACATTCAATAATGTGTCCAAATGGATAAAATTTGAGTAGCTTGTCAGATGGTTTTAGTGTAACATCGCCCAACAAAGTATACGCTAAGTGCCATGGCATGATGTTAATCTCCATGATGGGACTAACATGGGCTTCTACGGTAATTCCTCCTATAGAGCATGGAATGAACGTGGAGGGTATACTCGTTCAAACATCTTTGGAAAAGCATGTTGCTCTATCTGACCATTCCTCCTTTATGACCTCCTCGAGAAATGGTTTATTAAGAGAATTGGTAGGAGAAGGAGGTACCGTAGGACTAAGGGAAGGTTCTGTCAGGAGATTGTGTAATTGATCGATACTGACAGAAGAAAGTTCCTCCCTTAATCGGGCGTCATGGAGATTCGAGGTGTTCTGGATGTTTCCTGAAGGATCATCCTCGAATTGGAAAGAGAACTCCGAAGGTTGAATTTCTTCTTCCTCCGGTGTTCGTGGTTCGGGAGAGGGCTCAACAGATGAATATTGGGATATGAAAGATGAAAGCTCAGATTCGAGTGTTGAGAGACTCTCATGACTCGACATGGATTCCACACGACGGGGTTCTCTTTGGTCAGTAGGAAAGGAAGAGATTTCTAAGAAATTATCCAAGATTGCTCTCCCTTCCGCTGGAGTTATGTGTGCAAACGAACCTCCGGCGGCGATGTCGAGTTTTAGAGCAGACCTCATGTCTAAACTCGAGCAAAAGATGTTCAATGATACATCATCGGGTATAGATAAGTCTGAGCTAGATACCAAAAGATATAAGAATCTAGCCCAAGCTGCACCTATAGACTCCTCTAATTGCTCGAAGTCGAGGACATCAATCGGTAGGGAGTTTATGCGTTTAGTGAGGGAGAACGAGCGACAAAAGTCAGCTCGAAGCTCTTCCCAATCACCGCTCATACTCCCTATCATGAGGGTGTACCATTGTTCCGCCCTCCTAATGAGAGAGAAAGGAAACAATTTCCACCGTAAGACATCCTGTGTCATGCTTGGGATTACCAAGCTCGAACACAGTTCCTCGAATTCTTGCAAATGGTCAATGGGATCATCATTGATTGTTCCAGAGAAGAGTCGCTTCCGAACCATGGCTAAAAAGCCAGGGTCGAGTTCATGGTTAGATGAGGAAGATGGTGATGGCTCAAAGAACTCGCCCCTTAGGGTAGAGACCTGTGAAAAGGATAGCTGCTCCATGGGTAGCGGGGGTTGAGGTAGAAATAAAGAAAAGGAAAAAGATACGAGGATGACTGAGTCTGAAGATAATGTAGCTGCCGTTCTCCGGCAACGGTGCCAGAAACCTTGTTGGTACTTTGTAACATCAAGAATAAAATCCGCAAGCGTACGGATACCGCTGTAGCTTTCACCCAAGAGCATTCCAGGGTATCGTATCCACTGGGGAACGTGAGTGCACTTTCTACGGGTTCAGACTCGTCCAAGGACACACACATACTGGTGCAGGAGGATAGGAAGAGAGAACTTTCTAAGATCTAGAATCTATGATTAGAAGAAGAGATCTCGTCGCCGTTATACTTCGAGCTACTGGTTTCGACCGGCTTATACAAGCCGATAGCTCCAATAATACGTGCTCTATTCGATATCCAAATGTGGAGGATTACTAGGGCTCGAACAGGCTGCCACCACTTGCCGGCTACGTCTACAAACCGTGGTACTATCAGACAACAGAGTGGTATAGTCCAGCCTAGACACCACGTCTACGCTATTCCCTACTAACTCTAGAGGCGATCAGGGTTATCCTTTTCTATCCGGAGCCCAACTCTAGAGTCAAATGCTACTCTCTAAGCATACACTCATGTAATATAAGGCACATATAATAACTTGCAATCTTAACTCTAATTCTAAATAAGGAAGTATCGAACACTTACAACTGAATTAGCATCCGTCGAGGTACAAGTGGAGAAGAGCGCCGACAAGCCCGGCACATCTCCCGACTCCTCCTCACTCTCTTGTAGAGGTACTAATTGGAGAAGAGCGCCGTTACCGGAACCCCTCCTGAGTACCTCTACTCCTAAACTCCCTAAGACAACTCTACACCTCAAGTGAGGACTCAAGGAAAGAGTGAAATGTGTTGTGTGGAGTGTGTTCTCATTTGCACCCACTCCCCTTGTATTTATAGGAGGGAACCACCTGCCATTCGACGGGGGATTGAGCCAAACCACCATTGGTGACCAACCACACCTCGCCACGTGTCATCTGAGAGGCAGTGGGGCCCGTGGGCCGCCACCACATGCTCGGCCGACCATGGTGGTCGGCTGACCGTGGGCTGGCGCCGTTTGCCCCAATCTTTGGTCAGAAGACTTCTAGGTGGGCCCCCAAGTCATATATATGGGTATGGTCTTGTCTTGAGTCATTTTTGGTGCTTTGGTGGGCCCGTAGATCCTCATGAACATGTCTGATTCGTCGAGAAGTTGTTGCCTCGGATGCATGATGTGTCACCTTGCTCTTTGGGCTGCATTCTCCTCTCATTTCCAAGCATAGGCAACCTGCACATAATATGTACACCAACACTTTGTGGAATTTGTTAGCAATAACTCCTACCACTAGTGTTGACGCTCGTCTTTCGTACGCCCATGCAGGAGCTGATAGCTTGCTTTGATGGTCGGATTTGTATCTTCATGCTTGGAGCCTGTTTTACCTGTTTTACCTGTATTTCTGCCCGAATTCCAATGTAGTAATATTTCTAGCTCTTTCTGGATAACATAGGTCGGTATGAGACATTTTTGCTGGTTTACTTGATTTTCATAAAGCAAAGCTAGAGGGACAAGAATTTCTAGATGTTAGTCAAGTCTTACAAAAAGCTCTAGCTAATGAAAGCCGAGCTAAAGCGGCTAGAGATTCTCAAAAGCCCCATGAAAAACCTAATCATCCTATTTATGGTCTTGGATCTAATTCAAATTGTTCGGATGATGAAGGCAAAGATGTTTACACTGCTGAATTTGTTTGGCCTTCCAATGATAAACCTTGCATTTGTGGTTCTCTTAAGCCGATTCACAAAGATCGGCAAGAAAGATTTACTTTTGTTGTGTCTAAATGTGAGAGAATATTTGATGAATTATATAAGAATGGATACATCAAGATGTCGCATACTATACCGCCGCCTGAAGAATTAAAATGGTGAGCTTACTGCAAGTTTCATAATACTTTTTATTATGCCACTAATGATTGCAATGTACTTCGGAGACAAATTCAATCGGCTGTTAGTGAAGGCCGAATAATTGTTCCACAAATGAAAGTTAATCAGAATCCCTTTCCTGCACATACACATGTGCTTGAGTTGAATAATCCCAAAGTGTTAATTCGGCCAAATCAAGCCAAATCAGCAAAAGGAAAAATATAATTATTGGTGAAGAGAGATCTGAGCTTTCAAAATCTTACCAGGAAGTCCCAGCAAAGAAATTCCCTGTAGATTCATTGAAGAATTCAAAGCTCGGGCGGCAAAAGCAGAAAAAAAGGAGTCGAGTCTGCAGAGACCGGTCTAACCAGTTTGGAAACCGGTCTGACCGGTCGCTCTGGGAATTCTAGAAAAAATTCCAGAAACAAAAGGGAAAAAGAAAGGCCGATTTTTAAAGAACTCTTGGCTAAATATGAGAAGAAAGGAGTCATCCAGAAGCAGAAGAGACAACAGAATAAAGTCAAGGATACAAAGTCACCATCAAAGCATCAAGAACAATCGGATCCTCGTCCAAGTCAAGGTGATTATACTCAGTCGTATGCATTTGGTAAGCTGATTGCTCCATGGTATTGCTGGTATCCTTGTTATATGTCTTTGGATTATAGTAAAATGCACATGAAGTCGTATTACATTTATTATCCTCCTATATATATATCCAAATTGTGCTTCATAAAGACCGATTAGTGATAATCTGGTCAAAAGAGACATAAATTGTAGCAAAGAGTGTGAGAAGGACATAAAACAAGATTCAAAATATTTAATGCCGAGGTGGTGTCCCGCAAGCTTGTTTCATACTCAAAAAAGAAGATTACAACATTTACCCAATGTTGAGGTCATGCCAACAAGGTCAGTAACTACAAAGAAGATATAGAAGCCAAAGCAAGTTGTTTCGTTGTCAACCTGAATTAAAAAGCAAGTTATGGCTGATAGTTTTTTTTGTCACCCTTAGTATAAAATATGGCTGATGCTTTTATTCATCGTCATTAGACAATTTTGGACCAGAAAAGTGTTCTTTGGCACGCAAGCTTTGCCAAAGAACATGGGGGCATATGTTGACGACCAAAATTGTCAGCAGTCTAGATCAACCGGTCTGACCAAGCGGTCTGACCGGTCTAGGTGTTGTAGCTAGTCTGGCAAGACCGACCGGTCTGACCAGTGGATCTGACCAGTCTGATCGGTCCAAGAAGAGTCGAGTATAACTAGAGATTTTTATAGATTTAGATCTGTAAATAAGATTTCTTGTGGGATAAGTCCACCCCACCCTATAAATATAAAGGGTCACGGCCGATTCAGGCATCCAATTGATCAAATATACAACTTTTATATTTTTATCTTTTCTCTTTGCCCTAGCTTTTCTAATCTACTACTTGTTGTTTCTCCTTCGTCTCTACATCGATTGAGGGCGTTCTAGGTGGCCTGCCGACCCGAGAACAACCCTGCGTGCGCCTGCCCCGACGGGTCCTTCCCGGGCGATGTTCGTTGGTTTCATCGCCGGTCTGCCGGCGACAACTAGTCTGACCGGTATACCCGGCGACAAAATAAATCGTCTGCCTTGGCCGGTATTCCTAAACCTGGCGAAATTGATGCTGCCAACATCAAGAGGCCGATTTTTCAGCAACTTTCAACCGAGCATCAGAAGGTTCTTGATGACATCCAAAAAAAGATCAGAAAAGAGAAGGAGAAGGAGATTCAGAGGCTGGAAGAAGAAGCCATGAAGCAATACATCTCGCACTTCTCCATCGACCGACAGGGGAAGGTTACAAAGGATGATGCCTTCAACTCTTCTCAATTTGAGGTAAAATTTGATGTGAATAAACAGCCTGCTCTTGATTCAGAAGTAACTAATATGATAGATAGTGCTATTGCTTATCATGTAAATAATAAGTTGGAATTTATTGGTCAAAATATGCATGATATGTTTGATGATCTCTTTAGCCGAATTGAAATACATCTTGGTATGAAATCTGTCAGTAATAATGCATCTACATCAAATACCGATAAGACAATGGGTGGATTGGTTCAAAAAAAAAGACAATGGGTGGTTCGGCTAGCGGTAGAATTCCAACTAATAATGCTATTGTGAGTAATTCGGCTAATCAGCATAGCCGAATTAATTATAATGCATCACCTAATACAATTGTGCCATATGGGGCAGCAAGTTCGTTGCGACATTCTACACCGCCGAACTTTGCTCAACCTAGTAATACACCGATCACTAATCTGCCAAATGTTGATGATGTTGGATCAGGTAGTATTAAGGATGAGGTGATTAAGATATTTCGGCAAACATTTGGTATAGAACCTAAAATCAAATGCCGATCATATCAAAGACTATAATTCCTAAATTTGTTAAATTCACTGGTAATGATAGTAGAACTACATTGGAGCATATAGGTCAATTTATTATACAATGTGGTAAAGCTAGTACTAATGATATTTACAAATTGAGGTTGTTTCCTTTGTCTCTATCGGCTGCTGCTTTTATTTGGTTTATTTCATTGCTGCCCAATTCAGTTTTCACTTTTGCTGATTTAGAGCAAAAATTTCATGATTATTTCCTTTACTGGTGAAACTGAATTGAAATTGTCACATCTTACATCGGTTAAACAAAAGATACATGAAGGTGTTTCTGAGTATATTAGAAGGTTTAGAGATACTAGAAACCGATGCTATAATTTGACAATTTCTGATAGAGATTTAGCTGATCTAGCTTTTGCTGGTTTACTTGATTTCCATAAAACAAAGCTAGAGGAACAAAAATTTCTAGATGTTAGTCAAGTCTTACAAAAGATCTGGCTAATGAAAGCCAAGCAAAAGAGGTTAGAGATTCTCAAAAGTCCAATGAAAAACCTAATCATCCTGTTTATGTGCTTGGATGTGATTCAAATTGTCTGGACGATGAAGGCAAAGTTGTTTACGCTGCTGAATTTGTTTGGCCTTCCAATGATAAACCTTGCATTTGTGGTTCTCTTAAGCCGATTCACCAAGATCGGTAAGAAAGATTTACTTTTGATGAGTCTAAATGCGAGAGAATATTTGATGAATTATATAAGAATGGATACATCAGATGTCGCATACTATACCGCCGCCTGAAGAATTAATGTGGCGAGCTTATTGCAAGTTTCATAATACTTTTTATCATGCCACTAATGATTTCAATATACTTCGGAGAATATATTGATGACCAAAATTGGCAGCAATCAAGATCAACTGGTCTGACCGGTCTAGGTGTTGTAGCTGGTCTAGCAAGACCGACCGGTCTGACCGGTGGGCCTGACCGGTCTGACCGGTCCAAGAAGAGTCTGAGTACAACTAGAGATTTTCATAGATTTAGATATGTAAACAGGATTTCTTGTGGGATAAGTCCACGCCACCCTATAAATATAAAGCGTCACGGCCGATTGAGGCATTCAATCGATCAAATATACAACTTTTATCTTTTTATCTTTTCTTTTTGCCCAAACTTTTCCAATCTACTACTTGCTGTTCCTCCTTTGTCGCTACGTCGATTGAGGGCATTTTAGGTGGCCTGCCGACCCTAGAACAATGTTGACATTTCTTAGCGCAATTACTAGGAATGGTTAATCCTTAGCAACAGCGCCAGAAATGCCTGTTGGCAGTCCTTAGTGCAATCACTAGAAATGAGGGCGCCGAACCCATCCTAGTAGCTGCACCCAAGGGGTGCCACTCTCGTGGTATAATCAATATGATTACAGATGGATCCGCAAGTGCACGGATATACCATTGTAGCATTTCACCCGGAGAGTAAGGGTATCGTTATTTATTTGTGTTCCAAAGGACGGCAGCAGCAAAGGTATTGTACTCAACATTAACCATGACATTGTGCCTCAAGCAATAGGCAATACTCTAACAGGGGTAAGTACAGATAAAGAATAAGCAAGGGTAATGCAACACAGCACACATCCACACTCCAAGAGGAAGGAATAAAGGAGAGAAACTATAAAACAAAGAACTACTCTATCCTACGTCAAGTCAGCTGGAGCTTAGGCTAGGTTAGGTGTGCTAGTGCTTCTATCCAAAGCTAGGGTCATGTTAGATCATGGTTAGGACTGCAGGTGCCAGGAAAATGAGATAGCGGGGAGAAGGTCCCGCACCAGAGTACATCCAATCCCGTTACCTCTTTGCATGAACTCCTACACCGAACCCGAACATTGGGGAGTACTCTAAACGCAACACCGCTGTTACACCGGACGGACAGGGCTGTCACCACCTGCCGTCTACCCCAGTCACACCGTGGAGCACGGTCATATCTGAAGGATCCCGCATACCCGAGCACCACGCTCGTGTATGAAGTCACTACTCTAGTGCCCCCAGTTCTCCCACCCTTCGGATGGACGAGTAAAACACTAGAGCAAGCCCGAAAGCACAACGAATCTCTATCCATACCCGGATCATCTAGCCTAACCAAGACCGTAGCATAACTTATGAACGAACTAAGCATGGATTGATAAACTATCAAGATAGCAAAGCAACCATGGCAAAACTCTATATTATGAATAGAAGTCTGACAAGTCGGATACAAAGCCATACCGGGAGCCGAGGATTGCTCAACAACCCCGAGGACGACTTGCTCACTAAAGAGAACTAGCCTAGCTCCACTACTTAGCTAAGAGAGCAAGATAGAGGAGAGCCTTCTTGGAGAGAATGGAATGAAGTGTGTGCATGTGTGTTGAGGGGGGTGGAGGAGAGGCCTATTTATAGCTCTAGAGGTTGGTTTCCCGCCAACGCACATATGGAAGGTGATCAGGTGCCTTGGCAGCCACTCCTCCTTGAAGTGCACCTAGACAGGAACCAGGCCAGGTTCGGCCGACCCAGGGGGTCGGCCGACCCCACCTGGCAGCCTCTCGGCCTGATCTTCTGCTGGATGGTACATTCTTTGATCCTTATCCTTATCCTCTAGTGCATCTTGCGTGGAGGCCCCGTTTCCTCTGACATGTGGGCCCTCTTTGTAAGGTTGTTATGCCAGATGTGATATTTTGCGTAGTTGTATGGCGTCTGCTGCGTGTTTTCGTCTTATTCCGCTCCTGCTCATCTGAAATGTACAAAACTCGAAAACAACTGTGGAGTGAGGTTAGTGATTCAAATATGTGAGTAAGGCATGTAGTTTTTCCTTTATTATTGAGTATAGTTGACGGGTGATAATGGCACTTAAGCACCGTCAACAACTCCCCCAAGCTAGCCCTTAGGTTGTTGATCAGGAGTTGCTACAATGTCGCATTCCTGATTTATGCCCAAGGCACAACCGAGTGTTCTTACCTTTATTCTGAATAAGTTGGCCTTGTTCGCACCATTTACCTTACTCCTATGGGGCTTATAGCATCATCCTCATCTTTGGCGGTTGAGGGTCAGAACGGCTTGTAGAGTACCACTTACCACTCCTTTGTTCAACCGTCAATTCGGAGGTTTTATAAAGTTTTTGAAAAGAAATATTGTAGTTCCTCGGGTGATCTCTTCGATTGCTCAATGTGTTTCATTCCTCACCAAGGCCTTTTTATGCGCCTTTTTTTCCATCCTACTTCTAATGGCTTATTTTTGGTGGATCTGTAGGTATGAAGGATATAATGGCAAACTTGCTTCTCATATTTCGCTAAGTCAAAGGCCGGATCAACAGGAGAAACAAGTCATAAGCCTTGATCAAGATGTGCAAGTGTGTGGATATTTTTGGTGGATGGTGGATGAAACTCCTTCATATGAATTCTTTCCCTTATAATTTTTTTTGGTATGGGCTATATTTTCTCTTTCTTTTTTTCTTTTCTTTTTTTTTGACACGCCTTGTGGGCATGTGGCATACCTTCTATGGGTATGCATCTTTTGTCTCTCTCTCTCTCTCTCTTTTGAAATGCCTTGTGGGCATGTGGCATACCTTCTTTGGGTATGCATCTTTTATTTCTTTTTGTATAGCCCATACATCATGATGATAACTTTGGAGAGAGATAAACATGGTACAACATGGAGTTTTATTTGTGGATGGATGGATGTACTTGCTATCTTCCAGGTGTTAGAAGTATAGCATGTGAGTGGTCGTGTACGTGATCTTGATCATGGGCGTATGAAGTGATTCTCACAAAGGGACACAACAATTTGACAAAGCTCAATGAGAAGACAAGTTGCATAT
This sequence comes from Panicum virgatum, assembly GCF_016808335.1. NCBI lineage: Eukaryota > Viridiplantae > Streptophyta > Magnoliopsida > Poales > Poaceae > Panicum > Panicum virgatum. The sequence goes on along the minus strand of NC_053141.1, from coordinate 16,884,871 downwards.
GTGGAAAGGTTGTTCAAACTTGTAACTCATATGGCTCTGGATGGGAATTGCATATCACCAAGGAACTTTTATTTTTATTTTTGTATTTTTGAAAAGAAATACTCCAGAAATCAAGCATCATGTAGGAGAAGATCATAGCAACTCTTTTCAGCCATATCATAACCCTCAACAACCTAGATTCGAATTCTACTTTTTCGCTACCCATAAGTTTCAAGCTTAAGGTTTGAACATCTAGCCACCAAACTCAGAACTTAGTGAGAGCACAAGGTTGTAACTAGGCATATGAAAGGAACTAACTGTAACACCCTAATTTAAATTTCAGTATTTAATAATAAATTTAATTGGCTTTATTTAATTTTCTAAAGTTTATTATGCTTAGCCTTGCATTTAATTTAATTTTCTTTCACAAGTAAATAAAATTTATTTATGTTCAATATGTTTGTGCATACATGTTGGTGGTTAAGTTTTAATTGTTTGAGTGCATAGGAGTTTGAATTCAAATTTGATTTGAATTCAAATAGTTAGTGTGAGTTAGTTTGAAAAAGAAAAGGAAATAGAAAAGGAAAAGAAACCCAAAACCAAACCAAACCCAGCCCGGCAGCCCACCCAGTCCGGCCCGCACTCCTCTCCCCTTCCCTGTGCCGGCCCAGCAATCCCGCGCTAAGCCCAGTTGGCCCTCCTTCCCACGTGGCCCACATCCAGCGCAGCGGCCCGGTTCGCTCCCCCGCGCGGCCTCGGACCAGCAGAGCGCTTTCCCCGCAGCCCAGCTTCCACGCCCCGCACGCGCTCGCGTCCCATGCGGCTGACATCTCGGGCCTGCCTGTCAGCGCTCCTCCGCAGCACGCGCGTCGCCCGCGGTCTTCCCCTGTCTCGCTGTCAGCCTGGGCTCGCTTGTCAACTTCCGCGTCCTCCTCGCGCCCGCACTCAACGACCTCCCGAATCACGGCCGTGATCCTCGCCGTGATTCCCCTCGAGCCCGCATGCCGAGATCCCGGCCCCCTCCTTTAATTAGCGTCGCGACCCCCTGTGCCCTCATCCTCCCATCCCGCAGCCACCAAACCCTAGCCGCAGCCGCCCCGCGACCTCCGCGCCGGAGCAGGGCCCTGCGCCGCCGTAGCCTCGCCGCGCCGTCGCAACCCAGCCCCGACAAGCCACCACAGTAGCTTCGCCCTGAGCCCAGGACCATTCCCGAGGCCACTGCCCTCGTCCTCCACCTCGACCGCGCCGGGATTGCGCCTGACATCCACCGAAGGTGAGCTCGGCCGCCGTGCAATTGCTCGCCGCCGGTGGCTCTCTGGCTTGTCTGACCCCCTCTACACCTCCGCAGCACAACCCCGCATCTCCTCGACGGATCCAGGAGCCCGGAGACGCCCAGCAGCGACCTCCTCCGGGAGCTCCGCCACGACCCGCCGCCCGGACCTCGCCGACGACCACCCTGTGCACCGAATCACCCCGACCCGAGCCCTAGGTGAGCACCACCTTGATCCCCTCTATCTTGTGCACCGGTTGTCTTAGCCCGTAGCACGTAACAAAGGCTGGAACGCCGGCTTTCCGGTGCTCCATCGCCGCCCGCCTGCGGTGAGCTCACTGCAGCATAGCCTAGCCCCACACATGCTTTGCCTTGGCTTGCAATGGTTCTACGCACGCACGCAGAAGCCACAGCACCTGAATCCGAGCCCCAGAGCCACCCAGCGCCTACGCGCCGGCGAGCGCTGTCGCATAGGGCCGCCATCGCCGTCGAACCCGCCGCTCCAGGCTTCCCCATGCCTCGCTAGGGACACCAGTCGATTACCCATCCCGCGCTCGTGCTCTACGGACAAACCGCAGGCCAAAAGACCCGCTGTAGCCCCCAGACCGGCTGCTCCAACGAGTCCCGGTGAAGCGCCGCCGCGGAAACTCAGCTCCGGCGGACAGCGCCGCCGCCCCCTCGCGACCCCGCTTCCTGAGACGTCCGATATAGATCCAATGGCCCAAATGAGCCCCGCGCGCGAGTCAAAGGAGCAGATACCGGTCAGCACCTGCAAGTTTTGCAAAAGAGACCCCGGGTTTCTCTAGAATCAACCCGCGGACCAGTTAGTTCAAATTTAATTCCAACCAGGCCCAGTTTTTTAGCACTTAGACCCCTGAGCTTTTTAGATTTCGAACTCGCAGTCCAGACCCTGTGTTTTTACGTGCTAGCCCTTAGAACTAAGGTTTAATTATGTTTAGGTCCTCGGTTTTTGCACAGAACCCCTAGAACTTTCAGTTTTCTCACAGTTTAGCCCCTGGACCTTGTTTTAGCTCTAGATTTCACGTTCTAGCTCCGTTTTAGGTGTTCTTTATGTCCACGCGATCGTTATAACGCGTAGAACAGTTCTAGCTTAGTTTTGTTTGCTGGTTTTATGTATTGTTATACTGTTTCTTAGTGTTTGCCTTTGTTTGCATGTATGTGTATGTGCTGGACTTGTTTTGGCGTTGCGATCATGAGTAGACGTTGATCCTTCGGAAGAGTACCAGTACCCGGAGCAGCCACCATCTTCACAGTAGTTTGAGCAGTAGGATAACTTTGAGGAAGGCAAGTATAACATGAACAACACCTATCACCTTTAAATACAATTTCATACTGCATTTTAATACTGTATGCCTATAAGCACTTTCCTAGCCACTTCATATCCTTTATATATATATCCCTTTGGTTGCATTTTGGTTAGTTGTGCTAGGTGCCGCGCTATAACACACTTGGTCCTTTTTAATTAATTTGATTAATGGTATATGCAACTTAATTCTGAGAGTGGCCCTCTGTGCGGTGTACTTGAGTGGCTCACGTCTCGTTAAAATGTGTTTTGTTAGAAACATGGTTTAGGGGGCCAGCACAGTGCTTAGTGCTGGGTTGGCCACTCTCCATATGGACAGGTTCATAGAGCGACAACCTGGGACAACAACGCTACCACAAGACTAGAATGGGACGGTCTTGGCTTACTAATTAGGTCATTTTGGTTCGGGGGTAACTTACCGATGGGGCAAGAGGGGGGTGAGCTTCAATGGTCCCTGCACTGCGAGGCTTGGTCTGTGTTATCTTGTACCCCCTCGAGGTGGGCCCCATCATTGCGGAGCTTGAATCCTTAGCGGTTACACCTTACCAACGTGGTCCATTGTAACGGCCTCGTAGTGAGTTTGCTAGTCATCTCACCTATGGAAGTGTGATGAACAACTAGCGTAGCTCACGACTTGTGGGTAAAGATGTGCAACCTCTACAGAGTGTAAAACTGGTATACTAGCCGTGCTCACGGTCATGAGCGGCCCAGATCATCCTTTTGATTAGTGGGGTTATTCTCCTTTGATTAGGGGGGTTCCCCGGGTGGTTTGGTTTGGATTGGTTTGGTTCTCAGTAGTTTCATAATTAATTCTAATTAATTACTATGTAACTCGGGTATGTTAATTTATCAACTTGTAGTAAATAGCTTTAATAAAATTTTGCCAAGATTAAAAGCTAATGCAGTTGAGTCAGCCATCCTTAGAGCCTCATAGTTTGTGTTATACTTGTTGAGTACTAGTTGTGTACTCACACTTGCCTACTCTACTCTTTTTCCCTTGTCCTTTTTGGGGATACTCTACTGCTGCTCAGTTTCCGGCGACGCGGAGGAGGCCACCCGGAGCTACCAGGAGTACGAGGACTTCTAGGCAGTCAGTCTCCCAGTCGACGTCCCTGTGGCGCCCAGCTTCAGAGAGAGTTTCGTACTTGTTCTACGCTTCCGCATATTTGTATCAGATATTTTGTCATTAATGGAATAAATAACATTCATACTCGCTTTATTATATCTTTTTACGTGATATGTGCTGTGATACTACTGTTCATTCTGTTGTATATACGTGTGACTTGATTCTGGCACGTATATGATTGCTCGGTTTATGTCCTTTTGTAAACCAGGTGTTACACTAACAGAGCAACTATTCATCATCTCAACAAGGAAAAAACTACACATGCTTACTACACATACTAGAAAGCAAGTAAATATTTTTTGGGTTTTGTTATCGCCATAAATTAACAGGTTAATTAATGGGCCGCGAGTGAGTTGGCTTAATGAAGAAATTGAAGGAGGCTTGCGAATCGGCTCCTGCGTGAGCATTTGGGCCATGTGGGCCATGTATCCTTAGATTTAGTTTAGTTTGAGTTAGAGATAGAGTCCGATATGGACATGTTAGTTTAGATTGTTTTCCAAGTCTCCGGACAATAAATATGTACCCTATGATATTTGTAAAAAGGGGGAACGTCATCACGTTTCGCAAACAACAACTCTTGGCACACCGCCACCCGTAATTCTAGGGTTTCATCCAAGTAAGCGCCATGCTGCCCTGATCGCTTCTTGCGATCAGGGCAGCGTTGTTCTTGCTTTTACCTTGGTATTACTCATACTGAAGCGTTTTTGATGGCGAGTAGTACTAGTTATCCTGATATTCGTAGCACGATTTTTAGTAGATTCAACGTGCTTTTATTGCTTATCATCTACGAATATCATGTTGTTTCTATGCAGTCATGTTTTAATCTTATGCTAATTCTCGTTGCATAGAATTAGTTGCGCGGAGACAACACCCTGCTTCTTTTCTATCTAGTAGATCTAATCTGTTATGGTTTGTTCTTATACTTAAGAATTGGCGTAATATCTGCTAGTTTAGGCCTTGCAAACGGGTTGGACGATCCGGCGACATATTAGATGCTTTGCCTTGATCTTAATGGGGATTGATCCGGGAATTAGTTTTTGCTTGTTCTTAGGCCTCTTTTCTGGTTAAGGTTCGATTATCTCTTACGCTCGCTAGGCCTAACTACGTGTAGGATGTTCCGATCTAGCAGTGAAGCTTTTACCATCGTGGATTAGATTAGCTAGATTCAATTGAAGCAGCTTTACAGTTATTTGCTTTATCCATTATTATCTGGATATGCAGATCCAATCTGACACCGGGACTCGATCGGCTCTTTAAAGCCGATGCAAGAGTCGTCCCGGGGAGCCGACCACGGCTCGGACTAATGTTTACACGTGTTTGTGTATGGAGACAAATCGTTGCAAGCACGTCCGCACCTTCCTGATCAGGTATAGGTCAGGCGGCACGCCCTGCGTCTTAGAAAGCCGCGGCATGTGCCAGGATTGCGGGCCGTTGACGAGGGAGCAGTGCCTGCCAGCACCCCGACGACCTCCCGGCTCTTCGTGTTGCCTGTCGCTACTCGCCGGTGGGTTTTGACCGACAACACATTCTGGCACGCCTGGAGAAGGCCAGTTCCTGAACGAGCCGCCTAAGGAGATCCCGCACGGCTACACATGCGTGTACATACCTGACAGCATCAGTCCAATGCGCGCGGGACATCTGGTGGGTACAGGAGCTTCAGGAGCAGATGCGGAGAAATAGGCATTGCTAGCGAAGTACGCTACCGGGCCGAGTGCTGAGCCCTCGGCCCTAGGAGTTCTGAGTGTGGAGCAGGTCAGTACAATATTAAGGGACCAGTTCGGCATCCTACCCAAGAGAAAGGCGATCGGCTATTCTAAGCCGTATCCAAGTGATTACGACTTGATCCTGTTGCCACCCAAGTATCGGTTCCCGGAGTTCACCAAGTTCAGCGGGTCAGAAGGGGCCAGCTCTATCGAGCATGTGAGCCAATACCTAACGCAGCTCGGGATGATCTCAGTGTCGGATCCTCTAAGGGTCCGTTTCTTCTCCCAGTCTCTCACGAGTTCAGCCTTTGGGTGGTATACGTCACTGCCCCCAGATTCGATCCGGACTTGGAGGCAGCTGGAAGATCAGTTCCACACCTAGTATCATTCAGAGGCTGCTGAAGCCGGGATTGCCGACCTCGCCCAAGTCAAGCAGAAGCGAGGGGAAAGTGTGTCGGAGTATGTGCAACGCTTCAGAGAAGTTAAGAATCGATGCTACTCATCGCGCATCACAGAGAAGGAGGCAGTCGATTTGGCAGTTTTGGGGCTCACTAAGCCGATCAAGGATCTGGCTTTTCAGTTGGAATTCACTTATTTGGTGCACATGTTGCAGAAGCTCACGGCATATGAACACTATCACCCCGGAGCTGTACCAGGAAAAATTCAAGCGCCATGTAAACATGGCCCAAGCAGATGATTCCGATGATTCTGGCGGGGAACAAGAAGTTGCTGTGGCAGAATGGACTGGGGGGGGCAAACGCCGTCCCGTGCAAGTGGGTCAAACAGAAGGGGCTTGTGAAGGGCTTTGACTTTGATGTGGCCAAGGCAGAACAGATATTCGATCTACTGCTCAAGGAAAAGCAGTTGAAGCTCCCAGAGAATCACAAGCTGCCAACGACGCAAGAGCTGCAGGGGAGGCTGTACTGCAAGTGGCATCACTCGTTCACCCATGCCACGAATGATTACAAGGAGCTGCGTCGGCAGATCCAATCGGCTATCGAGCAAGGCCGATTAATTTTGGCCCAACACACGATGAAGGTGGACAGTCAACCATTCCCACAAGCTAACGTGGTGGAGCTGTCGGATTTCGGACCTAAGGGCTAGAATTTGGCATTCCAGATTAACATGGCAGGACCCATGCGCCGTCGTGACGAGCAGAGGAAAGAGGCTGCTTCTGGCAAACGGCCCCAGGATGAAGACGAGCCGGAGCAGCAACATGTTACTGAAGAACAAGTGCGTCACATCTGCAATCAACTCCCAGCTTCCAATCGGCTTCTTGAAAAATACCAGTATCAGTACAAGTTGCACCGCCGATATGAATCGGAAGAGGAGGAGTATGTGCACCGTACAGGGAGGACGTTGGGGAGGCGCCAGGCTATACGCGACCACTGGCATTGCCCGTTCTTCAGGTACTGTTGGAATTCCGGCATGAGCCGATTTCCTACTATCGATGATTGTATGGAGTGCAGGCCTCGGGGACGCCAGCCAGGCGGGACGTCGGTGTTCCAGCGCTTGGGGCCCAAAACACGTCACTACGACTATATCGAGCAGCCATCCAGGGATGATCTTGAGCTAGAAGGGGAAGACAAGTATCATCATCCACGATGGTGTCCTGACGGGCTCAGCCGCTCACATAAGCGAAGAGTGCAGCGCTTACGCAATCTCGAGGAGGCAGAAACAAGGTACCTCGACGTGCTGAGGAAAGCGCGTCCGGATCTCGCAGAGCAAGCCAGGCACCCGCGAAGGGTGGAAAGGCGCCCTCCAAGGAGGGAGTGGCGCCCCCAAGCAGCCAAGAGCCGATGAAAAGCCATCGGCTGATGTGAATATGGTGTTCGTACTCCCGTCGGAGTTTTGGGCGCCCCAACCGAAGGAATTGGCCATCGCGCAGCTGGATCTTGGCCCACAGCCGATCATCTTCGAGAAGCCCAAGGAGAAAAGCTACAAGCACCTGAAGGGATTATATCTCAAGGGCCTCATCGATGGCAAGCCTGTGAACAGGATGTTGGTCGACACTGGCGCCGCGGTCAATCTGATGCTGTACTCAGTGCTGCGCCGATTGGGTCCTTCTGCTAATGATCTTATCAAGACCAACGTGATGCTCAATGATTTCAACGGCCAGCCGTCGGAGGCACAGGGCGTCCTCAATGTGGAATTGACAGTTGGCAGCAAGACTGTCCCTACCTCGTTCTTCATCGTCAACAGTAAGAGTACGTACTCAGTGCTGCTTGGGAGGGATTGGATTCACGCCAATTGTTGTGTTCCATCCATGATGCACCAGTATTTGGTCCAATGGGATGGCGATGAAGTGGAGGTGGTCCGTGCAGATGACTCCAGTGAGGTTTCGCTTGCAGACATGAACGCCTGGGACGCGGAAGGGCAAGAGCCGATCTCAGGGATCGCGCTGGAAGACTGTGATCGGATCGAAGAGACAAAAAACAGATTGAGGCTGGTCTTATCCACTGGCCTCACAGAATAAATACATCTTGGCACGCTACGGAGCCTAGCAGGTTTAGAGAGGCCGGTCCCGGCGATCGGCCCCAAAAAATAGTCAATCCTTGTTTAGAGTCGAAACTGTTACATTGCGGACAGACTTTAGCCTGCTCTGGCAGTTGGTTAATTAATGAGCATTCAGTCTCGAGGGGTAATATAGAGACGGCCGGCCCATGCGGTCGGCCGAAAATTTCCTTTTGTCATCTCCCCGTGTTTCCTGTTGATGTGGCAGATGATGACGAGTCGCCTGCGTCCACAGTTGATTTTACAGGCGACGGCAAGTTGGGGTACGGGTTTACATCAGCTGACGATTTGGAGGAAGTTGATATTGGTCCCGGGGATAAGCCGCGACCAACATTTATCAGCAAGAAGTTAGACCCGAGCCAGTGTGAGCCGATGATAGCACTGTTGAAGGAATACCGGGATTGTTTCGTGTGGGAGTATACTGAATGCCTGGTGTGGATAATAGCATCGTCGAACATCGGCTCCCGCTTAAGAAAGGATTTCGGACGTTTCAACGAGCAAGTCAGATGAAGGCTGAAGTCCTGGAGGAGGTCAAGAAAGAGGTGCAAAAGATGTTAGACGCAGGGTTCATCAGGCCATGTAGGTATGTAGAATGGATCTCCAGTGTGGTCCCTGTACAGAAGAAGGATGGCCGATGGAGAGTCTGCGTGGATTTCAGAGACCTCAACAGAGCAACGCCAAAGGACGAATATCCGATGCCCGTTGCAAGTAACATTGATCAACGCCGCTGCCGGTCACAAAATGCTGAGCTTTATGGATGGTAATGCCAGCTACAATCAGATCTTCATGGACCTAGAGGATATAGCAAGACCGCGTTCAGAGTACCAGGCGCGGTCGGCATGTTCGAGTACTTGGTTATGACCTTTGGATTGAAAAACGCCGGTGTAACGTATCAACGCGCCATGAATTACATTTTTCATGATCTCATCGGCAAGTTGGTAGAAATCTACATTGATGATGTCGTGGTCAAGTCCACATCGGCTGGGGGGCATCTGGAAGATTTGCATAAGGTTTTGGAGCGGACTCGGAAGTTCGGGCTCAAAATGAACCCGAAGAAATGTGCCTTTGGCGTATCGGCCGGTCAGTTCTTAGGATTCCTGGTACATGAGCGAGGAATCGAGATCGGCTTGAAGAGTCAAGAAGCGGTAAAGACAATGAAGCCGCCTACTATGAAGAAGGAGTTACAGAAGCTCATCGGCAAAATCAACTTTGTCAGAAGATTTATCTCCAATCTGTCTGGGCGTATCGAGCCGTTCATGGGTCTGGTGAAGGTCAAGTCCGAGGATAAGTTTCACTGGGGGGCAGAACAGCAGCAGGCTTTGGATGAAATCAAGGAATATTTGTCGAAGCCTCCAGTATTGGTTCCGTCTCAATAGGACAAGCCTTTCTACGTGTACCTGTCCATGGGTGACACTTCCATCACCTCGGTTCTGATCCAGAAGCATGACGATCAAGATAGGGTTGTCTTCTACCTCAGCAGGCGCATGTTGGATGCCGAGACCAGGTATCCTGAGATTGAAAAGCTTTGCCATTGTTTATTCTTTACATGTACAAAGCTTTGGCATATTTTGCTCTCGGCGGAAACAATCGTCATATGTAAATCGGATGTCATCAAGCATATGTTGTCGGCTCCTATTCTAAAAGGCCGACTAGGAAAATGGATGTTTGTGTTGTCAGAATTCGATATCCGATATCAACCTGCAAAGGCAGTCAAGGGACAGGCACTGGTGGATCTCATTGCAGACAGGGACAACACTGACGTGTCTGCTCTTTTTGTATGTGCATGTGCCATGTTTTTTGATGGATCGGCTTGTGATGATGGGTGCGGCGTAGGAATTCTTTTGGTATCGTCTCGTGGGGCGACTTATTCTTTTTCCATCAGGATGACTACTCCGTGCACCAATAATTTAGCAGAGTATGAGGCCGTTCGCAAGGGGATGGAATTACTCCTGGAAGCTGGTGCAGAAGCGGTGGAAATATTTGGGGATTCGAAACTGGTGATTTCTCAGCTCACGGAGGAATATAAATGTGAGAGCGAGGCTCTTTTTCCGATATGGATGCAGTGCCATGAGTTGATGTCACAATTTAGGTACATTAATTTCCACTGGATACGAAGGACTTTGAACAGTGAAGCTAATGACTTGGCATAGATGGCATCCGGATACAAGGAAATAGCCGATGGGGTCGATGTAGTGGTTCAGTTTCTAGAGCCTGGAGACTAGAGAGCTGATATCGTCAATTATTTGAAGGATTCGGCTTGGGGGGCACCCAGAAGGATAAGACTCAAAGCTATGAAGTATGTTCTGATAGGGGACGACATGTTCTACTGGACTTTGGAAGGACTGCTGCTTAAATGTTGGGGGCCTTCGGAGTTGAATCGGCTCTTGCATGAGGTTCATGAAGGAGCCTGCGGTACTCATCAATCGGCTCATAAGATGAAATGGCTGGTTAGACAATCGGGATATTACTGGCCTACCATGCTTGAGGACTGCTTTAAATATTACAAGGGATGTCAGGCATGTCAGAGATTCGGCAAGATTCAGATGGTGCCGGCATCAGTAATGAATCCTATCATTAAGCCATGGCCGTTCAGGGGTTGGGCCATGGATATGATTGGCCAGATTAACCCGCCATCTAGCAAAGGTCACGAATGGGTGTTAGCTGTCACGGATTATTTCACAAAATGGGTGGAGGCGGTACCCATGAGGTCGGTGGCATCGAAAGATGTGATCAGTTTCGTTAAAGAGCACATCATTCATAGGTTTGGGATTCCTCAGACCATTACGACCGATGGAGGATCGGTCTTTATATCGGAGGAATTTAGAAAGTTTGCCGATGACACGGGGTTCAAGCTAATCAGATCATCCCCATATTATGCCCAGGCTAATGGACAGGCTGAAGCATCCAACCAGAGCCTTATCAAGCTGATCAAAAGGAAGATCGATGAACATCCTAGGCGCTGGCATGAGGTGTTGTCAGAGGCTTTGTGGGCATATTGTATTTCATGTCACGGATCCATCAAGACGTCACCATACCATCTGGTCTACGGTCAAGACGCTGTGTTACCATGGGAGATCACGGCCGGATCAAGGCGTGTTGAGTTTCAGAATGATCTATCGGCTGAAGAGTATGCAACCTTGATGAGCGATAATGTGGAGGATCTTACAGAGCTAAGACTTTGGTCACTTGAGAAGATCAAGGAAAACAAGGCTAAAGTTGCTCGTGCATACAACAAAAAGGTCAAGCCGAAAGAATTCCAGGTTGGAGACCTAGTTTGGGAGGCAGTGCTACCATTGGGAACTAAAGACAGTAAGTATGGTAAGTGGTCCCCTACTTGGCATGGACCGTACAAGGTTGATCAGGTCCTGCCTAGAAATGCGTACATGCTTGAAGAATTAGATGGTGTCAAGTTTCCTGTAGCCGTCAATGGCCAACACCTCAAGAAATATTTTCTGAGCATGTGGGAAGGTGACTAACAAGAGCCGATGAGATCCGTCTGGCTGCATTATAAAAGGCCAACACATTGAGTTGGCCAGAGAGAAAAAAAAACAATGAGAAAGGCCAACACATTGAGTTGGCCAGTAAAAAAATAATAGATAGGCCACCACGTTGAGTTGGCCAGTAAAAAAAAAGAAAGAAAGTGAGAGAGGCCAACACGTTTAGTTGGCCAACAAGTAAAAATTATATGAGAAGCAAAGCAGCCGATGTGTAACCATCGACTTAAGATGTTTTTAATAGATACGAGTTTCAGTTTAACAGGCAACATTAAATGTTTTTTGAATTATTCTACTAGTTCAGGATTCTTTCTATGGCATGGACGGCTTCTGCGCGTATGGTGTCGGCTCTTGCTATGGCTGCTTTGTCGTCTTTGTCATCGCCCATTATTATCTGTTGACTCAAGGTGTTGATTTCTGCAAACTCTGCTCGTATCTACTCGGTTATTTCTTGGGCTTCTTGCTTGGAGTTTGCAATCGAGGCTTTCTCCTCTTGGATCAGTCTCTGTGTAGTGCGGACTTTTTCTTTGAGTTCTGCCAGTTCTTTCTCCAGGAGGCTGAGTCGCCTTGTACTAGCTGAGATATTGGCTTTGGCATCCAGAGTTGCTTTCTTCTGGTTTAGCATCTTGCACTTTTCAGCGATGTCGGCTTTCAGAGGGATTTGAGAATGTCTTAGTTCTATCCTCTATTGTGCTGCTTTCACCTCTGCCCGAAAGAAGGGAAGATGGCCGGCTGGCCAGAGCTTGACCCGAAGTGACTCTGGGAGTTGGGATTCTATCTGCTCGAGGACTTTCTGTATTTCGCTGGAGTCATCGACCAGGGTACTGAGTGGAGCAGATAGCAGATTTTTGATGTGTTGAAGTTGATCCGCGAGGTCAACCGGCTGCTGTGGTGGTGGTACCTTCACTCCAGGGGCGATCAGACCCATTGATGCCGGGTCAAAGGAGAGCAAATCTGAAATGTTGAAGCCCTGTGGAGATATCAGAGTTAGTTTTGGGAGCAAGGTATATCAACAGAGTTATCGGCTGATTTAGAATCGGCTCATGCGATGTTACCTGTTGTGAGGAAGAAGCGATGGTCGGTCCTAGTGTGATCGACTTAGTTGGGACAGCGACAGTAGCATCGGCTATGTCAGCTTGTTCGTCACGCGCCTCTACCGGAGCATTGGGAGTTCCGGGTTGGGCTTCCATCGTCACGTCATCTGTTGCAGTTTCTTCGCTGCGAATTTTTGCTTGGATGATGGTTGGTTCTTGCTGTTTAGGGATTTCAGTTGTTCCGGTATTGACTTCATGAACAGCGGTTCCATGTTGTGATGGGCTTCCGGTGCTAAGGATGTCTTCAGCTGCGTCCTGGAGAAAGGATTACAATCAACCAGAGTATATGTGCATATATATAAAAAAACGTTCAGGAGATTTCAGAGAGATGAATTACCTGGTTGGTGTTGGAGTCTGATGGACTTGGGGAAGGATGTGCTGTCTTTTTGATGACCCGTCTCGTGAAGATCTTCCTTTTCTTAGTTGGGACTCGGGGGGCAGTACTTCCAGAGGTTTGTCTCCGCTTAGAGGCCTACTGGGGTGAGTCTAGCTGAACAGTCATTATCACTTTCTTCATTGGTGGTAATCCCTTGCAAAAGAGAACATCAGGGGCGGTTGGGAGAAAGTGGAATGGCTCCCCGTTATTTGTCATGGGTTCTGGACCATCTTGTTGCTGCAAGCAAGGTGAGCAAGGTTAGCCAAGAGAAATGGGAGAGGGCCTAGAAAAAATAAGAGCACAGATTCAGTACCTCTTCCTCGGGGATTGCATATTCAGGATCAATTTGCTGCAGTAAAGGGCCTAAAGCTCTTCTGAATACATGAGTTTTCCACATTTCCCACCAAGTGTTAAAACCGATTGATGAGGGAGTAAAGGATAGATCGGCTGGTATTGGAATGTGGAGATTGTCAAACATGCTGTAGCATCTTGAACTGGTAAGACCGTCAGGTAGATCGGCTCTACTCTCCACCAAGTGGTGAATATGGAAGTGAGGAGTGACTTGTCCTAGGCCGAATTGCCGAGCTGCTATGACTGGTTGATATGTTTCATAACCTGGTTTGATGATTCTGTTGGAAGTGCTTATGCCGACAGGAAGGAAGCCGGGTCGGATCATTAGAGAATATAGATGCCGAGTGCTGTTGTCATCGGCAAAGCTATCCAGCCTGAAGGTAGATGGATTTTCAAAAGCTTCAGATTCAGTGAATGGAAAGAAGAGGGGATTCTCTAGGCCTTTGTACAAAACTCTAAACCATTTTGCTGCATCTGTTGAGTTCAGTTTACTGCCAAGGAGGCTGAATAGGGCTTGGCCATAGCTGGTGCATCTAATTGGTTTGCCATTCTCTTCAGGGAAGGAATTCTTGGCTAAGCTTTGGAAGTTTGGAATCTGATGCTGGAAGTAGAGTTGTGCCCATAATTGAATGAACCACCAAGGGCCTCCAATTCTGAGTTTCCTTTGGCTGAGCAAGCTACTTGTCATCAAATGGAGACATCTGTATGTTTCTCCGAGGAAAAGCTTGCCTAGGCTGGTGCGGTTGCCATGGGCTAGATGGTAATCCAAAGGAAGGTAATTCTTGGTTGGGGCTAAGGAGGGACCACAGAAGATGAAATATTCTAACCAAAGATTTAGAAAGACTGTGTGTTCCTTTTTACTTACTGGCCCTTTCATTTTCATGTGCTGGTTCATGTAAGTGCTCCAGTTTGTGCAGTCTATTTTAGATGAAAGTTTGAAGGGGACTTCTACCATTCTGTGAGCTGCACGATCAGGGGATCCAATGTCAAGGTCAGTGATCATGGTAACATCTAGCAGAGTAGGGGTCATGGGTCCATGACCAAAGAGGAAGCAGTTCAGAGCGTCGGACCAAAAATAGCCGATGGTTTTCAGAAGGTTTTCATCTTTATCAAGGGGTGATAGTGATAAACTAAGTGCATCAGCTCTGTTCAATTCCTGCCACAAGGGCATATGAGCTTTCGCTACTCTGCTATACCATGTAGTCCAGCTTTCGGGTGGATTAAGCCAGGCTCTTAAGCAGTCGGCCCAGGAATCTAAATCAATGCCTTGACTCACGAAAGGGATTCTATTTGTTTCACAGGAGATTAAATCTGTGGGATTTTCATAAGTTCGTGGGCCAAGACAAAAGGATTTGGGATTGGAAGGATGCGGCAGAAGGATGTCTGACACCTAGAGTTTAGAGATTCAGAAATTTACATATGGTGTCATATTTCAAAGTTTAATTTGTTGGAGGCTTAATGAGTTGAAGAAAGTTAAAAGGGCAAGCAGAATATTACCTTCAAGCTACAGATTGCCGCATCGTCGATTGAAGAATTTGCTGTTTGAGCTGCAGAATCCGCCATGGTTCAGATCTACTGACTTAGGGTTTGGTCATTTTGCGGGCTCTGGTTCGAATTCTGGATGCTTTGCGAGTCTTTGCTCGAACTTATGGAGCGGGATTCTCGAATTACGCTCGGATTTGGAGTGTCTATTTCGAGTTGGATTCAGAGTGGAAGTGGTGTTCTGTTCTTATGCGGGTTGCTTCCAATTTTGAATTTCGTCGGCTCTTGGATATTAGTAAAGCCTGGTGCGATGCCATCAGCTTTTTTGGGAGGAATCCGAGCAAACGAGTTGAAAGATAAAAGACTTCATTTAAAAGTTGGATTTTTACAAGCAAAAGAGCCGATCTTACAAAGGATGAATCCTTCGGCTTTATAATGCTATTCCTACAGTACTACTTCTACAGTACTACGTACATCTACCGCTCATAGGTACCTAGTTCCTACGGCGCTTTGGGCTTCGCGCCGGTGCATCTCCGTCGTTGCTGTTGTCGTCGCCGTCGCTGTCGTCGGCGGCGGCGGCGGTGCTGCTGCCGCCACCGGTCTCGGCGTCGTTGCTTTGACTGCCGCCGCCGCTGCTGTGTTCTTCTTCACTGTCCTCTTCGGAGGACCCGAGGAACAGGAAGTTGTTCCCATTCGTCGGGCCGTCGCCGCTAGAGGAGGAGCCGATCTCCTCTTCCGAGGAGGAATCGGCTCCATCCCAGGAGAAGCCCTCATCACTGCCGCTCTCCGGTTCCTCCTGGAATAGGAGTCGGAGGTCTTCGCCATCGGTTTTGGGCTCGTCGTCTTCGGAGACGATCCCGAAGTCGAACTCCTCTTCATCCCAGTGCAGAGGAGCGAGCGCCTCATACGCTGCCATCGGGTCGTACTCCGGCGTCAGTTCCCGACTCTCAGAAATAGAGTCGAGGGAGGAGGCGGAGGAGCTTGAAGAAGAAGGGGAAGAAGGATAGTCGATGAAGTTGGAGCCGGATGAGGAAGAGATCGCCATGGCTACTAAAGGTTTGGGGTTTTCTGTGCTATTTGGCTTCGGGAAGAAGATGAGTTTGTGGTGAAAGGATTCGATTCGGGGTGAGATTAAATAGTAAAAAATGTGGAAGACGGATCGGCAGTTTCACATTCTACGAGAAGCCAGTTGCAGAGACGTTGTGTCTTCCATGGCGGTTGTTGTGCATTTTAATGGAGCATCAACGGGAAGGTGAAGCGACGGAGTGGTTTTGGAATTATCATTGCCAAAACCAGGGGGCATGTGTTATCGCCATAAATTAATAGGTTAATTAATGGGCCGCGAGTGAGTTGGGCTTAATGAAGAAATTGAAGGAGGCTTGCGAATCGGCTCCTGCGTGAGCTTTTGGGCCATGTGGGCCATGTATCCTTGATTTAGTTCAGTTTGAGTTAGAGATAGAGTCCGATATGGACACGTTAGTTTAGATTGTTTTCCAAGTCTCCGGACTATAAATATGTACCCTATGATATTTGTAAAAAGGGGGAACGTCATCACGTTTCGCAAACAACAACTCTTGGCGCACCGCCACCCCTAATTCTAGGGTTTCATCCAAGTAAGCGCCATGCTACCCTGATGGCTTCTTGTGATCAGGGCAGCGTTGTTCTTGCTTTTACCTTGATATTACTCGTACTGAAGCATTTTTGATGGCGAGTAGTACTAGTTATCCTGATATTCGTAGCATGATTTTTAGTAGATTCATCGTGCTTTTGTTGCTTATCATCTACGAATATCATGTTTTTTCTGTGCAGTCATGTTTTAATCTTATGCTAATTCTCATTGCATAGAATTAGTTGCGCGGAGACAACACCCTGCTTCTTTTCTATCTAGTAGATCTAATCTGTTATGGTTTGTTCTTATACTTAAGAATTGGCGTAATATCTGCTAGTTTAGGCCTTGCAAACGGATCGGACGATCCGGCGACGTATTAGATGCTTTGCCTTGATCTTAATAGGGATTGATCTGGGAATCAGCTTTCGCTTGTTCTTAGGCCTCTTTTCTGGTTAAGGTTCGGTTATCTCTTACGCTCGCTAGGCCTAACTACGTGTAGGATGTTCTAATCTAGCAGTGAAGCTTTTACCGTCGTGGATTAGATTAGCTAGATTCAATTGAAGTAGCTTTACAGTTATTTGCTTTATCCATTATCATCTGGATATGCAGATCCAATCTGACACCGGGACTCGATCGGCTCTTTAAAACCGATGCAAGAGTTATCCCGAGGAGCCGACCACGGCTCAGACTAATGTTTACACGTGTTTGTGTATGCAGGCAAATCGTTGCAAGCACGTCCGCACCTTCCTGATCAGGTATAGGTCAGGTGGCACGCCCTGCATCTTAGAAAGCCGCGGCGAGTGCCAGGATTGTGGGTCGTTGACGAGGGAGCAGTGCCTACCAGCGCCCCGGTGACCTCCCAGCTCTTCGTGTTGCCTGTCGCTACTCGCCGGTGGGTTTTGACCGACAACAGGTTTTTAAAAGTTTTGCCAATTTTTGTTTGATTTTAGTTTTGCAAATTTTTATGGATTTTCAGAATTTTGCAAATTTTTGTTTGGTTTCATGCAAGGTTTTGAAAGCAGTAAAGATAGAGTTTGATACAAAGTACCTCTCATGGGGGTCCTCCCCCAAGCTAGCTTCAGGCTCACTGCTGCTGGTTGGGATTAAACCCAGCCCAACGGTAGTAGGCCCTCCACTCCTCCTAGGATTGCTGCTGTTGCTGCTCTAGGTTGCGGATCCTTTCACCTATGTATCGCTGCCAGTTTTGAGTTGACTCGATGTGCTGGCCCAGCGACTCGTCGATGTTGGTGGTGCGCACGTTCAGCTCGCCCATCTGCCGAGTCAGAGTGGCGAAGCCTCTAGAAGAAGCTGTACGTCACGGGGGACCACTGGAGCTGGAACTGGTGGACCGGTGCCCTGAGACCTGCCATGCCCACTCGGTGGAGCTGGCACTCTATCATGACGAACCTCCAGCCTCATATTGCTGTGGTTGAGGCTGAGGTTGCTGCTGCATGAACTCCTCCCTTCTGGCCCTGCTTCTTGTAACCCTGCCAGGAAGACCAGAAACACTATGCCTACGGCTCTCCTCTTGTGGAACAAGAGGGATGGTTAGCGAACGGCAGTTATACAGATGATACCCCGCATTTGGCAACCAAGCGAAAAGAAAATCAAGGAGTCATCCGGGCCTTTCTTGAGTGTGTGGCCTTGAACCAAGTATGTCTCATCGATCATAACACGGGGCTCCTCAATAAAGGGAACGGGGTTCCCATCTAAGATTCCAATGTTTGATGCGATGCGGGTGATCAAAGAAGTGCATTCAATAGGACCCATCATCCGAAAATTTGTGAGCCATTCCTTAACCATTGCTTGTGCGGGGGAGATTCGGATTTTGTTGACCATGGCGTATAATATCATCAACTCATCGTTCCGCACTGGTCGTGGATCATCTCTTGGAAAGAGAGTGATAGACACCCACTTGTGCATCAAACGAAGAGTCGGATTTTGAATGTCATTGCACCGAGGTGCAAACTTGCCATGAACAACTTGACCCAAAAACAAAACCCCAAAACTCATGTCGACCAAATCTGCGGCAAGCTTTTGCAAGGGAAACTGGCAAGCGCGCGCTAAAACCAAGGAGGTGACTGAAATTTTTCCAATTAAAATAGCCTTCAACTCTAAAAGGTCGGAAAGAAACACCATCGTCTACCTCTCGAAGAGTGCAAAGAAACTGGATGGTGAGGAGACGAGAACCATTCTCCTCAATGGGCACAAAACTATCCCATCCAACCACATGCCAAACACGAGCGAAGTCAATGTCCATACCTGTTTTTTCGAGAAGGTCCGGATCGAAGGCACTGGTATGACCAAAGCTTCGATTCTTGATCATGGCGTAGGCTTGACGCTCGCGGTCATCTTGCAAGTCGAGGTATGGTGCATCATCTTCCTCTATCTCCATGTCCTCGGCTTGCGGTTCTGCAGCTTGCTCCTCGAACTATTCTTCTTGTTCGTCTTTCTCATAATCCATTGTAGTCGGTGTTGGTTTAGGTTCGGGGGAATGATGAGAGCTCGACTTGCCCTGCGAACGAAACGAGCCCAACCTCATCATCCTCTTGAGAGATCCGGAAATTTTCCGCCCTGCACCTCTCACGCTTGCAACAAGAACGAACAAGAACAACTCGATTCGGGTTACATTAGTGAAATGAATATGAAACTCTTACCCAAAAGTTGTTCCTCCAAATATGTGATCAATCTTGCAGCAAAGAAATGAGAGAGAGAGAGAGAGTGTGTGTTCTTGCAATCAAACTTGAGTCAAAATCCAAAGGAAACCCGAGCAAGAATGTGTGAGAGGGAGTGAGAGTGGAGAGAGTGAGCATGAGAGCTCATCACCCCTCTCTCGGCCTCTATTTAAAGGAATTTGGGCGAGTGCACCTGAGGAAGAGCCAGGCACAATGGTCAGGTAGCCATTAGAGAAGGTGGGGCCCAGCAGCCGTTGGTCCTGGGTCGGCCGACCTGTGGGGTCGGCCGGCCCCAGGGTGGGCCCCCTGGTTCCCCCCTTTGGCCAGATGCTTATTCAACGGTTATGAACTTTGGAAATATGGTGCACGGCCAAAAGTTTGCTCAAAAAGATGTTTAAATTATTTTTCCCAAAGGATTTTAAAACTCAGAAAATATTTTGGTCTTTCTGTAAAAAGAGAAAAGTGCTAGAAAAATTCCAGCATGAAAAAAACAATTTTGAAAATTTAAAACATGCAGTGGAGAAAAACAAATAAGATGCAAAGAAAATGTTGAAAAGCGGATGAAACAAACATGAGATAAATACCAATTTACCTTTGGCAAGGGCGCATCGTTTAAAGTCCGACATGCACGACTCCTCTTTGATTATGATTGAGCATCCGTCCTAGGAGGAGCAGCGACGGATTGCTGTGCTTTCTCCGCCTTTTTCATTCTTGATGAGGAGGGTTGACCTTGTAGAGTTATCTGGGCTGGTATTACCACCTCTTCATGATTACCCTCCTTTATGACTTCTTTCACGAGGCCGATCATGTTGTCCTTCTTTCGTGGTGTTACCACGACTTGTTGTATGCCTCGTGGATTTGGCCCAAACTTGATTTTGATCATAGAGCATAGCTCAACCCTGGGCGGAAATGGGAACCTTTCTTCCTTGCCATTGATTTTGAAGCGGATTTCTCTGGCTCCAACATTGATTTGTGCCCCTGCAGTGCTTAGGAATGGTCTCCCTAGGATAAGTGGTGTATCCTTGGAAATGTCCATGTCCAATACCACGAAGTCGACAGGGATGAAGTAGTCCCTGACTTTTACCGGTACGTCTTCTGCAATCCCCTCCAGATACTGTACCGAGGAGTTTGCTAGCTGGAGATGCATTAAAGTTGGCGTGAGGTGTGTGAAGTTTAGCTTGTCGTAGACAGCTTTTGGCTTCACGCTAACGCTTGCTCCCAAGTCACACAAGGCACGGCTGAAGTGTTGTGCCTCGATTGAACACGTGATTGTGGGGCATCCTGGATCTTTCTTATTTTTTGGGGGTTGGTTGAGTATAGCTGTGCTACACTCTTCTATAAGCTTGACAACCTCTATGGTGGGCAGCGGCCGTTTGTTGTTAATGATGTCCTTGATATATCGGGCGTAGGTCGGCACATGCATAACGTCCAGTAGAGGGACGTTAACATGTATCTTCTGGATCATCTCAAGAAAATGGGTGAATTGTTCATCCATAGTTGCCTTCTTGTTACGGGTGGGGAACGGCAAGAAACTGGTCTCAATGTAATCCTGTGGAGCCGTTCCCTTTTCTGGTTCCCTGGTTTCTTCTTGATCCGTTGGTTGTACTTCTTCCTGGGTTGCCGGTGCTTTTCCTGCATGGTTAGGGTGTGGTGGATCACGAGTGGACTTACCACCCCTCGTGGTCACCGCTTTAACATTCTCAGAGACAGGAACAGAAGTAGCTATTTGAGAAAGAAGAGATTCAACCTTTTTATTGAAACTTGACTGGTTTTTAAGAGTTGAAGACAAAGTTTCAAGCTTGACATTTAAACTTTCCATGGATTTGTCATTGGCCAAAAGCTTTTTATTTATATTTTCATTGATTTTAACTTGGCCAAGAACAAGTTCTCTCAAGGGAGGTTGGTTCGAATTGAAATTCGAATTATAAGAAGGATTATAGTTGTTACCTCCCTGAAAAGGTGGACGTGGCTGGTTCCACCCTTGGCCTCCTTGTGGTGGACGGTACCCATTGTTGTTGTTGTTGTTGAGGTATGCGCAGTCTTCACGGGTTTCGGGGCAATCATTCCCCGAATGTCCATTGTTACCGCAGACTTCGCACGTGAAGTGTGAACCCATGGCGTAAACGGGAGCATGGATCAGTTGTTTGCTCCGTTCCTCCATCTTCTTGATTAGGAGGTCCAGCTTCGCGGCAATCATATCCGTCTCTTTGACAGTATGCATGCCTTTTGTACGGGGTTGGAGTCGTTCATCGCTCCACCCCTGATTGGAGACCATTTTCTCGACCAATTCTTTGGCTTTGGTTATGGTCAGGTCAAGAAAAGGCTCCTCCAGCAGCGGCACCAATATTGGCTCTAGATGTCGTTGTGAGCCTGTTGTAGAAGCTTTGAAGGACGAGCCACTCGTCCATGCCATGGTGAGGACAGGCCAGGATGTATTCCTGCAGCCTCTCTCAGGCTTCTGGGATGGATTCCATCCCCGTCTGCTGGAAACTTGAAATTCTCCCGCGCAGAGCATTTGTTTTGCCTAGCGGGAAGAATTTTGCGAGAAACGCCTTGGAGCATTTGGCCCAGGTGTCGATGTCTTTTTCCTTATAAAACCACTGTTTCACCTTCCCCAGGAGGGAAAACGGAAACAGGCGAAGCTTGACAACGTCGGCGGCGACACCCCGTATGACAATGGTGTCGCAGAGCACCAGAAAATTCTGCAAATGTGCATTTGCGTCCTCATTTGGCTTGCCACAGAATAGGCAAGCCTGCACCATGTTGATGAGGCTTGATTTGAGCTCGAAGTTCACGTCCCCGACATTGATGTTGGGGCCAGTGGCCACATTGTCGGTGGAAGGGACAGAGAACTCGCGGAGAGTCTTTTCAGCCATAGCCTCAAAAACAAGTGGTGCTTCCGAAATGGGTTCCTGTGCTGGGAGGATAGCGAGAGGAGGAACGACGCGAGGTCATGCCCTTCTCACGAGCCTCTCTGGATTGTCTGTGTAGTTTTTTAGCTGGGAGAAACTAGTCATACACTACCCCTGTCTTCTTTCAAATAAAAAATAAAAGAAGACATAAAGTGACATTATCCTGAAAGAGTAAAGACTATATCCTGAGTACATGGTCTAAGTTAATATCAGCACAATATCTTTGTTCACATGCCGTCCCCGGCAACGGCGCCAAAAATGCTTGTTGACATTTCTTAGCACAATCACTAGGAATGGTTAATTCTTAGCAACAGCGCCTGAAATGCCTGTTGACAGTCCTTAGTGCAATCACTAGAAATGAGGGCGCCGAACCCATCCTAGCAACTGCACCCAAGGGGTGCCACTCTTGTGGTATAATCAATATGATTACAGATGGATCCACAAGCGCACAGATATACCGTTGTAGCATTTCACCCGGAGAGTTAGGGTATCGTTATTTATTTGTGTCCCAAAGGATGGCAGCGGCAAAGGTATTGTACTCAACATTAACCATGACATTGTGCCTCAAGCAATAGGCAATACTCTAACAGGGGTAAGTACAAATAAAGAATAAGCAAGGGTAATGCGACACAGCACACATCCACACTCCAAGAGGAATGAATAAAGGAGAGAAACTATAAAAAAAAGAACTACTCTATCCTACGTCAAGTCAGCTGGAGCTTAGGCTAGGTTAGGTGTCCCCAAAGCTGGGGTCATGTTAGATCATGGTTAGGACTGCAGGTGCCAGGAAAATAGGATAGCGGGGAGAAGGTCCCGCACCGGAATACATATAGTCCCGTTACCTCTTTGCATGAACTCCTACACCGAACCCGAACGTCGGGGAGAATGCTATACGCAACACCGCTGTTATGCCGGATGGACAGGGCTGTCACCACCTGCCGTCTACCCCAGTCACACCGTGGAGCACGGTCATATCCGAAGGATCCCGCATACCCGAGCACCACGCTCGTGTATGAAGTCACTACTCTAGTGCCCCCAGGTCTCCCATCCTTCGGATGGACGCGTAAAACACTGGAGCAAGCCCGAAAGCACAACGAACCTCTATCCGTACCCAGATCATCTGGCCTAACCAAGACCGTAGCATAACTTATGAATGAACTAAGCATGGATTGATAAACTATCAAGATAGCAAAGCAACCATGGCAAAACTCTATGTTATGAATAGAAGTCTGACAAGTCGGATACAAAGCCATACCAGGAGTCGAGGATTGCTCAACAACCCCGAGGACGACTTGCTCGCTAAAGAGAACTAGCCTAGCTCCAGTACCTAGCTAAGAGAGCAAGAGAGAGGAGAGCCTTCTTGGAGAGAATGGAATGAAGTGTGTGTGTGTGTGTGTGTGTGTGTGTGTGTGTGTGTGTGTGTGTGTGTGTGTGTGTGTGTGTGTGTGTGTGTGTGTGTGTGTGTGTGTGTGTGTGTGTGTGTGTGTGTGTGTTGAGGGGGTGGAGGAGAGGCCTATTTATAGCTCTAGAGGTCGGTTTCCTGCCAACGCACATATGGAAGGTGATCAGGTGCCTTGACAGCCACTCCTCCTCGAAGTGCACCTGGATGGGAACCAGGCCAGGTTTGGCCGGGGGTCGGCCGACCCCACTTGGCAGCCTCTCGGCCTGATCTTCTACTGGATGGTACATTCTTTGATCCTTATTCTTATCCTCTAGTGCATCTTGCGTGGAGGCCCCGTTTCCTCTGACATGTGGGCCCTCTTTGTAAGGGTGTGACGCTGGATGCGATATTCTGTGTAGTTGTATGGCGTCTGCTGCGTGTTTTCGTCTTATTCTGCTCCTGCTGATCTGAAATGTACAAAACTCGAAAACAACTGTGGAGCGAGGTTAGTGATACAAATATGTGAGTAAGGCATGTAGTTTTCCTTTATTATTGAGTATAGTTGATGGGTGAAAATGGCACTTAAGCACCGTCAACAAACAACAATGCGTGCGCCTGGCTCGACGGGTCCTTCCCGAGCGACGTTCATTGGTTTCCTCGCTGGTCTGCCGGCATCAACCAGTCTGACCGGTATACCCGACTGGTCTGAGCATCGGCGCTGCGTCGTGCTGTCGCTCACTGCGCGTTCTACCGCTTTAGTGTGTTGGCCCTAGATTTGCGTCAACACTACTTCACCCCCGATCTATTAATATTCATTCATCTACATAGCTCCCTCGACTATGTAATTGTATATTTTATAATTCTAGTGACAGCTAGCATGCATGATTGATCGAATCCATGGTGTACCATTGAGCATGATTAAGATTCGAGTCTCAAACTTCTCATGTGATTTGTTTAATTACTTCACCAAAGCTACTACTAGGCTTGTGATGCTTTTAAATTGGAAACCCAAGTATCAAGAGAATATAGCCTGTTTGATTGGAACAGAAGTTGTGCCACCAACCCATCAGAAGGTCGTTGGCTACTACTACCTCTCTTCTTAAATATATGACACTGTTGACTTTTTTTGTCAAAACAAACAATATTTATTGAATCAATTAGAATGAGTACCACTAGATCCATCATCAAAAACTATTTTAATTTTAACATGTAAATTTATCAAATTGCATAATATTATAGAAAATTCGAGTAGTCAAATGAATGAAAAAGATAATAATGTCATATTTTTAAGAATAGAGATAGTGTATGTATGAAGTGTATCAAGGCTGGCTATATGGAAGATATATGATTAGATTTGTTTTTCCAAACCCATTCATTAAAGTTCATTAGTATTGACACCCAAAATTGGCAAATACCGAGGTTCGCTAAACTATTCGGACGGACCAGTCAGACCGGTCATGTAAATCGGTCAGACCGGTCTAGGCAACTTTGTCAAATTGCCAATTGGACTGCACCATTGCATAGATCTCATCTAGATGATCGAAATGCATATATGGAACGTCCAATTTGGAGTCTAGATGAGAAAGTTATGCCTCCCGGAAAATTTGCACCCCGGTCTGACCGGTCAGACCGGTCTAGGGCGGTCCGACTGGTTCGGAGACCGGTCAGTGCAGTCCGAAACGCCCAATCCGAGTTAGGAGTTGTATTTCGACACGAGATTTGTTAGGGTTTCGACTCCTAAGGGGACAGACCACCCCACCCAATAAATATGAGGGTTACGGCCTATTGAGAGTATCCAATCGATCAAATATACAATTTTTATCTTTTTATCTTTTCTCTTTGCCCTAGCTTTTTCAATCTACTACTTGCTGTTCCTCCTTCGTCTCTACGTCGATTGAGGGCGTTCTAGGTGGCCTGCCGACCCTAGAACAACCTTGCGTGCGCCTGCCACGACAGGTCCTTCCTG
This sequence comes from Panicum virgatum, assembly GCF_016808335.1. NCBI lineage: Eukaryota > Viridiplantae > Streptophyta > Magnoliopsida > Poales > Poaceae > Panicum > Panicum virgatum. Next base: position 16,859,615 of record NC_053141.1, on the reverse strand, counting down.
GGTGACATTCGTTGGTTTCACCACCGGTATGCCCGGTGACAACCGATCTGACCAGTATACCCGACCGGTCTGACCGGTTTGAGCATCAGCGCTGCGTTGTGCCGTTGTTCCCTCCGCGTTCAAGCGCTTTCGTGTGTTGGCCCTAGTTTTGCGCCAACACACTTTTTGGCGACTCCGCTGGGGACGAGAATCAGGCTATCAGGGCCAATTTGTCAAACCCTGGCAATGCAAAAGAACTACTTGAGGAGTATCAGCGAGAATATGACAGAGCAGTCGAAGGTCTACTTTTGTCATGTTTTTGTACAATAGAGCAAGGAGTCCTTAAGATAAAGGAGTTGCAGCCACCATCCGATATCGATATATTAATGGAGATGCGATCTTCAGGTACTTTATCTGACTTTCTATCTGGTTTTGTCAAGCAATTGATTGATGATGAAGATAGTTCAGTTGCAACTTCTGTTATTCAAAAATCGGTTATTGAAAAGCCGACCAATGATCCTTGCAAAATTTTGCCTATTGTTGTTGGTCAATATAAAATTCGGCCATCTCAAGCCGAATTTGTTGACCCAAATTCCCCTGGCAAGAGCACAGAAACTAAGCCTAGTACTTCTACGCATGGGGGGCAACAAAACAATGACAAAGGTGCCGGTTGCACCGCAACCGGTCTGACCAGTTCTCCAACCGGTCTAACCGCCTCTCTTAGGGTTTCTAAAATTAAATCAAAACCTAAGATGGCTAAGCCCAAAAAACCCGAGATAGGTGTTTGGAAAATAGTTGAAGCCAAAGGCCATAGAAAACATCAAGAAGAAAAGCCGAAGCCTATTGATAGAGAGCTTCCGGCTAAATGCAAAATGCAAATTAATGTCAATAATGCTAGTCGGCCTAAAAATTTCAAGCAACCAAAATTTGCTTCAAAACAGAAATTCCATGAACAGAATCGGCAATGGAGCAATCCTCACATATCAATGTCGTTTTCATCATATGGAGCACCTCTATATGTGCCATGGGAATTTTATTTTAACATGCATTATTCTTATTCTCCATGGCCTTATAATTCGTATATTCCGTTTCCTCCAAGATATTTTTGTCCAGATTACATTACTTATAAGGAATCGGCAATTAAAAAGCCACCACCTGCCAACAATGACTATTTTAATCATAAAAATCGGTATGTGCAGAAAAAGAAACATAAGGTGATTAAATAAGTCTATCATATCAAAAAAGATAGGAGATTAACTAAAAATTCAGATTTGACAGAGGACAAAGAAAAGCCGATCATTGAAGAAATATCGGCTAGTTTTGTTGATCAGTTTATCCCCAATACAGATCACACTTCAAAGAATATAGTTGAACAAAAATCAAGTTCAGCTGGGGGACAAGATGATCTCAAAGCGACTGGTTCTGATGGAACCGGTCTAACTGGTGTCCAAACCGGTCTGACCGGTTTTGACAGAAATTCTGATAGAGATCAATGTGTCATGCTTAGAAGCAAAGGGATGAAGAAGAAGCCAAACTTTGCCAAATTGCTACATAAATATCAGAAAATAGCCGAGAAAAATAAAAATAATCGGTTAGGAGTTTATCAAAGTGAGAATTCTTCATCACCAAAGGCAAAAAGGCATCAATGGTCATCACATTTGTCTTCATCATTTATTCAGTCGATGCATATGCCACAGAACGCATACTCAGGTATAATGAATCCTAGTCCATGGTTCTGTTATAATCCTTAGTTGCCATATTATGACTATCAACATTCGACTTATACTTTACCAAGAAGTTATGATTTATATAATCGGCTGCCATGGCCGTGTCAAAATTTTAGTTATTAAAACAAACTCAGATGTTTAAAAGCCGAAAATAGTAATTTCATGCATGTAGTATTTTCTAGGATCTTGTTTCGGCTACAATAGCATCTTTGAAGAGTTTAAAAGTCAAGGCCGATAATCTTTTATCGCCCTTAGCACAAATATATGACCAATGTATTATTCATCATCGATCTTAGACAATTTTGGTCCAGAGGAGTGTTCTTTGGCACGCAAGCTTTGCCAAAGAATAGGGGGGCATATGTTGACACCCAAAATTGGCAAATACCGAGGTTTGCTAAACTGTTCGGGCGAACCGGTCAGACCAGTCACATAAACCGGTCAGACCGGTCTGGGTAACTTTGTCAAATTTCCAATTGGACTGCACCATTGCATAGATTGCATCGAGACGATCGAAATGCATATATGGAGCGTCCAATTTGGAGTCCGGATGAGGAAGTTATGCTTCCCGGAAAGATCTACATCTCGGTCTGACCGGTCTGACTGGTCCAGGGCGGTCAGACCGGTTCGGGGACCACTCAGACCAGTCCAAAACGCCCAATCCGAGTTAGGAGTTGTATTTTGACACGAGATTTGTTAGGGTTTCGACTCCTAAAGGGTACAGACTACCCCATCCTATAAATATGAAGGTTTACGGCCGATTAAGAGTATCCAATCAATCAAATATACAATTTTTATCTTTTTCTCTTTTCTATTTGCCCTAGCTTTTCTAATCTACTACTTGTTGTTCCTCCTTTGTCTCTACATCGATTGAGGGCGTTCCAGGTGGTCTGCCGATCCTAGAACAACCTGCGTGCGCCTGCCCCGATGGGTCCTTCCCAGGTAACGTTCGTTGGTTTCATCGCCGGTATGCCCGGTGACAACCGGTCTGACCGTTATACCTGACCGGTCTAAGCATCGGCGCTGCATCATGCCGTCGCTCACTGTGCGTTCGAGCTCTTTCGTGTGTTGGCCCTAGTTCTGGGCCAACAATTAGCAGTTTATTTGTAAATGTACTATGCTTTGGACATCAACATGATCTCCAATAAGCAAATTTTACTGTTGTTACCATATAAAATTGATAATGCAAATAAAGAATTGATAATTCAAGATAAACCCAATTGTCCCGTTTAAATAGCTCTCTCTAATTAATGTTAAAAATTATAGATATTTTTACTTCTATTTTATAGGATACCATACATCTGTGAATGAAGGTAGTAGTACTCCTTCAAGTCACAAATAAATGGCATTTTGGACAATGGTATGGTCTCCTAAACACTATTTTGACTTGTACTTCAATTACAAAATATCTAGAAGCCAGAAAATGTCTATATACTTTATTTGAAGTTTTGCGACACTAAATTTGGAGACAAATATACTCTCCCATATAATTTCCAAACTCATTTTATACATAAAGTATAGTAAAGTGCACTATCAGTACTCGAACTTGGTTAGAGGTGTCATTCCGATTCCTAAACTTTCAAAATGCACATTTAGTTCCTCAAATTTGCTAACTGTATCGGCGTATCACGTGAAGTACAAATTATCCTTTTCTAAGTTGTCAAATGGAAGTGTTCCAACTTATGTGGAGCTTACATGTGGATTCAATTTTTACTTTTGAAGTTTTCTACTCAATTCTTATATTTTCTAACTTCTCTTCAAAATTTTGTTTCAAAACTTTTTGCCAAATATTTTTTCCAATATTTCCTCAAAGTTTTTCCATTTTATTTTCTAATTTTTTTACAAATTTGGTCATATGAGATTCTAGTATCTGAACATAAGTCCAAACACATGTATGGCACACTGTACACAGACCTCTAGATGGTATGCTAGACCTGTACCTATACCAATATATGCCTCTAAGAGATTCACGAACATCCAGCCCTTTGGATTATATTGGAGCTCCGATATTCACAGTAGTTGTTTAACGCTATATTCACATAATGGTCTCACCTCTTTCTTGTTCGGTCATCCTGTATGCTTGGCAAGTAGAACGAAGAGAAGGCTTACTCTAATGAGAAGACTCAAACCAACTTTCCCCTTCTCGCTTCTTCCTAACAGTACCTGAGAAAGGTGAAACAGGGGCTCTTCGCTTCCACCGTCGATCCGCTCGATTCCCCTCGCGTGCGGCCCCTTCGGCGGTTGAGCGGGATGGGAATTGGGTGGATCATCGGTGGCTGCCGTACATATTGCTACTAGTATTAGGGTAGTTTAGTGCTAGGTTGCTAGGTTTGTCGGTGAAGCGAGCAACGGCATCTCCGTCCATGGCAGTGATGGTGATGGGGGGGAGGGGTGGCTACCAATGGTATTCCTCTAGTTGCGGACAGGAAGATGATGGATCAGCGTGGTGAGCTGTTTCTTCTCCAACATCCTTGGTGATGGTCCAGGTCTTGTTTTCTTCGTCCTTGTGATATGAAAAGGGAGGAGATCTATCGTAACCCTAGCGATGCGTCCTCTGTTTGCTTTGGTCACCGATGCTCAGTGGCGGAGCCAGGGGGCGCTGGGAGTGCTCCAGCCCCCATACTCCCATGGAGCCACCCCCCCCCCAACCCCAATTTTCAACCATGATGAGGAAGTGGAAGAAGAAAAGGGGGAGGAAGAAGAAGAAAAAGAGAGAAGAGAGGAAGAAGAGGAGGAAAATGAGCCCCCTAAATTTAGATTTTAGATTCACCACTGCCGATGCTGTACTTCAGGTCTGCTCATCGGCGGCGGTTTTGCTGGCGGTGAACTGCTCTTCCACTTTCACTTTTTACGTGATGGTGGCCGATATTCGTTGAACATTTATGATGCATGCTGGAGAGTCAAGGCGTTGGTTCATGCGACGTATCCATGCTTTGAAGTCGTTCGTGGAGGAGAAAGGTGGATCGATCTTGGTCGTGGTGCTTGTCACCGGTGGCCAGGACCTCAGAGGCTTGCCTCATTATTGGGGTGTTGTGCTATAGTTTTCAGTTCTTTCAGGTTGTTTCTTGTAAAACTAGGGATGTACCGTGATTTCTTATTAACTAGCATAGTATCCATGCATTGCTACGACTAATATAAATTTTACCTGCACAACATAAGACCGCCATTTTTTTTGCTTTTCTCACTCCATGTACAAACTGTGACGTGGCCGCGCGAGGTATTGATTGTTCGGATTCTAATTGGGATTCGGATTGATTTGTTCGGGTTCCAATTAGAATTTCGTTTGATTTGTCCAGATTCCTGTTAAGATTCCGATTAACGGATCAAGGAGTTATTGCTTGCTTTAGAAATAGTAGGGATAGAGAAGAGATATAGATTGATGAATTTTATATTCTCGTACATTGTAATTTTATATTGGATACGTGCAGTTGTCCGTACATTAATTTATAGAGATTTACGTGATTGAGTCGTGGACGGAAGGCTTGTCCGACGTGCATATGAGATGGACTATGGCCCACATGTCAATGACACAAAACAGACCAAATAAAAAATTAGGTGGAAATCTTACTTGTTTTAAAGTTAAGTATAGATTCAGATATGACCTCCTTTCGCAAAAATAAAGGTAGTGAAGGCTTCCTCTAAAGAAGCTGTACCATGGCGTCTGAGATGAGATCTTTTGGCGAAGCCAAGTAAATATCGGACCACCAAATCTTACAATTGAGGAAAAGGCTATGTGTAGTGCAGCTGAGGAAAAGGCCATGTGGAGTAAAGGGAAGCATGTATGTCGTCCTTCCTGCCCTCCAAAGTTGCAAATGTTAGGAGTCACACGTGTGACTGGCAGTCAAATCATCACACAAGACAGAATATTTTTTTGTTCTGGAACAGAATTTTATTTTATCGCTGAAACAATTGTTCCGCAACAAAAAAATTATTCTCCAACAAATTTAATTGGATTACACATATGGACGGATTTGTTGGGCCGATTTAGTCCCAAAACATGAAACTTGGAAGGAGGGCGCTCACAATCTCAAAAGGTGCTAGAGGACAGGCCAGACGTCAGGATGGCAACGGGGTGGGTCAGGGCCGGGGGAGCGATCCCCATCCTGGTCCCGATCCCCGAACGACATTCCCCGCCCCGGCCTCGAACGTCTTTGTGACACTTCAGGTGTCTAGCTAATAGCACATAGAGTAATATGTGCATTTTGTGTTTATCTTTGTTTGATAGTTAAAAGTTTTCAATGCAAAAGTAAGGGGTTTTTTGTAATTATAAAAAAATTATAGGAACCTTTTTGCAAAAGTTATTCAACTTAAGGAGCAAATTCAACTTTATGAAGGGCCTTCTTGCAAATATGCAAGTAATCATGATTTTGGTAGCTTTATTGCATTGTAGTCCAAAATTTTGATGAATTTGCTCTCAAAAAGTACTTTTCCTTTATTAAATAGAGTTCTTTCAAACCTTTCAAAATATTTCAAAATCCTTTGATCTAGTGAAAATTTGCACAACATGAAAGTTGTAGATCTTGAAAAACTGAACAACTTTCATTTTAGGCACTTTTTCATTTGAGCCCTAGAATAGTGGGAAATTTTGTTTTACAGTGGAGCCCCTAAACTTTTCTGTTTTTGCAAACCAGACCCGGCAGTCGTCTTCTACCTCCAGCTCCACTGGAGTTCTGGCAGGCCGCCGCCGCCATGGATTTCTGCCGCCGCGGTTTCGCCCCTCCGCCTCTGGCCTACCACTTGGCCTCCCTAGCAGCTCCCTAGCCCCACCCCTTCCCTTTTCTGGCCCACGCGAACTCGCCACGCCGCGTCGCCAATCACCGCCCCTGGTTCTCTACTCCGGCGAGCTCCCCGCCGCTGTTTTCATCCCCAGAACTGCTGCGTCGCCTCGGAGCACTGCCACCCCACCTCCACGCATCGTGCACAAACCTCCGCTGCCTCTAGCGCCCCCCCTTCTGGCGCTCCCCGCACGCGCCACGCCGCCCATCCACGCCACCTCGCCGGTCCACCGTGGAGAAGCCTTGCCGTCGCCAAATTTGCCTCCTCGGCGTGCCTATCCTTCCCAGAACCCTCAGTCCATGCTTATAACCCCCACCTTTGGCCTATAAAAGGGCAAGACGAACCCCATCACCGGCCAAAAACCCCGCAGCACCCCACCCCTATCTCGGGCGAGCCCAGCTCACCGTGGACCCGCTGCTGTAGCCTTTCCCCGACCACCACAAGCCTCGTGCGACCTTCGTAGTAACTCCGTGAAGCTGAACCCCCCCCCCATCCCGTTCCCAATCCCACATCGGAACACCTTCGCCGCCGTCGACCTCCGCCGCCACGATCTGTTCGCCGCCGATGACCCTACTCCGGTCACCGTTTCTGGCACCCAAGTACACCCAGAGGTGCGCCTCGACCCGCTGAACCTCTCTGGACCCCTAGACCTCGCCGCCAGGTGATCACCATCGCTGGAATCGGCCGGTCAACCCCCTCCTCCCCTCTGACCCGACCCAGGGACCCAATTGCTTCGTTTTAAATCTTTCTGAGGTCCTTTCTGTAAAAGTTCAAACATTTTCCTTCTTCGTTTCTAGTGAACTTTGATAATTCATAGAAAATGTAGACAAATCATAAAAATGTGAATTTAATTTTGTTGTGTTCCTTTTAATTAGCTCTATCATCTGGTGTGATGAGTTTGAAAAATTTTCTTGTATAAAAAATTCTAAAAATAGGATTAGATAATAGCTCTTTTTATTTATATCTTGGGTATTAGAGCTCTACTTTAAGTGAGCTTTGAATCAAGTGTTCTATAACACATGACCAACTTTATAAAAAATTTCAAAACTCTTTACCAAATTTTAGCTCATGCTTTTAAAATTTTTCATTGTATCTTGTGTATGCTTTACAAATTTAATTAAAACCTTTTTATGGATTGTTTAATTGGTCTATTTTTCCAACACTTAAGTGAAGGAAAGTTATACTCAAGCACTTCACTAATTTCCACTTATTGCATTGCATATAGAAACAATATCGTTAGCCGACGGAACATACGAGCTTGTCCAGGAAATAGAAGGGGATATTTCCGAAGCTCAAATTAATACTATGAAATTAACTGAAGCCCCAAACTCCAATTCGGAAGAACCTCAACTTACTAACTCTATAGACACCGATACAGGCAAGCCCCGGTGCATAATCCTACTATTTTAAATTATGCAACTTTTGTTTTTATTTACTTACGCATTTAAGTTATTGGAGTTGAATGAAAACCTTAAATGCATAATTCTAGGTTCCTATTGATTGAACACTAGAACTGAGTCCGAATAAATGCTATGCTAATAGGACCGGTAAAAGTCGAGTGATTTCCTGTCACTCGCGAGCTTTATGGGAGTTGATTGTTTTCTTTCTTGCAATCACTATAAGGATCATGGGCGGATTTGTTGAAGTATGTCTGTGTTGATGAACTTGATAAGACCGCAGTGTGTGATAGCGGTGGTTTAGCGTTCGAAAGTACTAGCCACATGCCATAAATATGGTACACGGCAAGTCCTAGTAACTGATCGGCCCGGCAAATGGACATACCTCCCACTCTCTTTTAGAGATAGGAAGTTATATTTTATATGTTGCAACAACTACGGCTGCAGAGAGGGTCGGGCTCGCTATAGTCGGGGAGAGTGGCCCTGATCCATGACCCAGAATGAGAAGCAAACTGGTTGCTTGGGAGTGACTCGTCGGTGCTCCAAGCGTGTGTGTTAGGTTTACCCTTGCAAGGTTGGAAATCCGATTCATAATCGTCTGTTTCTCGCAGATATTGAGACTGCTTGATCCCTTTGCCACATAGAGTAAGAAGTGAAATACTTATGATAAATCTTGTTGGATGCAAATTAATTCCTCTACCATGTTTGTATAGATAGGTGCTTACCTAGAATGGTTAATCAAACTAGAATCTGAAAGCTAAAATTTGAAAGTAAGGATCTACTCTTTGTTGCTTTTCAGCAAAAGAAACCCCATAGCCTTCACAAGCTTTGCATGTCTAGTTAAAGGGCTGTTATATACCCTTAGACGGGTCAGTCTTGCTGAGTATTAGTATACTCAGTCTTGCCTGTGACTTTGTTTTAAGGAATGACTTGTGAGGACCAAAACACTATAATGACTTGGCCTAGTGTTTTACCTTATGGCTAGTCTATGTAATGGGAACCATCTTCGACCAGCAATGACTCGACTGAATGATGTCATGATCGGGCTTACCATGACATCTACCCTACTACGGTTGTTTATAGTCGTGTTTTACTTTTCCGCTGCAGAACCTCTTTCTTATACTCTACTTCTATGAAACTTCTGTAGTTTCCTTTGGAATAAAATTTGTAAAAGCTAGGGCTTCGGCTTGCTAATTTTAAAAGTCTGATGTAAATTATACTCCTTATCTATGTGATATACATTATTGTGGAATTGTTGTATCTCTGACACGCCTTCGTGCGGGATGTATACTTGTGTTACGATCCGATATCAAGTGGCTATATTGGGATTCTACCCGAAGGACCAATGATTATACTGGTTGAGGTGCGTTTAGATGTTTAGTGCACTCGAACTGGTATAATTCAATCTGGTTCTGCCACAACTGGTATCAGAGCAGGCAAATATACTCCGGATGGTACAACAAATCTTAGAAAGATTTTTAATAAAAGATGTGCTCGACAAAGTTAATAAAACTGTGTTGGACTCGTTAAGGATTATGCTTAGATCATAAAGCCCTAGGGTGACGTTTTATGGGTATTGTAAGGTGGCTATATGCTAGGTGTTTTCTGCAGGTACACTAACTACAGTTCGATAGACTAAGAATGGATAGTATCATCGGCTAGATAATATAGAGAGAGACGTATCTATGCCACCGAAATTAACCACGTAAGACCAAAGGTATTTGGCAGTTATTTTTTGTTGTGAGGACGATAGAACGTGCATGCATTGTTAAAAACTTAAATGTTTGAGTATCTTCTAAGGACTCTTAGAGTGCTTGTTTGGTTTAATTTGGTGAGTGCCTTGTTCTAAAACCTAGATTTAGTAACCATAAGAGAGGTGAACTACTTGAGATTAGGTCAAGTTTAGGTACCCTTGATCGTTTGTTCAAGGAAGATTCAAGTGATCAACTAGACTTGTCATAGTTGGATCATTTTTTATTCTTTTGAAACTTTATGTTTCAATGAATCATATCCTACAGCTTTTGCGTCCCTTTTTGGCGACATCTTACCATTTGATAATGGAAGCAAAGATGAACTGTGATCTAATGGATATCCTTCATGATTCAGATGGTGGGCTCAACGCGTGGTACTCCGGAAGGGTTTAACCATGGCCAGGCTAGTGGGTCTCAGCAACTACCACCGCCACCTCCTAATTTGGTGGAAGCTATGGCCCTGCAAACTGAACTGATACGCCAACTAGTGCAGGGGCAGCAAAACCAGCCCTACTCTCAGCAGCGAGAACGTGAAGATTATATTTCCCCGGCACCTGGTTATCAAGACTTCTTTGGTACTCAGCCCCCGTTGTTCCACAAGACCGATGAGCCTCTTGATGCAGATGCATGGCTTCGGACCATAGAATCAAAGTTTGCCTTACTGCCAGTACCATGCTCCGAAGAGAACAAGACTCTCTTCGCCGCCTAGCAGCTACGTGGCACTGCCCGCATCTGGTGGGATAATTATCGTACCATGCTGCCCGCCGATCATGTCGTCACTTGGGAAGAATTCTGGATCGCCTTTAGGGCGCATCATATTCCCGAAGGACTCACGAATCGGAAGATGAATGAGTTCTTGGTGTTGACACAAGGAACCCGCACGGTGCTGCAATACGCACAGGTTTTCAATCACTTGTGCCAATACGCGGGCTATCATGCCGATAGCGATGCCAAGAAACAGGACTGTTTCTGCCGCGGTCTCAACACCAAGCTCCGGGAGCGCCTCAATCTTGTCCGCCCTGACAGTTTCAATGAGCTAGTGAATCTAGCTATCACTCAGGACGATTGCATAGCAGCGCATCGTGCTGAGAAGAAGCGGAAGGCACCAACCAGACCCTCGGGTGCGCAGCCACCAAGGTATCGCCTATTGCAGAATACCGTTCCCAAGGCCCCACAAAGGAATTCGCTATCAGGCAGATGGGTTCTTAGGCCACCCCAGCAGCAAGGAACAATTAGACCTCCTGCGTCTCAACAGCAACAATCTGGGCCAAGGCCAAATAACCAACAGCACAGCCGTCCGAATGATAATAATCGTTGTTTCACTTGCGGAAGTCCTACGCACTTTGCCAGGAATTGCCCTCGAAACCATAAGCCTGCCCAAGGCTTGAATTCTAATCAGAACAACCAAGGCAAGGGCAAGAAGCAAGTTATGCAAGTACGGCAAGGAAGGATTAATTTCACTACTATTGCTGAACTTCCAGAGGGCGCACCTATTATGACAGGTACATTTTCTATCAATCACAAGCCTATAGTTATACTATTTGATTCTGGTGCAATCCATAGTTTTATTAGTAATAAATGTGGGGCAAGAGTAGGATTGGAATCTAGTCAAGCTACGGCACAATACATGATTACCACACCTGGTGGTAAAATAGCTTCCAATCATATCCTTAGACATGTGCCAATCCAGTTGGGTAGCAAGTTGATTAAAACCAACTTGATTTCTTTAAGTCTAGAAGGTATGGATGTTATTCTGGGTATAGACTGGATGACTCAAAATAAAGTACTGTTAGATATCTCTTCCCGATCCATTGAGATTAATTCACCATACCAAGGAACCACTACCCTTTATCTTCCACTACAAAAGTACATTACTCCTCGTACTTTTGCAATGGAAGGTGTTAAACTAGAAGACATTCCGGTAGTATGCGAGTATGCGGATGTCTTTCCGGATGACTTGCCTGGACTACCTCCTGATAGAGATATTGAGTTTGTGATTGAGCTACAACCAGGCACAGCTCCTATCTCTAAACGACCCTACCGAATGCCACCAAAGGAGTTAGCGGAATTGAAGATCCAGCTTCAAGACCTTCTAGACAAAGGTTACATCCGACCAAGTGCTTCACCTTGGGGTTGCCCAACACTATTCGTCAAGAAAAAAGATAACAATTTGCGGCTATGTGTGGATTACAGACCTCTCAATGCGGTGACAATCAAGAACAAGTATCCCCTTCCGCGCATTGATATCCTATTTGATCAGTTAGCCAGAGCCAAAGTCTTCTCTAAGATTGATCTTCGTTCTGGTTACCATCAAATCAAAATCAGGCCTTGTGATATTCCGAAGACGGCATTCTCTACCAGATATGAACTTTATGAATATCTGGTTATGTCTTTTGGCCTTACTAATGCACCAGCTTATTTTATGTACCTTATGAATTCGGTGTTTATGCAAGAACTAGACAAGTTTGTCGTTGTTTTCATTGATGACATCCTGATCTACTCCAAGACTAAAGAGGATCATGTTGATCACTTACGAATTGTTCTTCCAAGGCTACGGGATCATCGCCTGTATGCTAAATTCTCCAAGTGTGAATTCTGGCTGGATAGTGTGAAATTTTTGGGTCATACTATCTCCAGTGAAGGCATATCCGTTGATCCGAGCAAAGTTCAAGAAGTAATGGATTGGAAACCTCCTACTTCAGTCCATCAAATCAGAAGTTTTCTTGGCTTAGCTGGATATTATCGCCGTTTTATTCTGGACTTCTCCAGAATAGCTAAACCTATGACGGAGTTATTAAAGAAAGGAGTTAAGTTTGTTTGGGATGACAAATGTGAAGAAGCATTCCACACTCTTTGAGCGCAACTGACCACTGCCTCAGTGCTGGCTCAACCAGATAATACCAAGCCATTTGATGTGTATTGTGATGCCTCTGGCACCGGACTCGGATGCGTACTTATGCAAGGCAACCGGGTAATTGCTTATGCATCACGAGCACTTCGGACTCATGAAAGGAACTATCCTACTCATGATCTTGAGTTAGTAGCAGTGATCCATGCTCTCAAGACATGGAGACATCATCTTATGGGAACCCATTGTAATATCTACACGGACCATAAGAGTCTCAAGTATATCTTCACACAAGCGGATCTGAACATGAGGCAAAGACGATGGCTAGAGCTCATCAAGGACTATGATATTGAAGTACATTATCACCCTGGCAAAGCAAATGTGGTTGCGGATGCACTCAGCCGTAAGTCACATTGTCATTGCTTAGAAGCAGAATCATATAACGAGACTCTATGCAATGAAATAAGGAAATTGAACTTAGAGATGGTTCCGCAAGGAAGTTTGAATCACATAGCTATCAAGCCTACGATTGAAGATAGTATTATCTCGGCGCAATTGCGTGATAAAGGTGTCAAGATAATTAAACAAGAATTAGCCCAGGGTGGAGAAAAATACAAGTGTTTTCATCTAGACCACAAAGGAGTTTTATGGTTCGACAATCGCATTGTTGTTCCTAAAGACCATCAATTCTGAAAACAAATCCTTGATGAAGCACACCTCTCAAAGTTCTCCATTCATCCTGGTAGCATAAAGATGTACCAAGATCTTAGGCAGAATTACTGGTGGACCAGAATGAAAAGGGAGATAGCCAAGTATGTCTCTGAATGTGATGTTTGCCAGAGAATTAAAGCCAACCATCTCAAGGTTGCAGGTACACTTCAACCCTTGTCAATTCCATCCTAGAAATGGGAGGACATTAGTATGGACTTCATCGTTGGCTTACCCAACACCTCTCAGAAGCATGATTCAATATGGGTGATCATTGATAGATTGACAAAGACTGCCCATTTTCTTCCCGTGCAAACTACTTATTCTGCTAAATGGTATGCAGAAATCTATATTGATCAAATAATTTATCTCCATGGTGTACCCAAGACGATCATATCTGATCATGGAGCACAATTTGTTGCACGTTTCTGGGAACAATTACAAGATTCTTTGGGAACTAAGTTGATTCGTAGCTCTGCATATCATCCTCAAACGGATGGACAAACCGAAAGGGTAAACCAAATCCTTGAGGATATGCTTAGAGCATGTGTCATCCAGTATGACAAGAACTGGGATAAATGTCTAGCCCTAGCAGAATTCTCATATAATAACAGCTACCAGTCCAGTCTGAAGATGGCACCATTTGAAGCATTGTATGGCCGAAGATGCCGAACTCCTTTGAGTTGGTCACAAACCGGAGAACGCAAAATTTTTGGACCCGACTTAGTCACCGAGGCGGAGAATAAGGTGAAAGTTATTCAGGTAAATCTTAAAGCCGCACAATCCAGACAAAAGAGTTATGCAGATAAAAGGAGAAAGCCGTTGCAATTCGAAGTTGGGGATCACGTATATTTACGAGTATCTCCAACTAAAGATATTCAACGGTTCGGTTTAAAAGGGAAGTTAGTGCCTTGCTACATTGGACCCTTTGAGATCCTTGAAATATGAGGACCAGTGGCTTATCGAATTCGACTTCCTTCTCGGTTAGCAGCTGTTCATGACGTATTCCACATCTCTCAGCTCAAGAAGTGTGTGAAAGTTCCTGAAGAGATTATTGAACAACAAGACCTAGAAGTAGAACCAGATCTATCATATGTTGAGTACCCAATGAAAATCCTTGACAGCAAAGAAAGAAGTACCAGGAGGGAAAATGTTAAAATGTACATGATTCAGTGGAATCATCATACCGAGGAAGAAGCTACTTAGGAAACCAAACTTTATCTTCAACAAAACTTTTCTGACTTCCTTAGGACGAATCCAGGTACCTAACATCCCACTCCATTCCTAATCTGGAATCTCGGGACGAGATTCTTTTTAGGGGGGGAAGGTTGTGACACTTCAGGTGTCTAGCTAATAGCACATAGAGTAATATGTGCATTTTGTGTTTATCTTTGCTTGATAATTAAAAGTTTTCAATGTAAAAGTAAGGGTATTTTTGTAATTATAAAAAAATTATAGGAACCTTTTTGCAAAAGTTATTCAACTTAAGGAGCAAATTCAACTTTATGAAGGGCCTTCTTGCAAATATGCAAGTAATCATGATTTTGGCAGCTTTATTGCATTTTAGTCCAAAATTTTGATGAATTTCCTCTCAATAAGTACTTTTCCTTTATTAAATAGAGTTCTTTCAAACCTTTCAAAATATTTCAAAATTCTTTGATCTAGTAAAAATTTTCACAACATAAAAGTTGTAGAGCTTGAAACACTGAACAACTTTCATTTTGGGCACTTTTTCATTTGAGCCCTAGAATACTGGGAAATTTTGTTTTACAGTGGAGCCACTAAACTTTTCTATTTTTGCAAACCGTTCCTGGCAGTCGTCTTCTACCTCCAACTCCACTGGAGTTCTGGCAGGCCGCCGCCTCCATGGATTTCCGCCGCCGCGGTTTCGCCCCGCCGCCTCTAGCCTACTACTTGGCCTCCCTAGCAGCTCCCTGGCCCCACCCCTTCCCTTTTCTGGCCCACGCGAACTCGCCATGCCACACCGCCAATCACCGCCCCTGGTTCTCTACACCGGCAAGCTCCCCGCCGCTGTTTTCGTCCCCAGAACTGTCGCGCCGCCTCGGAGCACGACCACCCCACCTCCACGCGTCGCGCATAAACCTCCGCCGCCTCTAGCGCCGCCCATGCTGGCGCTCCCCGCATGCGCCATGCCGCCCATCCACGCCACCTCGCCGGTCCGCCGTGGAGAAGCCTCGCCATCGCCAAATTCGCCTCCTCGGTGAGCCTATCCTTCCCAGAACCCTCCGTCCATGCTTATATCCCCCACCTTTGGCCTATAAAAGGGCAAGACGAACCCCATCGCCGGCCAAAAACCCCGCCGCACCCCACCTCCATCTCCGGCGAGAACAGCTCACCGTGGACCCGCTGTTGTAGCCTTTCCCCGACGACCACAAGCCTCGTGCGAGCTTCGCAGTAACTCCGTGAAGCTGAACCCCCACTTCCCGTCGCCAATCCCTCACCGGAACACCTTCGCCGCCATCGACCTCCGCCGCCACGATCTGTTCGCCGCCGACGACACTACTCCGGTCACCGTTTCTGGCACCCAAGTACACCCAGAGGTGCGCCTCGACCCGCTGAACGTCTCTAGACCCCTAGACCTCGCCGCCGGCGATCACCGTCGCCAGAATCAGCCGGTCAACCCCCTCCTCCCCTCTGACCCGACCCAGGGACCCAATTGCTTCGTTTTAAATCTTTCCGAGGTCCTTTCTGTAAAAGTTGAAACCTTTTCCTTTTTCTTTTCTAGTGAACTTTGATAATTCCTAGAAAAATGTTGAAAAATTAGAAAAATGTGAATTTAATTTTGTTGTGTTCCTTTTAATTAGCTCTATCATATGGTGTGATGAGTTTGAAAATTTTTCTTGTATAACAAATTCTAAAAATAGGATTAGATAATAGCTCTTTTTATTTATATCTTGGGTATTAGAGCTCTACTTTAAGTGAGCTTTGAATCAAGTGTTCTATAACACATGACCAACTTTATAAAATTTTTCAAAACTCTTTACCAAACTTTAGCTCATGCTTTTAAAAATTTTCTTTGTATCTTGTGTATGTCTTTACAAATTTAATTAAAACCTTTTTGTGGATTGTTTAATTGGTCAATTTTTCCAACTCTTAAGTGAAGGAAAGCTATACTCAAGCACTTCACTAATTTCCACTTATTGCATTGCATATAGAAACAACATCGTTAGCCGACGGAACATACGAGCTTGTCCAGGAAATAGAAGGGGATATTTCCGAAGCTCAAATTAATACTGTGAAATTAACTGAAGCCCCAAACTCCAATTCGGAAGAACCTCAACTTACTAACTCTATAGACACAGATACAGGCAAGCCCCGGTGCATAATTCTTCTATTTTAAATTATGCAACTTTTGTTTTTATTTACTTGCGCATTTAAGTTATTAGAGCTGAATGAAAACCTTAAATGCATAATTCTAGGTTCCTATTGATTGAACACTAGAACTGAGTCCGAATAAATGCTATGCTAATAGGACCGGTAAAAGTCGAGTGATTTCCTGTCACTCGCGAGCTTTATGGAAGTTGATTGTTTTCTTTCTTGCAATCACTATAAGGATCATGGGCGGATTTGTTGAAGTATGTCTGTGTTGATGAACTTGATAAGACCGCAGTGTGTGATAGCGGTGGTTTAGCGTTCGAAAGTACTAGCCACATGCCATAAATATGGTACACGGCAAGCCTAGTAACTGATCGGCCCGGCAAATGGACATACCTCCCACTCTCTTTTAGAGATAGGAAGTTATATTTTATATGTTGCAACAACTACGGCTGCAGAGAGGGTCGGGCTCGCTATAGTCGGGGAGAGTGGCCCTGATCCATGACCCAGAATGAGAAGCAAACGGTTGCTTGGGAGTGACTCGTCGGTGCTCCAAGCATGTGTGTTAGGTTTACCCTTGCAAGGTTGGAAATCCGATTCAGAATCGTCAGTTTCTCGCAGATATTGAGACTGCTTGATCCCTTTGCCACATAGAGTAAGAAGTGAAATACTTATGATAAATCTTGTTGGATGCAAATTAATTCCTCTACCATGTTTGTATAGATAGGTGCTTACCTAGAATGGTTAATCAAACTAGAATCTGAAAGCTAAAATTTGAAAGTAAGGATCTACTCTTTGTTGCTTTTCAGCAAAAGAAACCCTGGAGCCTTCACAAGCTTTGCATGTCTAGTTAAAGGGCTGTTATATACCCTTAGACGGGTCAGTCTTGCTGAGTATTAGTATACTCAGTCTTGCCTGTGGCTTTGTTTTCAGGAATGACTTGTGAGGACCAAAACACTAGAATGACTTGGTCTAGTGTTTTACCTTATGGCTGGTCTATGGAATGGGAACCATCGTCAACCAGCAATGACTCGACTGAATGATGTCATGATCGGGCTTACCATGACATCTACCCTACTATGGTTGTTTATAGTCGTGTTTTACTTTTCCGCTGCAGAACCTTTTTCTTATACTCTACTTCTATGAAACTTTTGTAGTTTCCTTTGGAATAAAATTTGTAAAAGCTAGAGCTTCGGCTTGCTAGCTTTAAAACTCTGATGTAAATTATACTCCTTATCTATGTGATATACATTATTGTGGAATTGTTGTATCTCTGACTCGCCTTCATGCGGGATGTATACTTGTGTTACGATCCGATATCATGTGGCTATATTGGGATTCTACCAGAAGGGCCAATGATTATACTGGTTGAGGTGCGTTTAGGTGTTTAGTGCACTCGAACTGGTATAATTCAATCTGGTTATGCCACAGTCTTATCAGGGCAAAAATGATCCCCGACCCTGTTCCCCGCAGATCCCCAATCCCCATTGGGGCCCCGCGGGGATGGAAGCCAAGGAGGAGGAGGAGGCGGCGGTGAGGACACTCAGGCGCCAAGCTTGGTGGCGAACAAAGTGGAGGTGGCCGGGGTCGGAAAACAGGCGGCTCGCTGGTGTCGTGTGTCGGAGGGGCGGGCAAGGTCAGGCCACGGCTGGCGCGCCGGTGTCGCATGTCACAAGGGCCAATGGGTCGAGCAGGCAAGTCGCAATGCAGTGGGCAGCGGCGGCGGATGGGGAGAGGTGAGGGAAAGACAGAGAGAGAGGAATGATTAGGGTTTCATAGAAGAGCTATGTTATTGGGCCATATTGGACCGGCTAATAATAGACCATTCCTATTTTTTAAAATTTTTGGATCACCACAGGTTAAAATCCGGCCTGCCCCATCCCACTTCATTTCGGGGCCCCGACCCGGTCTCCCCGCGGGGCAAAAACTCCCCCGTACCTGTTAGTAACGGGGCGGCGCTCGCAGGGGTCTGTGAGCCTGCTTGGTTCAGCTCCAAATTTTACCTTGCTAAAATAAGAGCAAGCCAAAATATTGGCATACCAATTTTTTTTTTCCAAAATTCGAACAAGAATTTTTGGTCAACATTTAGTTTGGCGCCAAAATGTGTTAGCCAATATATTTTGGCCACTGATTGCTAAATCAATTGCCAATATGGTGGGCTAGCAGTAGCTGAGATTGAATGGGTAGGATAGCATACAAGTGAGGGGAAGAAGAGTGCTCACGACGCCGGAACACTGACAATGGTCAAAGAGTTTGGCCTGTCAATTTATTTTGGATTTAAACCAAACGAGCGCCAAAATTTCATCATGACAATAGTTTTGGTCGGGCACGTATTGGACCTCAACCAACCAGGCCTCGTCTCCACGGGGATTTCTGCCTCCTGAGCCAGACGCAGGGACGCCCCAGGAGAGGGCGTTTTTTTCATTTTTATATTTAAAAAAATAAAATTTTAAAAATATATGTCGAATAGGAAAATTTTCAAAAATGGGTGTCTATCGCTCCCCTAATGGGCGACAGGGTGCCTGTCGCCCATCCAGTTGGCGACAGAACCTAAATGTAAAAAAAATTTACATTTAGGTACTGGCTCAGGGCGCATTAAACAGTGAACTTGTAAAATTAATATAAAATTATAAAAAAATTAAAAAAAATACAAACTCAACTGTTCTGGATTCTATGAAATAATATCTACAACTTTTGTTACATAAAGTTTTTCATTTGATCAATGTATATTGCTCTATTTTAAATACCAGTTTAATGCACTTTTATTTAAATCTCAAGATCCATCTTTTGGATGCATATCATCTTTGTCCAGAGTATTGCATATGGTGAGCATAGGCTTGTAAAAAACTGGATGGTCGACAGGCACCCGACAGGCAACCATTTTTGAAAATTTCCCTATTCGACATATATTTTTGAAATTTTGTTTTTTTTTAATATAAAAATGAAAAAAAGAAGGCCAGGAGAGGAGCGTGGCAAAGTTCCCGCGTCGGACGCGGCGGCCCAAGAAATGCAGCAAAGCAAGTTGTCTCTGGTTTGGAGCGAAACTCCCGGATGCCCAATTTCAACGCCGGGTCGCTGGCTGCCAATTCGCACGAAAGGCCCATGGACTTCTCCATTTTGGGAGTACTAACCTTATCAGGCCCACGGGCTTGTTCGTTGTTGTCACCAAACCCAGTTCGCCCAAAACCCAAAGGCTTCGCTGCTGACCTGCTGTCTGGTGCGAAGCGGCGGCGCCGACGACGGCAACCATGGCGGCGGCGGCGGTGGAGACGGAGAAGCTGGGAGCGGGAGGTGAGACGGTCGCGGTTCACCTGCCCCCTCTCTCGGAGGAGGATCCCCTTCGCCAAGACAAGAAGGTACGGCGCGAGCGTAAGAACGAAGCTCTGCTCTTTAGTTCGAATCAACCCATATGACTATATGAGAAGTCTGTCGATTGTACTGTACTTGTCTTTTGCTTATGTGAACCTTGGTCAAGGCGCGGCTAATTCAAGTTGAGGAACTGGAAGATAAAACTGATCTAGCTTTTTTCCAGGAAACAGTAAAAAAAGAGCTATCTTTTTATGGGAGTCGGACTGGAATTTACTTGCTGGGCAATCTCGTAGAATTGCTGGGTTCTATTTTGCAGGAGTGAAACCAGCTCAAGATATTTGATGGATGAGTGATATAGTTAGTGTTGATCTTTACTGATTCCCTAATTTGTTTGAGGATCTGAGCAGATGTAAGAAGCATTTAGTCATGTTGTGTCCTAGAGTTGAGGAATGGGAGCTATCTTTTTTTTTATGTGGTGATTTTGCTGAAATGTTAGTGATTTTGGTTCTTTTGTCTATCATCTTTGTAGTGAAAGCCCAGTGTAATATTAGTTTCTGAGTGATATCATCAAGGAGATATTGAGTTAGTGCAAATAATTGAATTGGCTAATATGTTTACCGTATGCATTTATTTTATCTTGTATTATACTTTGAAAGTTTCATGACAAATGTTGAGCTGGAATAAACCAATGTGTGCGTTCCCTTTCTACACATAAAACTTGCAAGTCTCATATGTTTGAGAATCTTCTTGGGAAATATTTTCAGTATGTTTGTTTCTTTTCTCCTAAATGCAGAGAGTAATGGAAAGCAGGAACCTATCCTGTTCATTTCATGTTCCGATTTCATGTTCTGCTGCTTATACCCTCAAATTACTGGATCAGATGATTCAAGCTGCTAGGATAGTCCATATGGATGAGGTATTCCATGCTGTGTCACTCATTATTTATTTGCTGACACGATGAAAAAGGATCTTTAGTTTATTAAGCTCCAAGTTCTAACGATTTTTTTGCATCAAATTTCTGCAGCTAGAGCTTTATTTTGCTGGAGATGATGACGTTGGTCCATTTTCTGCAAGGAATGAACTTGAATCCCTAAATATTTTGTTCAAAATCATGAACAAATTGCTTGTAACTTCCAATGCTGGTGCCAAGGAAGTATTGCAGATGCTGCAGAATGAGATAGTTGAGAGACTTAGATCTGTTGGAAAGTCAGATGATGCTCAGATGGTTTCTCAAACACAGAACCATGATGCTGAAGATTCTCTTCTGAAATGGGGGGAACATCATGGTGTTAAATCTAAATTGCGGATAGCTTGTAAGTTTCCATACAACTTGCTATAAATCATGGGTGCTTTGTGCATATGTACAATGCTACCCATTAAAAATTGAGAGCCTTCCTACATTCTTTGTGGGAGCATGTATATATATATAAAAAAAAACCCCTTTCGTGTTTATTAATGTTTTCAACTTTCCGCTCTTAATTGTGTTGGCAAATCAACAATGTCTATGATTTTTTATGTTCATACTATTGTAGCAGATGTGCTAATAATGTTTATGTTCATGTATTTAACCAGAAGATACTTGAGTTAGTGGAACTAGTGGGTGGTGGCTTCTGGGAGGTAATTTTCCCAGACAGGAGAGAAAAATGAGAGTAGAATGGGGAGAGACCAAAAGTCCCCTCGTTGTGACCCTTTGGGGT
This sequence comes from Panicum virgatum, assembly GCF_016808335.1. Lineage (NCBI taxonomy): Eukaryota > Viridiplantae > Streptophyta > Magnoliopsida > Poales > Poaceae > Panicum > Panicum virgatum. The sequence continues at coordinate 16,838,090 of NC_053141.1, read as the reverse complement.
CTTTATAATTGTATATGGTATGAGGGGTGGAGAGGCTAATATTCTTGTCCACCCTTGGTGGTAACAAATATTATACAGAGGCCCCTGGGCCATGTACATGTCTGGGCCTTTCCATTGACAGTGGTGGATCAATAGATGTTACTGAAAGAACTGGAGAGAAGTTTGTTTACCACTTTACTGTGTACTAGGACCTTCAGCTATTGAACTAACTTTTTGGTCCATCTTAATTTCACTAGAATTATCCATCCACTGCTGTCTTCATGGTTATTTCTTTGTATCATCATATATGTAATGTTTATCTGATTCCAGAAATTTAGTTTTTCAAGGAGCTGGGAGAGGAATGGTAGCTTCTGAAAATATATGTGTGGGGGATACTGCTCTTGAAATTCCAGAGTCCCTTATCATATCAGAGGAACTTCTTTGTCAGTCTGAAGTGGTATGTTCTTTGTTGGTAGTCTAATTCCACACCTTATAAGCACCCAAATACTTCAATACTTTTTATGTATTATCCAAAATTAGAGTTTCTGATTTGATTGAAAAAAAAATTTTTCCTATTCCGTTTGCAGTTTCTTGCATTAAAAGATTTCAATAATATCACTTCTGAGACTATGTTATTGTTGTGGAGCATGAGAGAGCGTTATAATCTATCTTCAAAGTTTAAAGCATACTTTGAGACACTGCCGGCAAATTTTAATACAGGTACAACTGTACAAGTAATTTATCATATTTGTAAAGCAAAATCCATAATCTACTTCAAATAATCATTTCACCAAATTCACTTTCAGGCTTGAGTTTTGGAATTGATGCACTTGCTGCATTAGAAGGAACCCTTCTTTTTTATGAGATAATGCAATCTAAGCAGGTAACACCATTGTAGTTTGTGATATTGTGCTTTTAATTCGAAAATCACTACCCAATTGGTACAAAGCAGTAATTGGTTCTTTATTGCAGCACTTGCGCCAGCAGTATGATGACTTATTTCCCTTATTATGCAAAAATTTTCCTGAGATGTTCAGAAAGGACATATGCACATGGGATAATTTTCTGTGGGCATGTGAATTGTGGTATTCCAACAGTATGATGGTTGTTCTAAGTAGTGGGAAATTATTGACTTGCTTGGTTCCTGTTGCTGGACTTTTGAATCACTCGGTTGGTAGTTCTGTCCCTGGAAGTTTTATTTCATTAGTCTTCCAATTTGTTTCTCATGTTCTCTTTTTATGTTTTTTCAAGGTGTCCCCTCATATTCTGAACTATGGCCGAGTAGATGAAGCTACAAAATGTTTGAAGTTTCCATTGTCTAGACCTTGTGATGCAGGGGAGCAATGTTTTCTCAGTTATGGGAAACATCCAGGGTCACATCTTGTTACATTCTATGGTTTCCTACCAGGAGGAGATAATCCTTATGATGTTATACCTTTAGGTAATTTATTACCGCAGTTATATTCCTAGCTGCATGAATTAAGTGGAGAGGTTACTATTGCTCTATCTTTTTGCCAATGAAATGTTGGTTGGCGTAGATCTCAAAAATGACTAATTTATTTGCCACAATGCTTTAGTCTGGCGATCTTGATTTCTGCGCAACCACCATAGTTTCCATGAACTTTGTCTATGCATACAAGTAAAAGTATAGACAAAATCATATTACAGATGCATGATTACATGCAGATCTTGATACTTCTGCTGATGAGGAGGATGGTGCATCTCAGTCTGTAAGTACAAGCCAAACCACTCATATGGTTCGTGGGACATGGTTGTCCAGATCTGGAGGATTTCCCACATATGGCCTGCCTCAGCCCTTGCTGTCCCATCTCCGTACTGCTCTAGGTTGTGATCGTAATGAATCCACTGCAGAGACTGATGTAAGGACATTATGTTTTCATGATTGATGTGTGATGCAGGTCATGTGATTGATATTCATGTAAACCCTACCTTTTCATTGTACTTTCAGATCAAGGAAAATGACAGGGTGGTGCTGGAAACACTGCTGTCCATATTTAACCCCATGCTTGAAGAATTGCCCGAGCCAGATGACTCCGACTGGTGCTACACCCAAACCCATTTTTGTGTTGGTGCCATACACCAGCATCACTTACCAGTCCATCTGATTTCCTGCAGGGAGAGTGCCAGTTGGGATGTGAAGCTAGCATTGGACTACAAAGATTTGCAGAGAAGGATAATATCGTCCATTGTCACTTCCTGTATGTCAGCCTTGGAAAATGTTTAACTCCTAGTTAGAAATTGGAAGTGCTTCTTAAATGCAAATTCAAGAACACGTTCGGGAGTATGTTATAGAATGCCTCAGCTGGCATGTGCACTGCGAAGCTATTTCACATGGGTCATGGGTGAGCTGCAACCGGTTGCAATTTTGTGCTCTCCAGGATAGGGATCCAAGGACTGGCATGGCTGCCTCTATTAACTGAAGATCCTCAGCCATCCGTTTCTTGATCCGACAAACACAGAAGCGGTTTCTGTCATTCTGTGGCTTGAGATTTAAGTTGCACCCTATTGCTACTGCATGCTATTGGTAGGTTCTCTTTTTGCTTTTTTTTTTGTGAAAGAAAGCTACTTTTGAACTAATTTATTGGGAATCAAACTTGTTTATTGCTAATGAAAGCAACTTTTTGAACTAATTTTACCCAATATGGTCCATGTGCGAAAATCACTATACAGAGCCATATTACTTTTTCTTGGGACCGTCTTTATCCAAATTCATTTTTCTTGCTGGTAAGGATTTTTTTTTTGTTTTGGTCATACTTCAATTTGTTGCTTTTGAACAACCCATGGGGATATTAAGTTGGATGTTCGCTTTTGGTGATCCAGATTTTGTCATAAACTATCATAAATTGCTTATCGTGCCCCCACATGGAAGTGTGACACTCACGCGATCTAAGTTCCTTGCATTGCGTATAACTTGAGTAGAACAGTTGCATCATGGTGCTCGCCATTGCTCGCTTTTTTTTTCTTTTTTTTGAGATTACACAGTACAACTCAGACACTCACAATGCACGCACACTCACACTACTATGAACACACGTACGCAAACCATATCCCTATAAGCATCTTTGAAGACTGAGTCGGCAAATTCTCGAGATTGACGAAGTCACCACAGGCGCTTCGTCGACGGAAACGTCGCCTATCATTTAATGCACAATGTTGTTAAATTTCAGAATATTTCTTCTCATGGGGAGTTGAACCCAGAACCTCAAGTGCTACCGAGGCTTTTATAGCCAACTGCTAGGTTACACGCCTTTTCGCGCCATTGCTCGCTTCTGGGCAAGCAACCCAGCCGAACGGGCCCAAAGCTGGTAAAATTTATGGGTACCTCACCTCATCCAGCAAAACAGCCCAGCAACTCAAAGTTCACAGTGGGCCCAGTCTGCCCATCTGATATTAGTTAATCTATCTCAAAAAAAAATCTGATAGTAGTTAATCCTAAAACGGTTAGGATCTGGTTTCTCAAGTATGGAGTCACTTCTGAAACCGTTTCTCTTGCTGACTAGGAAGGAGTATGGTGTTTGAATCGATGATATAATCTTTTTTTTTGTCTTTGGGCGCCTTTTCTTCAGCAATGATCTAAAATTGTATAATGCAAAATGAGCAGCATACTGTCATGACTCAAAAAATTTAAATGCGATTAACATGTTAATAACATCTTCATGAGCATCATTAAGGCATAAAAGAGCATCATGTGCATGTGTGCCTTGTTTTGAATTTAATTTGGTGCATGTTCGAGTTTGTGCTTGTTAAGAAAGTTCAAATTTTTTTATGCAACTTGGTGCTCAAAAATTTTATTTAAATTCTAGATTTCAAATGTTGATTTAAAAATATTTTTGCAGGATTTTACGATTTTTGAACGGAGCCACAAAATTCTAGGTAATTTCAAAAATAGTAACTTTGTTCTTTTTGCTGCGACCAAATTACAAAAGCTTTTCGAGTTATTCTTTCTGCATTGTGTTCTTGGTGATTTTATCTATCTCCAGTAAAAATTTGGTGAATTTTTGAGCCCGGGAACACCTTCGTTCCGAATTTCAAACTTGATTTGCTTATTTTCCTCGCCCGGGCCCACCCGCCAGCCTCACCCTTCTCTTCTCCTTGCTCTGCCTCGGCGCGCCACACGCGTCGCCACCGCCGCCGGCCAACCTCGTGCCACACGCCAGCGATCCTCGTTCTACGTGCGTCCTTATCCGCACCGAGTCTGCCCCCCCCTCGCCCTCTCCTTATCCGCGCCCGACCGGCCCCCTTTCCCCTCAAACCCTAGCCTAAATCCCCCGTTGCCGGCCGCCCCGAGCTCCATCGCCGCCATCAGTTCTTCGTCTCCGGTCGGCCTCTCCTCGATTCCTCGTGCGGGGAGCTCCCTCTCACCCTCCTCCTTCGATTTCGGCCATAACCCGGCCATTCCCTCATCGTGCAGGGCCACCGGCGTCGCTCTCCGCCCGCCACCGCCCAAAGCCACCGTGCCGCCCCCTCGTCGCCGCTGGTGAGCTTCACCGCCATCACCTTCACCCCGTGCGCGCGCCCCCTGCCTCGCTCCGGCTCCGCCTCACCGCGCCGCCTTGCGCCGCCGCCCGCCGTCGCCGTGCGCGACGCGTGAGCGCGCGCACCGCGCGATGCGCGTGCCGTGGCTGCGCCCACACCGCGGTCAAGGCCGGCCTTGCCTTGACCCGGCCTGGGTGGGGTGCCTGCCCAGTGGGGCCCGCTTGTCGGTGCCTGGGCCGGCCCGGCTGGGTGCACCTAGCGTTTTCAAGCATGTTTATTTTAGTAGCAAATTTGCCAAATCCATACAGCTCAGAAAAATATAAAACTTATTTTGTTGGCTTCCTCTAGCTTAGATCTACTTAATAAAAATATTATTTTGCATGTTACTTTGTTGTAGGTTTATATATAGTTTTATCTTGCAAAAGTGAGTTTAATGCTTAGTTATTTGTATATTGCACTAAAAATGCTAAACCAAATTTTGCTAGACTCCTTGTGAAGTGTAGTTTCCAGTGGTGCAACTTTCTCATATCTTTTCCTGCTGTTTGTTAAGGTTTTAAGCATGTTTTCTTATGCTCTGTCTGAAAATAGTTTAATGTAGAACTTTTTGCTGGAAAGTTATAAAAAGGTGAAACTAGTTTGATTAGCTTTGTATTCATGCCTAGTATCTATGATAATTTCTTGGATTTTTTTAGTTAAGTTTGCATGCCTTTTCTAATTTATCTTTTTTAGAGTGGCTGAAAATTAATATATTTATGGTTAATTCTAGGAAAATGCTTTTACTGCAAAACCAATTTTCATGAGTTCTTTGGAATGTTCTCTGCTTACTCAATTTATTGCATGATTTAAGCTTGCGGTGTAAGTTTGTTTCTTAATTCTCGCTCTAGTTCGTTGCTCGCATGTTCTTTGGTGATCGTTTGCCGTCGCGTATGCTACGTTTGTGCATCATCGCATTGTGGCATTCATTGTTCATGTCATATCACTTTCGCATAATTCTTAGCGTCTCTCTAATGCATGCATCGCATTCTTGCATTATAGTGACCGAACCGTGGAGCCCGCCGAGTCCGTTGAGCCAGAGCCCGAAGTCCCGTTTGTGGTCGAGCCCGAGGTTAACCAAGGCAAGCAGCTAAGCATATTCCTTATACCTATCTAATCTGGTTTAGTTTAGCTATCTCACTTGGGTATTGTTGGGCTATATATATATATATATGTATAGTTCGTATGTATTGCATTTTGGTACCTACTCTCTTGCATTACCCTTCCTTGAATTGTTATCCATGTCCTTGCCACTTGTTAGTCAGTTAATTACTTAACTTGACTAGATGCTTAGCGCTGCTTAGAATACTTATATCGCTTGTTAGGAGAAATGTATTGGAGTGTCACACTTACCGATAACCCTTGTTTGCACTGGTTCGTTGGGGTAATTTTGGTAGTAGTACCGAGATTCAAGCGGAATGGTAGGGCCTAGAGAATGCGGTCACATGGGCATAGCCCGCTTGGGTCGTTTAAGGACCGTCCGTGGATGCCATCGACTTTGAGCATCATTCCGTGCTACCACATATCCAAATAATGGTACGGATGAGCCAATTACCTTCTTTGACTTGATCGTTGACGCTCAGTCCCAGATGCGTGGCCAAGGGGCTATGCAGAGAGGCTTAGGGGTGTCCCCGGTGGACCTAGGTTACTCTCCGCACAAGCTGGGCGTACCCTCAACGGTTGAGCCTTGTTGGGAACGGTTGACGTGAGTACCCCCTTGCCTGGCGTGATCGGTTGGGTGAGCCGCATGGTCCTCATGTCGTGTGGGTAAAGTAGTACACCCTTGTAAGGTTTTAATCAATTCGAATTGCCGCGCTCTCAGTTATGAGCAAGCTCTTGGTTCGTCGAATTCCTCGTAGAGAGTTTCGGATCTGTTGGAGTGGTTCTTGCCACCTTTATGATCATTCATATATTATGCTCTTAATCAACTAAAATTTTTGGGGTTTGGGAAAGAATAATTAATATTACTAGGTGATGGTTTAGAGAGCTCTTGCCTTGCAATAATTACTTAACCCTAAAGCTTTCATTTGAGCCTTTGCATAATCCTTCGTCTTAGAACTAATTCTTCCTTATTGCTTCACTTGGTTTAATTAAGATATGCTTAACTCCTCTTGTCTTCATGAGTAGCGGGAGTGTAGGAAAACCCTTTTTACCCTCTGGAAACCTTTTGAACCATTTACCGGGGTTGAGAGGATGGGAATCACCCATTATCCTAAGTGTTAGTAGGAGGATTGTAGCGCTGCTAGGCAATGCGGTTGTTTCAGGTCGTGAGTGAGTGCTAGAACGTTAAGGTGTGCTCACGATGTGAGGAAACGTCATGTTGCATTCATACCTTGCATGCATGCATACTCTCTTCTCTGGTCTCCAAATCTGTGCTTAATCAATCTAATGTGTTGCTGTTAAGATCTTGCCTAGTTGGTTCTGGTTAATTTTAGTGGACCAAATCTGTCTTTTCTCTTGGAATTGCTACTCCTGTGTTGATCGTGTGTTAGATTTTTATCTACACCTTGTCTTTCCACCCTTCCTTTGAGTATCCTTCTTTATCTTTTATTCCTGACCGTTAACCGTTTTGTTTACTGACAGGATGGTGTTGCGTTCGGGAACTGATAGAGATGGTGCTAATGGTTTGGGTGGCAATAACAACCGCAACAACGATATTCCCCTTCCTGACCCTCCCATTCACCCGACCCTTGCTGACGTCTTGGCTCGACAAACTGAACTTATGGCGACCATAGTCAATCAAATGGGTAATGCCAGCAATCATGGTCCAAGGGCTGAGCCTCAAGTGAACAGGTTCGGGGAATTCTTCCGTACCGACCCTCCCATCTTTCGTGGCTCCAAGGATCCTCTTGATGCGGATTTCTGGCTCAATATCATTGAAGAAAAGCTTGGTCTTATTGAATGTGATCCACATGAGAAGCTTCTCTTTGCCGCTCTCCAACTTCATGACACCCCTAGGGCTTGGTGGCGGAACTTTAAGGCCTCTCACCCTGCAAACCACCACTTCACATGGGAGGAGTTCCGCACAGCTTTTCGCTCCTTCCATATCCCCAAGGGCATAATGGATATCAAGAAGAAGGAATTTCTGAATCTTACTCAAGGAAATAGTGATGTGATGGCCTATGTCAATGCCTTCAACACCCTCTCCCAATATGCACCTGAAGAAGTGGCCACCGATGCCAAGAAGCAAGAACGCCTGTATGATGGGCTCTCCGAAGAGCTACAAGATAAGCTTTCTACTACTAAGTTTGCGGATTTCAATGACTTGGTGAATATCGCCATCAGAGCCGAGCTTAAAATGAAGAATATTGAGGCAAAGAACAAGTGTCCCGCTCCTACCTCGGCAGGCGGTAGCTCTTCACATCCACATCTGGGGCCTCCTCCTCCTCCACCTCGGGCGCCGGGTGTTCAACCTCCACGTCCTATGTGGATTGTGTGCCACCCTCAACCTCTTCAAGGACAAGCTCCTAGGCCAGCCAATGCCTATTGGAACAACCCAGGTGTTGCCACAAAGGGGCCATGCTACAATTGTGGTGGCATAGGCCACATCTCCAAGAATTGCCCCTCTCCGAGACGTGGCGGTGCCTTCAATGCCCCTAGGCCCAATAATCCTTTACCTCAAGCACCGAGTCAGGAAGTCAAGCCACAACAAGCTCCTAAGTGAGGTCATCTCAACTACACCACCGCTGAAGAAGTTTCGGAGGATGCTGAAGTACTCATGGGTACGCTCCTAATCAATTCCTACCCTGCAGTAGTTCTTTTTTATTCTGGGGCAACTCTTTCATTCATCAACAAGAAATTCATGCTGCATAGTAAACTTGAGATGCAAAACCTACAAGTGCCATACCATATAGAATCACCGGGTGGAGAGATCATCTCTAGAAACTTTGTGGATAGGGTTCCAATTCTTATTGAGGGAGCTACTTTTCGTGCTAATCTTCTCATCCTAGACAAGATGGGGTTAGATGTGATTCTTGGGATGAATTGGTTGGGTAAGCATGATGGAGTTATCAAATATGGGCCCTGCACCATTGATCTTTTGCACCCCTCTGGGAGTAGAGTTCTCTCTCTCTTTCCAAGATGGAATCTCATCTGTATGCTTTGACAAGTACCAAAGCCACTGTGTTGGAAGATATTCCCGTGGTGTGTGAATATCCAGATGTCTTTCCAGAAGAATTACCGGGTATGCCTCCTGATCGTGAGGTTGAATTTGTCATAGAGCTCAAGCTTGGAGCAGCTCCTATCTCTAAACGGCCTTATCGAATGCCTCCTAATGAGCTAAGGGAGTTGAAGGAACAACTCAAGATCTTGTTGGACAAAGATTTCATTCGTCCGAGCTCCTCTCCTTGGGGATGCCCGGCTCTCTTTGTAAAGAAGAAAGATGATAGTTTGCGGATGTGTGTTGATTACCATCCGTTAAACGAAGTCACCATCAAGAACAAATATCCGCTTCCTCGGATTGATATCTTATTTGATCAACTCTCGGGAGCTCGTTATTTCTCCAAGATTGATTTAAGGTTAGGTTATCATCAAATCAAGATCCGGAAAAAAGATATTCCTAAAACGGCTTTCTCTACTAGATATGGTCTCTATGAATTCACTGTCATGTCATTCGGCCTCACCAATGCACCGGCTTATTTCATGTATCTGATGAATAGCATCTTCATGGAGGAACTTGATGTCTTTGTGATCATCTTTATCGATGATATTCTCAATTTTTCCAAGACCCAAGAAGATCATGCTCGTCACATTCATATTGTCCTTCAAAAACTTAGAGAACATCGTCTTTATGCCAAGTTTAGTCAATGTGAATTTTGGCTTGAAGAAGTATCTTTTCATGGTCATATTCTCTCTAAGGAAGGTATTGTGGTGGATCCTAGTAAGGTGCAAGATGTTCTTGATTGGAAGCAACCTCAGAATGTCCATGAGATCCGGAGTTTTCTTGGACTTGCGGGATATTACCGCAGGTTCATAGAGAACTTTTCTAAAATTGCGAAGCCTATGATCGAGTTACTAAAGAATGGAGTCAAGTTTGAGTGGTCCCCAGCCTGTGAAGAAGCCTTTCAAACCCTTAAGGATTGTCTCACTACCGCTCCTGTTCTTGCTCAGCCAAATATTTCCAAGAGTTTCGATGTCTACTGCAATGCTTCTCGCATCGGTCTTGGTTGTGTTCTTATGCAAGAAGGCCGAGTTGTGGCCTATGCTTCTCATCAACTCAAGCGACATGAAGAAAATTATCGTACCCATGATTTAGAGCTTGCGGCCGTTGTCCATGCTCTAAAGATATGGCGTCACTATCTGCTTGGCAATCATTGCAACATCTATACTGATCACAAGAGCCTCAAGTACATTTTCACTCAATCTGATCTCAACATGAGGCAACGTCGATGGCTTGAATTAATCAAGGATTATGACATTGAAGTGCACTATCATCCCGGTAAGGCAAATGTCGTCGCTGATGCACTAAGCCGAAAGGCTCAATGCAATTGCTTAACCATAGCTCCTCATGTGCATACTCTTTGTGAGGATCTCCGGAAACTTGGAATTTCCATAGTTAAAGAAGGCTATCTTACTACTCTCACGGTCAAATCTGACCTTTATGATCAAATTAAGGAAGCCCAAAAGAAGAATAAGGGTATGGCTCGAATCCGGGAATTAATGAAGGAGGGCAAAGCTCGATGCTTCTCTACGGATAATGGAGTTCTATTGTTTGGGAAGCGTATTGTAGTGCCTAAGGATCATAACCTCAGGCGAATTATCCTTGATGAAGCCCATTGTTCTTAATTCTCCATTCATCCGGGCAGTACCAAAATGTATCAAGATCTCAAGCAAAGGTTTTGGTGGACTCGCATGAAGCGAGAAATCGCTCGATATGTCGCCGAGTGCGATGTTTGCCAAAAGGTTAAAGCCGAGCATCTCAAACTAGCTGGTACCCTTCAGTCCTTACCTATTCCATCATGGAAGTGGGAAGAAATCGAAATGGATTTTATCACTGGGTTACCCAGGTCTTCTCAAGGGTATGATTCTATATGGGTAATCGTGGATCGTTTGACGAAATCGGCTCATTTTCTTCCAGTCAAGACTACTTATCATGCCAAGTAATATGTGGAGTTGTACCTCACTCGCATTGTCTGTCTGCATGGTGTCCCTAAGAAAATTATCTCTGATCGTGGTCCTCAATTTGTTGCCCACTTTTGGAGAAGTCTTCATGAAGCGATGGGAACCAATCTCACCTATAGTACTGCTTATCATCCTCAAACCGACAGTCAAGCCGAGAGGGTCAACCAAATCCTAGAAGATATGTTACGAGCCTGTGCTCTCATATATGAGAAGAAATGGGTTACTTGCTTGCCATTCGCAGAGTTTTCCTACAACAATAGTTATCAAGCAAGTATCAAAATGTCTCCTTTTAAAGCTTTCTATGGAAGACGGTGCAGAACTCCGACCAATTGGTCCGAATCTAGAGAAAGGCCTTTCTTTGGCCCGGATTTGGTAAAAGATGCTGAAGATCAAGTCAGAATTATTCGTGAGAATCATCGCATTGCTCAATCTCGTCAAAAGATTTATGCCGATCACCTTCGCCGAGAACTCGACCTCAAGATTGGCGATTATGTCTATCTCAAGGTTTCTCCATTCAAGGGCACTCGCCGCTTCCAAGTAAGGGGAAAACTAGCACCACGCTATGTGGGCCCTTTTCGGATTACCAAGAAAGTTGGAGTAGTGGCTTATCAATAGGAACTTCCTCAATCACTCTCCGCCATACACAATGTCTTTCATATCTCTCAATTGAAGAAGTGTCTTCGTGTTCCAACTGACGCCATTGATCTCGAGTCACTTGATCTTCAACCGGGTCTTACTGAAACGACTCGGGTTTTCGAACGAACAACCCAAATTCCAGTATCATCGTGATAGTCCCTGGATCAGTAGCTATCACATACAGAACTCATTCCAGGCAGTAAATCAGTTCATACTCCCTTAAAAGATTCAAACATGGGTTTAATTATTACAAAATCTAGTGGATATGTAGTACGAATAATTTATTACAAGCCCATTGGGCTAAGATGGAACAAATAGAAAATGGCAGCGGTAACTAGTCTTCAGGCCTTCCTTCATCTCGAACTTCACCTCCACAGGCAGCACTTGAGCGTAGAATGGGCTTCTAAGCTTCAGTCATAACATCCGTCAGTGTTGGTGTCGAGCTCCTGATCGGATCCTGCATCTTGCCAAACTATCCCCAAGGACGGGATAGGTTCACGTCACCATCCGTATACAAGCTTTAAGTGGATGCAAAGGTATAAAAAGTAGCCAAGGATAGTCTGAGGTTTCCTATGCAAGCACAAGTATATATATACAAGTCAACTGTCACACTCCGACATGGGCCATACCGGCACCTGTCATCTACAAACCCCAGGTCGGTGCAGGAACTCCCTCTCCCTGCACCTCATCTGACTCCACAGGGAAAAGTGGACTAGAGGGAGATAGAAATCAGGGTTTACTACTCTAAATGAAGTAACAGAAGTGTAGGAATGTACATGACCGAGTACGCGGCTATACGTATAGATTTCACCCTGCAGGGATTGTACACCTATACCTACTCGCCACAAATCTAGCCAGGAGCGACCTGACTATCTCTGAGGCACCGGCCTACCGAAGCACTCTGAAGAGCGAGATTAACCGCCACGGAACCATCCTGTCCCCCCAGGTTGGGATGCAACCCCTTCATGGTTGGGGCGCCCTAGAGTTGTGTGGCTCTCCTCCTGCCATCCGAAGTTCCACCAAGCGCCCATGCTCCTCCAGCATCGGGCCTCCCCCGCACTACCCTACTACTGACAGGTCTAGTGACATGCATAGCTAGCTCAGACCGGATCCACCATCATAGTGGGTAAGTGGCATGTACGAAAAGTCCTACAAATGTCAGATACCGCACATGTCCATAAGAGCCGGGGCAAGCACTCCTCGCAGTCCTCCGCAGTGGTCCGCCAAAGGCACCCATAACAGGTCTCACCTCTCCTTGGGCACCCATAATAGGTATCGCCCCTCTTTCTCTTTTCGCACCCGCCACAGGTGCTCCCCAGAATGTGTCCAATACACATTCACGGCCAGTAGCTTGCCCCCGCTAAAAGCTCTATCTCTGGCTCCTCACAAAGTGGGTCTCAAGCATGCAAGACTATCATATCATGGGATTCCCATACCCAAACACTCTCATAGTAGCCAAAGCATCCAAGAATCAATCAAGGTATAATAGGGGATGCAAGGAATATGGTATAAGTAGGCCATGCAGGCTTATCTCACATACACACAAGTAGAGTAATAGCATTTCTAGCAAGCAATGCCTAATAGATATTCAAGTTGTAGATGGCGTGAACCTAAGTGCTCCTCGTAGAACTCCTGAGACTCCTGGTAGTCCTGGTCGTCGATCTTCTCTTCAGCAGCAGGACCTAATCATAATTACGGATTACTATAAGGGTCAAAGTGCAAGAATGCACAAAACTACCCAAATAAGATCCAACTCACAACAAAACCTACTCTAACGCATAGATCATGATTTTAGAAGAATTATGAAACTGGTTTCATAATTTTCAGAGCCCCGGTTGATTTATCATGAATTTTTGAAGATTATAACAATTTCTGGAATTAATAAATGATTTTTATAAAAAAAACAAACAGTCAGCCACGAGGCAGCCTCTGAGCGCGCCACATGTCATGCGGACGTTAGCACTGGATCAGCAGATGATGACGTCATCGTCGTCAGCATTGACTTGGTCAACATTGACCAAGTCACCGGTCAACGGGTCCACGTCCAAACAGGGTCAGCTGGGTCCCACGTGTCAGTCACAGAGCGCCACTTACAGGTGGGTCCCACACGTCAGGTTCTTCAAGAAAAAGAAAAAAAGGGAGGTGCGGCTGTGCTCGTGGGCTCAAAGGTGGACGGGCCGGCTCGGGTAACTGGGCTCGGCTCAAGAACTCGGCTCCTCGCGGCTTGGCGGGCTGTCTCGGCGTCGGCTTGGTGGGCTGGGCTGGCGGCCTATCCCTTCACCCTTCTCTTCCTCTTTTCCTCCCGTGGCTATTAGCGACAGTACCTGGCGATGGCGACGGCTGCGAGATTCTTCGGGCGACGGCGGCGGCAGAGCTCTGACGAGGTCAGGGCAAGGTCTAGCGGCGGGTCTTGACGCGGATCTGGGTCGCACGCACGAGGGGCCAGGTGTCCCTGGGCCGCGGCGGAGGGCTGGCGGCCAAGCGCGGCCAGACGAAGATTGGTTCCAGGCGAGGCAGAGGGTGCGTGTGTGGGTGCTCCGCGTGCGGACTCGTGTGTGTGGCCAAGGCTGTATGGTTACAGTCGGGTCAAGGCATGGCGGCGACGCGAGCAGCGGCCTGCGCCTCGGCGCGTCGGCGACGGCAACGGTGGAGAAGATCCAAGGTAGAGCAAGGCGGGGACGAGGCTCCATGCGGTGGAGCAGGTGTCTAGGGCAGAGGAGTCTGCCGCGGCGCGCCAAGGGGCAAGGTGGCGAGCAGAGGCGCCCAAAGTCCAAGGCGGCGTGCTAGAGTGAAGGTGAGGCCGGGCTGGACGGCTTTGGGCATGGGCTCGTGGTGACAAGGCCAAAGCAGAAGGTGCGGCTTGTGTACATGTGTGTCCATGGAGTGCCACGCCACGCGACGAGCAGAGCCGTGGCGAAGGCGAGATCCGGCGGCGGAGGCTTCCAAGCGGCGACGGTGGTGACGGCGAGGCCAAGGTGGGGTCAGGCTCAAGCAGCGAAGGCGTGGCCCGGCAGCGGTGGCGCCAACGGCAGCGGCGGCTCTAGGCGAGGTGAGGCGGTCCGGCGTGCGCGGGGTTCAGGCAGCAAGGCAGTAGCCGTGCTCGGCTCATGTCCAAGGTGTGCGTGGGTGAACGCACATGGTGCGCTCGGCAAAATGCCGTAGAGGCGCTCGCGTGCGCCACGCCGCGACGTCGCGGCGTGCAGGGCTGTGGCGAGGGCGGAGCAGAGCCAAGGGCGACATGGTGAGGCAAGACGGGGTCAGGGCAGGGCGGTGCGTGGACATGGTCTTCGCGCGCGAGGCACTGGCAGCCCAGGCTCGTGGCGGCGAGGGTTGCGACGGCGAAGCCGAGGGTGACGCGGTCTGTGTTCACGCACGCGCGCGCTCATCTCGACTGAGGCCGCGGCGCGGCGGGGGTTTGGACAGCGGCAGACAACGGGCTCAGCGGGGGTGGAACTGGGTGAGCGCGTGTTGACACTCACTAACGACCATTTCCAGGCGTCAACTTGATCAGAAAATCATGAGAGTTTGCATTTCTTACACGCATCCTTATCCAATAAAGTTTCTAAATCACACTTTACCTTTTAGAATATGCAAGTTGTGTTTTCAAGCTAATATGCAGGTTACAAGCACACTTTAGCCCGACACAAAATCACAGAAAATATCAAAGTACCGATTCAGGCTCAAATGGACCAAGTGAAGCCCAAGAACTGAAGCAAACCCAGCTGGGGCAGGTCGTGCCTCAACTTTAGGATAAGGGGAGACCAAGACAAGACACTCCAGGAAGTTGGGGGCGGTTGGCAGCCCGGGCAGGCCGACCGACCTATCTGGTCGGCCGGCCAGGCCTGTGGGCCCCACCGCCTCAACCAAGGCGCGTGGCGCTTCCCTGTTGGCTCACAATGTCAGTTTGGGGTGCTGCGGTTGGTGGCTCCCTGCTATAAATAGAAGGGGGTAGAGAATAGAACACACACACCACACACCTCTTTCTCTCTTGCATTCCTTGCATAGTCTTTAGGCTTAGTGGAGTTTAGGAGAAGTCTAGGAGTCATCGAGTCGCCGGAGTTGCTCAAGAGTCTGGTATGGGTTCATCTCTAGCTCTCTCTTGTAATATTCTGTCGTTTGTAATAGAATTAGACTATGGTTACCGATATCTGCTTGAAGTATATTTTGAGTTATCGAGTATATGCTTCTTGTCATGGTTGCAATATTATTCATGCTTGCATTGCATGATTGTCCTGTGCTGGAGATGGTTAGTCTTTTGTTCTTAGAACTCTATCAACTGCTCCAGTATTCATATGATTGCTCTAGTGTGATGTCTATCCATCCGGAGGGTGGGGGCTCCGCGCGGGACACTAGAGTATCCCTTACTAGTGTAGACATGGTGTCTAGATTAGCTAAGAGTTGCTGGATGTCAACTATACCTACGGTTTGTAGAGGTAGCCGGCAGGTGATGACAGCCCTGTCCGTGCCTTTTAGTAATCCTCCACGTTCGGTATGGGGGTAGGAGGTACATAAAGTCGACGGGGTGTACGGGCTCCTCCCGTTACTTCGATAGCAATCTCCCTGTTGTGTAGTTTAATCTCTGATGAGCTAACTAATGAGAAAGTGTAGATATAGCTAGCCTAGCACAGCTGACTTGAGCTCTGACTTTTACCTTGCTCCCGGCCTAAAGTAACCTTTATTCTTTTATCCAAGAGAGTAGTTTGTGTGTGTGATACAATACCTCCTACCATGTTATTATCTTACCCCTGTTTATGCATGAGAATATCCAATCTAGATAGAGCTCACCAATTGATCTATATATTCTCTCACTCATCGCCTTCCCTGCGGAAATATAAATGACACCCCGGTATACTCTCGGGTAAAATGCTACAGCAGTATTCCGTGTGCTTGCGGATCTATTCGTGGTTCATGAAATACTGCCATCCCAAATTGGCGTATGCGGGCATCATCGCTAGGTGATGTTGGTAGGTGCCAACAGCGCGCACGCGCAGACACCTGGTAATCCAGGGCCGCAACGTGGTCGTGGCGCGCGCGGGACAACAGCTCTCTGGTCTCGCGCAGCGGCACGACGGCGGGGGCTGGCGGTGGCGGTCTGCGGCGTTGCAAGGGTCCCTGCACAAAGAAGGTAGGACAGGGCGGTCCTAGGGCTGCTACGGCTCATGGGCGCATGGTTGGTAGCATGAGAGGACGGCGGAGCGGCGGCCTACCAGGTGGTTCGGGGAAGACGGGGGCGGCGCAGCGTCCAGTCGGAGCAGTGGTGGCTCGGAGCAGTGCAGGCCGCGCAGCTACGCTGATGTAGATGATCGGGGTCGCCGGCTCGGTGAAGCTCCGGCGGCGGGTGTCCTTCTCCTCCCGACTCTCCTCTCCTCCTCCTTATTCCTCTCCTTTGCTCTCTTTCTCTGGCGGCGGCGGTGGACGGGGAAAATTCCCCCGAGGTTAGGGTTTTGCAGCGGCCGAAGGGAGCTTTATAGGCGCGTGGCTAGGTTTGGAGCTCGCGGCGGGCTCGGACGCCGAGGGAGCGGCGCAGATGGGACGGGCTCGGTGTGGGCGACGTGGAGCGCATACAGGCGATCCGCGATGGGGCTTGGCGCGCAAGAAAAAGGGATAGGGCAGTGCAGGCAGCGGCGGGCATTGCGAGCGTCTGCTGGCGTGGCAAGCGAGGCCGTTGGCCCTCCTTGGCGCGGAGCGGAGGCACGCGCGTGGGCAGGTGAGAGCAGCGCAGGGGCGGCGTCACCCGCATGAGGGAGGAGAAGAACAGGGGAGGGGGAAAGCTGCCCGATGGGGCCGGCTTGTTAGCGGGTCAGGATGGGGAGGGGTGAGGCCGCGGCGGCTGTGCGGTGCTGGGCTGGTTAAGCAGGCCGTCCGCGCGGGGAAGGTAAGGTGGTTCGGGCCGCGGTAGCTGGGCTGGCATCGGTGCTAACGGGCCGGGGCAGTAGGCCAAACGGAGGCAGGCCAAGGACGGGGCAGATCGAGCCGACGGGGTTTACAGGCCGGGGCGATGGTTCGGGCCGGTGCAGGGTGAACGGGCCGGTTGGACTGGGTACACTAGGTGGGCTGGTTAGGGGATAAGTTAGCAGGCCGGGTGGAAGCATTGGGCTGGGTTTGGTTAGCAGGTTTAGGTCCAATTAGGGGGTTAGTGGTGTTAGCTTTTGAATTAAGTTTGATTGGCCAAAATCAAACTTAATTCCACAGAATTCAAACAAGATAACGTTAAATCCAACTTGAGTTCGAAAAAACAAAGTAGATCCAAGAAGAGCCAAATAACTTCAAATGTTTCACACTAGCATTATTGTCCTTATATTTATTTGGTTTTAAATTCTAGGAATTTTGAAATAGAAAAGAAGACATTCTTAGATTATTCTATCTATTATCACTTCCACACAAAAAGTTTTTGAAAACTCGTATTTTTGGAATATATAACATTCCTTAAAAATTACGGGATGTTACACTTACCTATGAAGAACACCCAAATGCTATTCTTGATCGTGATGAAAGAAAAGGGAAGTGTAGCATGGTGAAGTTTGTAAAGGTTCAATGGAGCAATCACTCCGAAGATGAAGCCACTTGGGAGCGTGAGGATCGATTACATCAAGAGTACCCCGATTTCTTTTCCGATAAGTAAGTTTTCTTTCTACCGCACCCCACTTCCTTAATGAAGTACATCTTTATAGATATTGTTATATGTGAACACAATCACCATCAAGGAAGCCCTAGGAATGTGTCATCATTACATCATTCCTGCCTTTGTGCATCATCTCTTAGACGTTTACCCTGTCTATGTGAATATGGCCTCAATCCACCCGGCGTTTTGTCCCTTCCATCCTAAACGAGATTTTCTTAAGGGGGGCAGAGTTGTCATGACTTGAAAAATTTGAACGTGATTAACATGTTAATAACATCATCACGAGCATCATTAAGGCATAAAGGAGCATCATGTGCATGTGTGCCTTGTTTTGAATTTAATTTGGTGCATGTTCGAGTTTGTGCTTGTTAAGAAAGTTCAAATTTTGTTACGCAACTTGGCCCTCAAAAATTTTATTTAAATTCTAGATTTCAAATGTTGATTTAAAAATATTTTTGCAGGATTTGACGACTTTTGAACGGAGCCACAAAATTCTAGGAAATTTCAAAAATAGTCTCTTTGTTCTTTTTGCTTCGACCAAATTACAAAAGCTTTTCGAGTGATTCTTATTGCATTGTGTTCTTGGTGATTTTATCTATCTCCAGTAAAAATTTGGTGAATTTTTTAGCCCGGGAACACCTTCGTTTCGAATTTCAAACTTGATTTGCTTATTTTCCTCACCCGGGCCCACCCGTCATCCTCACCCTTCTCTTCTCCCTACTCTGTCTCAGCGCGCCACACGCGTCGCCACCGCCGCCGGCCAACCACGTGCCACGTGCCAGCGATCCTCGTTCTGCGTGCGTCCTTATCCGCACCGAGTCCGCCCCCCTCGCCCTCTCCATATCCTCGCCCGGCCGGCCCCTTTCCCCTCAAACCCTAGCCCAAATCCCCCATTGCCGACCGCCCCGAGCTCCATCGCTGCCGTCGGTTCTTCGTCTCCGGTTGGCCTCTCCTCGATTCCTCATGCGGGGAGCTCCCTCTCACCCTCCTCCTTCGATTTCGGCCATAACCCGGCCCCTTCCCACACCGTGCAGGGCCGCCGGTGTCGTTCTCCGCCCTCAGCCGCCCAACACTGCCACGCCCCCCCCCTCGTCGCCGTTCTACGCCCGCGCCGCCGCTGGTGAGCTTCGCCGCCATCCCCTTCACCCCGTGCGCGCGCCCCCTGCCTCGCTCCGGCTCCGCCTCACCGCGCCGCCGCCCGCCGACGCCGCGCGCGACGCGTGCGCTTGCGCGCCGTGGCCACGCCCACACCGCGGTCAGGGCTGGCCTTGCCTTGACCCGGCCTAGGTGGGGCGCCTGCCCAGTGGGGCCCGCCTGTCGGCGCCTGGGCCGGCTCGGCTGGGTGCACCTAGCGTTTTCAAGCATGTTTATTTTAGCAGCGAATTTGCAAAATCTATAGAAATTCGTGTATAGCTCAGAAAAATTTGAAACTTGTTTTGTTGGCTTCCTCTAGCTTAGGTCTACTCAAGAAAAATATTTTTTTTGCATGTTACATTACTGTAGATTTATCTATAGTTTTATCTTGCAAAAGTGAGTTTAATGCTTAGTTATTTCTATATTGCTCTAAAAATGCCAAACCAAATTTTTCTAGACTCCTTGTGAAGTGTAGTTTCCAGTGGTGCAACTTGCTCATATGTTTTCCTGCTATTTGTTAAGATGTTTTCTTATGCTCGGTCTAAAAATGGTTTAATGTAGAACTTTTTGCTGGAAAGTGATAAAATGGTTAAACTAGTTTTGTTAGCCTTTTATTCATGCCTAGTATCTATGATAATTTTATTTGATTTGTTTAGTTAAGTTTGCATGCATTTTCTAGTTTATCTTGTTTAGAGTGGCTGAAAATTAATATATTTATGGTTAATTCTAGGAAAATGCTTTTACTGCAAAACCAATTTTCATGAGTTCTTTGGAATGTTATCTTCTTACTCAATTTATTACATGATTTATGCTTGCGGTGTAAGTTCGTTTCTTAATTCACGCTCTAGTTCGTTGCTCACATGTTCCGTCGTGTGTGCTACGTTTGTGCATCATCGCATTGTGGCATTCATTGTTCATGTCATATCACTTTCGCATAATTCTTAGCATCTCTCTAATGCATGCATCGCATTCTTGCATTATAGTGACAGAACCATCTGATGCCGAACCCGTGGAGTCCGCCAAGTCCGTTGAGCCAGAGGCCGGAGTCCCGTTCGTGGTCGAGCCCGAGGTTAACCAAGGCAAGCAGCTAAGCATATTCCTTGCACCTATCTAATCTGGTTTAGTTTAGCTATCTCACTTGTGTATTGTTGGGATATATATATAGTTCGTATGTATTACATTTTGGTACCTACTCTCTTGCCACCTTTATGATCATTCATATATTATGCTCTTAATCAACTAAAATTTTTGGGGTTTGGGCAAGAATAATTAATATTACTAGGTGATGGTTTAGAGAGCTCTTGCCTTGCAATAATTACTTAACCCTAAAGTTTTCATCTGAGCCTTTGCATAATCCTTGCTTATTTAATCGCGTAAGTCTTGCGAGTACCTTTGTACTCAGGTTACTTTCTAAACTTAGTTGCAGGTGAGCCGGAAAGTGGTGTTCGGCCACTTCTACCCCGCTGATCCAAGTGTGGGGGAGGAGTAGGTCGTTGTGGCTATAATGATGTCCTTGAGCAAGGCATCATTATCTTTGTATGCCTTTATCGTAATCGAGCTCCGTGAGAGCATGTAAATGTAATAAACTCTAAGTTTCTATTTAATATGGCTTTCGTGAGCCCAAAGCTTGTAATGAAAGTTAGTTGGAACCCTCTTGTATCGAACCTGTATTGAACTTTGGTAATGTAAAACTGCTCTTGTGGTTCATCGGCACTGTGGATGCGATTGTATAACGGTACATGTGCTTAATCCTGGGCATTTGGCAAACACGTACTGTGACTACCGGATTTGCGATCGTTTTAGGTGAACTGTGTTGATTAAGTGCCTCTAAGATATGGATTAACACGTGGCGTGTCGAGAGACGGACACGTGTTAACTCTCACCTTAATGGATTAATCAATAATTTTTACCTAAACCGAGTGCAAATTGGGCGATTCTCACACATACAAAATCAAATTTGAAATTGAAAATCAAATTTAAATTGTGAAATCTCCTCAGAATAGAAAACGCTTGAAATCCTACTCTACATGGGAAGTGATCATTAGTTGAGTGCAAGAGCACAATGGGGGCATGTTGGAATCGCCCAGCTGCCATGTGGATGGAGAAACCTGTGTTGCACATGGTGGTGTTGCTGTTGAAACGAAACAAACTGTTGTCTGCTCAGGAATCCAAGGACGACTGGCACGGCATACTAGCTCCGATCCTCCTCCCAACTGAAGATGCCCAATGATGCATCATCAGATGCATGTTTGATCCGAAGATTACGCGAAATCGAGTCATCAATTTATGTGCGCCTCGGTGGCTTGTGATTTAAGTATGTTGTTCCACATTGTTAATGTTGCTTTTGGTGGAAGAAAGCGACTTCTGAGCTAATCCCTTCCGGATGGAGTGATGTCGCCGACCAGTAAGGCTGATGTAACAACTTATTTAGCAGAAGGGCATATTACGGACGGCCATCATCTGGGCTAATGGTGTATATGTATTTTTTTGGCGCATTAGTTTCTCCCATGTGCCATATGCTCAAATTCTTAAATAAAATCGAGTATAATGATATATATATATATATATACCTGTAAATATGCAGCATATTGGATTAATGCCCATGAATGAATAAATTGTTATCAGACTTCTTGATGATTTCCTGCAAATTGTAAAATTTCTCATTGTCTTATTGATGTGAATGTATATATGGCGGAGTTACTTTGTCTTTTGCTTTTGCACAATCCATTGGGACATGATTCGGATGCCCACTATCAGTGATCCAGGATTTTTTTCACACTTTTATCATATCCCATTTTGGAAGCATAAAAACTTGAGGTCAACAAGTTTTTTTGAAGTTATTTTTTTTGAAGTTAAAGATCAACAAGTTACAGTACATTGCACTGTGCCCACAATTGCTAATCTAGCAAGATGTCGTTTACGCCTTTTCACACACCCATTTGGATGTGTATGGACTTTAAGCGAACAAATGCCTTGCATTGTGCACACAAATGGCTAATATCATTGGAGGTAAGATTTATTGTCCCCACAAGTGGTGCCTTGCTGTCCTTGTCAGCGAGCACCTCCAAAAGGAATTCCAGTAGCTAGTTGCGTCATTTTGACACTTGACACAAATAATGGGAACCTTTAATCGAAGAAATGTAACTTAAATCAATAATAATCTTCACTGATCACCTGACAAGTGTATTTATACATGAAAGAAAAATTAAGAACAGTTGCAGCAACAGCAAAACTAATAAATGGCCAATAGGGCTTTGGTGGCTGGTGGCTACTGCCTAGTAGGCAACAAACTGTTTCATGCCATCTGTTCATCACACGTGAACTGGCGCATCCAGGGTTTACGTTATCATTGATACATGGTTTATCAGTGCCCTCCGGTATCGATAATCGATTGAAAATCGGTGAAATATCGCTAAAATCGACTGATAAGGAAGATCAAATTCAAATATCGATAATCAATGATTTATCATTGATAATCGATGCAAATCGGTCGATTTATCGAAAATTCGGCTGAGAAATGTATTTAGCAGATGGAAAATAGAAATTTTTATAGTATTTTTATTTGGTTTGTTATGTATGGTATTTTATAAGGTAAATTATACATACATACGTAGCTTACGATAGAATTGCATTAGAAATAAACATGTACATATATTTTGGACATAAATTGAATAAACTATAGATACATATTACATATATCCATGTTATGTATAATTATGCAAACCACACAAATAGACATACACCAAATGAAATTGCACATAAATACAAAAAAGTACATAGTCCATACAAACCACATTGTCCATATTAGCATAAATTGACACAAGTTTTATGCAAATTGGTAACAGACTCATATGACCACATCCATAATTCATACAGAAAGACACTTAAAACATCCATTTTTCATAAATGACACTTTTTTATATAATAATTATGTAAACCAATTAGACATTTAGACATAGTTTTTTTAGTATAAGCATACATATTATAGTCAACATTGAAGCCTATTGTATCCTAACCGATTTAACAACAAGTCAACATTGAAGTCTTTCTTCCCACCACTAATATTTAACACTAGTCTACATTGCAAATTATCAGTATAACCATCCATTTGTAGCATAATATACAACAATATAGTAAATACCCTATGCATATTTGGTCAAGTTGGTGAAAGGAAATAGAAAATCAACCAAAATTGTTGAATATCAACTGATTTGCATTGATTATCGATGGATTTGCATCAATTATCAGGCTTTAGTATTGGAAACATTTTTTTGTCTAAGCAAACGGTGGTTGTTTTTAATATGTGACATCATTCTAGACTATAGAGAGACTCTAGTTTTTTATAGAATTTTTTCCACACTAGTTATAAATTTTTTTGAATTTTTGAAATTTAGATTGAAATCCATCGAAAAATCAATTGATAACGTTTATCAGTCAACATCGGTAACGGTAAATTTCGCCGATAATCGCGATTATCGAACGATTTTGTATTCCATGGGCGCATCTGTAGGACAGGTCATTCGGTGCATAATTTGGCTGGTGCCTCCAAAGCATGACATGATTATAAATGATTGTCCCTTGCGGTTAGTCATATAAATATGTGTGTGTGATCAGTTCAAGATTATCTCTTGGATTTTTCTAATGATCAAGCACTGCCAGATATTGCCGTTCTTGCAGATCTGATTACACTGATCAAAAAACACATCTTCTGAGTTCTGACAGGTGTAGCATTTTATACTACATTAGCATAGCTATGAACTCCATGCAGGTAATCAGGTTTATTTTTGTATTAGTACTTGTGAGCAGCTGATGCAGGCATGTTGTTACAGCATGTGTGTTGGGTGGCTGGCGCATCAGCGTCCAATGGAGCCAATTTTGTGGCCACACGAGATGTCACTGGTCCACCACCATCACTATCAAAGCTAGTCTCAATTTTGTTGGCTTCCGGTTTTGCCCCTCTGGCGCTGGCGCCATACCTGCCGCAAACAGCCGCACTTATTTTAAAATACATAAATAGTTTTTTATCTGGTATTGTTTATTCATGTATTTGCACTTTGACTCCCTTTGTTCCTAGAATTAAATGTGATTTAATCTTAACTCCATTATACTATTGCTGTTCGGTCTCGTAATTTGTTTCTCAAAAGAAAACGGCTAAGAAATGGTTCGCACAAGTTTTAGCTTGTACGCCTGAAAGGATGAATATTTAAACTTCGTCAAGATAGTAAAGCAGAGATGATATGCACATACCCTTGCAAAGAAATCCAACCAAGAAAAAAAAGTGATGCACCCAAAGCGACAGAATCCTTATCTTCTAATATTTTCCATGAAAAAATATGCTCTTGTCCAAATCTAATACAACACGTATCAAACTCGGATTCTTAGTTAATAAGGGGTATCACGTTAAACATGAAACAAGCTCCTTTGGAAACAAAAGCATGAAACATGCTCTCATCTCATTCTTACCGGATAAACTTTTTCTAAGAATTGTTTTCAGACAATATATTGTCTAAATGATGTATTCAAAGCCGCTCTAAAACCAACAATAAGAGACATCTAATGACTCGTATTACAGAAGCGTAATTTTTTTTACACCAATAAATTATCCATAATTGTGGGAGCAATAAACTTCCCTGCTAAAAAAAAATAAGTAACTGTTTGTGCTGAAAATCTGGTTGATGCTGGTGGGGAAGAAAGAGCTGACATCCTGAAGCCACCTGAAAAGCAAGAACCCAAACCCAACCCAGCAACGCCAACAGGAGGCCGCGATATAGCTGGGGAGTAGTTCACTGCCCCCTACCTCTCCTCGCCTCTCCTCCCCCTCTCCCTCCTACTCCCCGTCGCGTCGCCCATCCTCCTACGTCTCCTTCCTCTCCCCGCTTCCGCTTCCTCCCAGCGGGAGCGGAAGCTCGCAAGCAATCGCCGGCCTTTTCTTGGCGTGCACAGTTCCTGATCGGAGGGCCCCCAGCGGGATCTCGCTTGCTGGCGTGGCCGCGCGGGGTTGAGGCGGGGCGGCTGGATTTCGGAGCCGCTGCGGGTGGTGTTGGCGGTTTGAAGCCGGTCCGGTGTCTGGTGCCTGATTTGATCTGCAGCGGCGGCGGAGGCCCGGCATGGCGGCGCCGGGAGGGCTCGAGCAGTGGCAGAAGGACGGGTTCTTCCAGGCCGCCGAGGAGGTGCAGGAGTCGGCGGACTTGTGAGTGCCTTACTAATCTGTGGGTTCGATTCATTGAGTTAGGGGCTGCCAAAATTCGATTGTTTTTTATTGTTCTCCTTTTTTGGAAGATTGGAATGCTGTCCTTGATTGTTTGGGGGATTATGGGTTTATAGTGTGTTAAAGACGGGATTCTGAATTTCTAACCCTTACTTGTTTGAGGGGTCGAGTAATTTTTGTACCTTTTGTAAAAAATTGTGTCTGATTTTTCTATTAGATTTTAGTGATTATTGGGCTTTAGAGGTTGTTGGTTGGGGTTAAGATGAGATTTGGGTGCTTGTTTGCACTCTGATTGGTGAACCGCTGCTGGTTAACGTTTTGTGGCTCTACCTATTTTGGCCGTACTTCCTGGTTTAGTTCAGATAGTGATGTTCTGGGTAAAAAACTGGTTCTTTGCTGCCCCTTAATAACCCCCTCATATTTTTATTGGTTTGATTTATGTTGCTATTTTGTATTGTGTGGTTGGGGCAAGTATGCCCCATTCTAAACAATTATTAATTTGCTCGAGTTGACAATTCTATTTGTTTATTTTGCCATGTGAGCACCGTTTGGATTGGGACAATTAATACAAACTCTCGTTGGAACAGACATCTGCAATTGCAAAAAGTTAAATGTGTTTAGGAACTTATAATTTAATGCAAAATTATTGAATTTGGTGAATTCTTGCAGGATGGAATCTATCTATAGAACTTGGATGCGAGAACGCAGTAATGGTTCTAGCTCAGAGGAGGTAAATGATTTGCAAAGGGAGCTACAGACAGCTTTAGGGACTGCAAAATGGCAGGCATGTTTTTACCTAAACCTTTGTAGTTGACTTGTACAACAGTTTATGGTTTTGCTAATGGTTTCCACTTATTGTCTGTGCAGTTGGAGCAGTTTGAGAGAGCTGTAAGTTCAAGCAATGATAAGTATTCACTGGAAGAGGGTACAGTGGCCAGACGTCGGCAGTTTGTTGTAGCAATTGAGGATCAGATTTCTCGTGTAGAGAAAGAAATAAACGGTTCTTCAATGGACAATGGCAGGCAAGGTCTCAACTGGGTGAAGCTAGATGATGAGGAGCGAGATGACCTAGTTGCTTTTCTTTCAGCACCTGCAGAGTTTTTTTCAGAAATGAGCACAGACAATAGTTACCATATTCCATCTAGACAAAACAATGTGCCAATTGGCATGAATGATGACAGAGATGCGGCTTTGATCATTAAAGACATTCATGAAGTACCACGCAGGCAAATTTCTAGTGCCAAGAGTGATGTTTGTGGTCTAGTTGACCAATTTCATGGCCACAGAACAAATTTGAGTTCTGGTGATAGTCACTGGAAGATTGACATTGGTAATGAGATGGATGATGATAAAAAATCATCTCCAAACGGGGTTGAGGCCTCAAATCAGACAACTGCTTTATCAGGCATCCGGAGAAGCACAGAATCTTTAACAAGAATGAGATGGTTCTGGAATAGCTTGTGGAAACCTAAGAGTGATGAACATCATCCAATAAGATACGATATGCCAAATAATCTTGACTTCAGGGTTCTGTCCTTATTAACACAGGTATATCAACTTTCTCCTCTGCACCATACTATTGTAGATTTAATGTGTTAAATGTTAATACTCCCTTATTTGATTTATAATATAGATGCTTCTCCAAATGATCCCTGGAGATACCGAACTCACTCGAATAGTTTAGTATCCCTTGATGGTCACATGGCTCCTTTAAATAAGTAATAAAATCAAGCCTTATTTTTTATGGAAAAGGTAATGGATCAATCCTAGAAATTGTTATAATGTCATTTGCAATTTATACAATCTATAATTAGAAGTTGATATTGTGATATTTCTCAAGATACTTGTTCAAGGGAAGAAGGGAGAATATTGATTTATTTTCATATTTTGGCTATTGGATGCCATTGCATATGCCATTAGTGTGTCCCAAACCTGAGTGTTGTTTACTGTCTTTTTTTTTCATGAGTTTACACATCAACAATGGCTTTTATTCGTGCATAGAAAAAATATTTGTTTTTTTGAACTGTACGATCCTTATAAATGTTTTTCTGATGGCTGGTTTTGTTCATTATGTTTTACAGAGATTTAATGGGCTTACTGAAAGAAGCAGAAATTATTTAACAAGTTGGAAGGAGAATTCCAGAATTTCTTCAAGGACGGGTGGGCTTCATATACAAGGCCAACAGCAAACCATGCAGTTTGGCCGTTCTATTCGGATCACCCTATTACTGGTGTTGAGTGTCTTTCTGATTGGTTAGTGCCAAACTTGTCAGGTTTTCTACATTGGGAAAGAGAATATATTTGCATGCACCACAAGAAACAAACTAGATATCTGTCATGCTTTTGGAGCTACAATCTGTCCAATCCTGTGTGGAGATCACCATGGCATACTTTTTTTTTGTGCACATTTGCCATGGTTTTGTTTATTATCATTCGTAGCTTAGAGCATAACGACTTGCATATCCATGTTTTTAGGGTGGCTTTGTTTTATTATTGTCCTGTTTTGCTATCAATTCATAGGTGCAAAAAAGGTGACTACCATTTGCTCCTGGCATGTTGTTGCATATATTGATACAGTTTTATTACTGCACTGACAGGGGCATTGATGTTCAAGTGCATTTTTAGTACAAATTATTAAAATTTTGTTGCTTTTTGTTCTAATAGAATGTATTGCATTCTTGTATTACATTGTATTGGCATACATTAAAATTTTACATTTGATAAATCTTGGCAAAAGGAACAGCCAACAGCCTTGGTTTAAGATCAACTTTTAGCGGGGTCAATCTAACAATGAAACTATGTGTTTTGCAGTACCCTTTCTGGTCTCCTCTGCATGACAAGTCTTAAATTGTTTCGCTGGTGATGCAACCTTTGGCACAATTAATCATGATTCTGCTGTTCAGAGAAGCGTTCAACATTTTACTGCAAATCATGATTGGTGCTATTTCACAAGTCTAGGCAAACGCCACAAACCGAGGTTGTATGGCTGCATGAGTGACAGGAAAATGAGCACGATGGCAAGGATCTTGATTGTGCAACGGATGACTCAGTACATCAGAAACTCCTCACCAGCGCATAACCATACTGAAGTTAATCAGATCTATTGTCGATTCATGCTCTGTTCTGATGGTGGCTGGTTTCTGCCAAATATAGGCATCTCCTTCTCACCTGTTTCCCCCACGAAGGCAATTGTAAAAAGATGTAGAGCTGATTGGAGAAGATACAGAAAAGATGTGTCAAATGATTGATTTGTATGATTGTGTACGAAAAGGATGTGTCAAATGACTGATTTATATGATTTGTGTACGTACCGAGAGTCTCGGTGAATGAACCGTCTGAAGTGCCTGAAGGTTATTCATGGTATTGCATTCCTCAAACTGTTAGTGTTGAGGAAGGAATGAACCAGGTTCAAAGGCGCTTGAGTTCAACAGCCTGTTGGCTACTTGCTTTACTGATCCAGGTTTCTACACATATTCTCAATTTTATTCGTTTGCGGTTATACCTGAACAATCCGTAGAAAATGGTCCAGGAAAAAGAAAGTCAGTGCCGTCCTCTTTTCTGAAGGAACACTCCACAGAAGAATTTCTACACGCTCAAAAACAACCCTCTCGAATTTCTTGGTTTACTCATATATAGAGTTAAAAAGATAGTAAATTTCTTCTCCGAAGGAAGAACCTTCGGTTCTAAAATCAACAGAGTTGACGAGGAACAATTTTTTTACCGGTTGCATTGCATATCGCTACTTCACCGCCTCCCCGGTCGAACCGCCCTCGGCGGCCTCAATGATGAGCTCGACGCCACCATCCTGACCTCCTCGGCGGCGTCCTCGCTCGCCCGCAAGGCCGCAACGTTCGGCCTCCGCGTCCATCAGCGAGCTTGTCGCCTCCCTGCCCGTTCTCGTCCCCCTCGAATGCCCCCCCAGCGGCACGGCTGTCCGGTCTGCGATCTCTTCGCCGCCTCTCCGTCCCCGTATCCACCACGGCCGTCCGCAATTGCGCTGCCTCCCCGCCCCTCACTCAGCGTTGCCTGCTCAGCTGCCCATTCCCCCCAACCCTCCATTGTGCCGGCACCGGTCAGACGAGCTCGTATTGCCACCAAGTCTGACGCGCCCCACGTGTTCGGTAAAATGCGTATGCCGATGCTGCTCCCTGGTGAGGTTCTGGATCGAGCGGTGGCCCCTGCCATCACAATGCTCCGTCCCTAAGCCGCCGATAAACGGTGCCCGCATCGAGGTTTTGCGGAAAACTGAACACACACTGCCATGCAAGGTCGTGGGGTGGATGCAAACACTGCACAAGGGATTAGTCTGTTTTGATTTCATCAAGGTATGGATTCTTGAGATCTGCACTGCTAAATCACACTAGGTGCTATTGGGCTTAACTTGTGTGATTGTTTACAGCTTGATCTTTACAGAGTGTCATTTGGAAGCCTGATTGGATCTCGGCAGCAAAACTCCAAGAGCAAGGTACTAACATAAATCTTAGCCTGTTGGTGTTCCGACAATTAAATCATTGATTTAAGTCACACAATCTTAGCCTGATTGTGTTCGATTTTCTTTCTATGGATAGCACGGGATCATTGATTCAGTTTGACAATCACTGCATACAAACTTCAGCACCCAGACCTCTCCTTTGGTAATTATTGGATACTGTAGTATATGATTTAGAAGTGCGTATAAACGTATGACCATTCATTAAGCTAGATACGCCCATCTGGACCTTAAATCTGCAAAATGCATGACCTGAAGCTAGGATCAAACATTGTGATGCTTTGTTTTGGGATTGTAGTACTGATGAATTAGACATTTCAACAAGGTGATTGATTCATGGAAGTTGATTTAACTATTGCAGGTCATTGGAGGCCAAGGATGATGCTTTTCTTTTGTTGGACCTTGGGGACTTGCTGGTTGAATCATACTTGCCAAAACATGAATATTCTTCAGGTAATCCTCATTGATAATAATTCACCTAGTTAACTAGTGTTTTACAAGGACAACGAACTGCCTCCCTTAGGCGAATCTTTGAGGCAATAGGTCGATTGCTTTTCACTGGACAGAGCAAACAACTATTTCAGCCTAATTTCTATGACCGAGGCATGATTAACCATCTTCTGTTATCTACACTTCGAACTTTGATTGGATGTACACCCTATTATCTGAAAGGATGCTATCTCTATTTTCGGAAACCATTGGAATGCCCGCACACCTGGCTAGTGACCAGCATTTTATTGTAAGAAGCCACAAGCTTCTCCTCGCCGCCCCCTCCCCTACAGCAGTGGCAGTGCCCTGCCATTTTAATTAATTTGATGGGGTACTATAGACTTATTCTTGAAGACTCAATATGAGATTAAGCGGAAAGGACGGGCTGGGTGAACCAAACAGAGGTCACTCTTCCTTGCTTTGTCTGTCCTTGCTCCGCAAGGCGCGGAGGCTGGCCATGGATCTAAACTTGCCCAGTCATTACACAAAAGGACACCTCCAGAAGAGTCCAACAAAATCACACAGGCTTCGTGTCATGTGGAGCCGGACCTACAGTCGGCGCAAGAAGCACCGGGAAGCCTAGGGCGCCAAGAGTCCCAGTAGTTAGAGATAAATTAGTTTGAATAGATTTTGTGTTAACTTGAGAAGGAAGTTTTGTTACAGCCGGGCGTCATATAAGCCACGGCTGAGAGATAGAAAGGCAGGCTTTAGATTGGATCTAATCTGTAAGCCGCGCCCTGCCTCCTCGGTGCGACGTCGATCTCATCACGGCTCCGGCGCACCGGCGAGGCCCAGGGCCGCGTCCCTCCACTTCTTTCAAATACAATCTTCGCCGCAATCCCCCTTCCAACCTCATCATCCGTGACAACTTGGTATCTGCTGAGCCTTGTTACGTGCCCATGGGTGACGATCTGAAGCTGCAGATGAAGGAGATGTCCGACGGCCTCCGTGATCTCGCGGCCACCGTCAACAATCTCGGCGCCAAATTCGACGAGATGGCTGTCAAAGTCGATTGTCTGACGCCGCTAGCTCTGGTGGTGTCCAAGCTCGCCGCCCTGCCGGACAAGGTCGTCGCTCTCCAGGCGGCCGCGTTCGAGAACACCCAGGAAGTTCGCGCCCTTAACCTCGCCGTCATCCGTGTCGAATCAGCGCAGCGCGACGGCAAGGCCCCGGCGGGGGACGACGAGGACACCGCGGTGCACTCCGTCAATGGCCCGCCCAAACACAGCTCCAAACCACCCCCGCGGCCGCACCCACCACCGTTCTGCCCGGAGCCGTCGCCGTTCTGTCCGGATCCGTGGGACCAGTGGCGCGAGGAGGACTACCTCATCGACTCTCGCTTCCATCCACGCGTCCGCCTCGAGTTCCCATCGTACGATGGGAAAGAAGACCCACTTCCGTGGCTGAATCGTTGCGAAACTTTCTTTCGCGGCTGGAACACGCCGGAGCGCTGCCGTGTCTGGTACGCGGCGATGCATCTCACCGGCTCCGCCCAGCTATGGTACTACCGGCTAGAGCTCACGGCAGGGACTCCTTCTTGGCGCCGCTTCGCCCAGCTTGTCCAACAACGCTTCGGGCCGCCGATGACGGATAGCCCCGTCGGCGAAATCATGATGCTTCGCCGGACCATGTCGGTCGAGGACTACACCGACAAGTTCCTGGCCCTGGCCTGCTGCGACGCCGACCTCACCGAGCAGCAACTCGTCTAGATGTCGCGCTCCGCCGCCCGCAGTCGCTGGACGACGCCATCATGCTTGCGCGCGCGTACGAGCAGTGCCAGCAGCTGGCTCCCTCGGATCCTGGGCACGGCCGCAGCACGCGTTCATCAGCAAACACCCACGCCGGGTCGCCAGCACCCAAGGGCGACTCCAACGCCCGCTCCCCGGCATTAGCGTCGGTCGCCGCCTCCGGATCCGGCAAGACCACTCCTCTGGCCTCCACTCTTCCGCGTCGCCGTCTCTCTCCCAACGAGATGGCCCAGCGCCGGGCAGATGGTCTGTGCTACAACTGTCTACAACTGTGACGAGAAATTCGTCCTCGGCCACCGTTGCAAGAAGTTGTTCATCATCGAGGTCGCCGACGACGAAGAGCAGATCGACGAGGAGATCGAGTGCACTGCGCTCACAGCCGTGTACGACGCGCCGGGAATCTCCCTGCACGCCATCACCGGGGTCCGCGCCCGCGGCTTCTAGACCATGAAAGTCTACGTCTCTGTGCCCTGCTCGACTCCGGCTCGTTGCACAACTTCATTGACGTCGACATGGCGCGCCGCGCGGGCATCGTGATCCGGCCAAGCATTGGGCTCTCGGTGGTGGTGGCGAACGGCGAGCGCGTCGCTTCCCCGGGCAAGACATCCGCACAGACAGTACACATCGGGGGGGGGGGGGGGAGGCGTTCGACCTCGAGCTCTACGCCCTTCCCCTCGGCGAGTACGACATGGTGCTCGGCGTCCAGTGGCTTGCCACGCTTGGGCTGATACTCTGGGACTTCGCCAAACACACCATGGCACTCGTCCGCAACGACAACTGCGTCCTGTGGCGTGGCATGGACACGACGCCGGGGCCGTCGGCTGCCGCACTGACGACGGCATCGGAGAGCGACCTCTTGAACACCTTACCGGAGGAATTTGCACGCCTTTTCGTGGAACCATAGGGCTTGCCGCCGCGCCGCCATCTCAGCCACCGCATTCGCCTCAAGCCAGGCGCGGGCGCCGTGGCGGTCAGACCATACCGCTACGCGCACGCTCAGAAGGATGAGTTGGAGCGCCAGTGTGATGACATGTTGCGCTTGGGCATTATCCGGCCGAGCTCGTCGGCTTTGTCCTCGCCGGCGCTCCTCATCCGCAAGCACGACGGCACGTGGCGTTTCTGCGTCGACTATCGTGCGCTCAACGATGCCACCATCAAGGACAAGTTTCCCATCCCCGTGGTGGAGGAGCTGCGGGACGAGCTGCAGGGCGCATGGGTCTTCACCAAGCTCGACATGCGCTCCGGCTACCATCAAGTGCTGATGCACCCCGACGATGTGGAGAATACGGCGTTCTGCACTCACCAAGGCTTGTTCGAGTTCTTGGTGATGCCGTTCGGCCTCTCCAATGCACCGGCGACATTCCAGGCGTTGATGAACGACATTCTGCTCCCCTTCCTCCGCCAGTTCATCCTTGTGTTCTTCGATGACATACTTATCTACAGCTCATCGTGGTCGGAGCACCTCTGCCACGTTCGCACGGTGTTTCGCACGTTGCAGGACCATCAACTCTTCCTCAAGAAGTCCAAGTGTGCATTCGGGCTGCCGTCGTTGGCCTACCTTGGCCATGTGATCTCCGAAGATGGCTTGGCCATGGACAAGCAAAAGGTGCAGACCGTCTTGGACTGGCCACTCCCAAAGTCTGCACGGGCGGTGCGGGGCTTCCTCGGCCTAGCGGAGTACTACCGCCGGTTCATCCGCGACTTCGGCGTGATTGCGGCGCCACTCACCGCTCTCCTCCGGAAGGAGGGTTTCCGGTGGAACGACGATGCCGAGCGCGCGTTCCGCGCACTTTAGCAAGCCCTGACGACGGCGCCTGTGCTCCAGCTTCCAGCGTTCGACCGCGACTTCATCGTCGAATGCGACGCATTGGGCTCAGGCTTCGGAGCGGTGTTGCATCAGGGCGCCGGGCCAATTGCGTTCTTCAGCAAGTCCATCGCGCCGCACCACGCCAAGCTCGCCGCCTACAAACGCGAGCTGATTGGCCTCGTCCAGGCGGTGCGACATTGGCGCCCGTATCTATGGGGGCGCCGCTTTGTCGTCCGCCCCGACCACCAGAGCCTCCGCTTCCTCCTCGACCAGCGCCTCATGACGATTCCTTATCACCAGTGGCGAGCAAGTTTCTCGGCTATGATTTCGTCGTCGAGTACCGACCGGGCGCGCTCAACGTCGTGGCGGATGCCCTGTCTCACCGGGATGAAGGGCCCGCGGAGCTGCTGGCGCTCTCGGCTCCCCAATTCTCCCTGTTCGATCAATGGCGACACGGAACTGTCCCTGCTGCGGGATGCGATCCGGGGTGGTGTCTAGTCGGCACCGTGGTCTGTGGTCGACGGCCTCATCCTCTTCAAGGGCCGCGTGTACATAGCCACCACGTCGAGCACGCGTCGCGCCATCCTGGAGCACGTCCACAACACGGGCCATGATGGCGTCCACAAGACCCTGCATCGTCTCCGGGCGGATTTCCACTTTCCCAATGACCGTGTGGTGGTGCAGGATTTCATCCGCTCATGCTTGGTGTGCCAGAGGAACAAGGGTGAGCATCTTCAGCCGGGAGGCCTGCTGCAGCCGCTTGGTGTTCCTACGGCTGTCTGGGAGGACGTGGCCATGGATTTTGTGGAGGCGCTGCCCAAGGTGAACGGGAAGACGGTGATTCGGACCGTGGTGGATCGGCTGTCCAAGGCGACGCACTTCATTCTGCTGGGACACCCTTACACGATGACGTCGGTGGCCCGTGCCTTCTTCGCCGAGATCGTTCGCTTGCACGGGATTCCAGCTACCATTGTGAGTGACCGTGATCCCGTGTTCACCAGTGAATTTTGGAGGGAGCTCTTCCGTTTGGCCGGCGTCAAGCTTCAGATGACCTCCGCCTTCCATCCGCAGTCTGATGGCCAGTCAGAGAGACGAAAAATATCATTGCTATGTACTTGCGTTGCTTAACTGGGGATAGGCCCCGTCACTAGTTGGAATGGCTGTCGTGGGCTGAATTTTGCTACAACTCGTCTTACCAGCAGTTCCTCAAGACCTCCCCCTTTCAGCTGGTGTATGGGCGATCCCCTCCGTCGATCTGCTCCTATACGCCGGGGGGACGCACAACTGCCGGCGGTGGACAAGGCCATGAGAGATAGAGATGAGTTTCTGGCAGAGGTGCGCGATCGGCTGGAGCAGGCACAACAGCATTACAATGCCGTCTATGATCATCGCCACCGCCAAGTATCGTTCGTGCCCGGGCAATGGGTGTGGCTTCACCTACTGCACAGGCCGGTGGCGTCCCTGAATGTCAAGGGGCGTGAAAAGCTCGGGCCATAGTTCTTTGGGCCCTATCAGGTGTTGGAGCGTGTTGGCGATGCGGCGTACAAGCTACAGCTGTCGACGGGTGCACGGATTCATGATGTGTTCCATGTCGGTCTCCTCAAGCCTTTTCATGGCGACCCGCCGATGCAGCCGCCGGTGCTTCCTCCGCTACAGCATGGGCGGGTGGTGGTTTAGCCTGAAGCAGTGTTGAAGAGCAGGATGGCGCGTGGGCACCGTGAAGTGCTGGTGCGTTGGGCGGGAGCTCCTGCTGCAGAGTCATGTTAGGTGGGGCTCCTGCTTCAGGAATTTGTGGAGCAGTTTCCCGACTTCCAGCTCGTCGAGCTGCTTCTCCAGGGAGGGAGAGATGTCATGTGGGGCCGGACCTACAGTCGGTGCAAGAAGCACCGGGAAGCCCAAGGCGCCAAGAGTCCCAATAGTTAGAGATAAATTAGTTTGAATAGATTTTGTGTTAGCTTGAGAAGGAAGTTTTGTTACAGCCGGGCGTCATATAAGCCACGGCTGAGAGATAGAAAGGCAGGCTTTAGATTGGATCTAATCTGTAAGCCGCGCCCTGCCTCCTCGGTGCGATGTCGAGCTCATCACGGCTCCGGCACGCCGGTGAGGTCCAGGGCCGCGTCCC
This sequence comes from Panicum virgatum, assembly GCF_016808335.1. NCBI lineage: Eukaryota > Viridiplantae > Streptophyta > Magnoliopsida > Poales > Poaceae > Panicum > Panicum virgatum. The sequence goes on along the minus strand of NC_053141.1, from coordinate 16,802,206 downwards.
TCCACTTCTTTCAAATACAATCTTCGCCGCAATCCCCCTTCCAACCTCATCATCCGTGACACTTTGCAGGACAGGCTTGCCAGAGATTACAGTTCTGTTGTAAATTGGGTAGTAAATCCAATAAGAAACCTAAACCCGAGTTGGTGGCACTGAGCAAGAAGCTTTTCCCCCAAGTCCCAACCACGGAACTGTCAACTAATCCTCCGTATAGTGCCTGTTTAACTTAAAACATCAATTAAAACTTCTTCATGCATACTAATTTCATTTCTTTTTCCTCTTGCTTTATTCGAAATAGAAGAGGCATTGCAACCCAATTCTACAAGAATGTTAACAAGCAAGGTCATAGAGGTCACGATGATGATCAATATAAGCCCTTGGATCAAACAAGATGGACAAGGTCACTTTGATATATTTCCAGCAGCAGTCTCACAGGCATAAACCTTACTCTGTTTTCTGTATTTTTCTTAACCATGTTAGACATTCTTTAAGGTCCATGAGATTAATTATAGGCTGAATCGAGCCCAACTAGCTGCTTGTTATCGGCACTGTATGCCACATATCTACCTTGGCTCAAGCTCCGAGATGGAAACCTCGTTCTGGGAAGCAGACAGCTGTTTATCGCTCAAGGCACCAGCTCGGCAACTAGATTCAAGGATGAAGTTGGAGCTGAACACGAAGGCCGGCCTAGACGGGGCTGGCCTGTCATCGGACGTGGAGCTCGGGCTGCTGAGCATAAGAACCACCGCGGAGGCATCCGGGCGATCTGCCGGGTTCTCCTGGACGCATAGTAGCCCGATCTCTATGCAGTTGAGGACCTCGCTTTCGGGGTACTGTGACTCAGCAAGCGATGGATCCACCACATCCCCTGTAGAACCAGCCCGCCACTTGTCCCAGACCTGCACATACGACCCATTGATGTACATGTAAGTGAAGCACATGTGTGACATGTCCCTACCACATTGTCCCAGCAGTAACGTGCACTTACAAGGCTCAGCACAGACACGGAGTCTGAGGTGTCGCTGTACGCACTGTTGTTCCTTCGCCCGGTCACCATCTCTAGGACTATGACACCAAAGCTGAACATGTCTGATTTGGTTGAGACATGGCCCCAGTAGGCATACTCTGGGGACATGTACCCGCTGCATCCATCGATAACGTTCAATCAATAGTTACTAAGAATTAATCGATGTACTGGCCAGTTGAGTACTATACTGATTGGCGCGTTGCTTGGCTGTTAGTACTTACAGGGTTCCAACAGGTCGTCTTGTTATATCTCTAGATTGGTCTCCGCCAAAAGCCCTAGCGAGGCCGAAATCCGAAATTTTGGGGTTCATATCAGCATCAAGCAACACATTGCTCGGCTTGAGATCTCTGTGGATGACCTTCAGGCGGGACTCTTCATGGAGATAGAGAAGGCCCCGCGCGATACCACAGATGATGGCAAACCTCCTGCTCCAATCCAGCTGCTGCCGTCTCACTGGATCTGCACATACACCAAAAGAGCATAAATTAAGATGATGAATGCGCGTGAGTTCTCTTACTTGAATTCAAGCAGTAGTTTGATGGATACCAAATAGGAAGGTGTCTAAGCTTCTGTTGGGCATGTACTCGTAGATGAGCAGCTTCTCTTCTTGGAGGCACACACCCAGGAGCTGGACCAGGTTCCTGTGCTTGAGCTTGGCAGCCAGCACGAGCTCGTTCTTAAGCTCGTGGAACCCCTGTGAAGAGTTCTGTGAAAGCCTCTTCACAGCTATCTCTTCCCTGTCAGGTAATATGCCCTGTACAAAGTAATGTGCCTGTTCTTACCAATTTCGACTAATCACTTGTATATGTAAATGGCCTTTTTAATCCTACACAACTACCATTCCCAATGCTATTGTTATCTTGCCTGAGGTCCTGTTTTCTATCTATTAGTTGAAACAAACATTGACCGCATATGCCTATTACACTACAACTTCTCGTTGTGTATACATAAAGATGAAAATGTACCTTGAACACTTCTCCAAAACCTCCCTCTCCAAGCTTGTTTTCTTCCGAGAAATTGTTTGTTGCAGCTCTTAACATCGCTACATTAAATTGCTCGGGCTCAACATATCTGACACCCCCTTCTTTGCTATTGTTGTTGTCTGTTAGGGCAAAAAACATGTATATTAGGAAAAGGTGGACTTAATTCTGGTGAAAGGCTGACATTGTTAAGTGGAAGAAGGAAAAACTCAATGCTAATGCAAAGCCATGCCATTTCAAAAAAAAAAAAGCATAGCCATGGACATCGTCGTCAACCATATGCCAGTATACAGCTAGGACAAAAGAATTGCAGGCGGAAACAAATCTGAAGCAGGAGTTTGCAGATGTACCAGGCTGTGTTTTCTTGCGATTGCTCTTATTTCTTCTGCATAACAAAACACCAAGGACGACAACGACTGCAACAAGGACCGTTCCAACCGGAAGCGCGACGGCGAGAGCGACGTCAATCCTCTTCTTCCCTGCGTTTGTCAGGTAGCCCATCAAACACATCACATGCTTTGTGGGGTCATACTCGTGACACGTCTACTTCTACTTATGTTGCTATCAACTAACTTTAAAACTCCTATTATCTAAAAAAACTTTAAAACTCCTACATCCCCAATATTCAAGGCACCTTCAGTGCTTCCAACGTGATTCTGAGGATGGGATCGACAGCACATGCATGTCTCTTGCAGCTTGCACTTAGAAATTGACTGAAGACAAGATGAGTTCAGAAATTCTTATAAATATGGAAAGGATTTTACTATCTATCTAGTAACATCTAATAATTAATCATCAGATACAATAATAGCAGTTTAACCTATTCCAATATTTAAAGAATGGGAACATATCAGGTACAAACCAATCTCTCCGTGCAAACTATGATGAAACACATATTGATGTACGGTATAAAAAGAAAAGGAACTAAAATAAAGCAAAGCATGTACAGTAATTGGTAACTACCCCTCCATACTGTAAAGGAAGTCGTTTTGAGTTTGTCTTAAGTCAAATATTTTAAACTTTGACTATAAATAAATTCTTTTAGATTGAGTTTGAAAATATAAAAGTGATATAAGTAGATTCATCTTGAAATGTACTCCCTCCGTTCCAAATTATAAGACATCCTAAGAATTTTGGAGAGACAAAACAATCTCAAATTTGACCAAGATTATAGAGAGAAATATAAAGATTTATGATATCAAATTGATGTACTATAAAAATATAACTAATAAAGAATCTAATGGTACTTAATTTATATATTAAATGTTATTTTTTATTATATAACTTTGGTCAAATATAAAAAACTTTGACTCTTTAAGATTGTTAGAATGTCTTATAATTTGGAACGGAAGGAGTAGTTTGGTAAAAGTATATGTTTACTATATTTTATAATTTTTTTATAATAAAAAGTGTACACGCGCATACAGTATGCAGTTCAGAAGCTCACCTCGCTTGCTTTCTCCGACGAAGCTGGACGGAGGCGGTGCCAGGGGCGGCGGCGCATCGCCATCGAGCGCAAGATCATAGTAGGTGTATATCTCCACGCGCAGGTTGCAGTTGTAGCCGAGCACCACCCCGCCCTGATTCCCGTAGCAGCAGCTCGGCAGCCGTGGAATCGATTCCTGCAAGCACCGGCTGCACTCCGCCGCCGTCCGGTCCCTCATGCACTGCAGCAGCCCGTGCATGGTGCGGCGGGGTCATACACGGCCTTCCCCACCGCGAACCTCGGCGCCACCGCCAGTGAAGAGGACGGCGTGGATCCGGAGCCATTGACGATGCGCTGGGCGAGGCTCCTCATGAGCGCGTAGTAAGTGTTCTCGAAGGCATCCTCGTCGCCGACCTTGCCGGTGTTGTAGAGGATGGAGCGGAACTGCAGCTCCGTGTCGGTGGACGCGTTGGTGTCGGCGTAGCTGACGAAGCACTTGTCGTGCCAGATGCCGGCGCGGCGGCTGCTGCTGTTGCAGCGGCTCACGATGTCCCTCGCGGCGGCTCGGAGGTAGGCGGCGCAGTCGCCCGGCGCGGAGTCGCCGCGGCAGATGCCCCGGACGAAGGCGCTGTCGGCACCGTCGCCGCGGGCCGGAGAGAGACGCGAAGCCCGTGGGCGCCGCCGCGGACGGGAGCTCGTCCAGCAGCGCGACCACGTTGGACCGGAACGTGCTGTTGGCGGAGGTGGGGGACGGCGAGGGAGCTGGAGAAGGCGCCGACGACGACGACTAGCAGTCGACCGACGTGAAAGGGTTGTTGTTGTTACTGTCCTGGGAGGTTACGCGGTGGAGAGGCTCGCCACCACGGCGAGGAGGAGGAGGAGGGCTCGGCCATGGCGGCGGCTGGCCGAAGACGATGATGGCATGAGTGGTGTACGGGCGAGGAGGGAGGTAGCGATCGAGCTATAACGACGATGAATAATGATTATCGCAGCAGCATGCATGTAGTACTGTTTAAGTTTCATCTCGCACGCATGCGAAGATTATTCGTGTGTGAGGCTCATGGACCGGATGTGCGGTGCCAGAGCCACCAGACCGACCTCCAGCATGGTCGCATGGACTTTGGAATCTTGCGAAGACAAGACTTGCCTAATAGTGACTCAGCACTGGGCGAACATAGGGGAAATATATCTCGTGGTTTTATACGGCTGGGTCTGGATTTTATTTGTTGTTGCACTAGCTATTCAGTTATTCCGACTCCAGCAGATCCTCTAAAACACCCCTATTTTAAGTTTAGAGGGCTAAAAATATACTCTAGCAGACTTCTACCCTCTATTTCGGGAGACCAAAAATCCACTCCACTTTCCATTTCTAGAGACCTTTAAAACCATTATTTAACATTTGGAGAGTCTGATTTAGAGATTATTGCTGCAGTTGCTCTAATACCACAATAGGATGCAACATGTATGCACTCCAGCACAGTAGAGTTTGCCTATTCAGTTAGCACTTCACACGTCAAACCGCTAGCACGCAAGCTCTTTAATTAAGCCCACCCCTTCAATGCAATGATCTTGGATAATTTTTAGTTGGCCCAGCGAAGAATTAGGAGACCGTTAAGTGTTCAGCCAAAATTTAATTTAGAAGTAAAAAAAATAGGTACTCTCAGGGTCTTCAACACAAAATTGTGTTTATTTGCCTCGTGAATCTTCGGGCGAGACTTCATTCCTTTGCTCGTCCAACTCGTCTTTGTATTAGCTAGGGTTTAACTTCACTGTATCTATATCTATTTATACTATAAAAATCCATGATAATTGAAATAATTCTCACCAAAGCTGATCCCATACTCACCTTACAAATCCCACTTTTTAGACCACCTAAAAATACTAAATGTTTGACAGAGAAAAATAACAGACTGAAAACAATTCCTCCGCTAGTTCAATCGCGAGGGCGCCCCCCTCCCCCACGTCGTTTTTTTTTCACCGCGCAGCATTTTCCGTGATTCCAGATTATTGCATTAAGCCCACCCCTTCAATGCCATACCGCCTTCCTTCCCCTCCTTCCTACCTCGCTGCGTCGGCCCTCCTCACTCCCCCTCCCCCACCGCGCACCCCTCCTCCCTCCCCTGCTCGGTCCCCTGCGCGGAGCGGCAACGGGGCCGGCGCGGGGCCTGCCGGAGCGGCGGCAGGGCCGATGCGGGCGTGGGGCGGCGGTGGGGCCTCGCTTCCTCCTTCCCTCCTCCTTCTCCTCTCTCTCTCTCTCTCTCTCTCTCTCACGACAGCGGCGGGCGCTCGGTGTCGTCTGCCGGCCCCGCATGCGGCCACCACGCCGGATCCACGCGGGTGGTGGGAGTGCGCGGCGGGGCGGCCCGGAGGCGGAGGCGGCGAGGCCAAGCGGGCGCGGCCGCGGCGGCGCGGAGGTGGAGGCGGAGGCGCGGCGCGCGGCGGGGCGAATGCGCAGCGTGCGGCGGCCAGGCTGCCGCGGCGCACCGTCCACAAGAAAGCGCGCATCGTGCCGAGATGCGTCAGCCGGGGATGACGGCGGCACGGTTCGCCGTGACCTCATCTGTGTGACTGGAGGCAGCGGCTTCATCAGCTCATGGCCTGTCTGCTTCCTCCTCGACCGCGGCTACACCGTCCACACCACCGTCAATAACCTCGGTGACATGCCCCCTCTCTTCTCCAGGCGCCAGATGCAATGGTACGAGATTATCTCTTGTTCTTGACGGATTTTCTCCCGCTCGCCGATCGCGCCCTCCGGCCTCCCGTCGACGTACGGCCGTGTGCTTGCCTGCTCCAAGCTGGAGCCTGAACTGCGGTGGCCTAGGTTCCCTGCCGGTTGCGCCCGACGCCGGCCGTGTGCGCCGGTTCCGTGACGAGGGACCGCCCGCGTAGGTCGTCAGTGCGCGCCATCTTCACGCTCTCCGAGGAAAGCTTTCGGGTGATCCGAACTGCGGCGGACGGTTGCGCGACGTCAATTACTACTTCACCGTCCTCGGCATCGTAAGTGGCCCAGGCTGCCTGCCCCCTGCCCGAGCTCCCTTACTTCATTCTTCGCGCGGACCCATCTCTGCCCCACTGTGTTTTACATACAGGGGGAGGTTTGCAAGGCCATCATCTGCATGGAGATCGTTGTGTTGTGTCCAAGTGAATCTGGAGTTGCTGGTCAACTGTTCGATGAATTGTCCATGTAGGGAACCTTCTAGGTTCCTGCTGTCATCCCTGTTATTTCGCTTGCCGATCGTGCAGGTTGGAGGTTACAGGTGATGAATTATCCAACTTGTCAGTTTTTGTAATTTTTTAAATCAGCAGCAGCTTAGTGATTACACTTCCCACAAATGTTTTGGATTTAATCTTGCCTGTGACAAGCAAGTTAAATATGATCTATGATATTTAATTAGAATCTTGTGCAGAAGATGCTAGCTTCTCTGTTTTTCCAATTTTTTAAATCGGTAGGAGCTTAAAGATGGATATGTTATTTTTATGCATCGCAAGGATGAACAATGCAGTAAGAACTGTTTGGTGTTAAGCTTCATTTTTTTATACCTTCTATTTGTCATTTTTTATGTTTAAACTATTCTTTCACTCACCTGGTACGCCTACTACCCAATCCTGTCATGCATTTGATAAATCTGAGCCTTTTGGTCTTGCTCACAGCGAGTTGTGAAGTTACCCTTCATTCTTTGCGGACGTAGGACTGCAGAGTAGCTTAATTGACATGGGCTGACGATCGGAATCAGTCGCCAGGATTGTTTGGCGGAGGTATGATCTAAAACTCCGACGTCCAGGGCAGCGGCGCCGCCTGCTGTCTCCCTGCGCCGAGCCGCCGCTTGTCTTCCTGTGCCCGGGTGCTCCAGCCACCGAGGAACAAGATTGCCAAACCAAACCCCACCCCTACCCCTGTCCGGGTTCGGCCAGCACCGCCTCAATTGCTCCAAGCGACGTCCACTCCATGGTGACGCCACTCTTCAAGCAGTGCAAGAAGAAGGTATGGACCATGGATGTGGGTATGGGGGTGTTTACGATATCCTGAATGACTGAATGCTTACTTGGTTATACTCTGATTATTTGTTGGATGAATTCGTAGCATTACCAAACCCCTCTAAACTGAGTGGAATGTTCCGTATTTCGTGTGCTTTTCACAACAATGAATTTCATCTAGCTTTAGCGATAAAACAAGTGTAGGAAGTGTGACTGATATCTTTCACATCTTAATTTATAATGTATGTTCCATGGTTGATGATGGATTGATTGTTGTTCTATCTATATTTACATGGGTATTCTGGCAGCGAACATTTGGTCCATTTCCAAAGATAAGATCTGGGTGGTAAGCCCATGCTTGCAAATGCGATGTAACATATTTTTTTTAAAAAAAAATTATAGCTGATTAATAATGATGCATATTGTTCTTGATCTACTGATGTCGATACCTTTGTTTGCCAATGATTCTTTCTAAAGATGTATCTAGCACCAAATGTTTTTTTTGCGTTTGTGTCTGCAGATACCCATAATCAATTTAATGCTCGTGAGAGTGATTGGGGTTTCACATCTTTTATGCTTTTGAGTGAGCTCTATGATCCAAGTAGAGGTTATCTTGTGAATGATACCGTCCTTCAGGAAGGTGCTATTACCATTCATTTACATTCTAGGTTCCTACTGCACTTCACTGATTATTTTCTCCTGCTTTAAGGCTGTGTATCATATGCCAACCACTAAAAATGACATGCCATCAGGAAGTATTCCCTTGGCGCTGCAGAACCTTTTTCACATGCTCCAGTACAGTGACAGTAGTGTAGCTACAAAACAGATAAAAATAGCCTTTTATTGCAGATAGTCTCAGCAGAGCACTTCAGTCCTGTTCTCTGTGTTCTGCAGTGTTTTTCTTTGGAATGCTATGTAAAATGCTTCCAGTCAAATATTGCAGGTTTTCGGTGCTTTATTGAAAGGAAGGGCTCATGTTCTTTGGAACATTAGCGTATGCAGTACATAAGTGATGACAGGTAATAAATATCTCATTCTGATTTGTATAGATATTGTTTTGTGTGGTAAAAATAGTATGCTTAGAGGGTAATGGGTGCTGCTGGTTCCATGCTACCATGGAGATGCTTATAATTTGGATAGTTTAGCACTGATCTGCTATTTCTGTGTTGTCTGCTATCTATACAGCTTGTGTTAATTTTTAGAATACACCACTATTGAAACATAATACCAGCATAATAACTTTTAGAAATGTATATTATTAAAAGAATGCCTAGCTGATGAAAATCATTAATTCAACTCAGTTGTTATTTTCAATAGGCAAGACAGGATGTTTTTGATGTCTGCTAAAATGATATGAAATGTTTTATTTTCTTGGGTGGCTGATGATATTTTTGTTAGAAGGCAGGTTACTAATAATTGGGACTATATATATTATTAAAATTCTATTTTTTCTTAGAAGGCAAAGCACCAGTTTGATTTATTTTTAAAGTTCTTAGATTAATGTTCAGGTTTAAAATGTCATCTTCGTCGTCAGTCATGTTTGACGCGGCACTGGACCTGAACCTGGGGCTGCTGTCCGGGATGGTGATCTAGAGACACACTAATCCATCAGTTAATTAGCACAACAGAGTAAGTATTAGCTCATGGATCCAAATGTCATCAGGTGTAAATAGGCTGCAGATTTTTGTATGCGCCAAGATGGTGATTTAGCGAATGCGAATTAAGAAATTTTCCAAGACTCACATGGCTTCTTCTTCTACTTCTATCCTCTTCGTCAGAGCCAACTTGCCCAACTTACCGAGTAAATAGACAGCTTGCTGTTGGCATAGGTCTGACTTCTCATCCGTTGCAAGGAGGAGCAAAATTAATCTCTTGTGTCCCTCAAAAAGCAAATTAATCTCTCATTGTTCTTCAAGAATAATATATGTTCATTCATTTGCAGCTGCAGCATGCACACAACCTGATTATCTATTTCGACTTGAGATCAGCCAGTGTAGACTATGTTATGTTATTTATTGCATATCATCTCTACTTATTTTGTGATGCTTTGACTCTTGAGTGTATTTTCAGGCATGGAGAGCTGCCACTCTTTGCCCTTTTGGTGGCATAGATATGTTCCCTTCCCTGGATGCATTGCTCAAGAATGGGAAGTCCAAAACTATACAAGCCATTGAATTGGAAGGTGGTGTTGGACAGCAGTGGCGTCTTTGGAAGTGGGCGTCATACTGTGCTTCAGAGGTGAACTCTAGAGTATGCTTCTTTTTATTTGACATAGTGCTGTACATGTTCAAGAACTCCTCTGATTTTTCTTTAACTTCACTTCTTTGGTACACTCATTTGGAATACTGCTATTTCAGAAAATATATGAACAAAATGGTGGTCGTTATGAGATGGTTGTATATGCTTTACAGTGCAGTAACTTAAAGCTCATTTTGCCAGTCTGTACTGACTGGGAGGTATGTTAAGATTTAGGTTATTTTACCGCTGGTGCATGATCCATCTTTTTCATTCCTTTTCTTAGTCAGCTTGTTGGGCACTGTCAAAATCCTGGCTAGATGAACAAGTGGATCTAGAGTCATCTCAATACCAAACCAGTAGACCAGAGACGAAAAATAGCTTGACGATGATATGAATGGAGCCCAAAGTTCAGTTGGTCCAGAAAGTTAGCCATATATGCTCTTGATCAGCAACCTCGTGATATTACTGCACTCCTGCAGAAACTCCATTCATGGTATTAAAATTATTTATACTTCCTCCATTATCTACCTGCTTATATTATTGGTCTCATGCAATGCAGTGACCTTGTTCATGAAAATGTGTCTTGAGCATGCTGGGAGCAGCTTCGACAAGTTGAGGTAACATATATTTCCAAGGATGAAGAACTGCATGTGTCCTTGTGCAGCATGCATTTTGCCTTTTTGGGCTTTGTGAAACATAAAGATAAGAGTCATCTGAAAATTGCAATCAGTACTTAAAAGTTTTGTTTAGTTAGCCATTTGCTAAGCAGAATAAATTTGTTCTTTCACTTGGTTGCTTCTTTATTTTTTCACACACATTAAAGACCTGTTTTAAACTTATTGGGATGCATCATTGGCATGGATCATAGTTCATGTTCCTAATTTCAAGGCAAAGTTTGTGAGCCTATAGAGACAGCTATATCCTGCATACTGGAATGAAAACCCCTCTGTGGTGTATCTCTTCTTCTTCTTCTTTTTCTTTTTTTGCACATCTCAAAGTATCAATCTTTATGTCCTAATTTGTATCACAAGGATGCATGCAGATCCTCTTGACTGCAAGTATACTAATTTTTTTATTTGGTTGACACTTGACTAGGAATTCAATCATGGAAGTTGTCACGGAGAATATCTGCAAAGAGGTAATATTTTTGCTGTCCTCTGCTTTTTATTCAGGTGAAACTCTTGGTGCAGATATATTTGTTTCTTGGCCGTGCTTATGCCGTGTTCATTGTTTTGTTGGTTCCCCCTGTCCAGAAGTTAACTGTGTATATGCACTATACTTTTCCTTCTTAACACATCAAGTTTTTTCCTTCTTGAATATTGCCATTAGATTCACTTTGGATAATCCTAATATGCATCATTTTTGTGATGCTGCGCAAATTCATGATAGCTAGGTTCTGGTAGTTTCAAGCATAGCTTAATTTTTTTGAGAAAATCATGCATCTTCATCTAGCCATGTAGCAGAATGGTGAGATTGTCCTTATACCTTGACTAATGTTGTTTTGAGGGTGATAGAATCATGATACAAACTCATGTAAACTTCATTATCAATTGGTTATGAGGGTCTAATTGCATGGCACTGTGATTATAGCTCAGATTAAGTTAAGATATATATGAAGATATCAATCATTCTTTTTGTTAAATTTACCCATCGGGATATGTAGATATGCTTTTCTGATCTGATTAGATTTTCCTAATACTGGAATATTTCCATTTTTTAATTTTGTATAGTGTTGTGGTTTGGTTTGGCTTTATTGTGACTTTTTACTGTAGTTTCAACATATATGTATGTCTGCATTTGTGATGACTTGGTTTTCTTGGCCTCCAAGTATCCAACTGGTATTAAGAAGGTGAACTGTTTTAGTTGACAGAGAAATAAAGGTGAACTGGTTTACTTTTTATATGCTCATGGTCATGGACAACAGACAATTTCCCTATTCTTTTCAACACAGTATTCTGTTCCAAGATACAGTACTATTCCTCGAAGAAACCATAATGCATTCTTTGTACTAATGCAAGATGTAACAGTAATAACAAATACATGACACTTTATGTCTGAATTTTCCATACATTCATTCTGTTCCTGACGGCTTTTTTATAGTATACAGAATTATAGATAACCGCAGGCTTTTTTCCAAGGCTTTCGTGAATTTGGTCCTTACACTTCATTTGGCAAATTTCCTATCCTTTCTTCTTTCTATAGAGCTCTGAAAGCCATGCTTTTTCAGATACCATTGGCATATCTGAAATGCGTGTTTGATTACCTGCAAATCTGATCAGCATATAAGAGGGTTATTGCTCTAAAAGAAATTAAGCTGGATACCTCTTTCCAATTATATCTGTTACACCCTCGTCCGATAGGGTGCGTTCATCCTGGGTTTTGTGGTCACGATGTATTGACGAGGCTGCTTGGGTTTGGGATGAAGCAGTCGATATTAGGAAGAGGATATGATGTGCTCGGTGATTGTGGGTAAGGCTAATTGATATTAATCTATTTAATCAATTTTTTTTTGAGAATTTAGGTGCTGGAGAGGAGTTGGAGCAAGAAAAGATAAGGCAACTCTCCATGATCGTGGGCTTGTGGTGCAATCAAGATCATGCAGTTCATTGCTTCAATCTTTATCATTTCTGTTAAGATGCATTGCCGACGCGATTTCATATGTCAGAACAATCAATGGGTCCCTTCACTCTTCATATGTAATGGGTTGAATTTGTGTAGTAATTGACATTCAGAGGTAGCCTTAAGATTTCTGGTGATTATGGCATATGCTAGGTGCCAAATAATATGCATGTGTTAGTGAGAAAGATGAGGAGATCAACTGATCAAAGATGTGCAAGACAATCTCATGAGCAGGCATGTACCTTTGTCTCAGTACGTCCAAAACACTAGCAACAACAAAGTGAACGGTGGGAAAAAGGGTAACAAGAAAAAACCAAATAAAAACCATATAGATATTGGAAGGCAAACAAAAGTAGTAGAGATATGGTATTTTAATTTTGACAGGATTTGGAATCTGTTTTAGAAATTAATATTGTTTGAAGTGCACATGTATTAGGATTTTTTTTGAAACACATGTGTGTCGTCGCATGTGCACTCTACTAGTCAGAATAATAATGCTTCCATCTTCTTCAATTCCCTAGTCAAATCGGTTCTCTCAATGCGAAAGCCTGATGGCAGCAGTGATGATATCGAGCTAGCGATGACGAGAGACAACAACGGAAAACTATAGCAGCAACAAACATGGCCATCACGGCATTGCTCATGGCCGCAGGTTGACGTTGTTGCAAGACAAATTGCAGTGACGCGAGGGAACCTGGTCCTCGCAGACGCAGGCTTGGACGTTTGGTCCACCAACGGTCGTCAGGCGTCTTAATTGGATGTCCCAACATTACCCACATGACACACCGACCAGCTAGGTTACAGTTAATTGGAAGTCGAAGCTTCACGCCCGCACCCATGCAGCCATGCTAAGTGCCGTCTAGCTCTGTCCAGCAGCTGGCCACTGCTGCTCCGGCCTCTTGCAGAGGTTTTTCGCTTCCCGTGAGCTAAACATTAGCCCATCGTATCAAAAGTAATCTTATTATTTATAAGTATTATAAATAAATTCTAATTATAGTACTAATTGTACAACCTCTAGAGTAGCTAATTCATAGGACAAATTTAATGAAGATAATTAATCCATAATTAGTGGATGTTTACTATAGTATCACGGTAGCAAATCAAGAATTGATTGGGTTCACTAGATTCATATTGCGAATTAGCACTCATCTATAGCAAAAATTTTAATTACATTTTATTTAATACTTCTAAATAGTAAAAAAATTTATGTGATCGCACTAAAGTTCAATCCTAGAAACGAGCAGAGGCTTAATTACTCCCGGTCTGCGACTGCGAATGGAAGGCATAACTAGAGATAGTAGAGTTGCAAATGGGTGGCCCTTAGGATATCCACCGCCCCTCTTTAGTTCAAAAATTTGTACTAGTTTCTCAAAATGAGCTCCCACTTTAGAAAACTAGTACAAACTTTTGAACTAAAGAGGGGGCGGTGGATGCCCTTAGGGGCACCTTTTTCACCCCTAAGGCCAGTCTCAGTGGGGGTTTTAAGGAGAGTTTTATGGCATTAAATATTATCAATTTTGCTTACGTGACATGGAGAGAGAAGGATAGAGTTTCATGGGATGTGAGGAGAGTTTTATCACCATGAAACTCATCTGGCACGGTTATCTAGTTCCCAGTCTAGGTATCTGTGTCCATAAAACTCCCACAGCGACTGGCCTAAGAGATAGAGATATTGTGGCCGCCGGGCCACACATGCATGGACTGGCATCGCAGCCCGCCCGGCTGGCTCCGGCGCCCCTGCCGTCAGCACGAATCCCCAGCCTCCTCGAACACCGGCTCAGCTGTCCCGTTTCCTGTTACAAGTCTGGTGTTTGTTGACATTTCTTAGCGCAATCACTAGGAATGGTTAATCCTTAGCAACAGTGCCAGAAATGTCTGTTGGCAATCCTTAGTGCAATCACTAGAAATGAGGGCGCCAAACCCATCCTAGCAACTGCACCCAAGGGGTGCCACTCTCGTGGTATAATCAATACGATTACAGATGGATCCGCAAGCGCACGGATATACCGTTGTAGCATTTCACCCGGAGAGTAAGGGTATCGTTATTTATTAGTGTCCCAAAGGACGGCAGCGGCAAAGGTATTGTACTCAACATTAACCATGACATTGTGCCTCAAGCAATAGGCAATACTCTATTGTACTCAACATTAACCATGACATTGTGCCTCAAGCAATAGGCAATACTCTAACAGGGGTAAGTACAAATAAAGAATAAGCAAGGGTAATGTGACACAGCACACATCCACACTCCAAGAGGAAGGAATAAAGGAGAGAAACTATAAAACAAAGAACTACTCTATCCTACGTCAAGTCAGCTGGAGCTTAGGCTAGGTTAGGTGTCCTAGTGCTTCTATCCAAAGCTGGAGTCATGTTAGATCATGGTTAGGACTGCAGGTGCCAGGAAAATGGGATAGCGAGGAGAAGGTCCCGCACCGGAGTACATCCAGTCCCGTTACCTCTTTGCATGAACTCCTACACCGAACCCGAACGTCGGGGAGTACGCTAAACGCAACACCGCTATTACGCTGGACGGACAGGGCTGTCACCACCTGCCGTCTACCCCAGTCACACCGTGGAACACGGTCATATCCGAAGGATCCCGCATACCCGAGCACCACGCTCGTGTATGGAGTCACTACTCTAGTGCCCCCAGGTCTCCCACCCTTCGGATGGACGAGTAAAACACTAGAGCAAGCCCGAAAGCACAACGAACCTCTATCCGTACCCGGATCATCTGGCCTAACCAAGACCGTAGCATAACTTATGAACGAACTAAGTATAGATTGATAAACTATCAAGATAGCAAAGCAACCATGGCAAAACTCTATATTATGAATAGAAGTCTGACATGTCGGATACAAAGCCATACTAGGAGCCGAGGATTGCTCAACGACCCCGAGGACGACTTGCTCGCTAAAGAGAACTAGCCTAGCTCCACTACCTAGCTAAGAGAGCAAGAGAGAGGATAGCCTTCTTGGAGAGAATGGAATGAAGTGTGTGTGTGTGTGTGTGTGTGTGTGTGTGTGTGTTGAGGGGGGGTGGAGGAGAGGCCTATTTATAGCTCTACAGATCGGTTTCCCGCCAACGCACATATGGAAGGTGATCAGGTGCCTTGGCAGCCACTCCTCCTCGAAGTGCACCTGGACGGGAACCAGGCCAGGTTCGGCCGACCCCACCTGGCAGCCTCTCGGCCTGATCTTCTGCTGGATGGTATATTCTTTGATCCTTATCCTTATCCTCTGGTGCATCTTGGGTGGAGGCCCCGTTTCCTCAGACATGTGGGCCCTCTTTGTAAGGGTGTGACGCCGGATGCGATATTCTGCGTAGTTGTATGGCGCCTGCTACATGTTTTCGTCTTATTCCATTCCTGCTCATCTGAAATGTACAAAACTCGAAAACAACTATGGAGCGAGGTTAGTGATACAAATATATGAGTAAGGCATGTAGTTTTCCTTTATTATTGAGTATAGTTGACGGGTGAAAATAGCACTTAAGCACCGTCAACAACTCCCCCAAGCTAGCCCTTTGCTCGTCCCGAGCAAAGTTTTAGACTTACGTTGTTGATCAAGAGTTGTTACAATGTCGCATTCCTGACTTATGCACAAGGCACAACCGAGTGTTCTTACCTTTATTCTGAATAAGTTGGCCTTGTTCGCATCTTTTACCTTACTCCTGTGGGGCTTATAGCATCATCCTCATCTTTGGCGGTTGAGGGTCAGAACGGCTTGTAGAGTACCACTTACCACTCCTTTGTTCAACCGTCAATCCGGAGGTTTTATAAATTTTTTGAAAAGAAATATTGTAGTTCCTCGGGTGATCTCTCGGATCGCTCAATGTGTTTCATTCCTCACCAAGGCCTTTTTATGTGCCTTTCTTTTTTCATCCAATTTCTAATGGCTTCTTTTTGGTGGATCTGTAGGTATGGAGAATATAATGGCAAACTTGCTTCTCATATTTCGCTAAGTCAAAGACCGGATCCACAGGAGAAATAAGTCATAAGCATTGATCAAGATGTGCAAGTGTGTGGATATTTTTGGTGGATGGTGGATGAAACTCCTTCATATGAATTCTTTCCCTTATAATTTTTTTTGGTATGGGCTATATTTTCTCTTTCTTCTTTTTTTTCTTTTTCTTTTCTTTTTTTGACACGCCTTGTGGGCATGTGGCATACCTTCTTTGGGTACGCATCTTTTCTCTCTCTCTCTCTCTCTCTTTTGACATGCCTTGTGGGCATGTGGCATACCTTCTTTGGGTATGCATCTTTTATTTCTTTTTGTATAGTCCATGCATTATGATGATAACTTTGGAGAGAGATAAACATGGTACAACATGGAGTTTTATTTGTGGATGGATGGATGTACTTGCTATCTTCCAGGTGTTAGAAGTATAGCATGTGAGTGGTCGTGTACGTGATCTTGATCATGGGCGTATGAAGTGATTCTCACAAAGGGTCACAACAATTTGACAAAGCTCAATGAGAAAACAAGTTACATATGTGGAAAAGCTGTTCAAACTTGTAACCCATATGGCTCTGGATGGGAATTGCATATCACCGATGAACTTTTATTTTTTTTTGTATTTTTGAAAAGAAATACTCCGGATATCAAGCATCACGTAGGAGAAGATCATAGCAACTCTTTTCAGCCATATCATAACCCACAACCACCTAGATTCGAATTCTGCTTTTTTGCTACCCACAAGTTTCAAGCTTAAGGTTTGAACATCTAGCCACCAAACACAGAACTTAGGGAGAGCACAAGGTTGTAACTAAGCATATGAAAGGAACTAACAGAGCAACTATTCATCATCTCAACAAGGAAAAACTACACATGCTTACTACACATACTGGAAAGCAAGTAAATATTTTTTTGGGTTTTTAAAGGTTTTGCCAATTTTTATTTGATTTTAGTTATGCAAAATTTTATGGATTTTCAGAATTTTGCAAATTTTTGTTTGGTTTCATGCAATGTTTTAAAAGCAGTAAAGATAGAGTTTGATACAAGGTACCTCTCATGGGGGTCCTCCCCCAAGCTAGCTTCAAGCTCACTGCTGTTGGTTGGGATTAAACCCAGCCCAACGGTAGTAGGTCCTCCACTCCTCCTGGGATTGCTACTGTTGCTGCTCTAGGTTGCGGATCCTCTCTCATGTGTATCACTGCCAGTTTTGAGTTGACTCGATGTGCTGGCCTAGCGACTCATCGATGTTGGTGGTGCGCATGTTCAGCTCACCCATCTGCCGAGTTAGAGTGGCGAAACCTCTGACAAAGCTGTACGTCGCGAGGGACCACTGGAGCTGGAACTGGTGGACCGGTGCCCTGAGGCCTGCCGTGCCCACTCGGTGGAGCTGGCACTCTGCCATGACGAACCACCAGCCTCATATTGCTGTGGTTGAGGCTGAGGTTGCTGCTGCATGAACTCCTCCCTTCTGGCCCTGCTTCTTGTAACCCTACCAGGAAGACCAGAAATACTATGCCTACGACTCTCCTCTTGTGGAACAAGAGAGATGGTTAGCGAACGACAGTTATACAGATGATACCCCGCGTTTGGCAACAGGATTTCATTTGCATAACCAAGCGAAAAGAAAATCAAGGAGTCATCCGGGCCTTTCTTGAGTGTGTGGCCTTGAACCAAGTACGCCTCATCGATCATTACACGGGGCTCCTCAATGAAGGGAACGGGGTTCCCATCTAAGATTCACATGTTTGATGCGATGCAGGTGATCAAAGAAGTGCATTCAATAGGACCCATCATCCGAAAATTTGTGAGGCATTGCTTAACCATTGCTTGTTTGGGGGAGATTCGGATTTTGTTGACCATGGCGTATAATATCATCAACTCATCGTTCCACACTGGTCGTGGATCATCTCTTGGAAAGAGATTGATTGCCACCCACTTGTGCATCAAACGAAGAGTCGGATTTTGAATGTCATTGCACCGAGGTGCAAACTTGCCATGAACAACTTGACCCGAAATCAAACCCCAAAACTCATGTCGATCAAAACTGCGGCAAGCTTTTGCAAGGGAAACTGGCAAGCGCGCGCTAAAACCAAGGAGGTGACTGAAATTTCTCCAATTAAAATAGTGTTCAACTCCAAAAAGTCGGAAAGAAACACCATCGTCCACCTCCCGAAGAGTGCAAAGAAACTGGATGGTGAGGAGACGAGAACTATTCTCCTCAATGGGCACAAAACCATCCCATCCAACCGCATGCCAAACACGAGCGAAGTCAATGTCCATACCTGTTTTTTCGAGAAGGTCCGAATCGAAGGCTCTGGTACGACCAAAGCTTCGATTCTTGATCATGGCGTAGGCTTGACGCTCGCGGTCATCTTGAAGGTCGAGGTATGGTGCATCATCTTCATCTATCTCCATGTCCTCGGCTTGCGGTTCTGCAGCTTGCTCCTCGAACTGTTCTTCTTGTTCGTCTTGCTCATAATCCATTGTAGTCGGTGTTGGTGCAGGTTCGGGGGAATGATGAGAGCTCGACTCGCCGTGCGAACAGGACGAGCCCAACCTCGTCATCCTCTTGAGAGCTCCGGAAATTTTCCGCCCTGCACCTCTCATGCTTGCAACAAGAATGAACAAGAACGAACGAGAACAACTCGATTCGGGTTTCATTAGTGAAATGAAAATGAAACTCTTACCCAAAAGTTGTTCCTCCAAATATGTGATCAATCTTGCAGCAAAGAAATGAGAGAGAGAGTGTTCTTGCAATCAAACTTGAGTCAAAATCCAAAGGAAACCCGAGCAAGAATGTGTGAGAGGGAGTGAGAGTGGAGAGAGTGAGCATGAGTGCTCATCACCCCTCTCTCGGCCTCTATTTAAAGGAATTTGGGCGAGTGCACCCGAGGAAGAGCCAGACACAATGGTCATGTAGCCGTTGGAGAAGGTGGGCCTCAGGAGCCATTGGTCCTGGGTCGATCGGCCGACCAGGCCGGCTCCAAGGTGGGCCCCCTGGTGCCCCCTTTTGGCCAGATGCTTCCTCAACGGTTATGAACTTTGGAAATATGGTGCACGGCCAAAAGTTTACTCAAAAAATATGTTCAAATTATTTTTCCCAAAGGATTTTAAAACTCAAAAAATATTTTTGGTCTTTTTGTAAAAAGGGAAAGTGCTAGAAAAATTCCAACATGCAGAAAACAATTTTGAAAATTTCAAACATGAAGTGGAGAAAAACAAATAAGGTGCAAAGAAAATGTTGAAAAGCGGAAAACAAATATGAGATAAATACTAATTTACCTTTGGCAAGGGCGCGTCGTTTAAAGTCCGATGTGCACGACTCCTCTTTGATTATGATTGATCACCCGTCCTGGGAGGAGCAGTGGCGGATTGCTATGCTTTCTCCGCTTTTTTCACTCTTGATGAGGAGGGTTGATCTTGTGGAGTAGTCTGGACTGGTATTACCACCTCTTCATGCTTACCCTCCTTTATGACTTCTTTCATAAGGCTGACCATGTTGTCTTTTTTTCGTGGTGTTACCACAACTTCTTGTATGCCTCGTGAATTTGGCCCAATCTTGATTTTGATCATAGAGCATTGCTCAAACTTGGGCTGAAATGGGAACCTTTCTTCCTTGCCGTTGATATTGAAGCGGATTTCTCCGGCTCCAACATTGATTTGTGCCCCCGCAGTGCTTAGGAATGGTCTTCCTAGAATAAGTGGTGTATCCTTGGAAATGTCCATGTCCAGCACCATGAAATCGACAGGGATGAAGTAGTCCCTAACTTTTACCGGTACGTCTTCTGCAATCCCCTCTGGATACCGTACCAAGGAGTCTGCCAGCTGGAGATGCATTGGGGTTGGTGTGAGGTGTGTGAAGTTTAGCTTGTCGTAGACGGCTTTTGGCATCACGCTGACACTTGCTCCTAAGTCACACAAGGCACGGCCAAAGTGTTGTGCCCCGATTGAACACGTGATTGTGGGGCATCTTGGATCTTTCTTCTTCTCCGGGGGTTGGTTGAGTATAGTTGCGCTACACTCTTTTGTGAGCTTGACAATTTCTATGGTGGGCAGCGGCCGTTTGTTGTTGATGATGTCCTTGATATATCGGGCATAGGTCGGTACATGCATTACGTCCAGCAGAGGGACGTTAACATGTATCTTCTGGATCATCTCAATAAAATGGGTAACCTGCTCATCCACGGTTGCCTTCTTATTACGGGTGGGGAACGACAAGAAACTGGTCTCAATATAATCCTGTGGAGCCGTTCCCTTTTCTAGTTCCCTGGTTTCTTCTTGATCTGTTGGTTGTTCTTCTTCCTAGGTTGCCGGTGCTTTTCCTGCATGGTTAGGGTGTGGTGGATCACGAGTGGACTTACCACCCCTCGTGGTCACCGCTTTAACATTCTCAGAGACATGAACGGAAGTAGCTATTTGAGCAAGAAGAGATTCAACCTTTTTAAAGAAACTTGACTGGTTTTTAAGAGTTGAAGACAAAGTTTCAAGCTTGATATTTAAACTTTCCAGGGATTTGTCATTGGCCAAAAGCCTTTTATTTATATTTTCGTTGATTTTAACTTGGCCAAGAACAATTTCTCTCAAGGGAGGTTGGTTTGAATTGAATTCGAATTATAAGAAGGATTGTAGTTATTACCTCCCTGAAAAGGTGGACGTCGCTAGTTCCACCCCTGGCCTCCTTGTTGTGGACGGTACCCATTGTTGTTGTTGTTGAGGTAGGCGCAGTCTTCACGGGTTTCGGGGCAGTCGTTCCCTGAGTGTCGTTCATTACCACAGACTTCGCACGTGAAGTGCGATTCCATGGCACGGGCATAGTTTTCTCTATGCTTCTTGAATTCGGCCTTTTCGCCGAGATGCTTCAGTAGGACGTCCAGTTTGGCAACGATCATATCCATCTCCTTGACGATATTCGTGCCCTTGGTGCAGGGTTGGAGTCGTTCATCGCTCCACCCCTGATTGGAGACCATCTTCTCGACCAATTCTTTTGCTTTGGCGATAGTCAGGTCGAGTAAGGCTCCTCTAGTAGCAACATCAATGTTGGCTCGAGATGTCGTTGTGAGCCCATTGTAGAAGCTTTGCAGGATGAGTACATTAAAGTGACATTAGCCTGAAAGAGTAACGACTATATCCTGAGTACAAGGTCTAAGTTAATATCAGCACAATATCTTTGTTCACATGCCATCCCCGGCAACGGCGCCAGAAATGCTTGTTGACATTTCTTAGCGCAATCACTAGAAATGGTTAATCCTTAGCAACAGCGCCAGAAATGCCTATTGGCAGTCCTTTGTGCAATCACTAGAAATGAGGGCGCCGAACCCATCCTAGCAACTGCACCCATGGGGTGCCACTCTCGTGGCATAATCAATACGATTACAGATGGATCCGCATGCGCACGGATATACCATTATAGCATTTCACCCAGAAAGTAAGGGTATCGTTATTTATTTGTGTCCCAAAGGACGGCAGCGGCAAAGGTATTGTACTCAACATTAACCATGACATTGTGCCTCAAGCAATAGGCAATACTCTAACAGGGGTAAGTACAGATAAAGAATAAGCAAGGGTAATGTGACACAGCACACATCCACACTCCAAGAGGAAGGAATAAAGGAGAGAAACTGTAAAACAAAGAATTACTCTATCCTACGTCAAGTCAGCTGGAGCTTAGGCTAGGTTAGGTGTCCTAGTGCTTCTATCCAAAGCTGGGGTCATGTTAGATCATGGTTAGGACAGCAGGTGCCTGGAAAATAGGATAGCGGGAAGAAGGTCCCGCACCGGAGTACATCCAGTCCCGTTACCTCTTTGCATGAACTCCTACACCGAACCCGAACATTGGGGAGTACGCTAAATGCAACACCGCTGTTACGCCGGACGGATAGGGCTGTCACCACCTGCCGTCTACCCCAGTCACACCGTGGAGCACGGTCATATCTGAAGGATCCCGCATACCCGAACACCACGCTCGTGTATAAAGTCACTACTCTAGTGCCCCCAGGTCTCCCACCCTTCGGTTGGACGAGTAAAACACTAGAGCAAGCCCGAAAGCACAACGAACATCTATCCGTATCCGGATCATCTAGCCTAACCAAGACCGTAGCATAACTTATGAACGAACTAAGCATGGATTGATAAACTATCAAGATAGCAAAGCAACCATGGAAAAACTCTATATTATAAATAGAAGTCGGACAAGTGGGATACAAAGCCATACCAGGAGCCGAGGATTGCTCAACGACTCCGAGGACAACTTGCTCGCTAAAGAGAACTAGCCTAGCTCCACTACCTAGCTAGGAGAGCAAGAGAGAGGAGAGCCTTCTTGGAGAGAATGGAATGAAGTGTGTGTGTGTGTTGAGGGGGGGTGGAGGAGAGGCCTATTTATAGCTCTAGAGGTCGGTTTCCCGCCAACGCACATATGGAAGGTGATCAGGTGCCTTAGCAGCCACTCCTCCTCGAAGTGCACCTGGACGGGAACCAAGCCAGGTTCGGCCGGCCCAGGGGGTCTGCCGACCCCACCTGGCAGCCTCTTGGCCTGATCTTCTGCTGGATGGTATATTCTTTGATCCTTATCCTTATCCTCTGGTGCATCTTGTGTGGAGGGCCCGTTTCCTCTGACATGTGGGCCCTCTTTGTAAGGGTGTGATGCCGGATGCGATATTCTGCGTAGTTGTATGACGTCTGTTGCGTGTTTTCGTCTTATTCCGCTCCTGCTCATCTGAAATGTACAAAACTCGAAAACAACTGTGGAGCGAGGTTAGTGATACAAATATGTGAGTAAGGCATGTAGTTTTCCTTTATTATTGAGTATAGTTGACGGGTGAAAATGGCACTTAAGCACCGTCAACAGTGTTTAGCCACAAATGCATTATATGTTCTAATCGTCTGTATATATAAATTATCACTAGAATTCTTTATTCGACCATTATAACAATTTAATAATTATTGTGAGCATTTGTGCAAGTTGTGATCTCGATTCATATTTTAAAATGCAATTTATTAGATAGTGCTAAATCTATTTCTACGATTAACAGTAAGGGTGCCCATGCTAATGCTACGGGTGCATTTAAGAAATACACAAAATAACACATGATCCATAAAATAAGAAGTATATATTTCACACAGAAGGATATGTAGCATAGAGTTATTATGTTGCTTACGCAACCATATCCAAAAAGCAAAATCAAATTTAAAATTTTAAACTAATGATTTTCTTATAATTTTAAAATTTTCTCATTATTTATTTTCTTGATATGAAATTTAGTATTGGAAAAATAAATGACTTTCTTTTTGAATTATATAAATTGTTCTATGTATGTTGCATTCATGCTGTTGGATTGGTTTTTGGTTGGTTGTTTGCTTATTTAAAAATAAAAATAGCAAAACCCTCCCCGAAACTGCAAAACCTTTTCTTTTTTCTCTCTCTTCTCTATCTCTTTGGCGCAGCCTAGATATCTGTCCACTCTTTCTCTGCCAAACTGAGCAGCTCACACTCTCCTTCCTCTTCTTGGTCTGGCCCGCTCTTCCTCCATTGTTTTCCTCTCTTCTTCTCTCTTTTTTACTGCACAGCCTGACCCCGGCCTAGCCCTCCCTCTCTCTTTCCCTCCCTCCCTTCCCCGCTCGGTCCAGCCCAGCTCGCCACCCCAGCCCGATCTGCCTCATTCTCTCTCTCTCTCTCTGACAACCCGAGTCCGCCTATTAGCTCCTCCTTCCACCTCCACCTGCCAGTTGAGGGGCATGCTAGTTTATGGGCGACCGTAAGTTGTGATTCGTATGGTCGATTTTCCGACCTGTAGCGAAAATGGCCTCTCATGCCATATTTCAATATAATGTTTTGGCGATTGATGACACACACAACACTTGGACTAATATGATTGTTAAGATGACCATTCTCAGGCTTTTAGGTTCAAGTGATGACAAAGAGAAGATAGGCATAGCTAGGCCCGAAGTTAAGATGACCATTCTTCGGTCCAAGGGACAAGAATTGAAGAGACAGTGAAGAAATCAAGTCAAAACAAACAAGACAGAGATAATTTGCTATCACCGGTTAAACCGACGTTAGGCAAATTGTACTCATCGGTGCAATGGGACCAGAAAGCTGAGACTAGGGTTTTGTGCCGGATGAACCGACGCCAGGAAAGTTGAATACGTCGGTGCAATGAACTCAGCAGCTAAGGCAAAATCTATACACCGGATGAACCGACGCTAGATATTTGTGAACGTCAGTGCAGTTGTCCAGAGAGTTAGTTTTTCAGCAACTACACTCACCGGTTAAACCAACGCTGCATCGGTTGATTACGTCGGTCAATTGAGGTAGCCGTTGAAGTATAACGGCTAGTTGGAAAATGCACTCACCGGTTAAACCGGTGATGACAAAAACGGGAGCATCGGTTTAACCGGTGATAGTGCTTTTTGTCAGCCTTTTTCCAATGGCTAGTTTGGAGTGTGTGGGCTATATATATGCCACCCCACGGCTCATTTGAGAATGCTGGAGACTAAGGAAGCATACTACACTTGAAGAACATCTCCAACGGTCCAACCACCATAGAGCTTCATTGTACATCATATAGGCTTAAGCACACTTGTGAGAGTGCTTAGTGCTTGTAATAGGGATTAGTTCTTGCGAGAGCTCCCTTGAGAGAAGTCTTGCTGCGGCAAGCAATCCTTGTGATCCGTCGTGTGACCCTCCGACTTGGTGTGGAGTGGCAACGACACTTTGTGCCGGGGAAGAGGAGACCCCCTCCTTGGTGGAGAAGCTCCGTAGTGGATTTCGGCTGGGTGACCGAGAGACGGTGGCGGTGCACGAGACTCGGTGTCTTGTGGGCACTTGCCTTTGTTTGCCGGCATCGCCTTGGTGGCGTAGTGCAAGACGGTGATCGGAAGAGCCTCGGTGTCCCGTGGACGTAGGTGTTTGTGCCGAACCACGTTACGTGACCGTGTCTACTCGGGAGTTTGCATCTCTCTTGCACTTACCTCTTTACTTACCTTATTACGTTTCCGTATTTACTTTATCTTGCGTGCCTTTACTTTCCTAGTTAGTTTGTTTAGGATTGGCTATAGGTTGCAAGTATTTTGGGGTAAGTAGAGAGTAGCAAAGATAAACCTTAGTTATAACTATCATGTATAGGACGTGTTAGGTTTATCTTATGCAAGTATTTTGAGCCCTAGGTTAAAAAGTGATTAGCGACCCTATTCACCCCCTCCCCCTCTAGGGTCGGACACCCCGGTGATCCTTACACGACCATTTTCTTTTTTTTCTTTTTTTTAACTTTTTTAGTCATTTTTCGATAAAAGTTTTTCTGAAAAAATTTCAATGTAAAAAATCGAGAGGCGAAAAAAATTTGATGAGAAAAATTTGGAAGAAAAATTTTAAGAAACAAACTTAAAAAAAATTTGACGAGAAAATTTTTACATTCAAAACAAAATAAAGCTCGGATGAAAATTTTTTGCATCCAAAACAAAAATGATTCAAATGAAAAAAATTTGGAAAAATATTTTTTGCAAAAAAAAAAAGAAAAAAACCCACTTACCTGGACGGCGAGCCGCCACGCCTGGCCTCCCCCGCCGCGCCTCCCCACCGCTTGGAGCATCCCCGCCGGCGGCGCGCCTGCCTCCCCGCCAGCGCCGCGCGGCGCCTTCCAGCGGCGTCGTGCCTCCCCGCCGCCGTCGGGTCTCCCTGCCGCTCTGCGCCACCCCGCCGTCGCCGCGCCGACACCACGCCACCGGCGATCCGGCTCCGCCCCCGTTGCCTGTCGGGCCCGCTGGATCCGGGAGGAGATGTGACAGAACCGCTTAAATTAATCCGGTTAAAGTGCCCTAATCATCACCTTTACAGATGAAATAGCTAATACGCACTTCAAACGGAATAATTTGACAGTCTGTCGGGTAAAACCCGATAAAACCACAGTATTTCGGATCGAAACAACGTACCTCACTCGAAGGTGAGCCCAAAGATTACAATAAACATAAATTTTATACCAACTTCAATAGTAAATGTTATTATAAATTGAGTTTGAGAATTCAAATAGGGTACCTTAGAAATTTGAAAGTAGATAAGTTCTTCAGAGTTTATAAACAGCGAAGAAGAAAACGATACTAGCGTCGATATATGACATCATGATGAAGCCCGTACATGACATCAATCTCACCAAGTATTTCAGAAATTGCCTGAAAATAAAGTCACAAGTAAGACTGAGTATACTAATATTCAGCAAGGCTTAGCCGACTAAGGGTATATATCATCCCTTTAACTAGACATGCAAGGCTTGTGAAGGCTCTGGGGTTTTCTTTTGCTGAAAAGCAACAAAGAGTAGGTCCTTACACTATGTAAGAAAAGGTCTATAGTGACGGGCGTCATCTCCCTATGGTGACGGGCATCGTGCTCGTCACTCCTACATCGTCACTGATAAGAATAGAAGGGTGACGGGCATTTGCCCGTCACCTATGTGACAGACAAGTGACGGATATCAGATGAAGCCCGTCACTTTTCTTAGTGACCAGCCCCCCCGTGTGAGGTCTTCGACCGTCATCTTTGTCTACTCCAGGTGACGGGCCTGTAACAAAACCCGTCACTTATCAGTGTTTAGAAGGTGACGGGCTTTAGTTTAGCACCATCACCTTTCTCTGTGACTAGGCCCCCCGTATGGGGTCTACGACCGTCACCTTTGTCCAACACATGTGACGGTTAGCTCACGACGCCTGTCACCTATGATTCTAGATAAGTGACGGGTTGTGCTTTACTGCGCTGTCAGCTGGTGAGTATACAGCAGGGACGGGTTTGGTTGTTGCCCGTCACCTTAGAACCTGACCCCTGCAACCTGACACCCTAGAGCACAGCTAGGATTTGGCAGCCTTCTTGTTGATCCAGCAAACACACAGAATAGAACTCAATTGATATCTCATAAAGCTTACATAAAAAACAACCACCAACTATACATGACAAACTATATATTGTATCTCTGCACTACAAATTAACAGTACACATATACAATAATCACATGAATCGAGAGTGGGTCCATGAAAGAATTAACAGTACACATATACAATTATCAGTTCATCAGCTGTGACAGTGGAAGTCACCTTTGTCGCTTATGACATCTAGAAGCAAGAAGGAGGCAAGCTTTTCTCTAATACCCAAGAGCTGCTTGTCGTCCAATTGCTTGTCTGGATGACCCCGCACGTCCTAGCAAAAAGTGACAGTCAAATGATGAGTGCTTATATATATATATATATATATATATATATATATATATATATATATATATATATATATATATATATATATATATATATATATATATATATATATATTGATGCAGCAAGCGGTCAGAGATATATTTGACAAAGGCTTACTTTTGCTCCTTTAAAGGTTTTGAAACTTGTAGCAGGGCGGATCATGTGGTATGCAACATAGAACCCGCATACATTTCCAGGTCCTTGCTGCATGCACTGCTCAAGATGATATATATTGTTAGCACAAATATATTATTTAGTGAAATCATGAAAACTTAGTATGCATGAGGTCAGAGATATACCGGATAATCGGCCACATGCGTCAACTTGGTTTTTGGAAGACAGTGGTCGACTCGAAAGGTGGAGAAAGCACTGCATTAGGCGTTATGGATGTCGTTAGCTGCAAATTAAATAGGTGATAGGCTCCAAATAAGAAGATTGCAAATGTGCTAACTCAGAGATATACCTATCAATAACCGCCTTGATGCTGGTGAAGTATCGTTGTCCCAGAGTGATGCCATCGTCGCCGAGTGGTCTTAAGGAGTCTGTGTACCACACTATTTCCCACTTCGGATAGATGACGATTAGGAAATAGTGGGAGTCAGTGTGGCGCGCGGCAAGCACACAACATGGTGAAGAGCCCAAGACCTTTGTGATGGCAGACTCTACGTGCTGCGGATCCTTATTGATCACTCCGGTAGAGAAATCCTGGGGGTCAATGAATTCAACACCAAGCTCACGGTTCTTTGATTCTCTGGCCAATTGCCTACATACAAATACATTGGTTTTTAGAAAGCTGACATAGGGTTTAGCATTACGAAGTAATTAAAAATGACAGTGAACAATCTTTTGTGCTATATATACTCACAGTGTCAAGCAACGGATGAGGGAGATGTCTAAGGCATCGAGGTTGAAGACGTCGTATAGATCAGACCAAGAAAGAGAGAAATAACCAGGCCCACTGTGTAGGTCCTCAGCCTTGTAATGACCCACGATTGACGTATCATCACCGTTTGCTTGGGTCATGTAGTGCTTGGGGAGTCCCTTGGTATTCACCCCTACAGTGGCCAGATCTAGCTCTGACAACATTGGATTGCCCATCACAAACTTGGAGTGAGCAGAAGTCCATACATTCTTTGCAGTTGGTTCCTTGCGTGCCGCCTTACCCTTTGATTCTGTTGCTTTCTGTGCTGGTGGCTTGGCTCCTGCCTTACCCCTTCCCTTTTTCTTTGGGGTGGTGGCAGGTCTCTTTTTCTTTGGTGCGGGGAGAGGGTCGTCGCATGCCGCGGCATCCTTCTTCACATTTTCAGGATCAGGTGTTGGGGTGTGTGGCTGCTTTGGGGCACCACTAGTTGACGACCGACCAATAGGGGGAATGAGAATACCACTTTTCTTCCATTGGATCCGCATGGTACGGGCATCTCCCAAAGTATAAATGTCGGCTTCTGGCAGCGGGATGGGCAGAGCGACATCCTTGGTGTTTTCATGGACAAAATCAATCTTGACCACGACATATCCATCCTGCACTAGCACCGTGTGGCATTCCTTGTCCCCGGGTTGCACAATCCCCTGTGCAAGCTCAAACAACAAAGTTGAGTAACTTCAAGTTATAATGCTGCAGGGGGGTTGGAACATTATTGAGCCTTTCAATTGTGTCCGGCTCATCAAATATAGGACCAATGGTGGGGGAGGGGGGTCTTGGGTTCAGCATGTTGCGCTGACCGGGGGAGGGGGGTTAGGCAAGGCGGCGGTTGTTGTTGCTGCTGCTGCTGCTTCTGGATCTTGCTATTCCACCTCCTTGGAGGCGCAGCTGCTCTTGCCATGGGCCGCAGCTAATAATGCTGCTTCAACATCAATCCCTGCTACCCTGAGTGTAGCAAAGATGTCATCCTTTATCTCCTATTTCAGGCAGTTGGGATCCACAGCAGAAGACCGTTTCTTTTTCTTCCACAAGCCTTCATGTTCTTTGCCGAAGGCTTCCTTCCAACCCCTTGAACTGGAGACTCCACGCACGTGACCGGTGTGCTCTGGCATATCAATGGCAGTGGAGAGGATGTCATGTTCTCTTACACCGCTCTCATGATCCTTCAGCTCGATCACCCGGTCGGCCAGCCTCTTGGTACTGCCGCTACTCCAGGTGATTTCCCCAGTGGATGGTGTTGGACAAGCCCTGGCCCTTAAATATGGCTCTGATCACCCAGGATACTATTTCCATGGGTTCTCTGACCTCGCCTCCTCCATTGCCTTGTCCTCTTTGCTTCACCTCCCCTTATCTTTCCCAGCATAGCCCTCTGGACCGAGGCGGTGGTTGTCCGTGATCCTAGTATGAAGGTTCTTGAAGTGCTCACTCTTCTCTTTGAACTGCTCCGAGGTGGCAGTCTCCACGAACATCTCCCAGTCTTGGCGATCCAAGTGCTTGTGCAGCTCGAAGGGCTCTTTACCTTCATTGACCTAATTTCGTATCAGATTGGACTTGAAGCTCCTGTGGAGCTTGGCAATTGACTTGCATGCCGCCCCTCTGATACAATTTAGCTCTGCCTCATATATGCCCTCAGGAAACTGCAAGTATTGCTTCATGATATCGAACAAGCCCTGCCGTGCGGGCTCATCCAAATCCTCAAAGTGGACATTGATTCCAACCCTTTGCCGTGCGATTAATCCACAGATCAGTCGCCAGCGTTTCATTCCATCATCATTTGTTGGGAACCCGTCACTGTCGAAGCCTGCGACTTTGATGATGTCACTAGGCCACTTGGTTTGTGCTCTTGGCTTCCTACACTGGGAGGTGCTACATGCACAAGTTTGTGCAGACACTTCGGGTTGAACATTCCACACTTGGTCAACTTGTGCATTTGAATCAGAGGATCCAGTTTCCGACATGGCTGCTTCCACTGATCCTGCAAAAATAGGCAGTAAAATAAACCATGATGATCCAAGTAAATAGGCAGCAAATGTAACACATCATCATTTGCAGAAAGATTCAATAAAACCAAAATGATCCAATAATACATAAAAAGATCAGTGTTGACGGTGCTTAAGTGTCATTTTCACCCGTCAACTATACTCAATAATAAAGAAAAACTGCATGCCTTACTCACATATTTGTATCACTAACCTTGCTCCACAGTTCTTTTCGAGTTTTGTACATTTCAGATGAGCAGGAGCGGAATAAGACGAAAACACACAGCAGACGCCATACAACTACGCAGAATGTCGCATCCGGCGTCACCCACTCACAAGGAGGGCCCATTTGGTAGAGCAAACAGGCGCGCCATGCATAATGCATACAAGGAAAGATATCAGGGCCCACACGTTAGCCTGCCAGAGAAGGATAAGGATGAGAGGCGGCCAGGTGGGGCCGGCCGACCCCCTGGGTCGGCCGAACCTGGCCGGCCTCCCGTCTAGGTGCATTTTGAGGAGGAGTGGGCCCCAAGTCTCCTGATTACCTTCCATATGTGGATTTGGCGGGAACCGACCTCCACTAGTATAAATAGGGCCCCCTCTCACCCCTCACACACATACACACTTCATTCCATTCTCTCCAAGAAGGCTCTCCTCTCTCTTGCTCTCTTAGCTAGGTAGTGGAGCTAGGCTAGTTTTCTTTAGCGAGCAAGTCGTCCTTGGGGTCGTTGAGCAAACCTCGGCTCCTGGTATGGCGTTGTATCCGACTTGTCAGACTTCTATTCATAATATAGAGTTTTGCCATGGTTGCTTTACTATCTTGATAGTTTATCAATCCATGCTTAGATCGTTCATAAGTTATGCTACGGTCTTGGCTTGGCCAGAGGATCCGGGTATGGATAGAGGTTCATTGTGCTTTCGTGCTTGCTCTAGTGTTTTATTCGTCCATCCGAAGGGTGGGAGTCCTGGGGGCACTAGAGTAGTGACTTCATACACTAGCATGGTGCTCGGGTATGCTGGATCCTTCGGATATGATCGTGCTCCACAGTGTGTTTGGG
The DNA here is from genome assembly GCF_016808335.1 of Panicum virgatum. NCBI lineage: Eukaryota > Viridiplantae > Streptophyta > Magnoliopsida > Poales > Poaceae > Panicum > Panicum virgatum. The sequence continues at coordinate 16,770,803 of NC_053141.1, read as the reverse complement.
GTAGATGGCAGGTGGTGACAGCCCTGTCCGTCTGGCGTAACAGCGGTGTTGCATTTAGCGTACTCCCCGACGTTCGGGTTCGGTGTAGGAGTTCATGCAAAGAGGTTACGGGACTGGATGTACTCCAGTGCGGGACCTTCTCCCCGCTATCCTATTTTCCTAGCACATGCAGTTCTAACCATGATCTAACATGACCCCAGCTTTGGATAGAAGCACTAGGACACCTAACCTAGCCTAAGCTCCAGCTGACTTGACGTAGGATAGAGTAGTCCTTTGTTTTATAGTTTCTCTCCTTTATTCCTTCCTCTTGGAGTGTGGATTTGTGCTGTGTCGCATTACCCTTGCTTATTCTTTATCTGTACTTACCCCTGTTAGAGTATTGCCTATTGCTTGAGGCACAATGTCATGGTTAATGCTGAGTACAATACCTTTGCCGCTGCCATCCTTTGGGACACAAATAAATGACGATACCCTTACTCTCCGGGTGAAATGCTACAATGGTATATCCGTGCGCTTGCGGATCCATCTGTAATCGTATTGATTATACCACAAGAGTGGCACCCCTTGGGTGTAGTTGCTAGGATGGGTTCGACGCCCTCATTTCTAGTGATTGCACTAAGGACTGCCAACAGGCATTTCTGGCGTTGTTGCTAAGGATTAACCATTCCTAGTGATTGCGCTAAGAAATGTCAACAAGCATTTCTGGCACCGTTGCCGGGGACGACAAGTGAACAAAGGTATTGTGCTGATATTAACTTAGACCTTGTACTCAGGATATAGTCTTTACTCTTTTAGGCTAATGTCACTTTATGTCTTGTTTTATTTTTGATTTGAAAGAAGACAGGGGCAGTGTATGACCGGTTTCTCCCTACTAGAAAACTACACAGACAATCCAGAGAGGCTCGTGAGAAGGGCACGACCTCGTGTCGTTCCTCCTCTCGCTATCCTCCTGGCACAGAAACCCATTTCGGAAGCACCACTCGTTCTTGAGGCTATGGCTAAAAAGACTCTCCGTGAGTTCTCCGTCCCCTCCACCGACAATGTGGCCACTGGCCCCAACATCAATGTCGGGGACGTGAACTTCGAGCTCAAATCAAGCCTCATCAACATGGTGCAGGCTAGCCCATTATGTGGCAAGCCAAATGAGGATGCAAATGCACATTTGCAGAATTTTCTGGAGCTCTGCAACATCGTTGTCATACGGGGTGTCGCCGCCGACGTTGTCAAGCTTCGTTTGTTTCCCTTTTTCCTACTGGGGAAGGCGAAACAGTGGTTTTACAAAGAAAAGGACATCGACACCTGGGCCAAATGCTCCAAAGCGTTCCTCGCAAAATTCTTCCCGCTGGGCAAAACAAATGTCCTGCATGGGAGAATTTCAAGTTTCCAGTAGATAGGGATGGAATCCATCCCAGAAGCTTGGGAGGGGATGCAGGAATACATCCTGGCCTGTCCTCATCATGGCATGGACGAGTGGCTCCTCCTGCAAAGCTTCTACAACGGGCTCACAACGACATCTCGAGCCAATATTGATGCCGCTGCTGGAGGAGCCTTCCTCGACCTAACCATAGCCAAATCCAAAGCATTGGTCGAGAAGATGGTCTCCAATTAGGGGTGGAGTGATGAACGACTCCAACCTCGTACAAAAGGCATGCATACCGTCAAAGAGACGGATATGATTGCCGCGAAGCTGGACCTCCTAATCAAGAAGATGGAGGAACGGAGCAAACAACCGATCCATGCACCTGTTTTCGCCATGGGTTCGCACTTCACGTGCGAAGTCTGTGGTAATGATGGACACTCGGGGAGCGACTACCCCGAGACCCGTGAAGACTGCGCCTACCTCAACAACAACACCAATGGGTACCATCCACAACTAGGAGGTCAGGGGTGGAACCAGCCACGTCCACCATTTAAGGGAGGTAATAACTACAATCCTTCTTATAATTCGAACTTCAATTCAAACCAACCTCCCTTGAGAGAACTTGTTCTTGGCCAAGGTAAAATCAACGAAAATATAAATAAAAAGCTTTTGGCCAATGACAAATCCCTGGAAAGTTTAAATGTCAAGCATGAAACTTTGTCTTCAACTCTTAAAAACCAGTTAAGTTTCAACAAAATGATCAAAACCCAGCTTGCACAAATTCCTGCTTCGTTACCTGCTATTGAGAGCGGGAAGATCCCGGGGCAACCTGAGTCTCCCGTTGAAAATGTCAGCATGGTGTCTACCGGACGGGATAACTCGTCCCAGAGGCCACCACGTAATAACCATGCAGGTAGGTACTATCCCCCAAGGAACGACGTTTGGGATGGCATGGTGGCAGCGGTGCAAGAGGATCCAGGGGTCCCCATGATCAGCTGCTCTATCTACATCAAACACTTCGAGCAATGCCTAAGTGATCTGGGGGCAAGTGTGAATATAATGCCCAAGGTAATATATGAAGCACTTGAATATCCTGCTCTTTCCCCAACAACTATGCTCGTACAGCTTGCAGATTCAACCATTCAGTATCCCAAAGGGATAGCCAAACACATTTTTGTACGAGTATGAGACTCCTTCATCCTTGCCGACTTTGTGGTAGTGGATATGGAGGGCGACCTCGGAGTCGACCTCGTACTTGGGCAACCTTTTCTAAGGTTTGCCAAGGCAAGGATCGAAGTCGGAAAGGGAGAAATCCGTTTTCGTGTCGGAAGGGAGGATATGTTTTTCAGGTTCAAGAATAAGGAAGAGCAGCACTTCATGATCCAACAAGACAGTGAAGGGCAAGCACTCTGGGGTGCACCAGAACCCCAGCCAGAACAACGACCCTCCGCACCTAAAAGAAAGAAGAAGGAAAAGAAGGTGTGGTGGAAGGTCGAGAGTTCGGCCTCGTCAAGTTCTCCAGGACGAGCCAACGAATGGTAAGAACAATGGGGAAAAGTCGGGCACGTCGGACTTTAAATGACGCGCCCTTACCAAAGGTAAATTGGTATTTATCTCATATTTGTTTTCTCCGCTTTTCAACATTTTCTTTAGACCTTATTTGTTTTTCTCCAATGCATGTTTGAAATTTTCAAAATTGTTTTCTGCATGCTGGAATTTTTCTAGCATTGTTCCCTCTTTACAAAAAGACCAAAAATATTTTCTGAGTTTTCAAATCCTTTGGGAAAAATAATGTGGACATCTTTTCGAGCAAACTTTTGTCCATGCACCATATTTTCAAAGAACTTAACCATTGAGGAAGCACCAGGCCAAAGGGGGCACCAGGGGGCCCACCCTGGGGCCGGCCGACCTCACAGGTCGGCCGACCCAGGGCCAACGGCTCCTGGGCCCCACCTTCTCCAACGACTCCATAGCCGTTGTGGCTTGCCTCTCCTCTGGTGCACGCACCATCTTCTCTTTAAATAGGGGCCGAGAGGGGTGTTGAGCTCTCTCATACTCACACACTCACTAACACTCCCTCTGACACATTCTTGCTCGGGTTTCCATTGGATTTTGGCTCAAGTTTGGTTTCAAGAAATCTCTATCTCTCATTTCTTTGCTGCAAGATTGATCACATATTTGGAGGAACAACTCTCGGGTAAGAATTTCATTTTGATTTCGCTAACATAACCCGAACCGAGTTGTTCTCGTTCGTTCTTGTTCGCTCGTGTTGCAAGCATGAAGGGTGTAGGTCGGAAACTTTCTAGACCTATCAAGAAGATGACAGGGTCAAGCTCATCTCGTTCACGGGATGGGTCGAGCTCCCGTCATTCCCCCGAACCTACACCAACGCCAACCACGATGGACTATGAGCAAGACGAACAAGAGGAACAAATAGAGGAACAAGCTGAAGAACCACAAGCCGAGGACATGGAAATAGATGAAGATGATGCACCGTACCTCAACTTGCAAGACGACCGCGAGCGTCAAGCCTACGCCATGATCAAGAATCGAAGCTTTGGTCATACCAGAGCCTTCGATCCGGACCTTCTCGAAAAAACAGGTATGAACATTGACTTCGCTCGTGTTTGGCATGCGGTTGGATGGGATGGTTTTGTGCCCATTGAGGAGAATGGTTCTCGTCTCCTCACCATCCAGTTTCTTTGCACTCTTTGGGAGGTGGACGATGGTGTTTCTTTCTGACTTTTTGGAGTTGAACGCTATTTTAATTGGAGAAATTTCAGTCACCTCCTTGGTTTTAGCACGCGCTTGCCAGTTTCCCTTGCAAAAGCTTGCCGCGATTTTGATTGACATAAGTTTTGGGGTTTGATTTCGGGTCAAGTTGTTCATGGCAAGTTTGCACCTCGGTGCAATGACATTCAAAATCAGATCTTCTTTTGATGCACAAGTGGGCGGCTATTACTCTCTTTCCAAGAGATGATCCACGACCAGTGCGGAACGATGAGTTGATGATATTATACGCCATGGTCAACAAAATCCGAATCTCCCCCGCACAAGCAATGGTTAAGCAATGGCTCACAAATTTTCGGATGACGGGTCCTGTTGAATGCACTTCTTTGGTTACCCGCATCGCATCAAACATGGGAATCTTAGATGGGAACCCCGTTCCCTTCATTGAGGAGCCCCGTGTTATGATCGATGAGGCATACTTGGTGCAAGGCCACACGCTGAAGAAAGGTCCGGATGACTCCTAGATTTTCTTGTCGCTTGGTTATGCAAATAAAATCCCATTGCCAAATGCGGGGGTATAACTGCCGTTCGCTAACCATCCCTCTTGTTCCACATGAAGAGAGCCGCCGGCATAGTGTTTCTGGTCTTCCTGGCAGGGTTACAAGAAGCCGGGCCAGAAGGGAGGAGTTCATACAGTAGCAACCTCAGCCTCAACCACAACAATATGAGGTTGGAGGTTCGTCATGGCAGAGTGCCAGCTCCACTGAGTGGGCACGGCAGGCCTCAGGGCACCGGTCCACCAGTTCTAGCTCCAGTGGACCCCCACGACGTATAGCTTCATCCAGAGGCTTTGCCACTCCGACTCTGCAGATGGGCAAGCTGAACGTGCGCACCACCAACATCGACGAGTCGCTGGGCCAGCACATCGAGTCAACCCAACACTGGCGGCGATACACAGGCGAGAGGATCCGCAACCTGGAGCAGCAACAGCAGCAATCCCAGGAGGAGTGGAGGGCCTACTACCGTTGGGCTGGGTTTAATCCCAACCAGCAGCAGTGAGCCTGAAGCTAGCTTGGGGGAGGACCCCCATGAGAGGTACCTTGTATCAAACTCTATCTTTACTGCTTTCAAAACCTTGCATGAAACCAATCAAAAATTTACAAAATTCTGAAAATCCATAAAAATTTGCATAACTAAAATCAAATAAAAATTGGCAAAACCTTTAAAAACCCAAAAATATTTACTTTGCTTTCTAGTATGTGTAGTAAGCATGTGTAGTTTTTCCTTGTTGAGATAATGAATAGTTGCTCTATTAGTTTCTTTCATATGCCTAGTTACAACCTTGTGCTGTCCCTAAGTTCTGAGTTTGGTGGCTAGATGTTCAAACCTTAAACTTGAAACTTGTGGGTAGCGAAAAGCAGAATTCGAATCTAGGTTGTTGTAGGTTATGATATGGCTGAAAAGAGTTGCTATGACCTTCTCCTACGTGATGCTTGATATCCGGAGTATTTCTTTTCAAAAATACAAAAATAGGATAAAGTTCCTCGGTGATATGCAATTCCTATCCAGAGCCATATGAGTTACAAGTTTGAAAAGCCTTTTCTACATATGCAACTTGTCTTCTCATTGAGCTTTGTCAAATTGTTGTGACCCTTTGTGTGAATCACTTCATACGCCCATGATCAAGATCACGTCCACGTCCACTCACATGCTATACTTCTACACTTGGAAGATAGAAAGTACATCCCCCATCCATCCACAAATAAAACTCCAAGATGTGCCATGTTTATCTCTCTCCAAAGTTATCATCATAATGTATGGGCTATACAAAAAGAAATAAAAGATGCATACCCAAAGAAGGTATGCCACATGCCCACAAGGCATGTCAAAAAAAGGAGAAAAGATGCATACCCAAATAAGGTATGCCACACACCCACAAGGTGTGTCAAAAAAAAGAGAGAGAGAGAAAGAAAATATAGCCCATACCAAAAACATTACAAGGGAAAGAGAATTCATATAAAGGAGTTCTCATCCATCATCCATCAAAAAAAAATATCCACACACTTGCACATCTTGATCAAGGCTTATGACTTGTTTCTCCTTTGGATCCGGTCTTTGACTTAGCGAAATATGAGAAGCAAGTTTGCCATTATATCCTCCATACCTACAGATCCAATCAAAAAGAAGCCATTAGAAGTAGGATGGAAAAAGAAAGGCGCATAAAAAGGCCTTGTTGAGGAATGAAACACATTGAGCGATCTGAGAGATCACCTGAGGAACTACATTATTTCTTTTCAAAAACTTTATAAAACCTCCGGATTGACAGTTAAACAAAGGAGTGGTAAGTGGTACTCTACAAGCCGTTCTGACCCTCAACCGCCAAAGAGGAGGATAATGCTATAAGCCCCACAGGAGTAAGGTAAAAGGTGCGAACAAGGCCAACTTATTCAGAATAAATGTAAGAACACTCGGTTGTGCCTTGGGCATAAGTCAGGAATGCGACATTGGAGCAACTCCTGATCAACAATCTAAGTCTAAAACTTTGCTCGGGATGAGCAAAGGGCTAGCTTGGGGGAGTTATTGACGGTGCTTAAGTGCCATTTTCACTCGTCAAGTATACTCAATAACAAAGGAAAACTGCATGCCGTACTCACATATATGTATCACTAACCTTGCTCCACAATTGTTTTCGAGTTTTGCACATTTCAGATGAGCAGGAGCGGAATAAGACAAAAACACACAGCAGACGCCATACAACTACGCAGAATGTCGCGTCTGGCATCACCCACTTACAAGGAGGGCCCATCTGGCAGAGCAAACGGGCGTGCCACGCATAATGCATACAAGGAAAGATATTAGGGCCCACTTGTCAACCAGCCAGAGAAGAATAAGGACGAGCAAGTCATCCTTGGGGTCATTGAGCAATCCTCGGCTCCTAGTATGGCGTTGTATCCGACTTGTCAGACTTCTATTCATAATATAGAGTTTTGCCATGGTTGCTTTACTATCTTGATAGTTTATCAATCCATGCTTAGATCGTTCATAAGTTATGCTACGGTCTTGGTTAGGCCAGATGATCCGGGTACGGATAGAGGTTCATTTTGCTTTCGGGCTTGCTCTAGGTGTTTTACTCGTCCATCCGAAGGGTTGGAGATCTGGGGGGACTAGAGTAGTGACTTCATACACGAGCGTGGTGCTCGGGTATGCGGGATCCTTCGGATATGATCGTGCTCCATGGTGTGACTGGGGTAGATGGCAGGTGGTGACAGCCTTGTCCGTCCAGCGTAACAGCGGTGTTGCGTTTAGCGTACTCCACGACGTTCGGGTTCGGTGTAGGCGTTCATGCAAATAGGTAACAGGACTGGATGTACTCCGATGCGGGACCTTCTCCCCGCTATCCTATTTTCCTAGCACCTGCAGTTCTAACCATGATCTAACATGACCCTAGCTTTGGATAGAAGCACTAGGACACCTAACCTAGCCTAAGCTCCAGCTGACTTGACGTAGGATAGAGTAGTCCTTTGTTTTATAGTTTCTCTCCTTTATTCCTTCCTCTTGTAGTGTGGATGTGTGCTGTGTCGCATTACCCCTGATTATTCTTTATCTGTACTTACCCCTGTTAGAGTATTGCCTATTGCTTGAGGCACAATGTCATGGTTAATGCTGAGTACAATACCTTTGCCGCTGCCATCCTTTGGGACACATGTAACACCCTAATTTAAATTTCAGTATTTATTAATAAATTTAATTGGCTTTATTTAATTTTCTAAGGTTTATTGTGTTTAGTTGGCATTTAATCTAATTTTTGTTCCTAATTAATTAAAATTTATCATAGGTTTAAATTTTGTTGCATTCATGCTGGTGCATAATTTTACTTGAGTGTGGTTTGAATTCAAATTCAAATTTGAATTCAAACTTTGTTTGAATTAGATTTAGAAAAGTAAGAGAAATAGAATGGCAAAACCCAAAACCCAAACCCACCAGCCTATCTCAGCAGCCCAAGTCGGCCCAAGCCTTGCCGCGGCCCACTCCCCTCCTTCTTCCGACCCAGCTCCCAGCGGCCCAGTTTCGCTCGGCCCAAGCGCGGCCCAGCGCTCGGCTCACCGGGCCCGCTCCACCCCGGCCCGCTTCGCCTCCCGCTTGGCCCCGCTCCGCACGCCCCATCCCGCGCAGGCCAGCTCGCCAGCGCCCAAGCCGCCCCGCACCGCCTGACAGCCCGACCCCACCTGGCGGCGCAAGCCAGCCCGCTCGCCCGCTCGCCCGCTCAGCCGCTCGCAGCACGCCCCGCCGCTGACCCGTGGGCCCAGCCTGCCAGCGTCGTCTTCCCCCTCGCGCAACTACCGCCGAGCCTCTCGCCGAAGATCTCGCGCCGCGCCCTCCACGGTGCGCATCCCCAGGATCCCCGCCGGCCCCTTTAATTGCCCCTGCGGCCTCCCTGGACCCCGTCATCACCCCCACCGCCGCCACAAAACCCTAGCCCGCCCGCCTCGCCTTGCTCCGCCGAGCAGAGCTCTCACGCCTCCACGAACCCGCCACCGCGAAGGTCAACTCCGGCCCCTGCGCCATACTGGAGCACCGCACGGAGGAGGAGTTCGCCTGCAGCCGCCCCCCACGCCCTCTACCCCGCGCTCTGCACGGGGATTGCTCACCGGAGCAACACGTCGCCGCCACCGGTAAACACCTCCGCCCCTCAATTCCTCGCCGCCGCCGCATCTCTGGCCACGCTGACCCCTCCGCTGCCGCCTGCAGGAGCACCCCGCGTCGACCTGAGGCGTCCAGGAGCCCGGCGCACCCCTTCCTCGACCTCGGACGCGAGCCCTGTTCCCCTCCGCCGCCGGTCCACGCCGCTGAACACCCTGCGCCATGTTCTTCCCCGATCCCGACCCTAGGTGAGCACCCCATGGTCCCTGTCCTCCTTCTGCGCTAGATTTGGACCGCCCTGGCACACTCTAGGTGCCCAGTCCTCGCACTCCGGCGAACCCCGTGGCCGCCGAGCCGCCCTCGCCGTCGAGGAGCCTGCTCCCAGCCTTGCAGCTCCTCCCTAGGTACCCCAGTGGACAACCCATGCCGAGCTCGTCATTTTGCACCCAACCGCAACCCAAATGATCCACTGAAGCGCCAGAACGGCCAGCTCCGGCGAGCTCACCGCCGCGGAGCTCTGCTCCGGCGGTTTGCGCCGCCGCCCCGCGCGCCCAAACCCCCCCAGCCGTCCGATCCGTGGCCAACGGATCAGATTAGATCCCGTTTCCATCCGCTCCAAGCCGTTAGATCCAGATCCAGCGGTCTGGATCCACGCGTACCGGTTCAGCCTTGGAATTTTGTTAAAGAGACCCTGGGGTCTTTCAGATTCAACCCGCGATCCTATATAGTGTAAAAACATTTACAGTTTGGCCCAAATTTTCAGCGCTTAGCCCCCTGACCTTTCTAGATTTAGTACCCGCAGTCCACGCTTGACGTTTTTGCGAGTTAGACCCTAAAGCTTTAGTTTAAATACGTTTCAGTCCCTGGTTTTTGTAGAAAAAGCCCCTGGAACTTCAGTTTTCTTGCAAATAAGCCCCTGAACCTTGTTTTTGGCCTAGAATACGCGTTTTAGTTCCGTTTTTAGCGTTCTTTATATCCACGCTATCGTTGTAACGCGTAGAATAGTTTTAGCTTAGTTTTTCTTGCTGTTTTTATGTATTGTTGTACTGTTTCTTAGTTTTTGTTAGTGTTTGCTTGTATGCTTATTTATCATGCTTTGTTTTGGCCATGTGATCGTGAGTAGACGCTGAGCTACCTGAGGAGCCCCAGTACCAGTACCAGGAGCAGCCTTCTTCCGAGCAGTTTGAGCAGCAGCCAGAGCAGTACGAGGAAGGCAAGTATAACATGAACAACCCATCACTTTTAATTACATTTTCATACTGCATTTTAATACTGTATGCCTATAAGGACTTTCCTAGCCACTTTATATCCTTTATATATACCCTTGGGTTGCATTTTGGTTAGTTGTGCTAGGTTGCTGCGCTATAACACACTCTGGTCCTTTTTAATTAAATTGATTAATAGTTTACTTGAATTTAATTCTGAGAGTGGCACTCTGTGTGGCTTGAGTGGCTCACTTCTCGTTAAAAGATGTTTTTTTTAGAAACATGGTTTAGGGGGCCAGCACGGTGCTTAGTGCTTGGTTGGCCACTCTCCATAAGGACCGGTTCATAGAGCGACAACCTGGGACAACAGCGCTACCACAAGGCTAGAATGGGATAGACTTGGCGTAATAATTAGATCTTTTTGGTTTGGAGTAACTTACCTGCGGGGCTAGAGTAGTAAGCTTCAATGGTCCCTGCTCCTCCGGCTTGGTCTGTGCTTGGATTGCGCTCCTGTGCTTGTACCCCCGGAGGTGGGCCCCATCGTCGCCGACCTATCTCTCGCGGTTACGCCTTACCAATGAGATTCTTTTTAAAGGCCTCGTAGTGAGTCGCTGGCCATCTCACCTAAGGAAGTGTGATGAACAACTGGCGTAGCTCACGACTTGTGGGTAAAGATGTGCAACCTCTGCAGAGTGTAAAACTGGTATACTAGCCGTGCTCACGGTTATGAGCGGCCCAGATCCTCCTTTTGATTAGTGAAGTTATCTCCTTCTGACGAGGGAGGTGCTTCTCGGGGTTACCTTGGTGGCTTGGTCTTGGTTTGGTTCTCAGTAGTATCATAATTAATTCTGATTAATTACTATGTAACCGGGTTAATGGTAATTCATCAACTCATAGTAAATAGCTTTAATAAAATTTTCCCAACACTTAAAAGCTAATGCAGTTGAGTCAGCCAGCCTAGAGCCTCATAGTTTGTGTTATACTTGTTGAGTACAAGTTGTGTACTCACTCTTGCCTCTTCTCTACTTTTTCCTCTTGGCTACGCTACTGCTGCTCAGTTCCTGCCGACACGAGGGAGTTCGTCCAGCGCTACCAGGACTACGAGGACTTCTAGGTGCTTCGTCTCCCAGTCGACGTCCCTGTGGCGCCCTGCTTCAGCTTCGGAGAGCTTTATTCGTATTTTGTACTTCGCTTCTGCTGTATCAGACATTTTGTCATTATTGTAATAAATAACATTCGTATTCGTTTTATTATATCTTTATACGTGATATGTGCTATGATATACTGTTCATTCTGTTGTATATACGTGTGACTTGATCCTGGCACGTATATGATTACTCGGTTTATGTTCTTTTATAAACCGGGTGTTACAGAGTGGTATCAGAGCCGTATCGACTGTAGGACGAAGCCTAGATAGAACTGGTCGAGTTTTAGGACTTCTTCTCACCAATCCTTGACTGCTGAAACTATTTTACTATTATACCCCTTGACTTCTTTGACTTTTACCCTTCTTGCCTTGATTTCTCTCTCTGAAGAATAGTTTCGTAGATTTTGGCCTGAATCAGTCATCTGACCACCATGAGCATAGCTAGGTGACCTTTTTATAATAAAACGATAGCACGTTCCGCGACGCGTTGTGTTAGTCGAGTCTATTGCTAAACTCGGCTAAGTTGTGAAAATTGTCTGCTTGTTATTATGCTACATGGTTGATTTGGATTTTTGACTGATTGCATAGCTTAGCAGTTTAAATTTGTTTAAAGAAAATCACTCAGATGTTAAAGTTAACTAATTAATAAAATGAGTTAGATCGTTGGGGGTAAAACAGTCAACTCTATCCTGTCTACTCTATCATGGCTGAGTCTTTTTCCGCAAAGAGTTATCATATCCCTCTGAGTTTATTCCTGCAATATCCTTACTCGTGAAATATTTTGTTCAAATCAGATGGTGAACACCAGGAGCACCGGTTCCGGTTCTGGCCAGCAGCAGGGTCAGAACAACCAGGGTACTGGGATCCCGATGCCTCCGCCTTTGACTCCGGAGCAGTACTTCCAGCTCCAGATGCAGATGATGGCTACCCTGAACAACACCGTTCAGGCTCTTCAGCACGCTCACACTCAGCCTCCGCCTCCTCCACCGCCGCAGCCTCGCGACAGGCGTGCTGAGTTCCTGAGGGGTCACCCGCCGACGTTCTCTCACACGTCCGACCCTCTTCAGGCCGACGACTGGCTCCGTGCAGTGGAGCGTCAGCTGGACATCGCCCAGTGCGATGATCGTGAGCGCGTCTGGTACGCAGCAGGACAGCTGCGAGGGGCAGCCTTGGACTGGTGGGAGTCCCACCCAGTTCACGACCGCGAGTCTCTCACTTGGCTCCAGTTCAGGGAGCGTTTCAGCAGCCACAACGTCCCCGCGGGCGTTATGAAGATGAAACAGAAGGAGTTCCTTGCACTGAAGCAGGTAATCTTAAGTATAATCATTCAGCGTTTTCTTTTGAGATAATGCCCCTTGTTCTATCCTTATGAATCTTGAGTTAATCTTCCGATTTCTATCTGTCTTTGTCAATTCAGGGGACTATGTCGGTCACGGAGTATCGTGATCGCTTTCTTCATCTGGCACGCTACGCCCCTGCCGAGGTTGCGGATGACCGCAAGAAGCAGGAGCACTTCATGGAGGGTCTTGAGGACTACCTCCAGTACGCGCTGCTCAACCTCCGCTTCGACGACTTCAACCATCTGGTTGACAGTGCGCTCAACACTGAGCGTAAGCACCTGGAGATGGAGGACAAGAAGAGGAAGGTTGTCCCCGTTGCTTCCGGCAGCAACACTCGTCCTCGACTCCAGCAGCCCCAGCAGTACCAGCCTCAGTACCGGCCTCCTCAGCAGTACCAGCAGAGGCCACCGCAGCAGTACCCGCCTCGACAGCAGGCAGGTCAGGGCCAGAGGTTACCAGTCCCTCCGGCTCGTGCTCCACCAGCTCCGCCGGCACCGCAGGCTCCACGTCCGGCAGCTCCTACCGGACAGCAGGCTCAGGGACCTCCTCGCACCTGCTTTCACTGCGGCCAGCCGGGGCACTACGCCAACGCTTGCCCCCGGAAGGCGCAGGCGGGACAGCAGGGGCGCCCAGCTCAGCCCAGGGCACCAGCACAGGGCAGGGTGAACCACGTGACGGCCGAGTCAGCGGCCGAGGCTCCCAACGTGGTTATTGGTACGTTCATGGTTAATTCATATCCAGCTACAATGCTTTTTGATACTGGTGCTACGCATTCCTTCATTACTCAGTCTTTTGTCGAGCATCGTGGTATTCATACTAGCACATTAAAGAGGTGCCTGTTAGTATCTTCACCGGGAGGACAGTTGAGGTCTCACACTTACTGCCCGAGAGTCAGTGTTTCTTTGAGGGGAGTAGAGTTCTGTACTGATCTGATGGTGCTAGACACCAAGGGCATTGATGTCATTCTGGGAATGGAGACTCTGGCCAAATGGGGAGTTCGGATAGATTGTGCTCAGAGGACAGTCTTGCTATCAGCTTCCAGTGGCCAAGAGGTTGTTATCAGTGCAGTAGAGCCTTCTGGATTTCTTCATCAGATGGAGGCTAGACCCACGGACGGTATTCGCGTGGTGTCTGAATTCCCGGATGTCTTTCCGGATGATCTGCCAGGTATGCCGCCTGAACGCGCCATTGAGTTTTGTATTGATCTCTTGCCTGGCACAGCTCCTATTGCAAAGCGGCCCTACCGTATGGCGCCTATAGAGCATGAAGAAGTAAAGAAGACTATTGATGAGTTGCTAGCCAAGGGCTATATCCGTCGCAGCTTCTCTCCTTGGGCTTTTCCGTTATTGCTGGTAGATAAGAAGGATGGCTCGAAGAGGATGTGTGTGGATTATCGGGAGCTGAATGCAGTCACTATCAAGAACAAGCATCCACTGCCCCGTATTGAGGATCTCTTCGATTTGCTTCGAGGTGCTCGTATATTCTCGAAGATTGATCTTCGTTCGGGTTATTTTCAGCTGAGGATCCGTCCTGGGGATATTCCGAAGACGGCATTCACCTGCAAGTATGGGCTATATGAGTATACAGTCATGTCCTTCGGCCTGACTAATGCCCCGGCTTACTTCATGCATCTGATGAACATGGTCTTCATGGATTATCTGGATGTCTTTGTGGTGATTTTCATTGATGATATTCTGATCTTTTCCAAGACAGAAGAAGAGCATGAGGAGCATCTGAGACTCGTGTTGCAGAGGCTGAGAGAGCATCAGTTGTATGCCAAGTTCAGCAAGTGCGAGTTCTGGATTGACGAGGTGCCATTCCTCGGTCATGTTATCTCTCAGGGAGGCATTGCTGTTGATCCGAGCAAGGTGAAGGATGTGCTTGAGTGGGAGACACCTCAGACAGTGAAGGAAGTCAGGTCTTTCTTGGGCTTAGCAGGATATTATCGGAGGTTCATTGAGAATTTCTCCAAGATCGCGAAGCCTTTGACTTCTTTGCTGGAGAAAAATGTGGTTTTCGTGTGGACTGATGAGCGTCAGATGGCCTTTGATGAGCTGAAGAAGAGGTTGACTACGGCGCCAGTCTTGACTCTGCCAGACCAGACGAAGAGGTTCACTGTATATTGTGATGCTTCGAAGGATGGTCTTGGGTGTGTTCTGATGCAGGAGGGCAGAGTGATAGCTTATGCTTCACGGCAGTTACGTCGGCATGAGCTGAATTATCCTACTCATGATCTTGAGCTAGCCGCAGTTGTGCATGCTCTGAAGATTTGGAGGCATTACTTGTATGGGCAGCGGTGTGATATCTACACTGATCACAAGAGCCTCAAGTACATTTTCACGCAGAATGAGCTGAATATGCGGCAGAGAAGATGGCTAGAGTTGGTCAAGGACTATGATCTGGAGATTCACTATCATCCGGGCAAGGCCAATGTTGTAGCAGATGCTCTGAGCAGAAGAAGTTATGTCAACATGGCCGTGGCTTTCCAGATGCCTCCAGAGTTATGCGAGGAGTTCGAGCAGTTGAGTCTGGGCTTCTTGCATCATACCTCCAGTGCAGCTTTTGAGGCAGTACCGACTCTAGAGTCAGAGATCAGGCAGCATCAGAAAGATGATGAGAAGCTGCAGGAGATTCGTGAGTTGCTCAAGAAGGGCAAGGCCCCACATTTTAGAGAGGATGATCAGGGTACTCTGTGGTACAAGAACCGGATCTGTGTGCCTGATGTGCATGATCTCCGGAAGTTGATTCTGAGTGAGGCCCATGATACAGCTTACTCTATTCATCCGGGCAGCACGAAGATGTATTATGATCTGAAGGAATGTTTCTGGTGGTATGGGATGAAGCGTTCAGTGGCAGAGTACGTGGCTATTTGTGACACCTGTCAGTGTGTCAAGGCTGAGCATCAGAGGCCAGCGGGTCTGTTACAGCCTTTGAAGATTCCAGAGTGGAAATGGGAGGAAATCACTCTGGACTTCATTGTTGGATTGCCTCGTACTCAGAAAGGGTACAACTCCATTTGGGTAGTAGTGGATCGTCTGACGAAGGTTGCTCACTTCATTCCAGTGAACACTACTTACTCCGGTGCTAGACTTGCAGAGTTGTACATCTCTCGGATTGTCTGCTTGCATGGTGTGCCGAAGAAGATTATATCTGACAGAGGGTCTCAGTTCACTTCTCGTTTCTGGGAGCAGCTCCATGATTCGTTGGATACGAAGCTGCGTTTCAGTACGGCTTATCACCCTCAGACAGATGGGCAGACAGAGAGAACCAACCAAGTGTTGGAGGATATGCTGAGAGCTTGTGCTATTCAGTATGGTACTAGTTGGGATAAGTGCCTGTCATTTGCTGAGTTCTCATATAACAACAGCTATCAGGCCAGTCTAAAGAAGTCCCCATTTGAGGCATTGTATGGCAGAAAGTGCAGGACTCCTCTCTATTGGGATCAGATTGGTGAAAAGCAGCTCTTCGGCCCTGAGATCATAGATGATGCAGAGCAGATGGTTCAGGCTGTGCGAGAAAATCTGAGGATTGCACAGAGCAGACAGAAGAGCTATGCTGATGGCAAACGGAGGGACCTGACTTTCAGTGTCGGTGATTATGTATATCTGAAGGTGTCTCCGATGAGAGGAATCCGCAGATTTAATGTCAAAGGGAAATTAGCACCTCGGTATGTGGGGCCATTCAAGGTGCTAGAGCAGAAAGGCGAAGTTGCTTATCGCCTGGAGTTACCTCTCAGTCTCTCAGGAGTTCATGATGTCTTCCATATATCTCAGCTGAAGAGGTGTTTGCGAGTACCCGAGGAGCAGGCACCCCTGGATGGAGTAGATGTCCAGGAGGATCTGACTTATACCGAGCATCCGGTGAAGATTCTGGAGACATCAGAGAGGGTTACTCGGAACAAGCGCATCAAGATGTGCAGAGTTCAGTGGAGTCATCACAGTGAAGCTGAGGCTACTTGGGAGCGAGAAGAGGAGTTGAAGAAGACATATCCAGATCTCTTTGCTAGCCAGCCCAGCTAAATCTCGGGGACGAGATTTCTTTAAGGGGGTAGGGTCTGTAACACCCTAATTTAAATTTCAGTATTTATTAATAAATTTAATTGGCTTTATTTAATTTTCTAAGGTTTATTGTGTTTAGTTGGCATTTAATCTAATTTTTGTTCCTAATTAATTAAAATTTATCATAGGTTTAAATTTTGTTGCATTCATGCTGGTGCATAATTTTACTTGAGTGTGGTTTGAATTCAAATTCAAATTTGAATTCAAACTTTGTTTGAATTAGATTTAGAAAAGTAAGAGAAATAGAATGGCAAAACCCAAAACCCAAACCCACCAGCCTATCTCAGCAGCCCAAGTCGGCCCAAGCCTTGCCGCGGCCCACTCCCCTCCTTCTTCCGACCCAGCTCCCAGCGGCCCAGTTTCGCTCGGCCCAAGCGCGGCCCAGCGCTCGGCTCACCGGGCCCGCTCCACCCCGGCCCGCTTCGCCTCCCGCTTGGCCCCGCTCCGCACGCCCCATCCCGCGCAGGCCAGCTCGCCAGCGCCCAAGCCGCCCCGCACCGCCTGACAGCCCGACCCCACCTGGCGGCGCAAGCCAGCCCGCTCGCCCGCTCGCCCGCTCAGCCGCTCGCAGCACGCCCCGCCGCTGACCCGTGGGCCCAGCCTGCCAGCGTCGTCTTCCCCCTCGCGCAACTACCGCCGAGCCTCTCGCCGAAGATCTCGCGCCGCGCCCTCCACGGTGCGCATCCCCAGGATCCCCGCCGGCCCCTTTAATTGCCCCTGCGGCCTCCCTGGACCCCGTCATCACCCCCACCGCCGCCACAAAACCCTAGCCCGCCCGCCTCGCCTTGCTCCGCCGAGCAGAGCTCTCACGCCTCCACGAACCCGCCACCGCGAAGGTCAACTCCGGCCCCTGCGCCATACTGGAGCACCGCACGGAGGAGGAGTTCGCCTGCAGCCGCCCCCCACGCCCTCTACCCCGCGCTCTGCATGGGGATTGCTCACCGGAGCAACACGTCGCCGCCACCGGTAAACACCTCTACCCCTCAATTCCTCGCCGCCGCCGCATCTCTGGCCACGCTGACCCCTCCGCTGCCGCTGCAGGAGCACCCCGCGTCGACCTGAGGCGTCCAGGAGCCCGGCGCACCCCTTCCTCGACCTCGGACGCGAGCCCTGTTCCCCTCCGCCGCCGGTCCACGCCGCTGAACACCCTGCGCCACGTTCTTCCCCGATCCCGACCCTAGGTGAGCACCCCATGGTCCCTGTCCTCCTTCTGCGCTAGATTTGGACCGCCCTGGCACACTCTATGTGCCCAGTCCTCGCACTCCGGCGAACCCCGTGGCCGCCGAGCCGCCCTCGCCGTCGAGGAGCCTGCTCCCAGCCTTGCAGCTCCTCCCTAGGTACCCCAGTGGACAACCCATGCCGAGCTCGTCATTTTGCACCCAACCGCAACCCAAATGATCCACTGAAGCGCCAGAACGGCCAGCTCCGGCGAGCTCGCCGCCGCGGAGCTCTGCTCCGGCGGTTTGCGCCGCCGCCCCGCGCGCCCAAACCCCCCCAGCCGTCCGATCCGTGGCCAACGGATCAGATTAGATCCCGTTTCCATCCGCTCCAAGCCGTTAGATCCAGATCCAGCGGTCTGGATCCACGCGTACCGGTTCAGCCTTGGAATTTTGTTAAAGAGACCCTGGGGTCTTTCAGATTCAACCCGCGATCCTATATAGTGTAAAAACATTTACAGTTTGGCCCAAATTTTAGCGCTTAGCCCCCTGACCTTTCTAGATTTAGTACCCGCAGTCCACGCTTGACGTTTTTGCGAGTTAGACCCTAAAGCTTTAGTTTAAATACGTTTCAGTCCCTGGTTTTTGTAGAAAAAGCCCCTGGAACTTCAGTTTTCTTGCAAATAAGCCCCTGAACCTTGTTTTTGGCCTAGAATACGCGTTTTAGTTCCGTTTTTAGCGTTCTTTATATCCACGCTATCGTTGTAACGCGTAGAATAGTTTTAGCTTAGTTTTTCTTGCTGTTTTTATGTATTGTTGTACTGTTTCTTAGTTTTTGTTAGTGTTTGCTTGTATGCTTATTTATCATGCTTTGTTTTGGCCATGTGATCGTGAGTAGACGCTGAGCTACCTGAGGAGCCCCAGTACCAGTACCAGGAGCAGCCTTCTTCCGAGCAGTTTGAGCAGCAGCCAGAGCAGTACGAGGAAGGCAAGTATAACATGAACAACCCATCACTTTTAATTACATTTTCATACTGCATTTTAATACTGTATGCCTATAAGGACTTTCCTAGCCACTTTATATCCTTTATATATACCCTTGGGTTGCATTTTGGTTAGTTGTGCTAGGTTGCTGCGCTATAACACACTCTGGTCCTTTTTAATTAAATTGATTAATAGTTTACTTGAATTTAATTCTGAGAGTGGCACTCTGTGTGGCTTGAGTGGCTCACTTCTCGTTAAAAGATGTTTTTTTAGAAACATGGTTTAGGGGGCCAGCACGGTGCTTAGTGCTTGGTTGGCCACTCTCCATAAGGACCGGTTCATAGAGCGACAACCCGGGACAACAGCGCTACCACAAGGCTAGAATGGGATAGACTTGGCGTAATAATTAGATCTTTTTGGTTTGGAGTAACTTACCTGCGGGGCTAGAGTAGTAAGCTTCAATGGTCCCTGCTCCTCCGGCTTGGTCTGTGCTTGGATTGCGCTCCTGTGCTTGTACCCCCGGAGGTGGGCCCCATCGTCGCCGACCTATCTCTCGCGGTTACGCCTTACCAACGAGATTCTTTTTAAAGGCCTCGTAGTGAGTCGTTGGCCATCTCACCTAAGGAAGTGTGATGAACAACTGGCGTAGCTCACGACTTGTGGGTAAAGATGTGCAACCTCTGCAGAGTGTAAAACTGGTATACTAGCCGTGCTCACGGTTATGAGCGGCCCAGATCCTCCTTTTGATTAGTGAAGTTATCTCCTTCCGACGAGGGAGGTGCTTCTCGGGGTTACCTTGGTGGCTTGGTCTTGGTTTGGTTCTCAGTAGTATCATAATTAATTCTGATTAATTACTATGTAACCGGGTTAATGGTAATTCATCAACTCATAGTAAATAGCTTTAATAAAATTTTCCCAACACTTAAAAGCTAATGCAGTTGAGTCAGCCAGCCTAGAGCCTCATAGTTTGTGTTATACTTGTTGAGTACAAGTTGTGTACTCACTCTTGCCTCTTCTCTACTTTTTCCTCTTGGCTACGCTACTGCTGCTCAGTTCCTGCCGACACGAGGGAGTTCGTCCAGCGCTACCAGGACTACGAGGACTTCTAGGTGCTTCGTCTCCCAGTTGACGTCCCTGTGGCGCCCTGCTTCAGCTTCGGAGAGCTTTATTCGTATTTTGTACTTCGCTTCCGCTGTATCAGACATTTTGTCATTATTGTAATAAATAACATTCGTATTCGTTTTATTATATCTTTATACGTGATATGTGCTATGATATACTGTTCATTCTGTTGTATATACGTGTGACTTGATCCTGGCACGTATATGATTACTCGGTTTATGTTCTTTTATAAACCGGGTGTTACAACACAATAAATGACGATACCCTTACTCTCCGGGTGAAATGCTACAACGGTATATCCGTGCGCTTGCGGATCCATCTGTAATCGTATAGATTATACCACGAGAGTGGCACCCCTTGGGTGCAGTTGCTAGGATGGGTTCGGCGCCCTCATTTCTAGTGATTGCACTAAGGACCGCCAACAGGCATTTCTAGCGCTGTTGCTAAGGATTAACCATTCCTAGTGATTACGCTAAGAAATATCAACAATCAGCAGCTCTTGCATGTCAACTATCAAAAATATAACATACAAAGTCATCAGAAATGGGAGAGATATGTTTCGATTAACTAACTATCCATGAAGACCTCAGCCTCGAAAGGCAGAAGCACATGCCACAGTACTCCAGCAAGTGTACATGCCATATGCTTCATGCCTTTTGAGGTTGACCTGTTCATGGCAACAACTCAATCTCTCAATTTTGTTTGTCAGAGGTGGCAATGACTGATTCACTCTCCAGAATCCATGAAGAGCTCAGCCTCAAAGGGCAGAAACAGATGTCACACACCAGCGAGTGTTCATGCCATCTGCTTCATGCCTTTTGAGGCTGACCTGTTCATGGCAAGTACTCAATCTCTCAATATAATTTGGGAAAGGTGGCAATGAGTGATTCACTATAAAAAATCCATGAAGAGCTCAACCTCGAAGGGCAGAAACAGATGTCACACACCAGCGAGTGTTCATGGCATCTGCTTCATGCCCTTCGAGGCTGACTTGTTATGGCAAGTAACAATCTCTCAATCTCTCAATTTTGTATGTCAATAAGATATTCACTATTCCCATATCATCATTTGCCTTTAATTGCAAAAATAGACAGCAAATCCAAGCAATTCAGATTGATGTTTTGGACAGCAAAATAGACAGCAAATCCAAGCAATTCAGACTGATGTTTCGGACCGCAAAAATAAACAGCAAATCCAAGCAAATCCAAGCAAATATATGATAGCAAGAACAATTTTTCCTGAAGACGACGACGGGCGCGATGGCGTGACTGGCTCTGGATCTTGTCTGCGCGATGGCATGCCCAACTCTGGATCTTAACTACTAGCGGCGGCTGGCCTCTGGCTCTTGCCTAGGCGACGGCGTGCCCAGCTCTGGATCTTGACTGTTGGCGGCAGCTGGCCTCTGGCTCTTGCCTGGGCGAGGCCGAGGGCGGGCGTCAGGGGCCGCGACGAGGAGGTACGATGGCGAAGAGGGCGGCGCGACCGGGGGAGGCGAGGAGGTTGGCCTGCGCGACGGCGAAGAGGGCGGCGCTACCGGTGGAGGCGAGGAGGCGGGTGCGACCTAGGGTTTGAAATGGGAGCTGTAAAGATCTATAGCTAAGGGGGATGGCTTTAAGTACAGTTGGAACTTGACCCAGGTGACGGGCAAGGAATGTGGCCCGTCACCTTTCTATTAGCTTTACAATGCAGCGCCTGAAGATTGTTCCCAGTGTGCATAAACCAGTTCACAATCAGAGTATTTCCGCAATCGAGGCATGGACAATACATTGTTGTTTCAGACCTCGCTTCCATGTTGGCCCTCGCAATCTATATGAAAGACTTCAACCCCCTCAAGTACTGCAGACAACAATGGCTAGAAAGGCTCATCCAACTTCTATTCTCCATCTACTCGCAAAACACAAGATTTTTTAATAGTTAATTGAACATCGAGGACGAGGTGATCGAGGAGGATGGAATGGGCAGATCAAGAGGGATAATTTGGAGCACTAACCTTGCACGACCCCCAAATCGCCCAAATGCGTCACCGCCAAAAATCGCCGCCTCCCGCCGCCTCTGTGCCGCAACGAGCGGCGGCTGGCTGCCCGAGTGGCGGCTGTTCAAGGACAAATACTAGGTTAAGATCAACAAGTGATGGCCAATGTTTATAGGTGATGGACATCATTGTAGTTTGTCACTTATGATAAAGAGCTCATGTCACCTTGAAATGGTTACAGGTGACGGGCAACGTTTACAGG
Organism: Panicum virgatum; assembly: GCF_016808335.1. Taxonomy (NCBI): domain Eukaryota; kingdom Viridiplantae; phylum Streptophyta; class Magnoliopsida; order Poales; family Poaceae; genus Panicum; species Panicum virgatum. The sequence goes on along the minus strand of NC_053141.1, from coordinate 16,748,825 downwards.
TGACGGACTACATTGAGGTCCGTGACTTATGATAAAGCGCTCACGTCACCTACAAATGTTTACAGGTGACGGGCTCCACATACCGACCGTCACCTATCTGTTTCTTTCGGGAATCACAACTGCCACCCTATGCCCTCTCCACAGCCGCACGCCCCGTTCGAATTCCGGCGAACCTTTCGCATTCCACCGGATCTATAAATACTGCCTCCCGGCCTCTTCTTCTTCTACACTCGCCACGGACGTTGCTCTCGCGCGCCTCAGATCACACAACTGCTTTCGTGTGCGCAGCCGCCACCGCACGCCAAGATCTGGGTTCAAGCGGCGGACTCATCGTCCTCGTCGTCCTCATCGATGTCTTCCTCCCCTCCTCCCCTCGTCGCCCTCGCCTTCGTCCTCCGTCACCTCCGGCGCCGGCCCCTGCCCCGGCACCTGCTCCGGCTCCGGCCCCTGCTCCGGCTCCGGCTCCGACTCCGGCCACTGTGCCGGTGGAGGACGTCTTCAACAGCATCCCCTTTGGCCCAGGCGACAACTAGGCAATCGGCGTCCTGAGGGACTCGTTCAACTAGTTGAACAAGACCCTCCACCGCCTTGGGAGACCTCCGGTGAACGCGCCAATCATGTCGAGCATCGCCGGATACGTCTACACCATCTTCATGGTGGCGGAAGCTATGATGGGGCTTCCATAAACTATGTATATCGTAGTTTCTATGTAGCTCCCTTTATATATATATGTTATCTCGCAACAATCTTGCAATTTCCAAGATTTTCTTAAAAGTGTTACTTTACTGGGCAATCGTTTATAGAGTAAAAAATAAACATAAAAGATTTTGAAAAATATCATGGAAAAAGGAATTTTTATTTCAATAAAACAAACAATCAAAACTAGCCATGATAAGTATTCATTTCTATAACTCATTAATTATAACTTCATGAAATAACGAGACTAGATGGGTGAGGTTCAAAATTAAACATAAAATTCAAAAGGAAAGAACATGTATATGAATCAAGCCCAAACATGGAGTTTATTTTGACAAGAACAACACTAGCATGTATGAATTAATTCTAGAACTCGGGAATAAATAAAAAACTCAAGCTAGATAGTGAAAAAATTCTTCCACAAATTATCATAAGCTACTTGTAATTAGTAGAGCACATGGCAAAAAGATGATCCTAAGAAATTAAAAAACATGCTTTAATAAAATAAACAATGCATATGCTAGAAATAAACAAAGCACATGAAATAATAAGCAAAAATCAAGAAATTGGACCACAAATTTCACACAAGCCTATACATGGCAAAAGGATGCTAGATTTCAAAAATTAGGCATAACAAAGCTATGGTTAAAAAGATATAAACAAATTACTCATTTGCAAACAATTAAACTAGAGCACATAATATAAAGTTTCATACAAACTTTAGTAGTTAAAGTTATAGATCTAGTTAAGAGGAACACAACAAAATTAATTTGGCATTTTTCTGACTTTTCTACCATTTTCTAGGATTTTTCAAAGTTCACAAGATTTAAAAGAAAAGAGGACTACCTATTTGCAGAAAGGACCTTAAGAAGTTTTGATTCCTTGCAATCGGGTCCCTGAAGCCTAGGCCGGCGTGGGGAGCTTTTGGCCGGCCAAGTTCCGGTGAGGGGAGGTCACAGCGGTGAGGGGAAAGTGGGGGAAGAGCAAGAGGGGGTCGAGGGCAGCTTGTAGGTGGTGGTTTGGGGGCTCGGGATGGCCGGTGGCGGGCTCGCCGTGGAAGCTGGCTGTTTGCGGCGGCCCTTCGCCGTGGCGGCGGTGCACCGGCGAGGCGGGGAGGGGATGGCCAGGATTGGAAGGTTCAGTGAGGCAAAGGATAAACTTGTGGGCTACTTGATTTGGGCAATGGAGGCTTGGGGGTGGTGGCTCCACGGCGGCCGGCGAGCGGCGGCGCGAATGGAGGATGGCGGCGGAAACAAAACAGGGAGGGTGCTTTATAGGCCCAAAAGAGAGCATGGATAAGCCTACGAGGGAGTGGATGAGCTTCTCTGGGCTGGCGGGAAGTTCCTATCGGTGGGGTTGGCCGTCCAGTGGCGGACCGGCGGCGTGGCACGACGCGGGCGGCGTGGCTTGCGCGCAGAGTGCCAGCGGGTAGAAAAAGTAGCGGCGGCAGGGGTCGTGCTTGACGCATGGAGTCGGCGCAGGACAGCAGGCGGGCAGGGAAATCGGCAGCGAGGCCAAAACGGCGGCGAGAACCGGCGGCGGGGCGGTGCCCCTATTTCGGGCAGACAGAGGAAGAAGAAGGGCAGGTGGTTTTGTGATTTTCCAGAAACTCAGGGGTCTAACTGTAAAAAAAATTTCCCGTTGATCTAGGGCTCAAATGAAAAAGTGTTCAACATGAAAGTTGTGTAACTTTTTAAGATCAACAACTTTACTGTTGTGCAAATTTTCACTAGATCTAAGGTTTTTGAAATATTTTGAAATCCGCCAAATCTTTTAAAATGTAAAAGAACACACTTAAGTTTTGAAATTGCAAGGGTATCCTTAAGCATAAAAACATGTTTTTATGAGGGTAAAAGTGGAAAACAAAATATACATTTTAACCCCTCATAAATTTTGAAAATTTTCCTTTGCCAAACTATTTTTGTAAAAGGACTTTGCATTTTTCCGAAATAACAAAAATACCCTTGCTATAGAAATCATGGTTTACATTTTTAAAATCAACTCAAAAATTATATTTTTAACCCCTAATATCTGGATTGTTACAGCCTTCCCCCCCTAAAAAGAATCTCCTCCTGAATTTCGAGAGTAGAAAAGGGCTAGAGGATCGAGTAGAAAAGGGCTAGAGGATCGGATAGGTGAATTTTGACACCTTTGATCTTACCAAAAGGTTTTACCTTTACTTGGTAGCTAGGGTGCCAATATCAGACTTGCTTGATGCTTGTGATCTATCAAGGGTAATGCATCAGGCAGTAAGATAGATATGTGGATGGCATGAATGTTATAACAAGGATCATCTTGAAGGAGTAGAAATTTTGACAAAGTTTTGCCATCTACATCAAAGGATCAAACGACGAGATGATGATAACAGACTGTTGAAAAGGCTTTAAGAATACTACGGAAAGATGTGATTCCGACTCATTGAAACGTAGGGTTTCATAAGAATCCAGGAATGATCAAACTATAAACAAAGATAGTTGATCATTTGAAACTCCTTGAACAAAAGATCAAGGATACAAAGGCTCTACCTAAAGTAGCTAAACACAACTAGTTTCCTTTCCTAAGGTCAACAAACTCAAGGTTTTTAAAACAAGGCACTCACCAAATTATCACTAAGCACTCTAAAGATCCTTAGAAAGATGCTTGAAACATTTACTCACTTAAACAAGAATTAAAGCATTCAAGTTTTAACAATGCATGCACGTTCTATAATCCTCACAACCAAAAGTAACTGCCAAATATCTTTGGCCTTACGTGGTTAGTTTCGGTGGCAATATAGATATGTCTCTCCCTATAACATCTAGTCAATGAAATCCTAACCGTTCTTAACCTATCGAACTGTGGTTAGTGTACCTACAGAAAACATATAGTATATATATATATATATATATATTAATAGCCACCTAATAATACCCATAAGATCACTCTAGGACTTTACGATCTAGGCACAGTCCTTAACGAGTCTAACGTAGTTTATAAACACTTTGTTGAGCACATCTTTTATTTCAAAAGGAGTTTTAAGGTTCATCGTACCTCTGGTGTGTATGTTTCGGCTCTGATACCAGTTGTGGCAGAACCGCCTAAATTAATCCGGTTAAAGTGCCTAATCATCACCTTTACAGATGAAATAGCTAACACGCACTTCAAACGGAATAATTTGATAGTCTGTCGGGTAAAATCTCAATAAAACAACTGTATTTTGGATCGAAACAACATACCTCACTCGAAGGTGAGCCCAAAGATTACAATAAACATAAATTTTATACCAACTTCAATAGTAAATGTTATTATAAATTGAGTTTGAGAATTCAAATAGGGTACCCGAGAAATTTGAAAGTAGATAAGTTCTTCAGAGTTTATAAACAGCGAAGAAGAAAACAATACTAGCGTCGATATATGACATCATGATGGAGACCGTACATGACATCAATCTCACCAAGCATTTCAGAAATTGCCTGAAGACAAGGTCACAAGCAAGACTGAGTATACTAATATTCAGCAAGGCTTACCCGACTGAGGGTATATAACATCCCTTTAACTAGACATGCAAGGCTTGTGAAGGCTCTGGGGTTTTCTTTTGCTGAAAAGCAACAAAGAGTAGGTCCTTACTTTCAAATTTTAGCTTTCAAATTCTAGTTGGATTAACCAGTCTAGGTAAGCACCTATCTATACAAGCATGGTAAAGAAATTATTTGCATCCAATAAGATTAAGTATCATCTTTGTTCCACTTCTTACTCTATGTGGCAAAGAGATTAAGTAGTCTCAATATCCGTGAGAGGCGGAACAGTTCGAACTGAATTTCAATCCTTGCAAGGTAAACCTAACACACACGCTTGGAGCACTGTTGAGTCACTCTCAAGCAACCATTTGCTTCTCATTCCGGTTCATGGATCAGTGCCACTCTCCCCGACTACAGAGAACCGCTCTTCTCTGCACCCGTGGTTGTTGTGCAACATAAAATAAACTTTCATTATAATTTAACTTCCTATCTCTACGAGAGAGTGGGGGATATGTCCATTTGCCGGGCCGAGGAGTTACTAGGCTTGCCGCTTACCCATAATTCATGGCATGTGGCTAGTACTTTCAAACGCTTAACCAACACTATGACACACTGCGACCTTAACAAAATTTTATCAACACATACAGATTTCCACCATGAAACTTGTATCCCAATCCGTCCATGGTCCTTATAGTGATTGCAGAAAGTAAACAATCAACTCCTATAAAGCTCGCGAGTGACAAGAAATTACCCGACTTTTACCGGTCCTATTAGCATAGCAGCGATTCCGGACTCAAATTCTAGCGTTCAATCAATAGGAACCTAGAATTATGCATCTAAGGTTTTCATTCAACTCTAATAACTTAAATGCACAAGTAAAATATTGCATAATTTAAAATAATAGGATTATGCACCAGGGCTTGCCTTTAGTAGTGTCTATAGAGTTAGTATGCTTTGACTCTTCCGAATCGGAGTTCGGGACTTCAATTAATTCCGCGACGTTGATTGGACTTCATGTAGTTCACTCTCAGACTTCGGGTTCATGTTCAGGTCTTCTTTATCTTCCATCAAGTTTATTTGCGCTTCGGGTTGCTCATTCACCAGCTTGGGCAGCAATTCGTGCGTACCACCAGCTAGCAACGTTGCTTCTATATGCAATGCAATAAATGGATTTAGTGAAGTGCTTAAGTATAGCTTTCCTTCACTAAAAAGTTGAAAACCAATAAAGTAAACATTTAAAACCAAGCTTAAAAGTGTTACTTTACTGGGTAATCGTTTATAGAGTAAAAAGTAAACATAAAAGATTTTGTAAAATATCATGGAAAAAGGAGTTTTTATTTCAATGAAACAAACAATCAAAACTAGCCATGATAAGTATTCATTTCTATAACTCATTAATTCTAATTTCATGAAATAACGAGACTAGATGGGTGAGGTTCAAAATTAAACATAAAATTCAAAAGGAAAGAACATGTATATGAATCAAGCCCAAACATGGAGTTTATTTTGACAAGAACAACACTAGCATGTATGAATTAATTCTAGAACTCGAGAATAAATAAAAAACTCAAGCTAGATAGTGCAAAAATTCTTCCACAAATTATCATAAGCTACTTGTAATTAGTAGAGCACATGGCAAAATGATGATCCTAAGAAATTAAAAAAACATGCTTTAATAAAATAAACAATGCATATGCTAGAAATAAACAAAGCACATGAAATAATAAGTAAAAGTCAAGAATTTGGACTACAAATTGCACACAAGGCTATACATGGCAAAAGGATGCTAGGTTTAAAAAATTAGGCATAAAAAAGCTATGGTTAAAAAGATATAAATAAATTACTCATTTGCAAACAATTAAACTAGAGCACACAATATAAAGTTTCATACAAACTTTAGTAGTTAAAGTTATAGAGCTAGTTAAGAGGAACACAACAAAATTAATTTGGCATTTTTCTGACTTTTCTACCATTTTCTAGGATTTTTCAAAGTTCACAAGATTTAAAAGAAAAGAGGAATGACTATTTGCAGAAAGGACCTTAAGAAGCTTTGATTCCTTGTAATCAGGTCCCTGAAGCCATGGCCGGCGTGGGGAGCTTTTGGCTGGCCAAATTCCGGCGAGGGGAGGCCACGACAGCGAGGGGAAAATGGGGGAAGAGCAAGAGGGGTTCGAAGGCAGCCTGTAGGTGGTGGTTTGGTGGCTCGGGATGGCCGATGGCGGGCTCGCCGCGGAAGCAGGCGGTCTGCAGCGGTGCTTCGCTGTGGTGGCGGTGCACCGGCGAGGCGGGGAGGTGATGGCCAGGCTTGGAAAGTTCAGTGAGGCAAGGATAAACTTGTGGGCTACTTGATTTGGGCAATGGAGGCTTGGGGGTGGTGGCTCCACGGCGGCCGGCGAGCGACGGCGTGAATGGAGGATGGTGGCGAAAACAGAACAGGGAGGGGTGCTTTATAGGCCCAAAAGAGAGCGAGGATAAGCCTACGAGGGAGTGGATGAGCTTCTCTGGGCTGGGGGCAAATTCCTATCGGCAGGGTTGGCTGTCCAGCGGCGGACCGGCGGCGTGGCACGACGCGGCCGGCATGGCTTGCGCGCGGGGTGCCAGCGGGGAGAAAAAGAGGTGGCGGCAGGGGTCATGCTTGACGCGTGGAGTAGGCGCGGGATAGCAGGCGGGCGGGGAAACCGGCGGCGAGACCAAAACGGCGGCGACGGCGGCGAGAACCGGCGGCGGGGCGGTGCCCCTGTTTCGGGCAGACAGAGGAAGAAGAAGGGCAGGTGGTTTTGTGATTTTCCAGAAACTCAGGGGTCTAACTGTAAAACAAAATTTCCCGTTGATCTAGGGCTCAAATGAAAAAGTGTTCAACATAAAATTTGTGTAACTTTTTAAGATCTACAACTTTCCTGTTGTGCAAATTTTAACTAGATCAAAGGTTTTTGAAATATTTTGAAATCCACCAAATCTTTTAAAATGTAAAAGAACACACTTAAGTTTTGAAATTGAAGGGTATTCTTAAGCATAAAAACATCTTTTTATGAGGGTAAAAGTGGAAAACAAATATGCATTTTAACCCCTCATAAATTTTGAAATTTTGTCTTCGCAAAACTATTTTTGTAAAAGGATTTTGAATTTTCCCGAAATAACAAAAATACCCTTGCTATAGAAATCATGGTTTAAAATTTTAAAATCAACACAAAAATTATATTTTTAACCCCTAAAACCTAGATTGTCACAGGAGAGGGAAGAGAGAGGAAAAGGAGAAGAGGAAGGAAGAATGGAACCGGAAAGGGAGAGGAGAGAGGGTGAGTGGAATCGACTGTGAGTTTTACAAGTTACGTCAACCGCAAATTCAACATTGGGGCCAGTTGAGCCTACATAGACCATGCAGCCGTGGCGTGGCACCTGCACCGCCGCACCACTCTAGTTTTCCCACTCTTTTTTGGCCTCCCTACCCGCCCGGACCGTGCGATGCGGCATGGGGCACCGCACCATGGGGTCGGTGTCGCTGAACGTGGCATCCTCTCGAGGCAAGTAGTGTGGCCTGGCGTGCATGTGCTCTCCCGCGCTGCTCAACCTCCTCGTGCTCCTCTCTCTCTCTCTCCTCTCCACCGACCTCCTCATGCTCCTCACCTTCCTCTCTCCCCCACGCCCGCGACCCCGTTGCCCCGTAGCCGACCGCTCCACCTCCTCTTCTGCCATCTCCGTGGCTGCCAGCGCGCAGGAGATTGTCGACGCCACCCGCTTCGTCCCACACACTACTACAAAAAAGGATTAACCGAGGCGCTTGGAAAATTCCTCGGAGGTGGGCAGGCTGGCAGCCCGCCTCGTTAATGGTGGCCGGGCTGCCGGCCTTGCAACCGCCTCGGTTAACACATTAACCGAGGTGGGCAACCTAAGGCAACCGCCTCCGTTAATAGGGCATTAACTAAGGCGATTGGTTAAAACAAACCATCTCGGTTAAGTTTTAACCGAGGCAGTACGCCTTAACGCAACTGCCTTGGTTAATGTGTCCTTAACCGAGGCAGTTTCGTTAATAAGTTGACCGCCTCGCTTAATTTTCCTATATAATAGTACAACACACTCCCTTCTTCCCCGTGGCTCCCACTCCATTTTTGTGTGTTTTGAGCTCAAGACACCAAAATTGGCCATTTTAGAGGGGGAAGGTTTTGCCTTTGGATTTGGTAGAGGTGGCACTGCAAGAGGTTGATTTCTTACTCTCCTCTCTTTTTGGTTGATTTTGGTGCTTTTGGTCCAGATCTAGATCTAGAACTAAATGGAAGAGAGAGAAAACTGGATCTAGTTCTAGATCTGCTTATCTGACTCTAGTTTCTCACTGTGTGCAAGGTTTTGTCCATGGACAGGGCAGAATGGATGTACAAGATACCGAGGGCTGGCAATGATCTAACTTTTCTGCAATATGTCCATGCAATAGGTGCCATAACAAACTGGTCCATGAAGATAGCATGGTGCAATCTCACTTAATCCGATATGGTTTTGTAAGGGATTACACCATCTGAAAGTTTCATGGCAAAGGAGATACGAGTGTCACAGGTGCATCTGAACGAAACTCGTCGATGACGACCTCGTCAGTTAATGAAATAGGAAAACAGCCCTCATCATCGTCGGCAGCAACAGCGGGCGGTGATAGTGCGAATCGCAATTATGTCAACATTGACGAACTTCTCTAAGACATGGCAGGCAATGCGGGTGATGGGGATTGTGTTGAGCAGGGTGATTTGTTGGGTCCAAAAGATGCAGAAATTTTCGAGAACCTTGCTAACCGTATGGACCAAGACGATATTCTATTTGGGAATCCGAAGTGGCTCGAGAATTTTAAGGAGATGAAGTAGGCGGCAATTGATCTGCTCTATAAGCACTGTCCGAAGCAATGGATGGCATTGTATTTTAACCTCCAATTGCTATAGTTAAAGTCGCACCATGGGTGGTCCGACACTAGCTTCAATGACCTGTTATGTATGCTTGCTGACACATACCCAGAGGGTAACAAGTTGCCCGCCAATACCTATTGAGCGAAGAAGATGATCCGGCCAGTGTCGATGAAGCTTAAAAAGTTCCATGCGTGTAGTAACCCCTGTATCCTATATCGGGGCAAGTAAGAGAACTTGTAGAGTTGTCCGCACTGCGGTGCGAGTCGGTACAAGAGAAATGCCGATTGTCGCGCCGACGTGGATGACGAGGGACCCAAGAGTAGGGAGAAGAAGAAGACGGCCAAGCAGACCCCGGTTCCTGAGGATGAGGAAGAAGAGGGATATGTGCAGAGAAAAAGTCCTGCCCTATCAGTGTGGTACCTCCTTGTGATTGATCGTCTATGTGCGCTATTCGGGAACCCAAAGGATGCCAAGCTGATGTCATGGCATGCATCAGCAGAACGCATTAAGGGCGACGGAAAGCTACGACACCCCTCCGATGGCATGCAGTGGAAAAGTTTTGATGCCAAGTTCGCAAAGGAGTTTGGTGACGAGGTGAGATTGTCAGGTTTGCACAAAGTACCAATGGGATGAATCCGTTCGGTGACCTCAAAAGCTCCCTGTTATCGCCATAAATTAACAGGGTTAATTTATGGGCCGAAAGCAAGATAGGCTTAAAGCAGAAGATCAAGAAGACTTGTAAATCGGCTCCTGCGTGAGCATCTGGGCCACATGGGCCATGTACCTTTAGATTTAGTTTAAGATTAGAGATAGAGTCCGATTGGGACAAGATTAGTTTAGATTGTTTCCCAAGTCTCCGGACTATAAATATGTATCCTTTGTTATTCGTAAAGAGAGCATCATCACGACTCGCAAACAACAACTCTCGGCACATCGCCACCCCTAATCCTAGGGTTTCATCCAAGTAAGCGCCATGCTGCCCTGATCGCTTCTCGCGATCAGGGCAGCGTTGTTCTTGCCTTTACCTTGGTATTACTCGTACTGAAGCGTTTTTTATGGCGAGTAATGCTAGTTATCTTGATGTTCGTAGCATGGCTTTTAGTAGATCTATCATGCTTTGTTGCTTATCATCTACGAATATCACGTTGTCTCTGTGCAGTCACGTTTCAATCTCATGCTAGTTCTTGTTGCATAGAATTAGTCGCACAGAGGCAACACCCTGCTTCTTTTATATCTAGTAGATCTGATCTGTTCTGGTTTGCTCTTATCTTAAGAGTTTGCGTAATATCTGCTAGGTTAGGCCTTGCAAACGGATTGGAAGATCCGGTGGCGTAGTAGATGCTTTATCTTAGCCTTGATAGGGATTGTTCCGGGAATCGGCTTTTGCTAGTTCTTAGGCCTCTGTTTTAGGTTATGGTTTAGTTATTTGTTATGTTCATTAGGCCTAGTCACGTGTAGGATGTCCCGATCTAGCAGTGAAGCTTTTACCATCGTGGATTAGATTAGTTAGATTTAATTGAAGCAGCTTTACAGTTATTCGCTTATTTCATCGAAATCTGGATGGTTACAGATCCGATCTGACACCGGGACTCGATCGGCTCTTTAAAGCCGATGCAAGAGTCGTCCCGGGGAGCTGACCACGGCTCGGACTTACGATTACACGTGTCTTTGTATGCAGGAAACTGTTCGGAGCACGTCTGCACCCTCCTGATCGGGTATAGGTCAGGTGGCACGCCCGGTTTTCCACAAAACCTCCGGGCGCGTGACGGAATTGCGGGCCATCGACGAGGGAGCAGTGCCTGCCAGCGCCCCAACAACCTCCCGGCTCTTCGTGTTGCCCGTCGCTGCTCGCCGGTGGGTTTCGACCGACAACACATTCTGGCACGCTCGGTGGGACTCTTCTTGGCAACAACATCTACTGCAACAATGACTGGAGCTCAAGATCAAGAACCCACTCTCAAGCCCGTCACGTATGAAGAGCTTCCTCCTGAACATAAGAAGAAGTATGATGAGGTCAAAGCTCTGCTGGAAGCCGATCTCATCGGCTCTTTTGAGAGGACCCGCAACCATGGCATCAGGTGGAAGGGGTTCTCGCCTGAAGGCGCTCTCGACAATGTGGACCTGTCTGTACCATCAGAGGAGCGCACCAGGGCCCTGCGTCAGGAGATGAACTACATGGTGGCCCATTCGCTTCATCAGCATTCTCAGAGCCTGATGAACGAGCTTGAGCGCATGGCGCATCGCGTCATCCAGGAGATAATCAAGAACCAGTACTCTCCATCGGGGCCAATCCTGGGTAGTCACACAGAGAAAGCTGCACTGCATTCTAGGCCGCAATTGCCATTCTCGTTTGCAGCTCCCAGACCACAGAGCTCGCCGATTTACGTCGTCCACAAGATCGGCGGTGATCCTGGAGAAGGCCAGTTCCTCACTGAGCCACCTAAGGAGATTCTGCACGGCTACACGTGCGCCTACATCCCTGACAGCGTCAGTCCAGCACGCTCGGTGCAAATGGTGAACCCAGGAGCTTCTGGAGTAGACGCAGAAAAACAAGCGTGGCTGACAAAGTACGCTACCGGGCCGAGTGCTGAGCCATCGGCCCCAGGAGTTCTTAGTGTGGAGCAGGTCAGTGCAATACTCAGAGACTAGTTCGGCATCCTGCCCAAGAGGAAAGCGATCGGCTATTCCAAGCCATATCCAAGCGACTATGACTTGATCCCACTGCCACCCAAGTATCGGCTTCCTGAGTTCACCAAGTTCAACGGGTCAGAAGGAGCCAGCTCTATCGAGCATGTGAGCCAATACTTAACGCAGCTTGGGATGATCTCAGTGTCGGATCCATTGAGAGTCCGGTTCTTCGGCCAATCCCTTACAGGCCTAGCTTTTGGATGGTATGCGTCACTAGCTTCGGATTGAATTCGGACTTGGAGGCAGCTTGAAGATCAATTCCATACCCAGTACCACTCGGAAGCTGCAGAAGCTGGAATTGCCGACCTCGCCCAAGTCAGGCAGAAGCGGGGAGAGACTGTGTCAGAGTACATACAGTGCTTCAAGGAGGTCAAGAACCGATGCTACTCGTCGCGCATCATAGAGAAGGAGGTAGTCGATCTGGCTGTCCTGGGACTCGCTAAGCCGATCAAGGATGCGGCTTTTCAGTTGGAGTTCACATCTCTGGCGCACCTGGTGCAGAAGCTTACAGCATACGAGCATTACCATCCTGAGCTGTACCAGGACAAGTTCAAGCGCCATGTAAACATGGCACAAGCTGAAGAAGTAGCCGTGGCAGAGTGGACCCAGGGGGCAAACCCTGTCCCGTGTAAATGGGTCAAACAGCAGGGACTTGTGAAGGGCTTCGACTTCGACGTGACCAAGGCAGAGCAGATATTTGATCTGCTCCTCAAAGAAAAACAGCTGAAGCTTCAAGAGAATCACAAGTCGCCAACGGCCCAAGAGCTGCAGGGAAGACTGTACTGCAAATGGCACCACTCGTTCACTCATTCCACGGGTGAGTGCAAGGAGCTACGTCGTCAGATACAATCGGCTATCGAGCAAGGCCGATTAATCCTGGCTCAACACACGATGAAGGTTGACACCAAGCCCTTCCCACAAGCTAACGTGGTGGAGCTGTCAGCTTTCGGATCTGAGGGCCAGGATTTGGCATTCTAGATCAACATGGTGAGACCCATGCGCCGCCATGACAAGCAGAGGAGAGAGGCCGTTTCTGGCAAACGGCCGCAAGATGAATGTGAGCCGGAACAGCGGCATGTGACTGAAGAGCAGGTGCGCCACATCCGCAATCAGCTTCCAGCTTCTAATCGGCTTCTGGAAAAATACCAGTACCAGTACCAGCTACGCCGCCGATATGAATCGGAAGAAGACGAGTACGAGCACCGCTCAGGAAGGACATTGGGGAGGCGCCAGGCTATTCGCGATCACTGGCATTGCCCGTTCTTCAGGTACTGTTGGAATTCCGGCATGAGCCGATTACCTACTATAGATGATTGCTTGGAGTGCAGGCCTCGAGGACACCAGCAGGAAAAGACATCAGTGTTCCGGTGCTTGGGGCCCGGGATGCGTCAGGATGACCACGTGAGGCACCCATCCGGGGGTAATTCCGAGCCAGAGGAAGAAGACAGGTACCATCGCCCATGGTGGTGTCCTGACGGGCTCAATCGGTCGAAGAAGCGCAGAGTTCAACGCTTGCGCAATCTGGAAGAGGCAGAAGCAAAGTATCTTGACGTGCTGAGGAAATCGCGTCCGGATCTCGCAGAGCAAGTCAGGCGACCGCAGAGGGAAGAGAGGCGCCCCCCAAGGAAGGAGTGGCGCCCCAAGCAGACAAAAGCCGATGAGAAGCCATCGGCTAATGTGAACATGGTGTTCGTGCTCCCGTCGGAGTTTCGAGCACCCCAGCCGGAGGAATTGGCCATCGCGCAGCTGGATCTCGGCCCACGGCCAATTATTTTCGAGAAGCCCAAGGAGAAGAGCTACAAACACTTGAAGGGGTTATATCTCAAGGGCTTCATCGACGGCAAGCCTGTGAACAGGATGTTGGTCGACACTGGTGCCGCGGTCAACCTGATGCCATACTCTGTGCTGCGCCGATTGGGTCGTTCTTCTGCTGATCTGATCAAGACCAATGTGATGCTTAATGACTTCAATGGACAACCATCGGAGGTGATGGGGGTTCTTAATGTGGAACTAATAGTGGGCCGCAAGACTGTACCAACATCATTCTTCATCGTTAACAGCAAGGGTACATACACAGTGCTGCTTGGAAGGGACTGGATTCATGCCAACTGTTGTATCCCCTCCACAATGCATCAGTACCTCGTCCAGTGGGACGGAGATGAAGTAGAAGTGGTCCCTGCAGACGATTCCAGCGAGGTCTCCGTCGCGGATATGCACGCTTGGGATGCAGAAGGACAAGAGCCGATCTCAGGGATTGCCCTTGAAGACTGTGATCGGATCGAGGCGACAAAAAACGGACTGAGGCTGGTCTTATCCACTGGCCTCACAGAGTAGATGCACCCTGGTTAGCCATGGGGTGTAATAAAAATAGAGAGGCCGGTCCCGGCGATCGGCCCCGAAAAAGAGAAAAATTCTGTTTTTGGTCGGAATTGTTACATCATGTACACACGATGGCCTGCTCTGGCAGTTGGCCACTCATCGACTATTTGATTTCGAATGATAATGGAAGTATAGAAGCGGCCAGCCCACGCAGTTGGCCAAATAATTTTTCTTGTCATCTCCCTGTGTTTGCCGCTGATCTTGTGGATGATGAAGACTCGCTAGCATTCGCAGCTGATTTTTCAGACGACGGCAAACTCGGATACGGGTTCACATCAGCTGATGATTTGGAAGAGATTGACATTGGTCCTGGGGATAAGCCACGGCCGACATTTATCAGCAAGAAGTTGGATCCGGCTTTGCGAGAGGAGATGATCGCACTGCTAAAAGAATACCGGGATTGCTTTGCATGGGACTACACCGAGATGCCCGGACTGGATAGAAGCATAGTTGAGCATCGGCTCCCGCTCAAGAAAGGGTTTCGGCCATTTCAGCAACGAGCACATCAGATGAAGGCCGAAGTCTTAGAAGAAGTCAAGAAAGAGGTGGAGAAGATGCTGGATGCTGGGTTCATCGGGCCGTGCCGGTATGCAGAATGGATCTCCAGTGTGGTGCCGGTACAAAAGAAAGATGGCCGATGGCGTGTTTGCGTCGATTTTAGAGATCTCAACAGAGCAACTTCGAAGGATGAATACCCAATTCCTGTTGCAGAGACATTGATCAACGCTGCTGCTGGCCACAAAATGATGAGTTTTATGGACGGTAATGCCGGTTACAACCAGATCTTCATGGCTCCGGAAGACGTGAACAAGACCGCGTTCAGGGTGCCAGGCGCAGTTGGCTTGTTCGAGTACTTGGTTATGACCTTTGGACTGAAAAATGCCGGTGCTACGTACCAACGTGCTATGAATTACATTTTTCATGATCTCATCGGCAAGCTGGTAGAGATTTATATTGATGACGTCGTGGTCAAGTCCAAATCAGCTGCGGGGCATCTAGAAGATCTGCGCCAAGTTTTAGAACAGACTCGAAGGTTTGGGCTCAAAATGAACCCGAAGAAGTGTGCCTTCGGTGTATCGGCCGGTCAATTTCTGGGATTCCTGGTGCATGAACGGGGAATCGAGATCGGCCTAAAGAGTCAAGAAGCTGTGAAGACGATGAAGCCGCCTACTACAAAAAAGGAGTTACAGAAACTCATCGGTAAAATTAACTTTGTCAGGCGATTTATTTCTAATCTGTCTGGGCGCATTGAGCCGTTTATGGGTTTAGTGAAGATCAAATCCGATGATGAGTTTCGCTGGGGGGCAGAACAGCAGCAAGCTTTCGAAGAAATCAAAGAGTATTTGTCAAAGCCTCCAGTGTTGGTTCCTCCTCAGCATGATAGGCCGTTTTTTGTGTACCTATCCGTGGGTGACACTTCCATTGCTTCGGTGCTAGTCCAGAAGCATGATGGCCAAGAGAGTGTGGTTTTCTACCTCAGCAGATGCATGTTAGACGCCGAGACCAGGTATCCTGAAATCAAGAAGCTTTGTCTTTGCTTATACTTCATATGTACGAAGCTTCGCCATATTTTGCTCTCGGCGGAAACAATTGTCATATGCAAATCGGATGTCATAAAATATATGCTGTCGGCCCTTGTCCTTAAAGGCCGACTCGGAAAATGGATGTTTGCATTGTCAGAATTTGATATCCGGTACCAGCCTGCAAAAGCAGTCAAAGGACAAGCACTGGCGGATCTTGTTGCGGACAGGATCAGTACTGATATTGCTGCATTATTTATTCGTGCTTGGGCTATGTTCTTTGATGGATCGACTTGTGATGACGGGTGCGGTGTGGGAATTCTGTTGGTGTCGCCTCGCGGGGTGACTTACTCCTTCTCCATCAGAATGACTGCCCCGTACACCAATAATTTGGTGGAATATGAAGCCGTTCGCAAAGGGATGGAATTGCTTCTTGAAGCCGGTGCAGAAGCGGTGGAAATTTTTGGAGATTCGAAGCTGGTGATTTCTCAGCTCACGGAGGAATATAGGTGTGAGAGCGAGGCTCTTTTCCCGATATGGATGCAGTGCCGTGAGTTGATGTCACGATTCAGGTACATCAATTTCCACTGGATACGCAGGGCTCTAAACAATGAAGCCAATGATTTGGCACAGATGGCTTCTGGCTACAAGGAGACAGCCGATGGAGTCGACGTGGAGGTTCAGTTTCTTGAACCTGGAGACTGGAGAGCCGATATCTTCAATTATTTGAAGGATTCGGCTCGGGGGGCACCCAGAAGGATAAGACTCAAGGCCATGAAGTACGTTCTGATGGGGGATGACATGTTCTACAGGACCTTGGAAGGACTACTGCTCAAATGTCTGGGACCTTCAGAGTCAAATCGGCTCTTGCATGAGGTTCATGAAGGAGCCTGCGGTACTCACCAATCGGCTCATAAGATGAATTGGCTGATTAGGCGATCGGGTTATTACTGGCCCACTATGCTTGAAGATTGTTTCAAATACTACAAGGGATGTCAAGCATGTCAGAGGTTTGGTAAAATTCAGATAGTGCCAGCATCAGTGATGAATCCTATCATCAAACATTGGCCATTCAGAGGTTGGGGCATGGACATGATTGGACAGATTAACCCGTCGTCTAGCAAGGGTCACCAATGGGTCTTAGCTGCCACAGATTATTTCACAAAATGGGTAGAGGCAGTACCCATGAGGTCAGTGGCGTCAAGAGATGTGATCAGCTTTGTCAAAGAACACATCATTCACAGATTTGGGATCCCTCAGACCATTACGACTGATGGAGGATCGGTCTTTATATCGAAGGAGTTCAGAAAGTTTGCCGATGACATGGGGATTAAGTTGATCAGATCATCTCCGTATTATGCCCAAGCTAATGGACAGGCTGAAGCATCCAACCAGAGTCTCATCAAACTCATAAAAAGAAAGATCGATGAATATCCTAGGCGCTGGCATGAGGTGTTGTCAGAAGCTTTGTGGGCATATCGTATTTCGTGTCATGGGTCCACCAAGACGTCGCCATACCATTTAGTCTATGGCCAGGACGTTGTGCTACCATGGGAAATCACGGCTGGATCAAGGCGCGTTGAGTTTCAGAATGATCTATCTGCTGAACAGTATGCAGCCTTGATGAATAATAATGTGGAGGACCTAACAGAGCTAAGGCTTTGGTCGCTGGAAAAAATCAAAGAGAACAGAGCCAAAGTTGCCCGTGCATACAACAAAAAGGTCAAGCCTAAGGATTTCCAGGTGGGAGATTTGGTTTGGGAGGCAGTATTGCCGTTGGGAACTAAAGACAAAAAGTTTGGTAAATGGTCTCCAACTTGGCATGGTCCGTACAAGGTTGATCAGGTTTTGCCTGGGAATGCGTACATGCTCGAGGAATTGGACGGCGTCAAGTTTCCTGTTGCTGTCAATGGACAGCATCTGAAAAAGTATTTCCCGAGCATGTGGGAAGGCGAGTAAAGAAAAGCCGATGAGATCCATCTGGCTGCGGTGTAATGGGCCAACACGTTGAGTTGGCCGCAAAAAAAAATGATGACAGGCCAACACGGTGAGTTGGCCGGTAAAAAAAATGATGATGATAGGCCAACACGTTGAGTTGGCCGGTAAAGAAAGATAGCCGATGTTTAACCATCGACTTAAGATGTTTTTAAACAAGTACAAATTTCAGGTTAACAGGCAGTACTGATTGTCTCTTGAGCCTATCTACTGGTTCAGGAATTCTTCTATGGCATGGATGGCTTCAGTACGGACGGCGTCTGCTCGTGCTACAATCACTTCGTCATCCTTGTCATCGCCTGTAACTATCTGCCGACTCAAGGTGCTGATCTCTGCAAACTCTGCTTGTATCTGCTTGGATATTTCCTGGGTTTCTTGTTTGGAGTTTGCAATGGAAGCTTCCTCGGCCTGGATGAGTTCTTTGGTAATGCGGACCTTTTCTTCGAATTCCGCCAGTTCTTTCTTCAGGAGGTCGAGTCGATTCGTGTTGGCAGACACGTCAGCTTTGATATCTAGAGTTGCCTTCTTTTGGTTAAGAGCTTTGCACTTTTGGGTAATATCAGCTTTCAGAGAAGCTTGAGAGCGACGTGCTTTCATCCTTTCTTGCGCTTTACTGACTTCTATCCGAAAGAATGGAAGGTTGCTGGCTGACCAGAGTTTGATTTGCAACGGCTCCGGGAGTTGGGATTCTATTTGTTCGAAGATGTTCTTTATCTTGCTGGAATCATCAACTAGAGCAGTGATCGGAGCAGATAGGAGGTCTTTGATGAGTTGAAGCTGATGTGCCAAGTTAGCCGATTGCTGTAAGGAAGGTGTTTCTGCTCCAGGGACAGTTAGGCCCATTGATGCAGGGTCAAAGGAAAGCAAACCTGAAATATCAAAACTCTATGGACACATCTGGAGTTAGTGCAAGATGCATTTATGGAGTTATCGGCTGGTTCGGAATTGGTTTTTGTAATGTTACCTGTTCTGAAGAAGAAGTGTTGGACGGTTCAGGAGCAATCGTCCTATCAAAGCTGGTGTTGACGTCAAGAGCATCTGCTGTATCGGCTTGTTCCTCGCTTGTATTCATCAGTGCATCAGGAGTTGCAGCCATCTCGTGTTGTTCCGGGCTTTCTGCATTGGAGATGTTTTCGGCTGCATCCAGGAAATAGAATTACAGTCAACCAGAGCATATATGTATGAAATAAAGAAGGAAGTTTTGAATGATGAGTTACCTGGTTGGTATTAGACTCTGATGGACTCGGAGGAGTTGGTACTGGTTTCTTGATCACTCGCCTTGTGATCATCTTCCTTTTCTTGGTCAAGTCTCGGGGGGCAACGCTTGCAGAAGTTTGTCTTCGTTTGGAAGCCGACTGAAGTAAGTCTGGCTGAACAGTCATTATCACTTTCTTCATTGGTGGTGATCCTTTGCAGAAGAGTACATCAGGAGCAGTTGGAAGAAAGTGAAATGGCTCCCCAGTACTGGTCATGGGTTCTGGACCATCTTGTTGCGGCTGACAGGATGAGCAGGTTAAGCCAAGAGAAGGGAATAGAGGATTTAAAAGGATAAATGTATAGAATCAGTACCTCTTCCTCGGGGATTACATATTCAGGATTGATTTGCTGCAGTCGAGGACTAGAGCTTTTCTGAAGACATGAGTTTTCCACATCTTCCACCAGGTATCAAAGCCGATTGATGAAGAAGTGAAAGACAAATCGGCTGGTATTGGAATGTGGAGGTCATCACACATGCTGTAGCATCTTGAACTGGTAAGACCATCAGGCAGATCGGCTCTGCTCTCCACCAAGTGGTGAATATGGAAGTGGGGAGGGACCTGCTTAGGCCAAATTGCCGAGCTGCTATAACTGGTTGGTAGGATTCATAACCTGGCTTGATAATTCTGTTAGAAGTGCTAATACCAATGGGGAGGAAGCCAGGTCGAATCATCAGAGAATGTAGATGCCGAGTGCTTTCGTCATCGGCAAAGTTATCTAATCTGAAGGCAGTTGGGTTCTCAAAGGATTCAGATTCAGTAAACGGGAAGTAGAGAGGATTGTCTAGTCCTTTGTAGAAGACTCTAAACCAGTTTGCTGCATCTGTTGAATTCAGTTTACTGCCAGGGAGACTGAACAAAGCTTGGCCGTAGCTAGTACATCTAATTGGTTTGCCACTCTCATCAGGGAAAGAGTTCTTGGTCAGGCCTTGGAAGTTGGGAATATGGTGCTGAAAGTACAGTTGTGCCCACAACTGAATGAACCACCAAGGGCCTCCAGTTCTCAGTTTCTTTTTGTTAAGTAAGTTAGATGTCATCAAATGGAGATATCTTAAGGTTTCTCCAATGAAGAGTTTGCCTAGGCCGGTGTGATTACCATGGGCTAGGTGATAGGCCAAGGGAAGATAGTTCTTAGTGGGAGCTAAAGAAGGACCACAGAAGATGAAGTGCTCTAACCAAAGATTTAAGAAGGCTGTGTGTTCTTTCTCAGTCACTGGACCTTTTGTTTTCATGTGCTGACTCATGTAAGTACCCCAGTTTGTGCAGTTGACTTTGGAAGAAAGTTTAAAGGGGACTTCTGCCATTTTGTGAGCAGCAGGATTGGGAGAGCTAATGTCTAGTCCAGTGATCATGGTAACATCCAGCAGAGTAGGAGTCATGGGTCCATGACCAAAGAGGAAACAATTCAGGGCATCAGGCCAGAAATAGCCGATGGTTTTCAGAAGATTTTCATCTTTGTCAAAAGGTGATAGTGATAAACTAAGTGCATCGGCTATGTTTTAATCTTGCCACAAGGGCATGTGAGCTTTTGCTACTCTGTTGTACCATGTGAACCAGCTCTCAGGAGGATTAGGCCAGGCTCTCAAGCAGTCGGCCCAGAGGTTCAAATCAATGTTTTGGCTCACAAAAGGGATCCTATTTGCTTCACAAGAGATCAAATCTATGGGATTTTCATGGGTTTGTGGGCCAAGACAGAAAGATTTTGGATTGGAAGGATGCGGCAAAAGGATGTCTGACACCTGAAGTTCGGAAATTCAGAAATATGCGTACGGTGTCAAGATTCAGAAACTTGGTAAACTGAAGAAAACTAAAGGATTAGGCCGGATATTACCTTCAGGCCGTGGATTGCTGTATCGTGGATATCAGAACTTATTGTCTGAACTGCAGAATCCGCCATGGTTCAGATTTGTTGACTTAGGGTTGGATTGCTGTGAGTTCTGATTCAAATTCCGGCTGCTTGGAGAGTTCTTGCTCGGATTTGTAGAGTTTGGTTTTCGAGTTACACTCGAATTTGAGAGTTCGTCGAGTTCGGTTCAAGCTGGAAGCGATATTCTACTCTTGTGCGGGTTGCTCCTAGTTTGAATTTCGTCGGCTCTTGGATATTTATGGAAGCCTGATGCGTTGCCATCGGCTTTTTGGAGAAATAAATGAAAACATGCGAAATTGGGGAAACTCGATTTCATTTAAAAAGGAAAGTTTATTACAAGAAAAGCCGATTTTACAAAGGAATTAATCCTTCGGCTTTGTGATCCTACCCCTACGATACTACTACTGTTCGTAGGTACCTAGTACCTACGACGCTTGGGGCTTCGGGCCGGCACATCCCCGCTGCCGTCGTCATCGCCGTCATCGTCGCTGCTGAAGGCGCTGCTGCCACCTTCAGACCAGGAGTCGCTCCAGCCATTGCCGTCGCCGCTGTTCTCCTCCTCGCTGTCCTCCTCGGAGGACCCGAGGAACCGGAAGGGCTTTCCGCCCATCGGCTCATCGTCATCGGAGGGGGAGTCGATCTCCTCTTCCGAGGAAGAGTCGACTCCGTCCGAAGAGGGGTCTTCTTCCTCGTCCTTCTCCGACTCCTCTTGGAACAGGAGCCGGAGGTCTTCTCCTTCAGTTTCGGGCTCGTCCTCTTCGGAGGCGACCCCGAAGTCGAACTCCTCTGCATCCCAGTGCAGAGGAGCGAGCGCCTCGTAGGCTGCTGTCGGGTCCCACTCGGGGGTCGGCTCTCGGCTCTCTGGGATGGAGTCGATGGAGGAGGCCGAGAGGGAGGAAGAAGAAGGAGGAGAGGAGGAGGAAGAAGAGGAATATCCAAAAGAGTTGGAGCCGGAGGAAGAGGAGATGGCCATGGCTGGTGGAGAGTTGGGGTTTCTGCGCTACTGGCTGTAGGAGGAAGAAGGAGTTTCGCTATGGAGAAGAGCCGATTCGAGTGAGATTAAATAGTGAAAAGATGGAAGACGGATCGGCAGTTTCACATTCTACGAGGAGCCAGTTGCAGAGACATTGCGTCTTCCTTGGTGGTTGCAGTATGTTTAATGAGCATTAACGGGAAGATGAAGCGACGGATTGGTTTTGGAACTATCATTGCCAAAACCAGGGGGGCATGTGTTATCGCCATAAATTAACAGGGTTAATTTATGGGCCGAAAGCAAGATGGGCTTAAAGCAGAAGATCAAGAAGACTTGTAAATCGGCTCCTGCGTGAGCATCTGGGCCACATGGGCCATGTACGTTTAGATTTAGTTTAAGATTAGAGATAGAGTCCGATCGGGACAAGATTAGTTTAGATTGTTTCCCAAGTCTCCGGACTATAAATATGTATCCTTTGTTATTCGTAAAGAGAGCGTCATCACGACTCACAAACAACAACTCTCGGCGCATTGCCACCCCTAATCCTAGGGTTTCATCCAAGTAAGCGCCATGCTGCCCTGATCGCTTCTCGTGATCAGGGCAGCGTTGTTCTTGCCTTTACCTTGGTATTACTCATACTGAAGCGTTTTTTATGGCGAGTAATGCTAGTTATCTTGATGTTCGTAGCATGGCTTTTAGTAGATCTATCATGCTTTGTTGCTTATCATCTACGAATATCACGTTGTCTCTGTGCAGTCACGTTTCAATCTCATGCTAGTTCTTGTTGCATAGAATTAGTCGCACAGAGGCAACACCCTGCTTCTTTTATATCTAGTAGATCTGATCTGTTCTGGTTTGCTCTTATCTTAAGAGTTTGCATAATATCTACTAGGTTAGGCCTTGCAAACGGATTGGAAGATCTTGTGGCGTAGTAGATGCTTTATCTTAGCCTTGATAGGGATTGTTCCGGGAATCGGCTTTTGCTAGTTCTTAGGCCTCTGTTTTAGGTTATGGTTTAGTTATTTGTTACGTTCATTAGGCCTAGTCACGTGTAGGATGTTCCGATCTAGTAGTGAAGCTTTTACCATCGTGGATTAGATTAGTTAGATTTAATTGAAGCAGCTTTACAGTTATTCGCTTATTTCATCGAAATCTGGATGGTTACAGATCCGATCTGACACCGGGACTCGATCGGCTCTTTAAAGCCGATGAAAGAGTCGTCCCGGGGAGTCAACCACGGCTCGGAATTACGATTACACGTGTCTTTGTATGCAGGAAACTGTTCGGAGTACGTCTGCACCCTCCTGATCGGGTATAGGTCAGGTGGCACGCCCGGTTTTCCACAAAACCTCCAGGCGCGTGATGGAATTGCAGGCCGTCGACGAGGGAGCAGTGCCTGCCAGCGCCCCAGCAACCTCCCGGCTCTTCGTGTTGCCCGTCGCTGCTCGCCGGTGGGTTTTGACTGACAACACTCCCACAGCACTTGGCCGGTCATCCTGACCATCTACAACCTACCTCCCTATCTATGCCTGATGCATAGGTATCTTTTACTAACCATGCTTATTTCTGGCCCGAAGCAGCCATGCAATGATATAGATGTACTCATGGAGGACATGAAGATGCTATGGGAAGATGGAGTCAAAATGATGGATGTGTCCGTAAAGAAGGAGTACACTCTAAAAGCCATCATTTTGTCACCATCACTGATTACCCTAGCCTTTTTGCACTGTCGAGGCAGAATGTTGGCGCTCCTTAAGTACCCCTTTTATCCCTTGTTTATCTTTGATAATGACATGAATTTAATATCAAAATAACTAACTGTTCTAACCCCGGCCTAATTATTGGTCATTTTCAAACTTGCACATATATTTTGGAGGAACTTCGTTTTTGCAGGTTTTTGGCCTATTTTGGAGCATGAAATGACGAGGCCCGTGATCGAGTGCTGACACGGGGAAAGACGAAGGCCAAAGCCTAAAGGGAGGACCAAAGTCCATGTTGATTCGAAGCCCATTCACGCACATCCATCCTCCAAGAGAGCCCAAAGGACCGAGCCCACGAAGATGAGATCAAGATACTTTGGGATTAAGCAAAGCAAATGAAGATTTAAGGAAGGATTCCCTATCCTATCCTTTCCTCGAAGATATCTCCAAGATAACGACGTCCAAAGGGGTGCAATCGTGAAGGACATAAACTCTAGAAGATGCAAGGAGTCTACACGCAAAAGAAGAGACCGAGGCGAGCTCGAAAGGGGGTAGGCCGGCCTAGGCCCATGGGGAATAGGATCGATGGCGACCTTGGAAAGTAGGCCGCTTGCGAGCTGCCTTTCTGAGAGATGATTTCGTGTACCTTTAGTTGAGATGCAATCTACGTTTTGATCACCTTTTTGACTAGAACTGTACCTAGAGACGATAGGCCCTAGCTCCTTGGTTGTGTTATCTCATCTACGGTTGTGGGTGTGATGAACACTTATGCTTCTTTCATATCTATCAAGTGTTCAGTTTATATGCAATCTTCGCTTCATGTTTAGGATAGGTTCGATAGATTAGATGGTAAACCCTAGTCGGTTCGCTTCCGATCCACGGATTGATAAACCTTGGGGGAGTACTCTAAGGGAAAAGCTACCACGATCCGTGCGCTTGCGGTACGTAAATTGGGGCTCTAAGGAGTGTCAACAAGCTTTTCTGGCACCGTTGCCGGGGATCGGCAACTCGAACCCTAGGGCGATCTATCTAGTTTTTTGGACTAACCCTAATTTTTATTATTGCATATACCCTTGTTTTCTTGTTTGTGTCCTTGAAAGCAGGTGGAAAAAGTTAGACACCAAACATGGACTTCGAGAAGTCCATAATCCACTTCGACAAATTTCAACAATCGGCAACAAGATAATCGAGAAGCCTCGACATGGAACATCGACAACGTCCATATCGACATGACGGCAACAACATCAAGATTCGCTCTTTAGTCGTAGGTGCTAACTTTTGTTAGTGGCCCAGCATCCGCTATCGAGTCCCCACTCCCCAAAGCAAAAGATGATAAATAAGGTACGCCGCCGTGTCAATTGATTTTAAAGACTGATGTTTTTGGGAAGAATTGTTTGTTCAAGCAATAGGTATGAAGCATGCCCGCGAAGAAAATCGTGCGATCATCATCATCTATGAAGTGTTACTATTGTGATGAGTTTTTCGTCCAAGATAAGAGAAGTACCATGAGCAAATAATAGATTATTTTGAAGGTACATCAAGTCTTCTTTCCAACGGATCAAGAACCATCAACTTTGGAGATCGGTGTGAAGAGTTATGGTAAAATCTTTCAACGCTGCGCGTTCTGAAATCCCTCTGGACAGATTGTAGCGCCGTAATAAAACGAGCATAACTTCTTTATCCGGAGTCTAATTGGGGTGAATAACCACTTGTTGGAAATATAATTTGATGCACCTTGCAATGGAGGAGATGTTTGGTACATGTTCTGCATTGGATGAAGGGGAATTCAACGAGGACAGAGGCAGTAGCAACCGACGAAGAAGGTGATGATGATGTCAAAGGATGATTGGAAGGCTGTGTACACAAAAGATGATGATTTGAAGTTGACCAAAGCTGGAGGCAACAAGATTAGAAGAACCACAACACCACTTATCTTCTCCAGTGGGATGCTCGATATACTTCTAATCGAGTGATGCTATCAAGGAAGGAAACCGTTCGGATCATCAACACGAAGCACAAGAGCATCTTCGATCCCGACACCTTAGGCAAAGCAAGAACCATGGAGACAGACCATTGGAGCCATGATACTCGCTGGTGAATCAATGGTGATGACCTTAAATCCAAGGATGCACGACACTACGCTCCAAAGACCACATGATCAAGATCATTGACATCTTCGGGCGAATTCACAAGAAGATATTGTTCTCATCAATGTCCAGCCCGACCTCAGAAGCAAAGAGCAGCATATTTTTGGATATTCAAAATCTCCACAAAGTTCTTGTTCCAACGAATCAAGAACTGAGTCAATTAGAGATTCCTACAAGCAGGTATGGCCAAAACATTGAAGGTTGTGCACTCTGAAAATTTCTGGACAGCACGCAGCGCCAAAAGTAAAACGGTCATAACTCTCTCGTTTGGACTCCGTTTAAAGCGAATGACCACTTGTTGGAAAGGTAATTTCATAAAATTTTCAATAGAGCTATATTTTGGTATATGTTCTATTATGGACGCAGGGGAAAATCCACAAAGAAGAGGCAGGAGCAACGCAATGAGAACAAGATAGAGAAGATGATGATGACAACAATGAAGGGGAGCTTGGGCGATGCTTTCATCAAGCGTACATGATAAAATTCAGAGGCGTGGAGCAGAGGAAGAACCCCAATGACATTGGCAAATGAAGACACAAGCGGTCAACTTTCGACAAATGAAGATGTTGCAAGCAAACCACGAGGGATTACAAGAGGCGACATCAAGCTGCATGGACACTTCGGATTCTCGCACGAAGGACCATGGCTTCACATCAATGAGAAGGTATGTGAGAAAGTCGAGCTCTATGATTTAAATGAAGCTCTTTGCGGGAGGCAACCCGTTAATTTTATTTATATATATTAATATGACCGTCTACATTGCACTCTTTAATCGGAATATCAAGTAACATTGTACCGTTGCTCTAACAAAAACCACAACTTCATGTTGTTCATTCTAAATGTTATTGAGGGAGCACTTTGTTATTTGATCTTGGGAAACTTGTAACCTTTTTGTGTGCCTATTAGCATTTTGAGTCTTTTTCTTTGTGTCTTTTTAGAGAGATTTATGAAGCATTGCACCACCCTTTGATTCTAAACTTGTGGCTAGTTAACTTAGGCTAACTTTTTGTTTTGTTTTAGACCACCTCATCATGTCATATCATTTTGTTCACCCACCCCGTGTTGCATTACATACCATGTTGTTCGTCTCACCCTTGCATTGCATTGCATGTTGCATTTAAAAAAAACCTTTTCTAAAAACATTGACTAGCCTCGCTTTTGAGATCCTAAAACCCTTAGGAAAACCACTCATAGAGCAATCCTAAAATCATAGGTTATGTTTTTCATTCAAAAAAAATCTAACTTTTGTTTCTCTCTAGTTTTTTTTAAAAAAACCACCTTAGATAGAATTTCTATACCCAACACTCTCTCTTCAAAAATTTTTGTTTTAAGCCAAAGAATATAGGAAACCCATAAACCTACTTCTAAAACCTTGTTAGCTCGGTTGCTTGGTCCTTTTCGATAAATAACCTTTTTATTGACAAAAGCCTCACGTCTTATGAAGTGTCGCGAAGGCTTTTTGTCACTCTTAGCAATTATTTTTGAATAAGCTAGTTGCGGAGCAACATCGAAAGGTCCTTTCAACCTTGCTAACGCTTGTTTTTGCTAACTTTGCATTTGCACTTTGCATCCATTCCATTGTTCATGCACTTATTTTGCTAGCTTGGTCTCAACTTTATTGATGAAAGCTTTCATATCCATGTTAATGCTTCACGTGAGCATTTTTCTTTTTGCAATCTTGTGTAAACATGGTGTTTAGACATGATTGAAGACCATCATCATTTAGTTACCAAGCTATGATGTTGCATTTGGTTGGTTTATAAGCTTCGCAATGCGCTTTATTTTTTTTCTTGTGCTATTAAGGCCTATTGATCTTGGGATAGACATGGTGTTTTGACCTTGGTTAAAAAAGTCTTTTTGGCTATGGAGAAGTTCGGCAACCTAGTTGTAAACATGGTGTTTAGAACTAGGTGTAAACATTGTCTTTGTTTATATACCTTCCTCTCATTTGCATTTACACTAGCACACACGTACACTCACTAGTTTCGCTAAGCTAACTTTGCCACAAATTGAGATCTTAGGAATGGTAGGTTTGTTGGCATTTGTTTCTACTCCCGACCGTCACCCTGGGGGTAGTGTGTGTTTAAAATGTTTTGCAGGCATGAAGAAGCGTTCCCATGAATTCGTGATCAAAGAAGAAATCAAATTCGTCAACATCTCCAAAGTTTGAGAGCAAGGCCCGCTGTTTTCATCAAATTTTGCGCATGGACAGAGACATACAAGGAAGAAAAAGTTGATATTCAGAAGCTCCATGAAATTCCCATTCCAACGCATCCAATATCAATGAATTTGAAGACCCATACAAGGAGATATGGCAAAAACTTTGGACGCTGCGCATTCTGAAATTCGGAACAGATTGTAGCGCTGGGATAAAATGGACATAACTCTTTTGTTCGGAATCAATTTTGGGCGAATAAGGACTTGTTGGAAAGAAAAATTCGTGCACTTCGCAATGGAGCAATGTTTCAGTATATGTCCTGTTCTGGAAATTGAAATAAAAATTCGTGAAGATGAGGCAGCAATGGGACAACGAGGAATTGAAGGAGGCGACGACGATGAGAAGCAAGGATTGGGACCATGACTTAGTACAAGAAGAAGTTGATGGAAATTGAGGCAACAAAGGTGAAGACACATTGAAGATGATATTCATACACATGAGGGAAGAACTTCAAGAATTGCAAGATGGTCCATCTTCTCTTTCCACGCCTAGCATCATGCTAAGCATGGGGGAGGATTTTGTGGACAAGGAAGAAAGATCTCATGGAGTAAGATAATCACGGTTGCCACAAGATGCTCATGATTCTTCTTCCATGCTTAGCACAATGCTTAAGTATGGGGGAGGCCGCATTACACTTCATTACGAGCATCGAGAAGGACGGTAATTCTTCCTCAACTCTCTCTTTTTCTAAATGCTTGTACATATATGCCTTCAACCATAGATGCAACCTTTGTATATCTCTCCCTATAATAACATGGCTACTAGGAGTACAACCTAGATTTGTTTTTGTTTTCAATGAATGATAACCACCATCACCTTGAGCTCACCACGATGATATTCTTATATGCTCTTGCTTATGGAAAAGTGATGAAAGTTGCTGCTTTATTTTACCTACGCTATGTTGTATATGACTTGACCATTTGCTCTCAATTAAATGGAATTAAAATGATTAAATACCGGCTCTTTTATTTATGGAGGTTAAATGACTAAATTCTAAACCCACATATTCTATGTTGCTCTTTGATTTAAGTCTACCAATGACCTTACACCTTGTGTTGTTTAATTTGAAAACTTAATTCCTATGCTATCTACATTTGTGAATCTCTTGCAAAGTTCTACCTACCAAAGACTATACATACATATTCTTTCATGATGAAACCTTTAGATTGCAAACTTATATTTTGATGAGTTGGATTAAGATTGATTTCTTTGGTACGAGACTAAGAAGCTGGTCATTCCATTTTTTTTGTGTAACCTTCTTTTTGCTAGCCTATTTATCCTTGCATTGTGAGTTTCTACTTCGGAAATTTTGCAAATCTCACTGGATATCCACCCTAAACCAAAAATATCTTTTTGTGATTACCTCCTTGACCACAACCCAATTTGAGTATGGATTATCATTTCGACGGAATCAAAAGAACCAAGGGCACCATATAAAGAAAAGTTTTGGGAGACAAGGCTCCCCGGAGATTCAAGAGGTTCTATGAAGAAGAAGATAAATTTGAGATACTTACCCTAGCTAGTTGGTTCTCCCACTATTCATACTCGAGGACGAGCATTCGTTCAAGCATGGGGGGATGGCTGGGTAAGTATTCTATATTATCAAAAGTTCTAAGGAGTAAAAAGAAAGAAAAAAAAAGAGAAAGAAAGAGAAAAATGAAAAAAAGGAGAAAAGAAAAGAAAAAGAAAAGAAAAAAAGAGAAGAATAAAATGCTCCTTAGTTCTTTTTGGCTTCATTAATTTTCCAAGTTACTTTGAAGAACTATTCCATACTCAAATCTTCCAACCATGTGCAATCCGATAACGAGAACTTCATTTGTGTCTCGGGATCATCCATTTGCCACTTGCACATGTTCACCTATCTAAATGTGTGTGTTTCATCTTTCTCCCTCTCCAACATTATTTTCCAATGGCCTTTTTGACAAGTCTCAGTAAATCCAATAGATCTCTCTCTTAGTTTGACAATATTTCAGATATAATGTTTTGCTAGGATTGTTTTTACCTACCAAGCTCCACATAAGCCTTCCACTTTTATATATGAGTAGAATAGGTTGAAGACAATCTAATGTAGGCTTGAGAGACTTGATGAGATGAGTATTTCCATGATTTTTTGCAAGAGAACATCACTTATGTTTGATATGCATTCTTTTGAAAACTCTTAACGATGAAACAAGGTAAAGGTTTGAAGTTCGCTTAAGTTTGAGAGCATTGCATTTATCTATTATTGTGGCTTGTTCTTTAATTGCTAGTCTATCTCCCATAATGAAAAAGTAGCCGGTCACAACATGAACTTAAATACTAAATACTTGAGAGAGCAATATGTCTTGTTATGTATGACTAAGTGCAGAGAGGACATTGAGGGGCAACGCTGATTTCTTTATAAGCAAAGCTCCTGGACTTACTCGAGGACGAGCAAGGTTTAAGCATGGGGGGAATGTTGGCGCTCTTTAAGTACTGCTTTTATCCCTTGTTTATCTTTGATAATGGCATAAATTTAATATCAAAATCACTAACCGTCCGAACCCCGGCCTAATTATTGGTCATTTTCACACTTGCACATATATTTTGGAGGAACTTCGTTTTTGCAGGTTTTTGGCCTATTTTGGAGCATGAAATGACGAGGCCCGTGATCGAGCGCTGACACGGGGAAAGACGAAGGCCAAAGCCCAAAGGGAGGACCAAAGCCCATGTTAATTCAAAGCCCATTCACGCACATCCATCCTCCAAGAGAGCCCAAAGGACCGAGCCCACGAAGATGAGATCAAGATACTTCGGGATTAAGCAAAGCAAATGAAGATTTAAGGAAGGATTCCCTATCCTATCCTTTCCTCAAAGATATCTCCAAGATAACGACGTCCAAAGGGGTGCAATCGTGAAGGACATGAACTCTAGAAGATGCAAGGAGTCTACACGCAAAAGATGAGACCGAGGCGAGCCTGAAAGGGGGTAGGCCGGCCGGCCTAGGCCCATGGGGGCCGGCCGGCCTAGCCCGTTTCTGAGGCGGTTTGGCCTCTCCTTCGACTGGTGGATTCCTCGGCTTATAAATAGCTCGCACCTTATTCAACTCGTAGGATAAATCCACCCAGAACTCGACGAAAACCTAGGGCCAAGACCGGAGGAGGCTGACGGCCGCCGCAAGTCTTCGAGGGTACCTAGGAGATGGCTTAGGCCACCCCTATCCGCCATGGCCTCCCTGCGAGGTTGTGCCATGGTGGAGTACGGGAGTCACCCCCAACATTCGTCGGGGTATGTACACACACGATGGTGATATTAATCTACTCTTTATTCTAGTTGTCTCGACTTTGGTCTACTTCAATGCATGCTTTCTTTCTCATATGTGATGCATCCATATGTTCATAGTAAGATTAGATCTATTCGTGGTGATTAGTCTATATCTTGCGGATACATTGAGGTAGCGTGTTTTAGCTAGTTGGTTGATTACTCCGGTGTGGTGACAGCATGGCGGAGGGAAAAAATCTAGCGATGACATGATGTGGAATAGGATCGATGGCGACCTTGGAAAGTAGGCCGCTTGCGAGCTGCCTTTCTGAGAGATGATTTCGTGTACCTTTAGTTGAGATTCAATCTACGTTTTGATCACCTTTTTGACTAGAACTGTACCTAGAGACGATAGGCCCTAGCTCCTTGGTTGTGTTATCTCATCTACGGTTGTGGGTGTGATGAACACTTATGCTTCATTCATATCTATCAAGTGTTCAGTTTATATGCAATCTTCGCTTCATGTTTAGGATAGGTTTGATAGATTAGATGGTAAACCCTAGTCGGTTCGCTTCCGATCCATGGATTGATAAACCTTGTTGGAGTACTCTAAGGGAAAAGCTACCACGATCCGTGCGCTTGCAGTACGTAAATTGGGGCTCTAAGGAGTGTCAACATAGAACAAAGACACGTCAGGTTGTGTAGTTTGCATTGACGGTACCTGCTGCACTTATCTTACTAGATCGAAGAAATTGGTCTACGTGAGGCATAGGCGATTCCTCAGTAGTAAGCACAGGTATCGGCTTCCTTCGATGAATCAGGGCATAGGCGATTCCTCAGTAGTAAGCACTGGTACCAGCTTCCTTCGATGAATCAGTTCTTTGACAAAGAGGCCGAGCCTTAAACTGATGAGCCAGAGAAGGTGAGTTATGGGCAAATGGTATTTGAAATGGTGAATGGCATAAACGTAGAGTTCGGGAAGAATAAGAAAGCTAAGGAAGACAGGACCACAGAAAAGAAGAAGAAGAAGAGGAAGCGGCATCAGATGGAGGAGGAACAACCACCTGTCACCCCAGTTCCTTTCAAGAAGCAGTCGTGTTTCTTCATGTACCTGTCGTATTGGAAAGAGCTAGATACGCCTCATGCCGTCGACTGCATGCACCTTGAGAAGAATGTCTTTGAAAGCAGTGCCGGAATCCTGCTAGACATGAACACTAAGACAAAGGATGGTCTGAAGTCACGTCAAGATCTTACTAAGAGGAAGAAGTGGCGGGAGAAGGAAAGGGCGTTAGCTGCAGTCGGGCTGGAGGATCCGTTCGAAGGCATCAACGAGAGGGGACGCGACTTCTTGAATGCCCGTCAGCCAAAGAAGTTAAAGGAGGGCAAGAAGAAATACAACGAGCTGCGGGTCGAAGAGGTTGAGAAGGCTTTGCTCGCGACCAAGGCGGCCAAGGAATGCGGGTTGTTCTCACCTCGCAGGGAGCATGACATGCTGACCGAGGCACTAGGAAACCCTGAGCACCGGGGCCGCGTTCGGGGCGTATCCTCGCGACATAGCTAGAAGAAACTGGACTCATGGCAACCCACGCCACCTCCCATAACATGAGGCAGATATACAAGCAAAGGCTCATCCAGCAAGGCAGAGATGAGGCAATGAAAGAAGTAATCATGGGGACAATACAATAAGCTTTCACGAGCACTGACCCCAAGATGGTGGAGCTAAGGGCGCAGTTGTTCGTCCAAGCTGGCGTGCTGCCACAAGGGCAGATGCCGTCGGGTACCTCACAACCCCAAAGGTACCTAGCTGATGAGATCATGGAGCCAACACTTGGCAATCTCCAGGTGCCCTGGGGTAGGATGGGGAGGAAGAAGAATGTGGCGTAGGGAATCGTTCAGCCGGCCGACCCAGAAGCTAGGTACCAGGGGAAGCCTATCCCGCCCGAATATGCCATGGTGGAAGTGGCGTGGACGGCCGATGACTACGACAGAGATGAACTTGATTTTCCAACTGAAGACGGAGCCACAACCCTCGACCATGCCTTCGGCTCTCGCGTCCTATGGAACAAGGCAAATATTGTCTTCGAAGGGCCGAAGCCGGCATCGAAAACCTCGCAACCGTCGTCGTCTCCTCCGAGTGGCCCAAGTGATGACGGCGACGACGGCAACAGTGACCATGACAATGGCGGCGGCGGCAACGACAATGCTAGCGGCCAAGGTAGCAGTCGTCGATGTAGCCCGCCCCCCAACACGAGCAACCCTGAAAGAGGTACGGGGGTGCACCAGGCAACGAAACACCGCCTCCAAGTAGCCCATAGGGCACAGGGCAATGTCCTCCTACGCCAAAGAAGCAGACTGACATATACCCCGACAAGCCCGCCCACACAACTACAGAGCAATGGGTCGCGTCCAACATGGAGGAGGACTTGAAGTACACAATGGTATTCGACAGGTACACAACGACAAACTTGTGTGTTCAAGTGTATTCATATATGTTTCTATTCGAATTCATGATTCTAATTATTGCATTCAAATTTATTGAAAACTATCTTCTTATAATTCTTGTCTTAATTATAGGCTGCCAACACCACTAGCCTGGCCC
This sequence comes from Panicum virgatum, assembly GCF_016808335.1. Classification (NCBI taxonomy): domain Eukaryota; kingdom Viridiplantae; phylum Streptophyta; class Magnoliopsida; order Poales; family Poaceae; genus Panicum; species Panicum virgatum. The sequence continues at coordinate 16,715,188 of NC_053141.1, read as the reverse complement.
CGTTCTGATGATTGCCCCGAGAACTACGAGCATGGCAAGTTCATGTTGACCTTGGGACAGCTCGTCGAGGAGCCATGGGAAGTCCGAACGTTCCATCTATGGTATATCCATGCTGCGAAGTTAGGAATAAGGGACATCATTGTGAAGGCCCCCAAGGAGTACGTCCACTTGGAAGATGGCTGTTCTTTCACCGTGGACTTCTATGACATGCATAGGTTGCTGCGGCGCAAGGACCTCGACATCGCACAAGTCACCTTTTTTGCCTTGTAAGTTATTATACCTCTGCATCGCTTAATTTATGCTCATTATGATCAAACTAATAATGTCATGACCACTTGTGCTTGCAGGATGCAATCATATGCAAGCAATGAAATAGGTGATGATGTTATCTACCTATCTCCTATGCACATTACCCAAAGGGCCATCATTGGGTACGATGTACCAGACACGCACCCAGATCTGGTGAATTTGAACCCGACGCAGCGACAAGAAGTCCAGTATAGAATGTGTAGCGAGATCATGTATAGAAAAGGACAGTACATCTTACGAGCCATGAAGAAGATCGAGGGAAATGGATGTATCCTTGCCGCGCACCAATTCGGGTAAGTTAAAAGGATACTTACAATAGCTGGTCACTGTTTTTAATGATTCAAGATTTGAGATCCATATTGTTTCAATTGTGTAGCTTGGGCATCATGGGCCACTGGATTGTATTTTGCATATATCCTCAGGATGGAAAGTGTGTTATATTCAACTCCTTGCCCAAGACAAAAAGGAGGGATACAAGGATTTCGAATACTGTCTACGATAGTAAGTGATGACACATTCATTTATGCACTCAAAGTATGTATCAAATCTATTGTTGACACTAATGGTTGGCATACAATGCTTACAAGAAATACATGGAAGACCCAGATTGCTATGATCGGACGTCCAAGTCTAAGAAAAAGAAATATGCCACAAAATTGCGCGTGAGGCGAGACTTTCCGGTACGTATGAAGAATCGTATGTCCTACTATACATCGTGCATGCTATCTATATGTGTCCTAATGACTATATATTACATGCATGCAGTACACCAAGCAACCTGAAGGCAGTCTCTTGTGTGGGTCTATGCTTGCACGTACCTTAGGGCCTGTGAAGCTTACAGCCGAAGCTGGCGGCAGCTCAAAAAATCTGTAGGATGGTAGAAAAGGACAAGGGTGGACCATTCAACCATCAATCAAACAGTATCCGACATCTATAAGGTTGTCACCGACGAATGTTGTTATATCAATGGAAAATTCTTTAATGCCGACAGCGAGCTAGCCACGGAGGAGAAGTACGTGAAGCTATGCAATTGGAGAACCGACCTCGACATGACCGACTACAAGTTACCGGAGTAGATGCTCAGTAAACATGATTTGATGCGATAATTTTGTGAACTCAATGTGTGATACATGCATGAATGCCGCAATTAATTAATATATTCACTCAGTGTGTGATATCATTGGATGCAATATATATGTGTTTATCCTTCATACACGTGTTTTCTGATTTGTATGTGCTTTCAAATTCATTTTCAGATTCAAATTTGAAATGAAATAAGTTTTTTTATTTTGTAAAACCTTATCCGAGGCGGGCGTGTAACGTCCGACCACCTCGGTTAATATGTATTAACAGAGGCGGTTATGTTACAGAAACCACCTCTATTAATATATATTAACCGAGGCGGTTGCTTTAAAAAAACCGCCTTGGTTAATCTATTATTAACTGAGGCGGTGGCTGACCGTTTCGGTAAAGGCACGATTAACCGAGGTCTTGCGACCGAGGCGGTTGCCATGCCCACCTCGGTTAACCTGTTTTGCCCGTCTCAGTTCAACTTTGTGTAGTAATGACACCGTGCCGTCCTACTCGCAGAGTTAAACTTTGTGTAGCAGTGACACGCGCCGCCCTACCTGCGGAGATTATGCTCCTCTTCCTCTCCTCGCACGCACTCCCGTCGGGCCGCAACGTATGCCCAGGGCTCACCCACATGCCGCCCTCCGTCGCGAGCGCTTGCTTCCGCCGCCCCCCGCCCACTCTCGCCCTGGTCACAGCCTTTGTGTCGTACGAGACGCGCGCCGCGTGCCTGCGCAACGCCACCCTCCCGCACCGCCTCCTCTCCAAGGGATGCGAGCCGTTGCCCCACCGCCGGTGCCGTGCGGCATGCCGCAGAGAATTTTCTCCCAAGCGAGAGGTTCCCAAGGGTCTGGCTGTGATCATTTACTGAGTTGATCAACAAGGCACGTGTCGAAACTGTGGCCAGTCCAGTTACAATCACCAAACGGTTGCACGACGTACAATGATGCAGAGCCGAGAAAGAGAGAGAGTCAAAGTCTTTGCCAAGTCTACGGTCTACGCCGTGGCAGAGCTTCCACCTTCCTCTCGCTGCAGGTCACACACCAGACATCCAATCCAAGCAAGATCGGTGGCCATTCGTTCGTCAGCTACCTCCTCGAAACACCATGCCCTCGTCTCTATCCCGCAGCGGCCGTCTCCTGGTCCTCCTCGCAGCGGCGGTGGTGAGCCTCACCGTTGCCACCTCCACGGACGCAACGAGCCACTTAACGTGGCTCGACTGCCCCTCGCCGGCGCCGGTGCCTTCTCCGTTGCCGCCACCGCCGCCGCCCTCCACCATCAACAGTACCTTCCACTCCAACGTGCTCGCGCTACTGCACGCCCTGCCGTCCGCCGCTCCCAGAGGGTTCGCATCCCTGTCCCACGGCGAGGGAACCGACCGCGGCTTCGTCCGGGGCCGCTGCCGTGGTGACTCCGCGCCGGATGTCTGCGCCCGGTGCCTTCGGAGGGCCGTGCTCCGCATCGACGGACGCTGCAGCAGTAACCGCCACCGCCGCGCGGCGATCTCGTACGGCAAGTGCATCCTCAGCTACGCCGACACCGACACGTCCACCACCTACGAGGAAGGCTTCCGGCAGGGGGTTTACAACCGCCGGGACGTCCAGGACGTCTCCGATAACGCCTTCGATAGGAATAAGGCGTACTTAGATCTCATGATCCACATCTCCGATATCGCCGCCAGCGTCGTCTGGTCGGAGTTCGCGTCGGCAGTGCCGATGTTTGCGACGGGGGAGGCGGTTTACGACCGTGGAGCACCCAACGGCACCATGTACGGGATGGTCCAGTGCATGAGGGACCGGACGGAATCGGAGTGCGCCCTGTGCTTGTGGAAGTCGATGGTGCAGCTAGAGCTAGGGACATGCTGCGCTTGGCACCGGGGAGGGGAGATGCATGCTCGGCTACAACTGCTATCTGCGCCTGGAGTTTTACGCCTTCTATAATCTCTCGCTCAGTGCGGTGCCCGCTACGCCACCTCTTGCACCATCTCCGTCGAGCTTCATGCCTACCGTCGGAGAAAGAAACAGTAAGCTACCTTATCCCATCTTCTAATTGTTTCGCAAGTACGATGTTGTTACCTAAGTAAGTACTACCTCCATTTCTAAATAGAAGGCTGCTAGTCCGAGAGGGCTCTCAGGAGCTCTCGGGATAGGGACTGATCGAGAGCCCCACACCTTCCTTATCCACTCATCCGCCTCCGCCTCCCCTCCCGATCCCACCGCCGATCCCGCCCCGTCCCCGCCCCTACTCCCACCGCCTGCCTCACCGGCATCGCCTACCACACCGGCTAGCGCCGCCCTCCTCCCACCCCTCCCCTCCTCTCCATCCAGCCTCGGTCTGCCTGCCTCCGCCCCCACCCTTGCCGCCGACCTCCCGATGCCAGCGAGGACTGCCCTCTTCTCCCCCGCCCCCCCCCCCCTCAACGACCCTAGCTACCCTATTTGAACGAGCTCCCCCCACCTCCGACCCTCCCCAACCGGCCTCCTCCACCACCCCAGCGGGTGGCGCCGCGCCGCTGTTCCGCCCACCACCACCGCCGGTCTGGCGGCCTCCCCGATCTTCCTTTTATGGCCGGCAACCATTAATCCCCTCCCCATCCCGGAGCCCTAAACCCAAACCCGAAACCCTAACCTGAACGGGGCTCGCCGAAGTTGGGTCATCGCCGGAGAAGAAGAGTTTGCCGGAGTTGGAGTCTTCGCTGGAGAAAAAGAGGTCACCGGAGTTACTGTTGTTACTTTCTTCCCTTTGTAAACTTACTTCCTCTTTGATTTATAAAAGTAACAGAGAGGGCTCTCGATTTATCCTAAATCGAAAGGTCTCTCCGTGTAGTATATAGGTTCTAAATATACGAGCTCCGTTCCCAAAATACACCACGAGCAAGAAGTTAAAAAAGTTGACTCATTCCTCATCCCTTCCCAAATAGTAAAAGACACATGTGCCCCTGTTTTTTGGTAGGCACGTGTAGATCGAGCCACCAGCCGCGCCGAAAGGCTTGAACAACTCTAAGACGACTGTGGAGACCATGTCGGGTGCATGTGGCACATGGGGCAATGCGTGTTGTGGGTATTGGTGACTGCCCACGTGGAATGTTGTGTCTCTGCATGGAGAGGCTGGAAGAAACTTGCGTGGGCGGTGACGGTGGGAAAAAAAATCTGCGTTGGAGTTGTGGTGGTGGCGGTGGCCAGCGTTAGAGTAGGAGCGGGTGGTATTGGTCATCAGGTGGTAGAAGTAGGTGGCATGTATATCCAAGAAGAAAGGAGGACCCTCGCGGGAAGAGCTCGCCAGCGGTTGACTCAATGCGCGATAGCGGTGGCTAGCTAAACCCTAGATAAGGAGCAAACACATTTGTGTTTTCATATCCGAATTACAATAATACACATTTATTGTAGTGGTGCAAATTGTTGACCCTTAGGTGCACCTCAAACTCTTTTTAGTTCAAATATTTGTACTACTTTTTCACTTTGAAGAAGTAGTACAAATAATTGAACTAAAGAAGGTTGGAGGTGCACCTAAGGGTCACCCATTCACACCCCTAATATATTGTGATCAGACTCCAAAGGGAGATAGTACATATGCAAGGAACACCATACACTAGTAGGTAAAAAATCTGTGCATGTAATACTGATAAGCATCCTCACCTTATGCAGTACATGCATCTTCTGTCAGATTTGCGAACTAATTATTCTTTCCCCTTTAAGGTTTTTGCTAGAGAAACTAAACAGTTATTCATGCGAGAAAAAGTGTGATTTTTTTTACACATTTGTCAATCTCATCCACTCGGGCCAGGAAATGGAGGTTCTGTAGGAGTTATAGCAGGAGTTGGTGGTGGTGTTGCTGCACTCCTCCTGGGTGTGGTTTTATATATCATGTTCTATAGGCGAAGAAAGGCGAAAAAGGCTGCCGTGCTTCCATTTTCTGAAGATTCTACCCTACATGGTAATGATACTTTGGGCTTCTCTTTATGTAAATTACCATGCAAGAAGTTATTTTTTTTACATCTTCTGTAGAAAAGCATTTATAAGTCTGATTGTACTCTTGTAATAAGTTGATTTTTTTGTTCCTATCAGCAACTTACAAGCACATATGTTGGTTTTGGTTGCTGGAGTATCTTGTGCTTTGATTCTCAGATACTTAAACTTTCCAAAGCAATTGTTTTCAATGTCTAGGAAATAAAAAATCCTGTTTAGTAAATAGCTAGCGTTTGTGTCCTACATGTATCTTTTATGTGCACAAGGATCTTTGGTATATTCTGAATTAACCAAAGTGTAATTTTGAAACACCCATAAGTGTACTTGTTAGTGCACAGAGAGTTATAGTCACCCTTGAACACTGTGGTACTCCGGACAATGAAGTGTACTCCTTTAATTTTAATAGTCGTTTTTACTGACTATTACTCCGTACAATAGAGTGGAGTTTCTACAATCTTCTGAGCTACAACTATTTATTTTCCTCCAGCTACTACATCATCCGTGGATAAAATTGCATTGTCAAGCAGTCAAGCTGACAGCCCCTCAGCTGTTCCAGGGATTACTGTTGACAAATCAGTTGAGTTCTCATATGAAGAACTTTTTAATGCGACAGAGGGATTTAGCATTAGTAATGAAATCGGGAAAGGTGGTTTTGGTGTTGTCTATTATGCTGAGATCAGAGGCGAGGTTAGTTCGAACTTTTTGCAGTTGCATGGATAGTAAACGTATCAAAGTAGGAGTACATTTTAGAAGCACATAAACATGTTACTGCCTTCCTACAGCGGTCTGTGTATACAAATTGCAAAATGATATAAATCTGTGATGGTCCATGCATTCTTAATCATGCAAACATTACAATCTATTATTCATTTGGCATGTTTTTGCTTTGGGTGTCTCCAGAAAGCTGCCATAAAGAAAATGAATGTGCAGGCTACCCATGAGTTCCTTGCTGAGTTAAAGGTTTTGACACATGTTTATCATCTGAATCTGGTTAGTGATTCCTTAGTTTATATTATTTTTTGCTAAAAATGGAATATTAGATATTAGATTTTGCTCCTAGGTTTCCTTTTACTTTCCCACAATAGTTAATCAGCATACATTTTTGTTTGGAGAAGTTACTGTCTTAGAAAACTTTTTAGTGGAAGTTTTAACTTCAAATGCACATTATTTTGACAAAGTACACACCAATTATTCTAATTATAGATATTTTTTTTATCTTGTGCATAATTATCTATTCGTGCATCTGTTCCAGACCAGAAAAGGTTCTGACAGACTAAACAAATTTATTGACATTGTCTGTGAGGTTACTTAAAAACAATTAACATCCTAGGTTAGAAATATTAACTTTTAGCTGAATGTCAGGTAGCCAAATACATTAACATTTTACCTCAATGCGTGTTAGGTGTCCCTTATTTTAGGAAGTAGAACTTTCAGGAGCACAACCATGAGGACTGTATGATTAGATAAACAGCCTTTTCGCATTGCTAACTTTTACAATTCAAAATTTTACTAGAAAGAGTGCAACGAGTTTCACCCTTGTACTGTGTGCATCAGTATGTTTCATATAATTTAAATCAAGCTTAGAATATGTATGGGTCTGGCCTTTTTATTTATCCTTGTATAACTGAATTAGTATGGATTTTCAGTAAGTAGGAACAGTCATATAATTTAGTTTCCTTGTTATCTTGGTTCAGGTTAAACCTTTTCTTTATTCATTCTTCTGTCATTGTCAATGTTTATTTGTCACAGGTGCGCTTAATTGGTTATTGCATTGAGAGGTCTCTGTTCATTATTTACGAGTATATCGAGAATGGAAACTTACGGCAGCACTTGTGTGGAACTGGTGGGTAATATGTCGCCCCATAGATTGGTTGTCTGTACCTGTTCTGATGTTTCCTGCAAATTAATCTCCGTGCACATTCGTATAGGTTATGAGCCCCTGTCTTGGGCTGCCAGGGTTCAAATTGCGCTAGATTCTGCAAGAGGTCTGGAGTACATTCACGAGCATACTGTTCCAGTGTACATACATCGGGATATCAAATCAGCAAACATCTTGATAGACAAGAACAACCGGGCAAAGGTTAGAACAGTTAATGGATTTTGCTTAAATGCTTAATAGACACTAGTACACAAGCACTCATTAGTCCTGATTGGGAAACTCCTTTTAGTCCCGGTTTCCCAACCGGGACTACTAATCCGGGTCAGCCAACTGGGACCAATTCAGGCCGTCCCGGTTGGTAACACCAACCGTTACCAATCTGGACTAAATGTCTTTTTTTTAATCTATTCCCTATTTTTCTTTTTATCCATTTATTTTTCATTTCTAATATACTATTGTATTGTTATTTACGAAAAGTACTGGATTAATATATATTTATAGAGATTCATTTATATAATATTGTTATATAAATGAATCTCTATATACATGTTAGTGGAGTTCTATATTTACATACACATATATAGATTATATATATATATATACATATACTTAATTATATACAAAGTTTTGGGCTTTGTTTAGATTTGATATACACAAGAAAAAAATTTAATTTATATTCATAGGATTTGATCCATGAAATATGTAACTTGCTACACATTATATTTTTCATTTTGGCCATGCAAATATGTATTATCTATATTACATGCACATATATAGATAATATATATATATATATACTTAATTATATAAAAAGTGAACTCCACTAAGACATATTGATATATACATGCATGTATACATACATACAAAGTGCAATAAAGTTTTATATAACAATATTGCTATATTTGCTCCTTTGATCTAGAATTTCTCCGCCATAGTGGAATTCACCCAGTTCGTTGACGACCTCCTCATTGATAAATCCCGCCAGGGCTTCTTGGATTGCCATAACTCTTTCCTGTGGAACGAGCTGATCCCGCATCCTATTGACCTATAAAAATGTGAAAATATTAATTATGTCAATTAACAGAATGAGTTGAAACCTTGACAAAAGTTTTTTACTTACTTCCAATTCCCAAGTGTGTGTGTGTGTGTGTGTGTGTGTGTGTGTGTTTATGAGTGTGTTTGTAATATGGAGTACCACTAATTAAGTTAAATAACTAATGACTAAAAAATATGTGTTTAAAGTAAATAACTAAAGAATAAAATAAATTAAGACACTAATATGGAGTACCACTAATTAAAATATACATCAAAACTAATTTTAGTAAAATACTAACTAATGTAATAAAAATAACAAAATATGTGAGTGTGTGTGTGTGAGTGAGTGAGTGTGTGTGTGTGTGAGTGTGTGTGTGTGTGTGTGAGTGTGTGTGTGTGTGTGTAATAATACAATGCAAATAACACAATTAATAAATTACACTAAGTAGTATTCCAAAATTGTTTCTTAGGTTAATAAACAACGCTAAGTATAGTAGCTCTATACAATTTCTAGGGACTTATATGTAATTTATAATAAACTTCAGGGTTAGCTATGTAAAATAACGATAAGGACTTATACATGAAATTCTCAAGAATTTAAACTAGTCAGTAAAATCATTCTACAATATACATCGTTCTTCAACTTTATCGGTCACTAAATTTTTTCAAATCAGTAAAGTCACTATGTCTAGTCACTAAAGTCACAAAATTTTCAATATACAAATATCTAGAAATGTACATTTGCGTAGACGTCGGCGCAAGAGTCCAACCGGGGGGCGATGGCGGCGTTGCCGGTGCGGATCGGATGTCGGCGTGTGGGGACGAGGATGGGGGGCAAGGCGGCGGTGATAGCGAGGATCGGACGTCAATGTCGGCGCGCGCGTGTGTGAGAGAGAGAGTGTGAGTGTGAGTGAGTGAGTGTGTGTGTGTGTGTGAGTGTGAGTGTGAGTGTGCAAATTCCTATAAATTTCCATCAATTTCTGCAAATTTCTACGTATTTGAACATATTTCCTACAATTTTCCATATGCAATGTTTACGAAATTAATCAAGTCAAAATTTTCATATGCAATGTTTACGAAATTAATCAAGTCAATTTTTTCATATGCAATCTTTACGAAATTAATCAAGTAAAATTTCCCATATGCAATGTTCACAAAAGCATTCAGAATGTAATACAAACATAAAACAAAAACTTAATTAAGTCATGTTTTATATTTTTTCTACAATATTTCATACATGAAAGCTTTGGAAAAATATCCATGGAAAAATATAATTTGTACAATGTGCCATGGAAATTTCCTACATTTTTTCATAACTTTCAACAATTTCATATCATACTTACAAAAAATAAAAAATAAAAATAAAAAAGCTGATGTCATCACATAGATGTGCTGATGTTAGCGCAGGGCTTACGTCACGCACGCGCAGGGGGCTAGGCGGCGGGGCGCCGGCGTGACCGGCGAGTGGTGGTGGCGCTAGCGAGGAGAGGCCAGACCACCGAGGATCACGCGCAGCGGGCGTCGAGGCAGCGGCCGGCTTGAGGGCGAGGTGGATCTGTACATCAACGTTCGGGCCGGGGCGGCGGACGCGCGAGGTTTGTCGGGACACGGCGGCGGGGAGGTCCGAGGCGCGGCGGTGCTCGATGAGGTCGAGCCTGGGCCGGCGTAGCAGCACAGGGACAGGGAGGACGAGCGGTGCGGCGTCGATCTCGTCGTCGGCGGGCATGGCGGCGACGTAGGAAGCAGGACGGAGAGCGATGACACCGCGGAGGCGGAGCGGCATAGAGGCAGAGCGACGGTGACGATGGCCGGGCGGGCCGGGAGATGCCGCCGGAGGAGGCGAAGACGGCGACGTAGTGGACCTGGAGGAGGCTGCGGCGGTGAAGAGCTGGCGGCGGAGGAGATCAAGAAACGAAGTATTGGAGGAGGAAGAAGAGGAGAGGAGCGGCCGGCAATATATAGAGGGTGGCTCTATAATCCCGGGTGGAGTCATGAACCGGGACTAAAGGTCCTTTAGTCCCGGGTTGTGGCTCCACCCAGGACTAAAGGTGTTTTGGCGGGCCAGGGCCAAATTTCGAGCCCACCATTAGTCCAGGTGGATCTACCACTCGGGATAAAAGGGGCCCTCCCGCCACTTTTTCATTTACCTTCCATTTCTTTGGGCTGTTTCATTTATTTATTTTATAAAAGGGCAGATATTTGTTAATTGCGTAATAAATAATTTATACGTTCAAAAAAAGTTTTAAACAATGTTTTGGGCTTTGTTTAGATTTGATATACACAAGAAATTTTTTTAATTTATATTCATAGGATTTCATCCATGAAATATGTAACTTGCTACACATTATAGTTTTCATTTTGGCCACACAAATATGTATTATCTAAATGAATTATTTGTAATTGTTGCTTTTCGACAAGAAATGAGTTTTTACACCATATTGACGATAAAAATCAGTTATGGCATGAGAATATTGTATAAATTTATGTGTGTGTGTGTTAATTAGTGAGTGTGAGTGTGAGTGTGTCTTTGTGTTGTGTATGTGAGTGTGTGTGGTGTGTCTGTGTGTGTGAGAGAGAGTCTTTCTATGGAATTGGGGTGTGTGTGTGTGTTTGTGTTTGTGTGAGTTATCTAAAATTATATAAAATACAACAGACAATGAACCATGATCAAGAACATATAATCAAAATATAAAAATTATTCACCACAAATTTAATAAATAATGAATAATGATTGTAATACATAAGATCAGCATCTACTACTGGTACGGTAATAGACTTCCTCTTAACATATGACCCTTGATTATGATCGTGCCGCAAGTATGGATAGTCCTCATTGGCTAATAGGATGCATGGATCAGCATTCACGGCGAACGGCGGAATCTCAACAAACTTATTACAATCCTCTGACACGTCTATTTTATCCTCGACTCCAATAATGTTTCTTTTTCCTGAAAGAACTATGTGTCTCTTGGGTTCATCCATTTGCTTGTTATTTCTCTTCTTTTGCTTGCTAGACATGTCCTTCATGTGGCATACCTGAGCGACATTCTGGGCTAGGACGAATGGCTCGTCCCTATACCCAAGATTGTTGAGGTCCACTATTGTCATTCTGTATTGATCTTTTGTTACTCCTCCTTCAGTCAGCTTCACCCATTGGCACCGAAATAGAGGAAACCTTCAAAATGGGTTCATAATCCAGTTCCCATATCTCCTTTTTACCGTTGTTGTCTGTGGCATCCATACGGACAACGCTATTTTGATTGGTGCTCTTCTTATCTTAGGCTATGGTATAATATGTGTTTCCATTTATCTCGTACCCTTGGAATATTATGACATTCCAAGATGGTCCCCTAGCCAACCACGTCTGTTGTTCCGGTATATCCATGTTATGCATTAGATGCTTCCGCAACCAATTGACGAAAAAATCCATGTGCCGATATGTCAGCCAGGCCTCAGACTTTTTTGGGAATTCAGAGCGCAGAATCAGCTTATGTTCCTCGATGTACGAATCCACCAAGGAGGATTGTTGAAGAACCATGTAATGAGCTTTTTTCAACGAGTCATCTGGACATACATACGATTTCTTTCCTAGTGTGCCCTTTCCACGTAGTCTCCCCTCATACCTCGATTTAGGAACCCCAATCGGTTTAAGGTCATCAATAAAGTCAACGCAAAACTCAATGACCTCCTCTGTTCCATATCCACTGGAGATGCTTTCTTCGGGACAAGCATGATTACGAACATATTTCTTTAGTACCGCCATGAACCTCTCAAAAGAGAATATATTATGTAGAAATATAGGTCTGATAATATCATTCTCTTTGACAAGATGAACAAGAAGATGTGTCATAATATTGAAGAATGATGGTGAAAATATCAACTCAAAGGCAACTAGACATTGTACCACGTCGTTCTACATCTTTATGAGGTTATCTGGATCGATTACCTTCTGAGAAATTATGTTGAGGAAAGCACATAGTTTTACGATGGTTAATCGAACGTTCTTAGGCAGAATCTCCCGCAACGCAACCAGAAGAAGTTGAGTCAAAAGCACGTGACAGTCATGAGACTTTAGATTTGTGAATTTCTTCTTTGGCATATTTAGAATTCCTTTTATATTCGAGGAGTATCCAGATGGGACTTGACTCTGCTCAAGCATTCAAACATATTTTTCTTCTCTTCTTTGCTAAGAGTATAACTTGCAGGACTTAAGTAGTGCCATCCATTTGCTCTTATTTCTGGATGTAGGCCATCTCGCTCTTCCATACGTTGCAATTCTTGCCGTGCTTCAAATGTATCTTTTGTCTTCCCGTAGACTCCAAGAAATCCAATCAGGTTGATGCAAAGATTCTTCATCACGTGCATCATGTCAATTGCATTGCGAACATCTAAGACTTTCCAATATGGTAGCTCTCAAAAAATAGACTTCTTCTTCCAGTTGGGCGTCATTCCATGTTCGCTTGGAACAGGTTGGCTAATAGGTCCCTTGCCAAACACTACTTCTATATCCTTTACCATATCAAAGACTTCCCTACCACTACGGTGCATCGGCTTTGTGCGGTGGTCTTCTTGCCCTTTGAAATGCTTGCCTTTCTTTCGTACCTGATGTTTGATTGGGAGAAACCGACGATGACCCATGTATACAACCTTGCTGCAGTGAGTCAAGTACATACTATCTGTTTCATCTAAGCAGTGTGTGCAGGCACTATATCCCTTGTTCGTTTGTCCCGACAGATTACTAAGAGCAGGCCAATCATTGATGGTTACGAACAACAATGCTCGTAGGTTAAAGTTCTCCTGTCGGTATTCATCCCACATCCGTACACCTTCTTCGCACCAAAGCAATGATAGTTCTTCGACCAATGGCCTTTGGTACATGTCAATATCATTACCTGGTTGCTTTGGGCCCGAGATAAGCACCGGCATCACAATGAATTTCCACTTCAAGCAGAGCCATGGTGGGAGATTGTACATACATAGAGTCACAGGACAAGTGATGTGTTTACTGCTCATTTCACTGAAAGGATTCATGCCATCTGTACTCAAAGCAAACCTTATGTTCCTCGCATCCAGTGCAAAGTCTTTGCAAGTTTTGTCTATTTTTCTCCACTGGGAACCATCAGCTGGATGTCTCAACATCGCGTCTTGCTTGCGTTCTTCCTTATGCCATCGCATTAGCTTAGCATGCTCTTTGTTTCTAAATAGATGCTTCAAACGGGGAATTATGTAATGACCTGGCCTAGGAAAATGGTTAAAGTCCACTTTACACGTTGAATGGATTACACCTGCGAATTAACTCTCTTGCATTTTCGTCCTTGCTTTGCGCAAAAGGATTGATTCGGAGTTAACAGCCTTCCCAGACCAGCTATTTAAGCTGGCTCTCCCACCGATCGGAAAGCAAGGCGGTACTAAACCCACTGTTCCCGGAGTGCTACAATGCTTTCGCGTGATCAGTACCTATGCTACAGTAGCCCGCAACCTCAGCTCACCGCGCGGCCCAACCCGTTTGGTGCTACAATACTACTGCAATACAGTAATGGGCCTACAGCCCACGCAAAAGTGGCCCAGCCCACTTAGCTCGTCGGGCCGATTCCTTTGGGATGTTACAAATTATAGGAGAGTACCACGTGACCTTGGCATGAACTCTCTTCTTGGGACGTCGGTCCCCCTCGACTTTCCCAGGGTCATCTCTCCTGATCTTATACCGCAATGCTTCGCACAGGGGGCATGCATCCAAATTCTCGTACTGACCGCGGTAGAGGATGCAGTCATTGGGACATGCACATCTCTTTTGTACCTCCAATCCCAGAGGGCAAACAAGTTGTTTTGCTTCGTATGTTGTGGTAGGCAACTCGTTATCCCTAGGAAGCATATTTTCAATATGTTTCAGTAGATCACTAAATCCCTTATTGGATATGCCATGCTTTGCCTTCTATTGTAGCAACTCCAGAGTGCTGCCAAGCTTCTTTAATCCACCTTGGCATCCTGGGTACAACAGTTTGTGGTGATCCTCTAACTTTTGCTGAAACTTCATCCTCTCATTCTCACTTTCACAATCTTCACGAGCATTGCGCAACACCTGCCCAAGATCGTCAGTTGGATCATCTTCTGCCGCCTCTCTTTCAGGCGCATCTTCCATTGTAGCAGCATCATCAAAGGCACCGAATCCTGCAGGAAAGTTGGCTTCGCAATCTTGTTCTTCTTTTTCCATCATTATAACCCCCTTTTCTCCATGTTTTGTCCAACAAATGTAATTGGGCATGAAACCGTGGGCAAAAATATGGCTATGAAGGATCCTTGAAGAGGAGCAATCTTTCTTGTTTTGGCAATATTTGCATGGGCAACACATGAAACCATTCCGCTTGTTTGCCTCGGTCACATCCAAAAAATAATGGTGGCCATCAATGAACTCTTGGGAATGTCGGTCAGTATTGTACATCCATTGCCGGTCCATCTGCACTGTATTATATAAATTATCATTAATAGTATTTTAATAGTATTTTAGAAAATAGGCATCACGAAATATATATAATAAATTAAGATGAACAGAATTAAAAAAGTCCAAATCAAGAAACTTCGGGTTTGGTGGTGATGGAGCGTAATGCCGTATCGTACAATATTAGCATATGATATACACACATATCACTTGAAAATAATTGAAAAAAACACTGTTGACTTGCCACATGCAAGGTATCCATTTCACAACTAGAATAATCGATTAAGAGGTCTAGAATTACAAGGTCCACGTATCGATCACACAACATGAACTAATTAAAAGATATAAATTGTCCATTACATAACATGATTAATGATTTCTTACAATATGCCCGTTTTCCCATCATCCAACAGAACATAAATTCCATTCAAACAAATACAAATACCCCAACAACTTGAAAATTCAGGCAACACAAAGGTCTTCAACCATCCTTAGGTGTCAAAGTTGAATGCTCTGACGGATTTTTCCCTATCGCGGAAGAGGACTGAGGAGCTGGAACCTCAGGGTTTGGTGGTGATAGAGCATAAGGCCGCCTAAGTTCCTCAATATCAAAAGGAGGTTCCTCGCCCCTAGCAACATATTTTTCATGTTCTTTTTCCATATAATGGAGCATTGCTATCTGCGAAGCACCCAGTTTCTTTGGCTTCTCATGAGGGCCTACTGGATTCTTGCCCTTCCCTCGAGACAAACGACGATCACCCCCAACGCTCCCACTCCCTCTGGCAGTAGAAGCCATATTATTTGAAAAACAATTTTATGTTTTAAAATAGGCAAAACAATATTAGTCTTACGAAGTATCATATTCATCACACACTATGATTAATTAAAAGGTCTAAATTATCCATTACATAACATGATTAATGAAATACTAAAATACCGAATAATCTACATGATATTACAACCTACTCATGAGACCTATTGACGGATGCCTCGTGAACCGCAGCATGAACTCTCGACGCCGAATGGTCAATTTCTGCCATCCCCGACGCTTGACGCCTTGCATTAATGTACCATGCAACTCGACATCAAAGTCACGCTCAAATTTGCTTGCATTTCCAAGCGCAAGGCAATGAAATGCTTTCTTAATCCAATGACGAATACGACCGCTAACTAGTCCAAGGCGCTCTTCAGGGCAGAACTCAAGGGAATGTCCTGTGCGCTTCAGATGGTTGCGTACCAAATCCCGAGCGGACGCACGGCGCTCCAATGCATCATGTTGCAAAGCCATTTCTACGGAACCATATTCACAGTTATTTCACTATACTTATTTATTTTTTTCTAAATATAACCCCCCTCACTATCTTTATATACTCCCATTCACATACTCATTATCATATTCATATTTTTTCCCTAAATAGTCTTCCCCCCTCCCTATCTATATATACTCCCATTCCAAAAAATAACATTCTACTCTTTATTTCTCTTTCATAAAATAACAGAACTAATTTCACCATTAAAATTCTCATATTTAAATAAATATAAAAAATGAATAAAATCACATAATTTCACCACTATAAAATAACATTCTACTCTATATACTTATTTTCATAAACTAATGCAGGTAAACCACATCTACGAATGGAAATCTTAAGTAATTTTGATCCCAAATGGTGTATAAATCGAAAAATATCCAACATTTAACCCAATATAAAATGCCTCAAAATCTCTATTTCTAAACCATGAAATGAGTAAAACTAGCAATGAAAGTTGAGAGGATCAAGTTTCTAACCTTTAGAACCGTTGGATGGAACGGGCAATCAAAAAAGAACACACTGCAGAAAGAATGGCTCGGGCTGGGGAAGGAAGATGGGCCTATAAAGACCTAGGGGATTTAGTCTCGGTTGGAGCCAGCCACCAACCAGGATTAAAGGGAGGTCTTCAGTCCCGCTTGGTGGTTCCAACAGGGACTAATGGCCTCCTTCCGACCACCCCAGGCCCCTAGCCGTTGGACCCAGGACTAAAACTTCCATTAGTCCCGGGCCCAATGCCAATCGGGACTAAATGTGGGGCGGATATATAGGCTGTTCTGTACTAGTGAGATGGTACCCCTACACCTCATGTAATAATTATGTCTATAATCCAGGTTGCAGATTTTGGTCTCACAAAACTTATAGAAGCTGGTAATTCATCACTGCCCACGCGTGGAATTGTT
Source organism: Panicum virgatum (assembly GCF_016808335.1). NCBI lineage: Eukaryota > Viridiplantae > Streptophyta > Magnoliopsida > Poales > Poaceae > Panicum > Panicum virgatum. Next base: position 16,698,281 of record NC_053141.1, on the reverse strand, counting down.
GGTACATTTGGTTACATGCCTCCAGAGTATGTGCCACGCCTCCCGTATTCAAACTGCAGTGTAACATTTCCTGTGATGAATATTGCATTGACACCTATGGTACACAACGTTTGCAGATATGCTCAATATGGTGATGTTTCTCGAAAGGTTGATGTCTTTGCCTTTGGAGTAGTTCTTTATGAACTTATTTCAGCCAAAGAAGCTATCGTGAGATCAACTGAGTCTGGTAGCTCAATGGGATTGGTTTATCTGGTAACTGTTATGCTAAATCAACTTGTTTATGTTATGCTTTTAGTGTTCTAGTTTTTAGTGGTTCACCTGCCACTCTCATTTAGTCAAACTAGTCAGGTTCGTGCGCTATGCGCGTATATATGAAAAAGTTTGACCTAAAGTAATAATGGAAAAATATTATCCCTTACTATGTTCAAAGCAACATCGTATCTATGTATTGAATGGAATCTAAAAGTTACAGAGAGAGTGCGTCAATCCCAAGCCTTTTAGTATTTTTTTTGTTAGTAGGTATAGTTGGTGGATTTGTTTATATTGATTATTGGTTTTGGTAGAGAAAAAGATAATGTTAGCAATGAATAGATGATTCAATTATATTTTGCGAGTTAACGAAGTGAAAGTAAAGTTTAAAAAATAGTAGGGCTACCACATGTGAATGTAGTATACAAAGTCGTGTTATTATTTATATATAAAAAATAATTAAATATATTTTATGCGCGGGTCCCAATTGAATAGTATGTGGATCCCACATGAATACTATGCAGGTCCCATGCGGTCCCACCTGAACAGTACGCGAGTCCCATGTGGGTCGCACCTGAACAGTATGTGGGTCCCATGTGGACCCGTCATGAACAGTACATGTGTCCCACGTGGGGCCATGGTTCATGAGAGCTCTCCAAATCTTGGCCCGTTAGTATATGTTCACCTGCCACTCTCATTTAGTGAAACTAGTCAGGTTGGCACACTATGCCCGTCTATATGAAAAAGTTTGACATAAAGTAATAATAAAAAATATTATTCCTTACTATGTTGAAAGCAACATCGTATCTATGTATTGAATGAAATCTAAAAGTTACAGAGTCTGAGAGTGCGTCAATCTCAAGCCTTTTACTATTTTTTTTGTTAGTAGGTATAGTTGGTGGATTGGTTTATATTGATTATTGGTATTGGTAAAGAAAAAGATAATGTTAGCAATGAATGGATGATGCGAGTTTACGAAGTGAAAGTAAAGTTCAAAAAATAGTAGGGCTACCACATGTGAATGTATCATACAAAGTCGTGTTATTATTTATATATATATAGAAAATAATTAAATATATTTTATGTGTGGATCTCAACTGAACAGTACGCGAGTCTCACATGGGTCCCACGCGGTCCCACCTGAACAGTACGCGAGTCTCACATGGGTCCCACGTGGATCCCTCATGAACAGTACATGGGCCCCACATGGGGCCATGGCTGATGGCTCACAAGAGCTCCCCAAATCTTGGCCCGTTAGTATATGTATCAATGCTAGAAGTCCTTCCGCCAATTTCTTTAGGCCAGAAAAACTTTCTGCTCTTTTGCATCATTACTATGAGGGTAGGTACTAATTGACTTGCACTAGCTCTTAGTAATTCCAGCTTTAGTTTGAATGATTATTTTGACTATCATCTGTAATTTCTCGCTGTTGTTTTATATGAGGCGTATTGATCTTCCATTTCTCACTGTTGTCATGCTCATGGATGTTCAGGCAATAGATAACAGAGAACACACTGTTTCTTTTTTGTTGTCGCAATTATATGTGTGAGAGCTTTCAAAGCCACAGTACAAACACTGGATGCTCGAAGTAGTACAACCATTTCCTGCCTGCAATAATACATGTTTCGGCTGACTCACCAATAAGGCAATAATCAACCCTAAAAACTGCAGTTTCAGGAGGCTCTCAATGCACAGGATCCAAAAGAAGGCCTTCGGAGGCTGATTGATCCGGCCCTAGGAGAGCATTACCCCATGGATTCCATCCTCAAGGCAAGAATCGCTCGTGGACTGAGAAATGCAGCTGCAGAATTACCTTTACCCACTTTGCTATGTTTCAAAAAATACGGCAGCCTAACACATGGTTTGCCTTGCGCAGATGACGGTCCTCGCGAGGGCGTGCACGCAGGAAGACCCTGAGTCTAGACCCACTATGAGATCAGTGGTGGTGGCGTTGATGATGACGCTGTCATTCATGGATGAGGGAGTTACGGAACGAGAACTTTGATCCAAGAGAGAACCAAGGCCTGGTGAACCTCACATCAAGGAGGTGACTCATGTCAATATTGTAGCCTGCCTGCATGTCTGATGCAATTGTCCATTGGGGCCCATTTGTGCCGTCTGATGCCGCTCAGCAAGAAGAACATATTTACATGTAATTTCTTCTGTCAGTATAGGATCATGTCTTGTGTTTGTTTCTTCGTTTTTGCTCTTGGAGAGCTGTATGTGAGTTACTCGAGTGTAGAACACCTGAGTTACCTGTAAGATTCTGATTTTTTGACGGGAATGCAAATAAACGATCGTCTGTGGATAGATATATGCGTCCATAACCTCACCATTGTCCATGACACTCCCGCTATGACTGTAGATGCAATTCATTTTCCGAGTATTGTCATTTCATTGGTATGTCTCATCCATATACAACGCCTTCAGTTGTACTAAACATTCATGGCCAACATTTATAAGCTACATAGCACGCCTAAAACTATTGTTTGTGAAAGAAATCGGTGCTCGTAGTACAAGAAGGGGAGCGAAAAAATAGGCAATCTAAAAACCTTAACATATGGCTTCCACTAAATTGCACAAAATATAAACTAGATCATGCTATCTAGATGTGCAACTATGATTCATCTAGTGTGTAACCCATCACCCAAAAGAGTTTTGCAACCTGGAGCCAATCCTAGCATGAACTACTCTAAGAAAATAAAGACACATAAGTTGCAAGAATGAAATACATAAACATAAAGGAGCGGGTTAGAGAGATGCAAACTCGGCATGGCGACTTTATCCTATAGTATCAGTAGGTAAATGACACCCCTAATCCACATTGGAGCTCCACCAAGGATATGCTACCGATCACCAAGTCTCTCCCGGTCAAAGATCTTGGGCTCACCACTAAGACTATCGCCAAGTCGGATGATAAGCTTGCTACAATGGCAAGGGTCACCACTCCTTCTACCAGTTACCTTGATGCTATCTTTACTACGAAACTTCTCTACCAAGGAAGGGATCTCCTCATCCCTCATATACGGTCGTCCTCACCACTCCACACCAGCCAGAGGGTCGATGACTTGCTGGCAATCCACTAAGCCTCTAAGGGGACGGCAAACCAAATTTATAGGGTTGGTTCACTCCAAGAACCAAACAAAAAGCTGCCCTGATCATGTTCACTCTTTTTCTCTAGGCCTAATGTAGTACTAACACTCTCTAACCATGTGCCGAGCCTTGATATGATCACTTTGCACTATGGTGTCTTGGATGTCTTCCTTAGTGTGTATGAGTTTCCACTAGACTCCAGCAACCCCAAATGAGCGAGTAGAGAAGGTATAAATAGCTTAACAACAACATAGAGTTGTTGCTCCAATGGCTATGAAAAATGTAGTAGCACCGATGGATGAACCGATACACTATTAGGGCAGGTATCAGATCATGTACTGTCGATGTTTTACCGTCAAGTCCACCGAGGGATATCCTGAGGTGGTTGATTTGTAGGTAGGGTGTTGCCAAGATCAGGAACTCGAAGGTGCAAGCAACACAAGGTTTAGACAAGTTCGGGCCGCGAGTTGCGTAATACCCTACATTCTGTTTGGTGGTTTGTATTGCCTGAGAATTGTTATGCTTTTGAGGGGGGTTCCTGCCCGCCCTTATATAGTCTGGGGGACAGGGTTACAAGTATCCAAGCCTGATATGAGCTTAGGAGTCCTACCCGAACACTATTCGGGTAGTTTCCTTCTGTTCCAACTAGTCTTACTCGAATTTGAGTACATTACAATGGGTTAAGGTATGTGTCAGCGCTACAGGAATGGGGTCCCCCTAACCCTGGACAAATTAGGGATAAAACAAACAAGGAGATCATCCTGGCCCATTAACAATAATGGGCCAGGATCAAGGCCTCTTCTAGAAGGCCCAAGACTGGGGGAGGCCAAGCGCTCCTCCCCACCGGAACGGTCCCTTCGTGGAGAAGAAACTGCCCTGGCGATGCATTCAACGCGCCTGCCCTACTTAAGCGGCGCGGGCGTGCCCTCCCTATAAAACGGCAAGATTAAGAGGGAAGCGTTCTCACAGACGGTGCAGTAACCCTGTTAGAGGGTGCCCCCTCCCAGGTCACGTCGCATCACTTGACGACAGATGGTGGGACGGACCCCACCACATACGCCTCCCATCACGTCGGGCAAGCGTGGAGAAGGGCGCCCCCGACCCGGGCGGCGCACAGGGAAGACCTCGAGTGATAAGCAGATCCCGGGAAAAGACCCTAGAGCATCCCGGGGTCTTTTGGGTGGGACCCCGGGCAACGACCGTCCTGACCCATGGCGCAGGACCCCGCCTGACAGGCAGGCGCCACTTGCAGGCAGCGCCCCCATGAGGCACTGCATTCATAGTTAAGGCAGTTGGCCTCTCCCCAGGCCCACGGGGAGGCTATAAATAGAATAGATGGGCAACATGTAAAGGGACTCCACTCTGGTCCCGACACTCAGACTTTTGGGATCAGACCCAACTGAATTTAACCACCAGCCACACAGGATGTAGGGTGTTACACTCCCAGCGGCCCGAACCTGTCTAAACTGCCTTGCCTCTCTCGATCATCACACGATCAGAATCCTGCTGCGTGTTACACCCCTGGCCAAATCTCTAAATGGGGGTTCCCACGAATCCCTGCTTAAGGTACTCACCCACCGTCAGCTGGCATGGGTAGGAGGTGTTGGCGCGTAGGATCTCTGTTCCCGACGAAGAATCCTCAAGAGGAACAATGACGGACTGCTTTGGCCGTTCCACCGGCAAGAGCAGCAGCGAACACTCCCCCCGACGGGGGCTAACTAGTGCATCGCTTGATGCAAGGGCGGTGGAATCGTCACCCCCTGCGCCGGGCAGGCACCGACCGGCGTCAGCCATCACGGTGCCATCCCGACTTGATGCTCATAAGATTGCCTCCGGAGGCACTACGTCCGCCAACGTGCGGTTCGCTCAGTTCTGGGTCGAGGCCCAAAAGCGAGCAATCCTGCAGGCATCCCCGGCGCGGAGACGACTCGGCCTTGGCAGCATCCCTCCTAGGGAAGCACTGGCGGCAGACCGCGCGCTCCTGCACCACCCCCCCCCCCCCGGTTTGAGCCGAAGCCGAGACGCCTGAGGGGAAATGGCTTGACGAGCTAGCCAGTCTCGTCAGGAAGGCGTGCCCCAGGCCGGGGGCTCAGGCCTCCCACACCATCACTAGAGGCCCCTCCCATTGGGGCTCCTGGCAGCCATCGCGGCAGCCCATCCCGTGCCAGTCACGCACCAGCGGGTCGCGAGACCTGCGCTTGTGGCTCGACATGAAGAGAACCGGTGAAGATGCCCGCATTACCCTCGAGCGCACGCGTGAGCGGCGTCGAAAGGCTAGGGAGTACCATGCCTTCTCCGCAGATTTGTAGAGGGTCGACTGGCCTTGGGCGGTGCGGTTCCGCTGGTGACGATGACATTAGACCATATGGAGCCGAGTGTCGTGCCTTCACCGCAGATTTGTAGAGGGTCGACTGGCCCACCAATTTCCAGCCAAACATCCTAAAGAAGTAGGATGGTACCATCGACCCTTAGGAGTTCCTCCAGATCTACAATATGGCCATTCAGGCTGTGGGTGGGGGACCTCAGGTCATGGTCAACTACTTCCACATGGCCCTCCGTGGCACCATGAGGTCTTGGCTGATGAACTTACCGCCAGGATCTGTCGACTCATGGAGTGAATTGTGCCAACAGTTCATTACCAACTTTTCAGGGTCGTTTAACCGACCTAGGACCCGGGGGGATCTCCTTGTGGTCAGACAGCGCAAAAGCGAAATGCTACGGCAATACATCCAGCGTTTCAGCTTGGTGGGAAAGCTCGAGACGCACAATGTTAAGACCGTTGCCGAGCTGTTCTCCTTGTCGGATAAGTGTTCCAAGGAGGCAGAGGCCCAAAGCCGCACTGAACGGCGCAACGCGCCCGAGGAGGCTGCCTCCTTGGAGCGCAACCGGCCTGGCAACAAGAAGAACAAGTGGAAGGCTGTCGCCGCTTTGGCGACAGATGGCCTCAACAATCCACCCTAGGGAGAAACCACGGAGGAGGCCTCCAGAAGCCGGCTCCAGCAAGGTAGGGGGCTGGCAAGTGGTGCGAGATCCACAAGACTGATCGGCACGACCTGACCGAGTGTCGGCTGGTCAAGGACCTCGCGGAGAATCACCAGAAAGAATGGGGGGACCGCCACAGCAACGATGGTGATGGGAACGCCCCAGGGGGCACGGGCCTAGGCTTCTAGGAACCCCAGTAAGCGATGGCCACTGTCTTCGGTGGAGCAAGCGCTCCTCCTTCCCGGAGGAGGGCCGAGCTCCTCTGGAAGGAGGTCTGCGCCGCCTCCCCGGCATCGGCAAGTTCCTAGCTCCTGAAGTGGTCGGGTACACCGATCACTTTCGTCCGGAGCGACCACCCGGACAACACGGCGGGCGTCATCTTGCTCTTCGTGGTTGTGACGCCCATGATCTGCAACCTCAGGGTGGGAAGAGTCCTTGTCGATGGGGGAGCAGGTCTAAACCTCCTATCCCTGGAAGTGTTGCACAAGATGCAAATCGTGGAACACAAGCTACTCCTGTTGATGGCTTTCTATGGTGTCACAGATGGGAAAATGCTCCCATTGGGGCAGATTGAGCTGCCCGTCACATTTGGTGGACGCGACAATTTTTGCATGGAGAATGTCGTCTTCGACTTGACGCACTTCGACCTCCCCTACAACGCCATCCTCGAGCGCCCGGTGTTCACCAAGTTCATGGCGGCGGTGCAGTATGCATACAGCACCCTGAAGATCTCGGGACCCTCCAGGATAAGCACCGTCAAGGCTGACGTCAAGGGGTCAGTGCACTGCGCCGAGAAGCTCTACGAGGCTATGGCAGCCGCATCCCCGGATGACGGCGAGCGCCCCGAGTTATCGTCACACCCTCCGGCTAAGCAGTGGATCGCCCCCGATGACACGGCCCTCACTAAGGTGGTTCATCTCGGGGATGATCCCGAGAAGATGGTCACGATCGGGGCCCAACTGGGTGAAAAATAGGAAAGCACGCTCATCTCCTTCCTCTGGGTTAATGCCGACGTGCTCGCGTGGAAGCCATTGGATGTGCCCGGTATCCCCAGGGAGGTGATCGAGCACCGATTGGCCGTGCACCCCGACGCACGACCCGTCCAGCAGCAGATCCGGCTCTAGGCATCGGAGGGGCAAGACTTCATCCGCGAGCAAGTGCTGAAGATGTTGGATGCGGGCTTCATCCTCGAAGTTTTTCATCCCGAGTGACTAGCCAACCCGATCATCATCCCAAAGGCCAATGGCAAGCCCCGCATGTGCGTGGACTACACCGATATCAACAAAGTCTGCCCCAAGGATCCTTTTTCGCTACCCCACATCGACCAAGTAGTCGATTCCACGGCGGGATGCGACCTCCTTTGCTTTTTTGATGCATACTCTGGGTACCACAAGGTTAGCATGGCAAGGGAGGACGAGGAGAAAACTTTGTTCACCACCCCAGTGGGAACCTACTGCTATGTCCGTATTGATGAACCCATGGCTCCTCAAAATATATCTATGGAATATTCTTCTTCAACTTTAAATATGTTTCAAGGAAGAAGAAAATAAGAAGCCAAGGAAATATATATACATCGGCTCCATGCATGTTGACATCACTTGAATTTCTATTGCCTTGGAGAAATACATGGGGAAGAGTGGTAATTTCCTTATATACAAGCAGCTAGAAGCATGATGCCGGGAGATGCGTGATTTGCATATGGCCACATTTTTATATTATTAGATTACTAGTTGCATGTTACGATTATTTTAATGTTATTCTGTCACGTACTTAGGTTTGAGATAGACTTCTACACGTGAGTTAGGCATGGTCGAGTGGTTTTGGAGTCCTAGTGTGGTGCCTGCGTGCACTTGTTTTAGCCAAGCATGTTAATGGGCCGTGGAGTCCAGGGTGCCCGCGTGCACATTAATAAAAATCCTAGGGTAGGCATGTAGAGAGATTAGATTGGATTTTATTTGTGTCTCTCGTCTAGGGTTCCTCCTACGAATAGCGAGATGCCGTCCGATCTCATCTACCTTGCTGATTCTTCTGGATCGTGATTTGGAGCGTGATCAGGATTGTTTCCTGGGTGCGCTGCTCCGGATTCTTCAGTGGATCCCTATCTTCTGATCGTGGTTCGTCGTGGCCGCGGGTGGAAGAATTATCTAGGGTTTGGATTGCATCCCTCATTATAAGCTGATCCCTCTATAGATTATATTGCTCCAGCTCATCTTTGATTTGTCAAAGGAATATTTGGATATTATCTCTATTACTCTGGTCGGGTTGACTTTGATCAAGAGGAAGCCGATCCTATATTTATCTGTGTTCCTGCGCTGGTGATTATTAGCTACCGAACGGAGTTGGTTTACCCTGCCGAGGAGTGCTATTACTATTTTCAGCTCTTTTATTATTTGGTCAGACTTGAGACAGATCACACTATTGTTCTTTGCTTGTCTCGAGATATATAGTACTAGCCTCGTTAGTTCCTGGATCGAGGTTCTATTGCAGCAGTTTGAGTCATATACATTGCTTGACAACAGTACTAGATTATCTCATACATTATTCTTTGGTCTTTCTTGAGTGAACTGGATTAAAAGAAATATTCAGTGAAACTATTTGTAAGTACCGTGAAAGATCGGACACACTCTCGGACATTCTCGGTGTGTCCTTATCACGTATGCCCTTTGGGCTCAAGAACGCTGGCCCAACATTCCAACGGACCATGCGTATCACCTTGAAGGACTTGCAGAGCCACAACTTCGAAGCTTACGTCGACGACATTGTGGTGAAGACCCGGCAGCAAGAGACCCTCCTGTGAGATCTGTCAGAAGCCTTCGATAGCCTGCGTACCACCAGGCTCAAGCTCAACCCCAAGAAGTGCGGTTCGGGGTGCCAGCGGGAAAGTTCCTGGGCTTCCTCATATTGAGCCGCAGCATTGAAGTGAATCCTGAGAAGGTGGAAGCAATCGACCGCATGCGACCCCCGACCCACTTGAAGGAGGCCCAATGCCTCACGGGGTGCATGGCGGCCCTCGGGCGGTTCATCTCCAAGTTTGGGGAGAGAGGCCTCCCCCTGTTCAAGCTCCTAAAGTAGACCGGCTAGTTCAAGTGGACCGCAGAGGCGGACCAGGCATTCTGGGGTCTGAAGGAGTACCTTTCCTCTCCCCCGGTGCTGGTGGCATCTCATGATAAGGAGGAACTCCTCCTTTAAAGATCGGCCACCCCACAGGTCGTGAGTGCGGTGTTGGTCATCGAGAGGGAAGAGGAAGACCCTGAGGGCGGAAGCCCGGACACCGGGAGGAGGGAGCCACAAGAAGCCATGGAGGGGCCGTCAATCTCGGACCCCGGGATCACCCCGGACAGGCCTGCAAGGCGGTCCCGACATGTACAATGCCCGGTGTTCTTTGTAAGCAAGGTACTCCGAGACGCGAAGGAGCGTTACCCGCAGGCACAGAAGATGTTGTACGCCATCCTGATGGCATCCCACAAGCTGCGACATTACTTTTAGGCGCATTAGTTCATCGTGGTCACCTCGTACCCCCTCAGCCACATCCTCAGAAACCGAGAAGGAACGGGACGCATGGTGAAGTGAGCAATCGAATTGGTTGAGTTTGGTCTACAGTTCACGCCCTGGCATGCCATCAAGAGCCAGGTTCTCGCCAACTTCATCGCCGAATGGACCCCGGTCCCCGACATCGAGCGACTAGAAGAAACCGCTTATCCGGCAATCGACGAGGACAAACCATGGACCATGGAGTACTGGTGCATGAACTTCGACGGGTCTCTCACCCTTTAGGGGGCCAGAGCTAGGGTGGTCCTAACTTCCCCGGACGGACAGATCCTCAAGTACGCCGTTCAACTTGGCTTTCGAGCCACGAACAACATGGCAGAATACGAGGGCCTCCTAGCAGGGCTACGAGCTGCCATCGGGCTGGGAGTTCATTGCCTCCTGGTAAAAGGGGACTCCTAGCTAGTCGTCAACTAGGTCTCCAAGGAGTACCAGTGCGCCGATCCCCAAATGGCCGCCTACATGGCCGAGGTTCGATGTATGGAGCAGCATTTTGACGGACTGGAGCTGTGACACATTTCCTACAAGGAGAACACTAAGGCCAACGAGCTATCCCGGCTCGCGTCCTCACTAGCTCCATTACCCCACAGGGTGTTCGAAGAAAAGCTTAGCCGACCTACCGTCACGGCTGCCGACTGTGGCGAAGGGGGAACCTCGCTTCCGAGTGAGAGAAACCAGGCCATGCCACCCATCGAGAACACCGTGCTCTCAGCTAGTCCTCAAGAACCCTCGTGGATGGACGACATCTTCGGCTTCCTGAAAGAAAACATCCTTCCCGAGGATGATGCGACTGCGGAACAGATCGCACGACAGTCCAAGCACTATGCCATGGTAGATGGAGATCTATATCGGCATGTCACGGACGGGGTCCTTCTCCGGTGCATCTCTCGGGAGGAAGGCCCCGAACTACTTGCCGACATCCACGAAGGCGAGTGCAGGAGTCACTCATCCTCCCGCACGATGGTCGGGAAAGCCTTCCGGCAAAGTTTCTACTAGCCAACAGCCCTCAAGGATGCAGTCGAACTGGCTCGGCACTGCAGGGCGTGTCAATTCCACGCAAAGCAGATTCACTAGCCAGCACTGGCGCTCAACACCATCCCCCTATCATGGCTTTCATGGTTTGGGGGCTCGACGTCTTGGGACCTTTCCCTAAGTTGGTCGGGGGTACGAGTTGTTGTACATGGGGATCGACATGTTCACAAAGTGGCCGGAGGTAATCGGGGTCATCAAGATCAACAAAGGTTCAGTGCTCAAGTTCATCAAAGATCTGGTGGTCCGGTTCGGGTTTCCTAGTCAGATCATCACCGATAATGGAATCCAGTTCACGAGCGATCTCTTCGGGGATTGCTACGAGGACATGGGCATCAAACTTTTCTTTGCCTCCATAGCGCATCCGCGCAGCAATGGGCAAGCTGAGAGAGCCAATGCAGAAGTCTTCAAGTGGTTGAAGACCAGAACCTACAACAAGCTCAAAAAGCATGGCAAAGGCTGCATAGATGAGCTCCCAGTGGTGGTTTGGGCAAACCGAACCACCCCGAGCCGTGCAACAGGCGAGACACCATTCTTCCTCGTCTATGGAGCCGAAGCCGTGCTCCTGGCTGAAGTGACACTAGGAAGCTCGCGGGTCCGGGTGTACAAGGAGGAGGATCAAGACCATTTGCGGTAGCAAGATGTCCTCTACCTTGATGAGGTATGATGCAGAGCGGCGGTCAGGGCGGCTCGTTACCAACAAGCCCTCCGATGCTACCACCAGCACCATGTACGACCATGAACCCTCCAAGTCGGAGACCTGGTTCTCCACTAGTTCCAATCAAGAGAAGGGAAGAACAAACTCTCCCCCATGTGGGAGGGACCCTTCTGTGTCACAGAAGAACACCGGCCCGAAGCGTTCCGGCTCTCCGACAAAGATAGGGTGCCCGTGCCCAACGTCTGGAACATCGAGCATCTCCATATGTTTTACCTGTAGATAGAGGGGGTCCCAGTGTCCCGGCATGAAGTCCAAGTACCCTGCGGACAGCCTCCCCGGGATACTTGGCCGGGGGCTCCCACCTTTGTACACCTACTTCGTGCTTTCCTTTTTCAGCATTAAGTAGTTTGCAGTCTCTTTATGCAATTTTTAAAGTTTTTCTTCAAGCAAAAGTTGCTAAATGGGGGCGCCTGGCTTGGGTCATGGAAAAGCAGGCTTGTCTAAAGCGACACGTTAGCTCGGGGCTAACAGGCTCTTCTTGGCCAACTTCGATTCTCAGCTCGGTCTCTGGACCCCGGCGTCAGTTGTCTCCAGGAACCCTAATGCTTACCACCACACGCTTCCAAGACAAGTGCCCTCAACTAATGAACAACAACCCACCTTGGGAAAATAGATCGGCTTGATTAAAGGAATTTACTTCCACTTACACAAAGGCCAGCAAAGGCTAGGATCCCTTGGATCCCAAAAAAGGGAACTTTATATATTTCCTTGCAAAGATGTGCAGTTTATAGGAAAGGCATTCCCTACACAGATGGTAGACCACTGTGAAAGGGACTCATGAAGTTGCCGCGAGGAATCTCCCGATGCGCCAGGGATGAAGGAGACGGGCACCATTCCGGCATCGTAGGCGAATGATCCGAGTGCCCCTTCGTACGCCTGGAGGGGCTCCATGCCATGGCTCGGCACGAATGTTAGTCCGGCCCCTGCATCACGTTCGCGGCGTACAACAAAGTGCCAGATCTTCGGAGGCTGGGCGTGTAGGCCACGAGCGGGGGGAAGGCGAGATCACTCTGTAGCTCAGGGTAGGATGGGTGGAATGAAAGCTAGGAAGCTCCAGCCTCCTGCAGCTTCGACTACCCCAACTTCTCAGAGCAACAAGAGGGACCTCGACATACCTGCGCGGGGGTGTCGGAACTAGATCCGACAACCTCAACACAGTGAAGGAGCAAGGCGCTGTCTGAGCATCCAGGGCAACACCTGGAGAAGCAGTAGCTACTAGGGAGGATGAGCAAGAGGAGTTGCAAGCCCCTCCCCCTCCAACAGCAGTAGCTACAACATCTCGGGGTACCACAAATCGCACCAGGACACCCCAGGATGCCAGAGCTCGACGACACCGGCGTTGGCCAGCATGAGGCAAATCTTGCCTTGCTGGGCCAGGTGCCATCTAGCTCTCAGCTGGAGGAGCATCCGCCCGCCCCCCTCAAGAACAGGAACAAAAGCATCGGAGCCTCCAAAGCTACTCGGGCAGTGCATCCAGCCCGGCTCGCCCCGTCTGCGCGAAGGCAAATAAGAACATCGAGTCGGCAAAGCAGCAGAGTAGCGGCACTGGTAGAGCGCACTCCAGTCCCAGCAGCAGCAGATCTGACGGGGGCTCTGAAGAAATCCCTTGATGGACTGCTGCCGGGACCTCCTGAGGAACCAGCCCTCCTTCGATCCCTCTCCACTATGTTGGAGAAAGCGAGGGAAAAGAAGAAGGACTAGGCCCCTGGGCTGAAGCTGAAGGCATCGAGGAGCTGCCTCCTCCATGCTCCGGACATGCCGCGGCTCCCTAGGGCCGCGGCGCATCTTCGATCCAACTCCACTACGATGATAAGAGGGGGCTGGCCGTGGCTCATTGAGGAAGAAGAGCCCTAGCCGCTATTGGTATTTATTAATGTTCACAGATAAGATCCGCAAGTGCACGGAAGATACTATTGTAGCACTTCACTCCGAGAGTATTCAGGGTATCGTATTTTCTCAGGGAACGGAGGTGTAATGATCTTCTAACTAGTTTACCCTTCAAAAACAAGAGGTAGGATGGCCTTGGGTAGTGTGGTTTTTCTAAAGATAAGAATCAAGATAAGGTAAACTTAGGCTACTATTCATTTAATTCGGGCACCGGTCTGACCCTAGTACTGTCAGGGACCTCCGGCTATTATTTTACTCCAAACCCGAACATCGGGGACTTCACTAATCGCGAAGCGGCTTCGTAGCGGACCAATGGGTCTGTCACCTACCGAGGTCTACCCCAGTTAATCTGTGGAGCTCGCAGCAAACAAAGGTGTTCTAGGGCCTAGACACCATGTCTATGCCATCGACTACTACTCTAGCGTCGATCAGGGTTATCCCGTCTTTATCAGAGGTCATCTACTAGAGTATCTGCTACAAGAACGGACGATGAACCCATAAATGAATAACAATGAAAGGGTAACTTAGCCAAGAGCTTACCAATAGGCAAACTCGGATACTTACTCAAATGGATCGTATCCGTCGAGGTACAAGGTCGAAGAGAGGCCGACAAGTCCGGCTCTCCTCCACACTTCCTCCTCACACACTCCCTATCCTAATGATACAAGTGGGAGAGCTCCTCTACATCTTCTCCTCCTCCAAATGTGGTGTGTCTTGTGTTTTGTTTGGAGAATGAGGGGGGAGGCCTCCTTATATAGTGTTGGAGGTGCCTTGGGAGAGTGGAGATGCTAGAAATATTCCCTTCTTCTCTATGGAAACCTTAGCCATGGCTTAAAGATTGCTTAGGGGCTACTCCTCCTCAAAGTGCACCTGGGCTACTCCCTAGGTGTGCCTTTCTCTGGGTAGCTGACAGGTGGGCCCTTGTCTTATCCTTTGGGTGCTCGTTTCTTGGCGTGCCCCTTTGCTCTGATTTGTGGGCCCTCCTTGTAAGTGAGACACAGGTTAGGATCTTATATGCATTATCCTTGTGTTCACTTGTGTTTTCTTTCGTATTTCAGCTGTGGGTGCCTGCAGACCAGGATTCACCAAAACTTGTAGAACCAGTTAGTTTTAAGACCTATAGCTAAGTTTGGTGATTAAATGACATGAAAAGCTGCAGGAGTTGACGGTTGAATTTCCGACATAAGGACCGTCAACAACACCCCCACACTTAGCCCTTTGCTCATCCTCGAGTAAAGGTTGAAGGACTATGGTGGATGCAACTCCTTTGAATGTAACCTGCATACAAGTTATTGCAAGCTTTTCCTGTACCTGAGAACTTTATGAGTGTCTACCAAACTAATCTTGATAATTGAAGCTTGGAACGGTTTAAACTTTAGGTCCCTTAGCCTTCCTTGCTTATAAACTTGGGTTTTGTTTACTTTCAAAATCAAGTATAACTTAGCTCCTCAAATTGTTCTCTCAGATCACTCTTTGTTATTTGAATTTCTCACCCAGGCAAAGTTATGCCTCCTTTTTCACCTACCTCCAATAAGGCTTTTGTGTAGCTCAGGGTAGGAAAAACTGAAGGCATACTTGTTTCTCATATTTTTCTAAGTCAAAAACCAGATCCAAAGAAGAAGCAAGTCATGAACCTTGATCAAGATATGCATGTGTGTCGATATTTTTGGTGGATGGTGTATGAACTCCTTTTTATGAACCAACTCTCTCTTTTTCTTTGGGACATGGGCTATCTCTCTCTCTTTTCTATTTTTTTTTGACATGCCTTGTGAGCATGTGGCATACCTTCTTTGGGTACGCATCTTTTCTTTTCTTCTTTTTTTTCATCATGCTTCTTGAGCATGTTTATTTCTTTTTGCATAGCCCATATCTTTTTTCTCACGATGGGTACTATGGGAGAGTGTGGTCATGGCAAGACATGGAGTTTTATTTTGTGGATAGATGGATGAAGTTTTTGCTAACTTCTAGTGTAGAAGCATAGCAGATGGTGGGGATGTGTACGTGATCTTGATCATAGGAATATGAAATGTTTCTCTCAAAGGGTCACAACAATTTGACAAAGCTCAATGAGATAACAAGATGCATATGTGGAAGGTTTTTCAATTTGATCAACATATGGCCTTGGATAGGAATTTCATAAACAATTGAGGAGCCATGCTATTGAATTTTTGATAATTTTATAAAAGAAATCCCAAGTACTTTGCAAGAAAGAACTAGGTTCCATTCATCCAACCATATCACAAAGGTCAATTATTAGATAGCATGGGTTCCCTATAAAATTTTTGTTCACAAGTGCAAGGTGAAAGACAAGGAATAAAGAGTATGCATGTTTATTAAGAAGTTCATGGAGTGCATAGGAGGATTGGCAAGGTTCATAGAGTTTAATTTTTATGATCAACATAAATTTATTTAAACTCAGTAACTTAGGGAGTTTGAGAGATGTGGTTGCACGAACCATCATTTGAAGAGAAAGGAGAGGGAACTGAGGGAACTCAGAGGTGGTTTAGTCAAACCAAAGGTTTGACCATCCCTCCCTGGATTCCATCTTTCCTATTCTTCAGCGTGCTGAACCTCGAGGTCGTGAAATGTGTTGGGGGAGAGATCTCCCCCACACTTATTCTTGTACCTGCCTTTATTCAAAACAAAAACAAAGGTGGAAACAAGAAAAAGACTCTGCCGGTTTTGAACATCGAAGAGTCTAAATTTTTATTGAAGCAAGATGCATGAAGTGTTTGAAACACCTCAACTTCATTTATTATTTTTTTATTATTGTTATTATCTATATATATTTTTTCTTTTTATCATGGCAATATGGCATGATGGATAACTTAGCAGGGTGGAGACAAGGAAAAGGATGTACGAGGTTTGTGGGATACTTACGTGACAGATCTTACCAACCATTGAACAAAAATGCAAGAGTTGATCTTTATATTCATAAAGCAAAACTTTGCATTTGTTTTGATAGGTTCCTCGTGCATCTTGTCTCCCAGTGGGACCAAGGAGCATTGAGTGTCGGGGTTGTTGTACGTGTTGGTATTTCTTAACGATTGCAGATAAGATCCGCAAGCGCACGGAAGATACTGTTGTAGCACTTCACCCAGAGAGTATTCAAGGTATCGTATTTTCTCAGGGAACGGAGGTGTAACGACCTTCTAACTAGTGTACCCTTGAAGAACAAGAGGTAGGAGAACTTTTGGGTAGTGTGGTTTATCTAAAGGTAAGGGTCAAAGCAAGATAAACTTAGACTATCACTCGTTCACTTCGGGCACCGGTCTGACCCAGGTACTGTTAGGGACTTCTGGCTATTAGCTCTATGCCGTACTCGGACAGGGGGGGACTACACTAACCACAAAGCAGCTTTGTGGCATACCAACGGGGCTGTCGTCTCCCATGGACTACCCGCAATTCTGTGGATCACGAGGCAAACAAAGGCAATCTAAGGCCTAAACACCATGTTTATGCCTTGAACTACTACTCTAGCATTGCGCAGGGTAACCCATCTTTATCAGGGGCCCTCTGCCAGAGTATCTGCTATAAGAACAGACGATGAACCTGTAAACGAATGATAACTTAAGAATAACTTAACCAAGAACTCACCACTAGACGAACTCCGGATACTTACTCAAACGAATCATATCCGTCGAGGTACAAATATGAAGAGAGACCGACAAGCCCAGCTCTTCTCCGCTCCGTCTCCTCACACACTCCCTACTCTAATGATACAAGTGTAAGTCCCTCTACTCCTTCTGCAAAGTGTGTTGTGTATCTCCTTAGTTGTTTTGAGAGGGGGAGTGGAGCTTCTTTTATAGGTTGAAGGGTCGGTTCCCGCCATCTCTCCGTATGGAAACATGGATAACTGCCTTGGAGAGGATAAAGGGGAATCACCTGCCAAGGGGCACCTAGACTGGATTCAATCTAGGTTCGGCCAACCCCTGGGATCGGCCAACCCCCTGGCTTCGCCTCTCGCCACCGCCTTTGCCTGGGTGACCGACAGGTGGGTCCTCTTCTTAGGTGCATGTGTGCCCGGGCTTTGTACGTCGGTTTGTTCTGACAAATGGGCCCTTCTTGTAAGTGTGATGCAGGGTGCGAGTTTCTGTGTACATGTGTTACATCTTGTGTTCATTTTCTTCTTGTTTCACGTATGGGTGCTTGCAAATCAAGATTCACCAAAACTTGTGGAATTCGTTAGAGTTAAGCCCTGTAGCTATGTTTGGTGATCAAAAGTTGTGAAATGATGCAGGAGTTGACGGTTCTATTTCTGACCATCAACAACACCCCCACACTTAGCCCTTTGCTCGTCCTCGAGTAAAGGTGCGAGGGCTAAAGTGGTTGTTGCTCCTTGATTGTAATCTACATACAAGTTATTCCAAGCATTTCTTCATCCCTGTGAACTTTTTGCGAGTGTCTACCATACTCTCTTTGGTAATTGAAGAATGGAATGAGATAGACTTCAGGTTCCGTGCTCACCCTGCTTAGAAACTTGGGGTTTTTATGTTTTGAAAAAAAGAAGATAGCTATGCTCCTCAACTTTATCTCTCGAATCACTCTTTACATTTTCACGGTTCTCACCAAGGCAAAGTTGTGCCTTCTTTTTCTCCTATTTTCTACTCAGGTTTCTGTGGAGCTCAGTGTAGGAGTGAAGAGGACAGCTTGCTCTACTTATGTTGCTGAGTCAAAAGCGGGATCCAAGAAGAAACAAGTCATAGAGTCTGATCAAGATGTGCAAGTGTGTGAATATATATATATATATATATATATATATATATATATATATATATATATTTCTATATTTTTTTTGAATGAACTCCCTTTTTCTCAAACCTCTTCTCCCACTTTCTTATTGTGACATGGGTTATGTCTCTCTTTTTTTACATGCTTTTGCAGGCATGTGGCATACCTTCTTTGGGCATGCATCTTTTATTTCTTTTTCATAATGCTTTCATGAGCATATTTGTTTTTGCATAACCCATGTCTTTCTCTATTTTGGGGAGAAAGGTCATGACAAGACATGGAGTTTGATTTTGTGGATGGATGGCATGATGTGCGCAACTTCCAGTGTGGAGTCGGCAAACATATGTGGAGTGTACGTGATCTTGATCATGAGAGCATGAAGAGTTTCTAACATGGGTCACTAAGTTTGACAAAGCTCAAAGTAAAGACAAGCTGCATGAAAGGTGTTTCTATCAAATTGAACTTTGGCTTTGGTGGGTATTTCAAATTGAGGAGCAAGTTTTTTGCTTTTTAGATTTAAAAGAAATCCCAAGTTCATTGCAAAGAAGAGCATGGTTCCATTAGTCTAGTCATATCACATTAATCAATTGCCTAGATAGCAAGGGTTTTCTATAGAGAATATTGTTCACAAGAACCTAGAAAAGTGCAAGGAATAAAGAGTATGCAAATTTGTTCAGGGAAGCGCATGGAGTGAAGAGTTCTTTTTAAATTTTTATTCATGAAGTTTTAGCGCAGGATTTTGATTGGAACAGGGAGGTAACAGGAGTGAAGGTGCAAACCAAGTTTCTGGAGGAAGCAGGGACGCAGCAGCCCCCATTGGGGTTCGGCCGACCGACAGGGTCGACCGACACAGGGGTGGCCCTACCGGTCCTAATCTTTTTGCGTGTGCTTCGTCTTGGTATTGTCTATTGTGTTGGGTACGTGCTGCTCCCCCACACTTTATTGAATGAAACTCTGTCGGTTTGGAAACCGGGGAGTTGAATTTTATTGAATTATCAAATGGGGGCGCATTACAATTGAAGGGAAATTCTAAAAAATAAAGACTGAAAGGGAAATGTGGTAATGTGCCCGAGGATAACTGTGAAGGGTGATGTGCAAGCTAGTGGTTTCCCTTCTCAATACATTTCTCTAGGCATTCTCTTTGACGGACTTGAGCTCTAAAGTGAGCTCCGCCACTTCATCGCTAAGCTTCTTATGCTCCTCGCGCAGTTTGATGACTGTGCGAAGAAGCTGAATGACCATGGGTCCCTTGGGGACTTGCTCATCCTCACGCTCATATTGCTTGCCAGGGCGTGAGATCGGAGGAGGGAGGATGTGCCTCTTAACGCGCTTGACGCCCTTAGGGGATGATGCCACCGACTCGGCTTCTCCTTTATTCTTAGGAGAGAGCCCCGGCATCAACCTCTTTCCATACCCGCTGCTGTGACACCCTAGGTGTCTGCACTTTAGTTGTGTATCTATTTTATGCATCATGTGCTTGATTGCCTGAAAAAGGATCTTTTTGTAAATATAAAAGGTTATATGTGTAATTATGATTTTATGCAAGGTCCTTTTTATAGTTTTATTTGAATAGGATGGGTAATTATAGCTTTTGTGGACGTTGTTTTTGCAAAATGTAATGTAATCATTGCATGGCAGGAAAATTTTCAATTCAGCCTAAGTTTAAAGTGAATTTACCTTGAAAAAGACAAAATTCCTTGGAATTCAAAATCCCTCCTATGTTTTCAAAAATAGCTCTTGAATCTTTGATCAAATAAATTTTTGCACAACATCAAAGTTGTAGATCTTGAAAAGTTGAACAACTTTCATGTTGGGCACTTTTTCATTTGAGCCCTATTTTAAAAGTTATCGCTAGTTTACAATTGGGTCCCTGGAATTTTTGGAAATTGCATTTAGGTCCCTTTTCCCCTCCCTCTAGCCTGCATGCCTGCTCTGTTTTTCAGCGCCGCCCGCCGCCGCTGTGCAGTGCCGCCGCGCGCCGTGGAGAGCCAGCCGGCCACCTCCTGCTTCGCACTGGCACCCACGCATCGCTCCCAACCTCCTCCACCGCCCGTTGCCTCGCGCTGGCGCTCTCTCCCCTCGCCACGCCGCCCAGATCCTCCCGCGTGGCCGCCACCTCGCCGCCGCAGTGGCGAGCTCGCTCCTTTCCTTTCGCCCTTTTGCCATCTCATAGCCCACAGACTCCAGAACATCGCCGCCGCTCCACCCGCAACCCCAGCAAGCTTGATGCCGCCGCGGAGCCACCACTGCAGCCCTCCTCCGCCCGCTCTGACCCCCTAGAGAGCTCCACCGTGGGCCCGCGAAGCTCTCCGACCCGGATTGCACCTCTTTCCCTCACCGAAGCACCCTAGTTGCCGTTGAACCTCTGCCGCCGCCGCCCTGCTCCGTCGAGCCGCCGCCTCCGAGCCCCTCCCCGCACCCCAAAAAGACCACCCAGAGGTGCGCCTTGACCCAGTGAAGCTCCCACTCCTCTTTCCCCTTGCCGCCGGTGACCCCCTCACCGGGATTTGGCCGGTCAACGTCGCGCCCCCTCTCTGACCACCGGCCAGGGACTTCGGGTTGAGAAGAAACGAAAACCCGGGGGGTTATTTGAATAGCTCGTGACTCAAATGAATAGTAGCAGCAAGGACCTTTTTGCTATGTTTTGCAGTGAACTTTGAAATTCAATAGAAATTCGTCGAAAATTCGTAAAAGAGCAAATCTAGTTGTTCTGGAATCCTTGTGTAAAGGTCTATGCAGTAAAATCAAAATATGATGGATGTTTGTTGAAAGTTTTTGCTGTACAAAGTGATTTGTGTCACTAGGTAAATAAAGGCTAGTTGTTTATTCTTTTTCTTAATTATTGCTTCAAACTATGTCTTGCTCTAAACTTTTTATGGTGGTTTGTTCATATGACACTAGTGTTGCTATAAAAATTTCGTGGTCAGTTCGCATGTGTAGCTATTTCTTTGATTTAATCCTTGTTTAGTAGACTTTAATTATGAAAAATAGTTTATGTTGATGATAAATCATGCAAATATTTGTGAGTGTTCTTTTTTAATAGTTTAGATTTTCCATGAAGTTTTAGCCCTAGTTCATGAATAGAACAGAAGCTAAAAATGAATCTTGTTAAGTTGATGTCTGTTTTGTTTATTTACTCAAAATTAATTCTTTGTAAATTAAATCATGAAAAATTCACAGTAGCTAACTCATCCCTGTGTCGACCTATTGTTAAATTTTTAGCTTCTGTTTTGCTATGGTTTAACCTGTATAATTCAATCTTGTTCTAGGTGTTGTTTGAATGAATGAATTGTTCTGAATAAATGGCTACATGTTTTGGCATGAAATTTACAGGATAGCTTACTCTGTTTATATTTTAGTGTATTTTTTGCTAAATTTATTACTATTTGTGCTCTGAGTTGTTGGTTTATTAACAAACCATGATTTAATTGCTATAGGAAACTACTCCCACTTGTTTAGGAAGTTAGTATAGCTTTCTTGTGTTGTTGATCATGATGCCTTGTGTAGTTAGAAATGTTGAGTTACTACTCTATAAACGATTGCCCTTGTGTGTATTAATTTTGTTTGCTTAGCTTCACCACATCGTGAGTGTGTTTATAATACTGTTCTTGCATTACATATAGATACGACTGCTTTATTGGACGGGACATACGAGTTGATCCCGGATTCAGAAGAAGGTGATCTCGAAGCTCAAGTGAACACTGCTGTACTAACTGAAGCCCCGGACCAAAGTTCGGAAGTGCCCAGGGCTGAAATAGTTAGTAACTACCAAGAAGGCAAGGCCCGGACATAACCTATATTTCAAATTATTACCATTTACTATTATAACTTACTTGTGCATTTACAGTTCTTAGGATTTGAATTGAAACCCTAGATGCATGATCCTAGGAACCTATGTACTGAACACTAGACCTGAGTTCGAATAATTGTTAAGCTTATAGGACCGGTAAAAGTCGAGTGATTGCCTGTCACTCGCGAGCTCTATAGGAACTGCTTGTTTACTTTCTGTTATCAATATAAGGACGACGGACGGGGTTGTGTTCGATATCATGACCTTGCGTGAGACCCGTCTGTGTTGATGAACTTGCTAAGGTCGCGGTGTGTGGTAGTGCTGGTTAAGTTTTTGAACGTACTAGCCACATGCCGTAAATATGGTATGCGGTAAGCCTAGTAGCCGATTGGACCGGGGAGTGGATATACCTATCACTCTCTCTTTAGAGATAGGCTTTTAAATTTTATTGTTGATCAACACTTCGACTTCGAGGGACAAGGTTGGACCTTGGAGCCCTGTAGTCGGGGAGAGTGACCCTATCCACAAGCCGGAAAGAAAGGTCAACGGTTGTTTGGGAACGACCCGACGGTGTTCCAAACGTGTGTGTTAGGTCTGCCTGGACAGGTTAACAAATTCGATTCGAATCGTCTGCTTCCCACAGTTTGGGACTGCTTGATCTCTTTGCCACACAGAGTAATAAGAGCAACATTATTATGATCAATCTTGATGATTGCTTAAAGTTCCACCATGGTTGAATAGTAGTTGCTTACATAGAATGGTTAATCAACTAGAATCTTGGAAGCTAAAATTTGAAAGTAAGGACCTACTCTTTATTGCTTTTCAGCAAAAGGAAAACCAGAGCCTCACAAAACCCTGCATAGTCTAGTTAAGTGGGCTACGTATACCCGTTGACGGTTAAGTCTTGCTGAGTATTAGAATACTCAGCCTTGCTGTTGAAACCCTTTTTCAGGTATGAGTTTTGAGGACCAGGTCGCTAGTTTGTCTTGGCCCTGCTCTTTACCTCCTGGCTGGTCCGTAGAGTGGGATACGTCTTCGGCCGGCAATGACCCTGACGAGTGATACCATGCTTGGGCTAGCCTGGTATACTTTTGCGACGTGTTGTAGCCGTCGTGTGTTATCTTCCGCTGTTTAAACTCTGAATCTTTACACTTATGGCTTGTATAACTGTTTTACTAAATTTGGTTTTGTAATAATGGTTTGAACTAGTTTGTAATTGCTACTTTGCCTGTGTTGTAAAATTGTGGTTGTAATATCTCTGGACTCGCCTTCGTGCGGGGTATGCTTGTTCGATCCAAAAAGCGGTGGTTGTATCAGGACGTTACCCGACAGACCAAGAATTGTTCCGTTTGAAGTGCGTTTGAGCCGGTGTTGCCTTTATGGTGATGGCCTGCGCACTTGAGCCGGGATAATTCAGGTGGTTCTGCCACAGATGCCTGGGGTACGGATGCCCACAACGTGAAAATGTTGTGGTGGTGAAGGGGTCTTGGATGTGCGTGTAGGTGTGGTTACATAGTTATGGCTAACTACATCACCACTCTTTGTTTTCAGTGAGTACACATATTCCTGCCCCTCTTCTAAAGGCTTCGGCGGAAGCGGGTCGGTGAAGAGGTGTACGGCGATGTCCTTGAGCACCAACGCCCCCATAGTTGTCCTTCTGGATCCTTCTGTGCTTCGGCCACTGTCTCTCCCGGCGGGGATCTTCTTGACGGAGAGCGGAGTCGAACGGGGGACCGAGGGGCCTCCCTGAGGGGTCGGCCGAACCAGGGGGTAGGCCGACCCCTTCTTGGCTCCTTTCGGCGTCCCCTCAGATGCCAGTGCTAGTAGGATCGCCAGTGGTGTCGTGGTGATGTGCTCGGCCACCTGCTCGATGACCATGTTCACCGGCACTTGATTTGCCGGCGAGAGTTCACCCTCGAGGGCGAAGGTGGACATGGTTTCACTGAAGGGGACAAGTGCCTTGCCGGCCATGGGTTCTTTGCAGGAATGTGGAGGGGATGAGAGAAAGAGGATCAAGAATGGAGGGGAGGGAGAAAGGAGGATGGAGAGGGTCATTTTAATGAGAACAAAGGCCAATCTCGAGGGAAACCTTCCTTTCCTCAGCCTAGCTCATAAGGTAAGCAAAAGAGGTCGTTTGAAGGAGTTTAAATTCAAAAGTTGGGGACCTCGTGCTGACAGGTGGGGTCGGCCGACCCAGGGGTTCGGCGGACCCCCTTGGGCTTTGCTGGGCTCTACCTTTCTCTCATGGGTCAAGGGCCAGAGGGTGGCCTAAGTGCAAGTGGTTTTGGTTTTCAAAGCTATAGTGAAGAGGTCAAAAAGTATCAAAATTTACTAATTTTTTGACATCGAACTCTTCATTTGAATCGTAAGGCGTATGAAAAACCTTTAAGCGTTGACTGTTTACCTTGAAGATCTTACCGCATCGTCCTGGAGTGTGATTGCCACGTGTGAAGATGTGTCGATGACAGTGTGCCGCCCTTTCCACTTGCTACGAAGCTTTCCTCACCAAAGAGCTTTACTGTAACACCCTAACTTAATTTTCCTAGTTAATAATAAATTTAATAGGTTTATTTAAATTTTCTAAGGATTATTGTGTTAGTCTTGCATTTAATCTAATTTTTGTTCCTTAAGTAATTAAAATTTTATCATAGGTCTACTTTTAATGTTGCATTCATGCTGGTGCATTTATTTTACCTGTTTGAGTGTTTGAGTGTTTGAGTTGAATTCAAAGTCAACTTTGAATTCAACTAGTTTGGTTGAGTTTGAATAGGAATTAGAATTAGAGTTAGAAAGGAAAAGAAATAGAAGAGGAAAAGGAGTCCAAAACCCCTTAAAGCAAATCTGGCCCAAAACTCCAAATCAACCCGGCCCAAGCTGCCAAACCTCAGCCCAACCCATCTCTTCTCTCACTCAGCCCAGCTCCCACGCTCAAACCAGAGCCCACCCCATTCCAGCCCAGCGGCTCAACCCAAGCCGCCGGCCCAAACCAGGAAGCAGCCCAGCCGGTTCCAACCCTTTCCTCTCCACACCCGGCCCTCCCCCAGCGCGGCCCACACCCCCCTGGCCCAGCCGGCGCTGCGTAGCCCGCTGCCTCTCCACGCGTGGTCCAGCCCAGCGCTCGGGCCCAGCGTCCTTTTTCCCCGGCCTGCCCCGTGCCACGCGACCGGAGCATCGCCCCGCGCTCGCCCACCTCCGCTCGGCCCGCTCCACCCGCACGCCACGCGCGTTGCCAGCTTCCTCTCCTCCGTCCCGCTGCCACACCGGGCCCGCATGTCGGCGTCTCCCTCCGCAGCCGCGCGCGCGCCTCCGACCGAGCTTCCCCGGTCCCACCTGCCAGCGCCACATTGCGCTCTTTCCCGCGCTCCCACCGACAGTCTGTCCCTACCGGTCATCTTCCTCCTCCCTTCCTTCCCCAGCGCGCTAACAGAGCCGCAGTTCTCGCCGTGACGCTCGCCCGCGTGCCCAACGGCCCGCACGCCGAGATCTCGGGCCCCCTCTTTAAACTCCCCCACGACCCCCTACCCTTTTACAGCTCGCCAGCGCCGCCCCCAAACCCTAGGCCGCCACGCCGCACAGCTCCGCCGCGAAGAGGCCCTTGCACCGCCGAGTTCCTGCTGTTCCGCCGCCGCTCTGCCTCCGCAAGTCGACGCCGCGGCTTCGCCTCGGGGACAGGAACATCACCGAGCCCTTCCTCTCCGACCTAGGCCCCGCTGCGCACGGGATTTCCCGTGGAGGAGCTCCGTCGAGCCGCCCCTACGCCGCCACGATTCCACCTCGGCACCGCCAATCCTCGACTTCTGCACGCCGCCACAGCTTCACGGGGTGGTAAGAAACACGCCGAGCTCGTTACCCGTCCCTTTTTCCTTCTGTTGCGCCTAGTTGGCTTCGCCGACGAGCTAGCGCCGCCCTGCATCATCGCGAGCCCCGACCGAGCCCCAAATCCTCATGCCTGAGCCCACCAGTGGATTAAGCATGCCACGGCAGTGCCCCACGGCCAAATCCTGGCTCGAATAACCCCTGGAATGCCGGATTTGGCTTACGCCGGCGATCCCCCGCCGCGGAAAATGCTGCTCCGGCGACCACCGCCGCCACTCCGCGCTCAACCCATCCTGGCCACCCGATCCCGCACGGACGCCCGTGATTAGAACGAGTAACAATCTGATCTGAGCCGCCGGATCTTGATCCAACGGATCAGATCCGCGCGTACCCCTTCGCCCTGTCCCTTTTGCTAAAGAGTCCGCGAACTCTTTTGAAATCAATCCGCAGTCCATCAGTGTTCAAAACTAATTCCAGTTAGGTCATGTTTTTATCATTTTGGCCCCTAAGTTTTCCCAAATTAGTACCCGCCGTCCAGCCTTGACGTTTTTACGTGTTAGACCCTAGATCTAACTGTTAATTACATTTAGACCCTCGGTTTTTGCAGAAAACCCCCTGGGACTTCAGTTTTCTTACAAATAGGTCCCTAGATCTTGTTTTTGGTCTAGATTATGCGTTTTAGCTCCGTTTTAGGCGTTCTTTATGTCCACGCGATCGTTGTAACGCGTAGAATAGTTTTAGACTAGTTTAGTGTGCTATTTTTATGTATTGTTGTGCTGTTTCTTAGTGTTTGCCTTTGTTTGCTTGTATGTATTGTGCTGGACTTGTTTTTGGCCACGTGTGCGTGAGTAGACGTTGAGCTACCGGAGGAGCATCAGTATCAGTACCCGGAGCAGCATCCATCTTCAGACCAGTTTGAGCAGCAGCAGGAGCGGTACGAGGAAGGCAAGTATAACATGAACAACCTATCACTTTTAAATACATTTTCATACTGCATTTTAATACTGTATGCCTATAAGGACATTCCTAGCCACTTTATATCCTTTATATATATCCTTTGGGTTGCATTTTGGTTAGTTGTGCTAGGTTGCTGCGCTATAACACTTAATGGTCTTTTTTTAATTAAATTGATTAATGGTTTACTTGAACTTAATTCTGAGAGTGGCCCTCTGTGTGGATGAGTGGCCCACGTCTCGTTAAAAGATGGTTTTTGTAGAAACATGGTTTAGGGGGCCAGCACGGTGCTTACTGCCTGGTTGGCCACTCTCCATAAGGACCGGTTCATAGAGCGACAACCTGGGACAACAGCGCTACCACAAGACTGGAATGGGACAGTCTTGGCGTAATAATTAGGTCTTTTTGGTTTGGAGTAACTTACCGACGGGGCAAGGGTGGTAAGCTTCTATGTCCCTCGTACTGAGTGGCCTCATCGATGACGCCCACTAGACCTGCTCCATAGTCGCCGATCCAACCCTCGCGGTTACTCCTTACCAACGAGATTCTTTGTAAAGGCCTCGTAGTGAGTCGCTAGCCATCTCACCTAAGGAAGTGTGATGAACAACTGGCGTAGCTCACGACTTGTGGGTAAAGATGTGCAACCTCTGCAGAGTGTAAAACTGGTATACTAGCCGTGCTCACGGTTATGAGCGGCCCAGATCCTCCTTTTGATTAGTGGGGTTAGCTCCTTCCGACGAGGGGGTGCCTCTCAGGGTTACCTTGGTGGTTTTGGTATGGTTCTCAGTAATTACATAATTAAATTTGATTAATTACTATGTAACTGGGTTAATGGTAATTCATCAACTTGTAGTAAATAGCTTTAATAAAATTTTGCCAAGACTTAAAAGCTAATGCAGTTGAGTCAGCCAACCTTAGAGCCTCATAGTTTGTGTTATACTTGTTGAGTACAAGTTGTGTACTCACCCTTGCCTCTTCTCTACTTTTTCCTCTTGGCTACGCTACTGCTGCTCAGTTCCTGCCGACACGAGGGAGTTCGCTCAGCGCTTCCAGGACTACGAGGACTTCTAGGCGTTCGTCTCCCAGTCGACGTCCCTGTGGCGCCCTGCTTCAGCTTCGGAGAGTCTTTATCGTATTTTGTACTTCGCTTCCGCTGTATCAGACATTTTTGTCATTAATGTAATAAATAACATTCATATTCGCTTTATTATATCTTTTTACGTGATATGTGCTATGATATACTGTTCATTCTGTTGTATATACGTGTGACTTGATCCTAGCACGTATATGATTGCTCGGTTTATGTTCTTTTATAAACCGGGTGTTACATTTACTCTGGAATTAAATAATAATACCTTGTCTCCAGCTTTAAACTCTTTGGGCTTGACCCTCTAGTCGTGCCATCATTTTGTTCTGTCCTTGTAAATCTTGCAATGTGATAGGCTTTCTCCCTCCATTCTTCCAACTCTGCAAGTTGGATTTGTCGGTTCTTTCTAGGCAGCTTCAGATCCATATTCCATTGCCTGATAACCCAGTGGTTCCTGTGTTCCAACTCAACTGGCAGGTGACATGTTTTACCATAAATGAGTTGGTATGGTGACATGCCGATGGGGGTTTTGTACGATGTCCAGTATGCCCAAAGTGCATCAGGCAGCTTGTTTTTCCATCCCTTCCCCGTCTCATTGACCGTCTTTTGCATAATGTTCTTGATTTGTTTATTAGATGTTTCTGCCTGACCACTGGTTTGTGGGTGATATGGGGTTGCAATGTTGTGCTTGGCGCCCAACTCCTTCAGAAAGTTTCGGAAGGTCTTGTCGATGAAGTGTGATCCCCCATCACTTATGACTATTCGTGGTGTTCCAAAATGGAGGAAGATAACTTCATGGAACATCTTCCGGGCATGTTTGGCATCAGCAGCTCTGCAGGGTTGTGCCTCCACCCACTTAGTTACATAATCCACAGCTACCAAGATGTACTCCCAATCTTGGGACTTTTGGAATGGTCCCATGAAATCAATGCCCCATACGTCGAACAAGTCGACTTGAAGATTGTATGTGAGGGGCATCGCATTGCGAGATGTTATGCCACCTTGCATCTAGCATTTTCGACACCTTCGAATGTACTCTCTGGTGTCTTCATACATTGTTGGCCAGAAGAAACCACTTTGCCAAATTTTTGCTTGTGTTCTGAATGCTCCAAAGTGGCCCCCATATGCTGTAGTGTGGCACTTCTCGATGATTTGTATGGCTTCCACTGCTGGTACGCATCTTCTTAGCAAACCATCTGTGCATACCCTGTACAGGTATGGGTCATCCCAAAGGTGTTGGTGACTGTCGAAGATGAGGTTCTTTTTGTTCTCCCCGGGTGGCACGTATCCTGAAACCATAAAGTTCACAATGTTTGCGTACCATGGGGTGGAGTCTGTCACCTTTAGAAGCATGTCGTCACATAGGAAGTCGTTTATCGGCGGTTCCTACAAATTAATGACCTGCATAGGCGATAGATGATCGGCAATAGTGTTCTCTACTCCCTTTTTATCTTTTATCTCAAGGTCAAATTCTTGGAGTAAGAGAATCCATCTTATTAGTTGAGGTTCAGCATCTTTCTTGGTGAGCAGATACTTCAGAGCTGCATGGTCAGTATAGACATTAACTTTTGCTCCTACCAAGATCTAAACTTATCTATAGCGAAGACAACAGCTAGAAGCTCTTTTTCAATGGTGGCATAATTAAGCTGAGCTCCAGTCAGTGTCTTGCTAGCGTAAGCAATTGCATGATGCTTCTTATCTTTGGTTTGGCATAAAATCGCCCCAACAGCAAAATCACTAGCATCACACATTATCTCAAACGGGAGACTCCAATCAGGGGGTTGGATGATTGGAGCCGAGATGAGTGCTTTCTTAAGAACGTGAAAAGCATTTAATCACTCATCGGTGAAATCGAAGGGTGCATCCTTAGCTAGCAGGTTTGTGAGGAGTCTAGCGATCTATGAGAAGTCCTTAATGAAACAGCGATAGAACCCCGCATGACCTAAGAAGCTACGGATGCCCTTAATGTTCACTGGAGGTGGAAGCTGTTCTATGACTTCGATCTTAGCTTTGTCCACCTCGATTCCTCTTTCGAACACAAGGTGTTCGAACACAAGGTGTCTGAGGACGATGCCTTCACGGACCATAAAGTGGCATTTTTCCCAATTTAGTACCAAGTCCTTTTCTTGGCACCTTTGTAAGACCCTGTCTAAATTTTCAAGACATTGATCGAAAGTTTTCCCATAGACGGAGAAGTTGTCCATGAAAACTTCCATGATTTCCTCGATCATGTCAGAAAAGATAGACATCATGCAACATTGAAATGATGCAGGTGCGTTACATAGCCCAAACGACATCCTACGATAAGCATAAGTTCCGTAGGGGCATGTGAACATGGTCTTACTTTGATTGTCGGGATGGATGGGGATTTGGTGATAACCTGAGTACCCATCAAGGAAACAGAACAAGGAATGCTTTGCTAGCCGTTCTAACATCTCGTCAATGAACAAAAAAGGAAAGTGATCCTTCTTTGTGGTCGTGTTGAGTTTTCGGTAATCAATACACATTCTCCACCCCGTGATGGTTCATTGAGGGATAAGTTCATTTTTGTTGTTTTCAACGACCGTCATGCCTCCTTTCTTAGGCACAACCTGAATGGGGCTGACCCACTCACTATGTGGAACGGGATATATTATCCCTGCGTGTAAGAGCTTCAGGACTTCTTTCTTAACAACCTCTCGCATCGCATTGTTTAGCCTACGCTGAGGCTCCCTAGAAGGTGTTTTGGAAGGATCTATAGGGATGCGATGCGTATAGAGGGTAAGGCTGATTCCCTTGAGGTCCTGGAGTGAGTAGCCGAACACAGCTCTATGTCTTTCTAGAATGGCGATTAGCATGGTAGTCTCGTCGTCGGATAGCTTGTCGCTAATGATGATGGGAGTTTCAGTGTCGCCATTTAGGAAGGCATAGCGGAGGCCAGAAGGAAGGGGCTTAAATTCAATGGGTTGACGTGTGGGCCGTTCATGAGTAGGTAGCTGAAGAATTTCTTCCTGATCATCTTCTTCTTGAATGAAGAGTTCAGCATCTTTTTCTAAAGAAGACACAGGAGTTTCAGCAGGAAGAATGGCTTGCACTTCATCAACTGATTCCTATTGGGGGATAGATTCGGCCAAGGAATCCTTTGACTGAAGGATTGGCAAGCTCAAAGCTCTACCCCTAAGGGTTACGTCGAGAGTTCCGAATGGGGAGATGTTTTGGAACAACTTCTCGACGGGGTGCCCGATCAAAATGTCGAGGTCTTGGACTTCAAAGACGTGAAAGTCTAGGGCAATCTCAACTTTTTCATACCAAACTGGTACATTGTGTAAGATCCTGATCCCTTCAATGGTGGAATGTGTTCCAATCCATAGGGATCTTAAGGTTGGGAGCAAAGGGTTTTCCCTTAGATAACTAAGCGCAAAAGATGCAGACATGATGTTTGCTCCAACCATGGGGCTATAGAGAACTGAGATAGCAGTTCCTTGGATAAAATAGGGAAGGGTGTACGAGGGTGTTCGAATTTGAATTGCTTCGGGTGACATTTCCCCTTTTGTGTACCCATTCGCTATTCATGACAGCTGTTAACCCTTTGATTGTCTCTTTAAGGGAAACCTTATCGAGAGGATCAAGTGGGTCTTTAGGAACTGGTGGTCGCTTCTCATGAGGATACATCGAGGTGTTTCCAAAGTTTTGAAAAATGTCCTCCTCGATATTGAAGGGAAACTCTGGAGGTTGAATTTCTTCTTCCTCCATTGTTTCTGGTTCAGGGGAAGGTTTGGTGGTTGGTTCTGGGTGAGTAGGTGATGGTGGTGTAGAAGCAACAAACGGAACTTCCTCATGGCTTGAGGATCCTGCTGCTGGAAGGGTTTCTGTAAAGGATGTGTTCTCTACAATGCGGTCTAGAAGAGCTTCTCCTTCGGCTGTGGTTTTGTGTGTGAACGACCCCCAGCGGTGATATCAAGCTGTAGGACAGATTCCTTGCTAAGCCCTAACTAGAAGTGTTGAAGCAACATGTGGTCGGGAGTAGACAAGTCTGGGCCGGTGTGAGTGAGCTGTGAGAACCTAGCCCAGGCTGTACCTATGGACTCCTTCTCGTCCAGACGAAAGTCGAGGATCTCTTTTCGTAGGGAAGCGATTCAAAAAATGGGGAAGAATGCGAGATAGAACCTATCCCATAGTTCTTCCCATTCTCCATTTACTTTTCCTATGTTATGGGCGTACCATTGTCTTGCCCTCTCATTAAGGGAGAAGGGAAACAACTTCCACCGAAGTGTTTCTTGTGCCATGCCTGCGATTGTCAGGCATGAGCACAGCTGCTCGAACTCTTGTAGGTGGTGGTAAGGATTTTTGCTATTGTAACCCGAGAAGGTTTGTTCCCGAGCCATGGTTATGAAGCCAGGGCGGAGCTCAAAGCTGGAAGCTGTGATTGGCTTCGACGATTGTGGTGGCTCTACGAACTCACCCTTGAGAGCAAAAAGGTTTTGGATTGAAAAGTGGTCCATGGTAATATAAAGGATAAAAGAAGAGAAAGGTAAAAGAAAGGGTACACAGGCAAACTAGGTTTGAAATAACTACAGCAACCGTTCACTGGCAATGGCGCCAGAAATGCTTGTTGGTATTTCTTAACGATTACAGATAAGATCCGCAAGTGCACAGAAGATACCGTTATAGCACTTCACCCGGAGAGTATTCAGGGTATCATATTTTCTCAGGGAACGGAGGTGTAACGACCTTCTAACTAGTGTACCCTTGAAGAACAAGAGGTAGGAGAGCTTTTGGGTAGTGTGGTTTATCTAAAGGTAAGGGTCAAAGCAAGATAAACTTAGACTATCACTCGCTCACTTCGGGCACCGGTCTGACCCAGGTACTGTTAGGGACCTCCAACTATTAGCTCTACGCCGTACTCAGACAGGGGGGACTACACTAACCACGAAGCAGCTTAGTGGCGGACCAACGGGGCTGTCACCTCCCACGACTACCCCGCAATTCTATGGAGCACAAGGCAAACAAAGGTAATCTAAGGGCTAAACACCACGTTTATGCTTTCAACTACTACCCTAGCGTTGCACAGGGTTACCTGTCTTTATCAGGGGCCCTCTGCCAGAGTATCTGCTACAAGAATGGACGATGAACTCGTAAATGAATGATAACTTAAGAATAATTTAACCAAGAACTCACCAGTAGACGAACTCCGGATACTTACTCAAACGAATCGTATCCGTTGAGGTACAAAGATGAAGAGAGACCGACAAGCCCAGCTCTTCTCTCCTCCTTCTCCTCGCACACTCCCTATTCTAATGATACAAGTGTAAGTCCCTCTACTCCTTCTTCTCCAAAGTGTGTTGTGTATCTCCTTAGTTGTTTTGAGAGGGGTGAGTGGAGCTTCTTTTATAGCTTGAAGGGTCGGTTCCCGCCATCTCTCCATGTCGAAACATGGATAACTGCGTTGGAGAGGATAAGGTAGAATCACCTGCCAAGGGGCACCTGGACTGGATTCAGTCCTGGTTCGGCCGACCCCCTAGCACCGCCTCTCGCCACCGCCTTTGCCTGGGTGACTGACAGGTGGGTCCTCTTCTCAGGTGCATGTGTGCCCGGGCTTTGTACGTCGGTTTGTTATAACAAATGGGCCCTTCTTGTAAGTGTGACGCAGGGTGCGATTTTATGTGTACTTGTATTGCGTCTTGTGTTCGTTTTCTTCTTGTTTCATGTATGGGTGCCTGCAAATCAAGATTCACCAAAACTTATGGAATTCGTTAGAGTTAAGACCTATAGCTATGTTTGGTGATCAAAAGTTGTGAAACGATGCAGGAGTTGA
The DNA here is from genome assembly GCF_016808335.1 of Panicum virgatum. NCBI lineage: Eukaryota > Viridiplantae > Streptophyta > Magnoliopsida > Poales > Poaceae > Panicum > Panicum virgatum. The sequence goes on along the minus strand of NC_053141.1, from coordinate 16,664,605 downwards.
CGGTTCTATTTCTGACTGGAGGTCCATCAACATTACGCTGCTTCTTGATTGTTTCTCTTTATTCCCTGCGAGAGGTTAGTGGACAACAAATACTCGAAGAAAGCATAAAAGAGTTTTGGAAGGATTTTATTATTGCCTTGAGATTAGTTGTTCACATCCATGCTTTTTAAGGAGAAACCAATTCAAGGATTCAAAAAGCACAGACCCCAAAATGTTTGCCATCTTTTTATTTTTTTGAGAGAGATTCTTTTTTTCGAAAAGTTTTTTTATTTATTGTTCACCAATTTTTTTTATCTTTTCAGCATAATGTAAACTAGGCTAAGATAAAATCGCATGAATATAGCAAAGGGGTATTTTGACAATATACTCGCGATGTACCTTGAAAGGTGATATTTGCCTCCTTTGTACGTTGCGCAATTTTTGTTGAAGTATGTTCCGCGCCTTGTTTTACCTCTAGCACGAACTTAGCTTGAGGACTTACCCATCTCTTTGATATCTTCCTCAAGGTTGTCCATTTCTTTAGAAAAACTCAACCTCTTTTGACCTTTCGTTGTGCAAGATGGTCGTTAATTTCCTCAAGGTTTTCTTTAGAAAGCGCTCTTTGATAGGGTCAAGAGGGATTTCTGGAACTGGTGGGTTCTTTTGGCAAGGATAATTCGAGGTATTTTCTGAATTTTTGAAGAGAATCATCCTCGAAATTCAAAGAGGGAACCCCAGATAGACGAACTCAAGTACGTTCATGGCCCTATAATGAAAGAGGATGTGTAACTCTATGTGCCATAGAAACAATTCTAAGTTCGAATCACGGGGAAAATGAGTTTCTTTCAACTCATCCCCTCGTTAGGTGGAAAGCCTCACATTTCATCAAAGATGAATGTGGTGGCAAAGCAATCCATTCTAAGCTTCCAATAGAAGTACAAATGATACGAAGTTTGATTGTAACTTCTATTAGGCATCAATCAAAATCAAGGGATAAGATGTGAGTCTCAAATCACTTGATTAGATTGGCATCGATCGATAATCGAGAACACGAATGTAAGTTTGTTTCACTTGATTTGATCGGCTTGGCCTCTATGATCCCTTGACCAACAGGATGAGTCCTATGGACTATGATACGGTGGTCAATTGTCCAGACATATTCCTTGGTGAAAATACCTCGGATGGTACCTTGACATGGGAACATGATGGGCTTTCATACAGTGCATCTTCCATGAAATTGTAATTGAAACAGACAAGTCATAAAGAATGACCCTCTTATTTCAACCACTCCTTCCTTAACCTCCCTTGAGACATGGTCTCGAGGAAAGTTTAAGAAGAAATCACCGTAAGGGAATCTAGGTGGTAGTATTTGCATGAAACGCTCTTTCCCCAAGATTCCTGCTGTTCAGGAGAGGTACCCTCAACAGAATTTAGATATAATCGAGACGAAAGCTCGAATCCTGCAGACAATAGTCTCGGTTGCTCAATGCGCTCTCCTCCTAACGGGACATCGTTATGTAGGTCGATGAGGGGAGTAGTTTCTTGGATAAGATCCAAGATTTTCTTCCCTTCAGTCGGATCCTTAAGCAAAAATGAGTCTTCAGAGAGGGCATCAAGCTGTAGGCCCAATGTCATCAAGCTTATGCTATGCCTAGCGATTCCTCCTCTTGAGGTGATGGTTGGGTTCTCGTAACTTAACCCTGAGAAGGAATTTTTTCAGAACTAGAGCTATAGTGAGGGCTGAATCTTGTAGCCGGAAGAAGATTCTAGAAAGGATGGCTCTAAAGACTCACCCTGAAAGGTTGAAAGGTATGTACGAGGATAACCTTTCTTGGATAGCAGGGACAAAGGTAGAGATAAAGAAAAACAAAAGGATATGAGGTTGAACTGGGTAGCGGGGTAGAAGGTAGAGGTAAGAAAAAACAAAAGGTATGATTTTTCTTTTTAACACACAAGGGCAAACTAGGTTCAAAGAAAGATACAGCAACCATTCCCCGGCAACGGCGCTAGAAATGCTTGTTTGTATTTCTTAACATTCACAGATAAGATCCGCAAGCGCACGGAAGATACTATTGTAGCACTTCACCTGGAGAGTATTCAGGGTATCGTATTTTCTTAAGGAATGGAGGTGTAACAATCTTCTAACTAGTTTACCCTTGAAGAACAAGAGGTAGGATGGCCTTGGGTAGTGTGGTTTTTCTAAAGATAAGGATCAGGGTAAAGTAAACTTTGGCTACTATTCATTTACTTCGGGCGCCGGTTTGACCCTAGTACTATCAGGGACCTCCGGCTATTACTCTACTCCGAACCCGAACGTCGGGGACTTCACTAACCACGAAGTAGCTTCATAGCGGACCAACGGGGCTGTCACCTCGTGTGGTCTACCCCAGTTTATCCGTGGAGCTCGCAGCAAATAAAGGTAATCTAGGGCCTAGACACCACACCTATGCCGTCGACTACTACTTTAGTGTCAATCAGGGTTATCCCGTGTTTATCAGGGGTCCTCTACTAGAGTATCCGCTACAAGAACGGATGATGAACCCATAAACGAATAACAACGAAAGGATAACTTAGCCAAGAGCTTACCAATAGATGAACCCAGATACTTACTCAAATGGATTGTGTCCATCGAGGTACAAGGTCGGAGAGAGGTCGACAAGTCCGGCTCTCCTCCACACTTCCTCCTCACACACTCCCTATCCTAATGATACAATTGGGAAAGCTCCTCTACATCTTCTCCTCCAAATGTAGTGTGTCTTGTGTTTTTTTCTTTGGATAATGAGGGGGGGAGGCCTCCATATATAGTGTTGGAGGTTCCTTAGGAGAGTGGAGATGCTAGAAATATTCTCTCATTCTCTATGGAAACCTTAGCCACGGCTTGAAGATTGCTTAGGGGATACTCCTCCTCGAAGTGCACCTGGACGGGAGGATGTCCAGGTTCGGCCGACCCCAGGCAGCACTCCCCTAGGTGTGCCTTGCTCTAGGTAGCTAACAGGTGGGCCATTGTCTTATCCTTTGGGTGCTCGTGGTTTGGCGCGACCGTTTGCTCAGATTTGTGGGCCCTTCTTGTAAGTGAGACACATGTTAGGATCTTCTGTGCATTTTCCTTGTGTTCACTTGTGTTTTCTTTCGTATTTCAACTGTGGGTGCCTGCAGATCACAATTCACCAAAACTCATGGACCATCAAAGCATCCGCCGTTCAAACCAAGTCCCGGATCTCCTGGCTCCACCCCTGCTTAGCCCAGTTTTGGCAAAAGGACGTGGCGGACGCAGAGGCAACCCCCGCCCCACATGTGACCGTACCAATAGGGAAAGGGGTGGGGCATGGGCACCAAGCCACCAAGGGTACCTGACCAGGTTCTGCCGTAGTGTTGGTGTGTCGTCCGACTCATCGCTGACGCATGCTATAGCGCTCTGGCAAGATTGCCCACACGTAAGGGGAAGCAAGAGCGGCACTGAGCGTAGCACAAAGATAGCAATCGAAGGCGATCAAGTTAAGCAAGAAAATGGGGAGAGGCTAGGCCTTCCCCGTGAGTTCATTACATGGCATGCACAGGCGCCACATTCCAAAAGCAACAAAAAAAGAAAGAGGAGCCAACACGGCCCTACTAGTCGGCGTTCGAAGAGGCGTCTGGCTCCTTCTCCACGGGCGGGTCGGAGCCCGCCGGCTCACCTCCTCCATCGGCCGAGGGGACATCCTCGGCGGCGGGGACAAACATGGCCACCACGTCCGCAGCCAGGCCCCGAACCTATTCCCGGGCCATCTCCTCATCACCCACGACGATACCCTCGAGCACCACCTCCAATGACAAATTTGGGTGTGGACTCCTTAGGCTCACCTGGACATGCTCCACGATGTCTGTAGCCAGGTCCCAGGACATTGCCACGACAGCCTCCTAGAGGTGGCCGCCCAGCTCATCCAGCTATTTCGCCAAGGCGGCCAGATGGGGCTTGTACTGGCTCGATCCGTCGGCGATGGCCTGGGCCGGGAAGTCGGAGCTGCCAAGGTCGGTACCCTCCCATGCCTTCCGATACCGCTGCAGCAGGGCGTAGAGCTCCTCGGTCGTGGTGTGAAGCCAGCCCCGGAGGACACTGACCTACGACTGTGATGCCGCTATCAGCGTCTCGTGTAGGTCGGCTTCTGTTGGTATTTTGTAACGTCACGAATAAATCCGCAAGCGCACGGATACCGCTATAGCTTTCACCCAAGAGTATTCCAGGGTATCGTATCCACTAGGGAATGTGAGTACACTACCTACGGGTTCAGACTGTCCAAGGACACACACACTGGTGTAGGAGGATAGGAAAGAGAGGACATTCTAAGATCTAGAATCTATGTTTAGAAGAAGAGATCACGTCGTCGTTATACTTCGAGCTAAAGGTATCGACCGGCTTATACAAGCCGATAGCTCCAATATAATGCTCTATCTAATACCGAACGTGGAGGATTACGAGAAGGCTCGAACAGGGCTGTCACCACCTGCCGGCTACCTCTACAAACTGTGGGACTATTAGACAACTAAGTGGTATAGTCTAGCCTAGACACCACGTCTACGCCTTTCCCTACTAACTCTAGAGGCGTACAGGGTTATCCTTTTCTATCCGGGCCCTACTCTAGAGTCAAATGCTACTCGCTAGCATACACATCATCTAATATAAGGCAGATATGATAACTTGCGATCTAAACTCAAATTCTAAATAAGCAAAGAAAGTCTCGAACACTTACAACCGAATAAGCATCCGTCGAGGCACAAGCGGAGAAGAGCGCCGACAAGCCCGGCACATCCCCCGACTATCTTCCTAACTCTTGTAGAGGTACAAATCAGAGTAGAGTGCCGTTGCTGGTGTGGCAGAACCACCTGAATTATCCCGGCTCAAGTGCGCAGGCCATCACCATAAAGGCAACACCAGCTCAAATGCACTTCAAACAGAACAATTCTTGGTCTGTCGGGTAACGTCCCGATACAACCACCGGTTCTCGGATCGAACAAGCATACCCCGCACAAAGGCGAGTCCAGAGATATTACAACCACCATTTTACAACACAGGCATAGTAATGATTACAAACCAGTTCAAACCATTATTACAAAACCAACTTTAGTAAAACAGTTATACAAGCCATAACTATAAGTTCAGAGTTTAAATAGCAAAAGATAAAACACAACGGCTACAACACGTCGCAAAAGTATACCAAGCTAGCCCAAGCAAGGTATCACTCGTCAAGGTCATTGCCAGCCGAAGACGTATCCCACTCTACGGACCAGCAAGGAGGCAAAGAGCAAGGCCAAGGCAAACTAGCGACCTGGTCCTCAAAACTCATACCTGAAAAAGGGTTTCAACAGCAAGGCTGAGTATTCTAATACCCAGCAAGACTTAACCGTCAACGGGTCTACTAAACCCACTTTAGCTATACTATGCAGGGTTCTGAGAGGCTCTGGTTTTCCTTTTGCTGAAAAGCAATAAAGAGTAGGTCCTTACTTTCAAGTTTTAGCTTTCAAGATTCTAGTTGATTAACCATTCTATGTAAGCAACTACTATCCAACCATAATAGAACTTCAAGCAATCATCAAGATTGATCATAATAATGTTGCTCTTGTTACTCTGTGTGGCAAAGAGATCAAGCAGTCCCAAACTGTGGGAAGCAGACGATTAGAATCGAAATTGTTAACCTGGCCAGACAGACCTAACACACACGTTTGAAACACCGTCAGGTCGTTCCCAAACAACCGTTTGCCTTTCTTTCCGGCTTGTGGATAGGAACACTCTCCCCGACTATAGGGCTCCAAGGTCCAACCTTGTCCCTCCTTGTCGTGGTGTTGATCAACATAAACTTTAAAAACCTATCTCTAAGAGAGAGTGTCAGTATATCCACTCCCCGGTCCAATCGATTACTAGGCTTACCGCGTACCATATTTACGGCATGTGGCTAGTACGTTCAAAAACTTAACCAGCACTACCACACACCGCGACCTTCGCAAGTTCATCAACACAGACGGGGTCTCATACAAGGTCATGATATCGAACACAACCCCGTCCGTCGTCCTTATATTGATAACAGAAAGCAAACAAGCAGTTCCTATAAAGCTCGCGAGTGACAGGCAATCACTCGACTTTTACCGGTCCTATAAGCTTAGCAAGTAGTCGAACTCAAGTCTAGTGTTCAGTACATAGGTTCCTAGGATCATGCATCTAGGGTTTCAATTCAAATCCTAAGAATTGTAAATGCACAAGTAAATAATAACAGTAAATGGTAATAATTTGAAATATAGGTTATGTCCGGGGCTTGCCTTCTCGGTAGTCACTAACTATTTCAGCCCTGGGCTCTTCCGAACTTTGGTCCGGGGCTTCAGTTAGTATAGTAGTGTTCGCTTGAGCTTCGAGATCACCTCCTTCGGAATCCGGGATTAACTCGTACGTCCCGTCCGATAGAGCAGACGTATCTATATGTAATGCAAGCACAATATTATAAACACATTCACGATGTGGTGAAGCTAAGAAAACAAAATTAAAACACACATGGGCAATCGTTTATAGAGTAGTAACTCAACATTTCTAACTACACAAGACACCATGATCAACAGCACAAGAAAGCTATACTAACTTCATAAAGTAAGTGGTGGTTGCTTCCTATAGCAATTAAATCAAGGTTTGCTAATAAATTAACAACTCAGAGCAAAAACAGTAATAAATTTAGCAAAAATTACACTAAACAGAACATGAACAGAGTAGGCTATCCTGTAAATTTCATGCCAAAACATGTAGGTATTTATTCATAACAATTCAATCATTCAGACCACACCTAGAACAAGATTTAATTACACAGGTTAAGTTAAAGCAAAACAGAAGCTCAACATTTAACAGAAGGCCTACACAGGGATGAATTAGCTACTGTGAATTTCTCATGATTTTATATACACAGAATTAATTCTGAGAAAATAAACAAAACAGTCATGAACTGGGGCTCAAACTTCATGTACAAGCTAAACTATTCAAAAAGATCACTCAGAAATATTTTCATGATTTATCATCAGAATAAACTATTTATCATAATTAAAGTCTACTAAGCAAGGATTAAATCAAAGAAATAGCTATACATGAGAACTGATCACGAAATTTTTATAGCAATACTATAGTTACAAGAACAAACTACCATAAAAATTTCACTGCATGACATGGCTTCAATCATCAGTTAAGAAAAAGATAAAACAACTAGTCTTTATTTACCTAGTGACAAAAATCAATTTATACAGCAAAAACTTTCAACAAACAACCATCATATTTTGATTCTACTGCAAAGAGCTACTCTCAAGGATTCCAGAACAACTAGATTTGCTATTTTACGAATTTTCTACGAATTTCTACTGAATTTCAAAGTTCACTGCAAAAATTACAAAGGAGCCCTTGCTGCTACTATTCATCTGAGTCTACGGCTATTCAAATAACCCCCTGGGGTTTTGTTTCTTTCAATCCCGAGGTCCTTGGCCGCAAGGGAGAACAGGGGAAAGGGCGCCGGCCATTACCGGCGGCTAGGCTCGCCGGTGGCGAGGGTTGGGTTGGGGAAAATGAAGAGTAGAACGAGATCTACCCGATGGTGGTCTTCTTGGGGCTCGGGGTGGCTGGATTGGAGGTTCCCCGCGGAGCAGTTGCTCCGGCGGCGACGGCTAGCGGCGGAGGCGGTGTTCCGGTGGGGTAGAAGTGGCGTGGAGTGGCCGGGGAGCTTCACCTCGACATGAGGGAGCTAGTGGGGTGCTTGATTTGGGCAGAGGAAGGAAGGAGGAGCGGTTCCACAGCGAGCAGGGCGGCGGAGCTTCGGGCTACGGTGGAGGGGTGGCTCTGGTGGAAATTAGGTGAGGAGGATGGGTCGGTGAGCTGCGCGGGCCCACGGTAGAGCTTTCTAGGGGGTCAGCAAGGGCGGAGGAGTGCTGAAGTGGCGGCTCCGCGGCGGCGTCGAGCTCGCCAGGGTTACGGATGAATGGCGGCGCTGGTTTGGGGAGTCGGGGCAGGGAGCGTGCGAGAGAACGAGGGGAATGCGTTGTGGAACTTCCAGTGGTGCTGCTGCGCACGATAGATGGGGGTCCGGGGCGCTGCGTCGACCTAGCCACGGCGGCGGCGAGGTGGCGACCGGCGGGCGGCCTAGGGCGCGTGGCAGAGCGGAGAGGGCACCAGCGCGAGGGGGCAGTGGGTCCAGGGGTCAAGTGGGATGACGCGTGGGGCGGCGGCGAAGCTGGAGTTGGCCTGCGGCCGGCCCAGAGCGGCGGGCGGCACGGCAGTGCGCTAGCAGCAGAGCAAGCAGAGGAGTAGGCCTGAGGTGGAAGAAAATGGACTGCTTTGCAATTTCTAAAATTTACAGGGACCAAACTATAAATCAGAGATAACTTTTAAAATAGGGCTCAAATGAAAAAGTGCCCAACATGAAAGTTGTTCAACTTTTCAAGATCTACAACTTTGATGTTGTGTAAAAATTTATTTGATCAAAGATTCAAGAGCTATTTTTGAAAACATAGGAGGGATTTTGAATTCCAGGAATTTTGTCTTTTTCAATGCAATTTCACTTCAAACTTAGGCTGAATTGAAAAGTTTCCTTCCATGTAATGATTACATTACATTTTGCAAAAACACCCTCCACAAAAGCTATAATTGCACAACCTATTCAAATATTACTATAAAAAGGACCTTGCATAAACTCATAATTACACATATAACCTTTATATTTACAAAAATATCCTTTTTCAAGCAATTCAAGCACAAGATGCAAACAATAGATACACAACTACTGTGCAGACACCTAGGGTGTCACAGCTGGCGCCCCTCCTGGGTACCTCTACTCCTAACTCCTACACTAAACACAAGCTAGAGAGGCTCTACACTTAGTGGTGAGTGATGTCTTCATTTGAGCCCCCTCCCCTTGTACTTATAGGAGGGAACCACCAGCCTCCTGTCCGAGAAACGAGCCAAACTGCCTCTGGGGATCATCCACACCTCGCCACGTGTCGTCGGAGAGGCGGTCGGGCCCGTGGGCTGTTAGCACCAGGCCGCCCGACCTAGTGGTCGGCCGACCGTGGGCTGAGCCTGTTCGGCCTAGTCTTCGGTCTGCTGGCTGCTAGGTGGACCCCCATGTGATATATATGTGTAAGGGCTTGTCTTGAGTCGGTTTGGTAGCTCTGGTGGGCCCGTAGATCCCCGTGAACGCGTCTGATTCGTCGAGAAGTTGTTGCCTCGGATTGATGACGTGTCTCCTTGCTTATGGGCTGAGTTTCCCTCTCATGTGCAGCTGCCAAGTGGGCCCTTTTGGCCTTTGGGCTTGCTTGTGCTTGGCTCAAGAATTTATGCCTTGGATAATATGCTCGTTACCTGCAGTTTTGGCCCAAATTCACCTGCGTACATTCTCAGACCAGCATCTGTGGAATTCGTCAAATAATCGTCCTATGCTAATATTTATTCCTTCTGACGCTCGACTTTTGCACGATAGTTGACGGTCAAAAATGGGTCGTTAGTGACCGTCAACAAGATCCCCCACACTTAGTTCTTTGCTCGTCCTCGAGTAAAGGCAAGAACTAAGGCGGACCCTGACTTCCTATGATATGACACCTGCATACAAATTATTCTAAGCTTCACCCGTACCTGTGAATTTTGATGTGTCTACCATGAATTGTTTGGGAAGTTGAAGAGCGGAACGGTATTGACTTCAGTCTCCTCCACTTTCCTGCTATATGACTGGGGTTTTGGAAATATTTTGCAAAGACCAACCATAGCTTTACTTCTCCATAGGATCTTTCATGTCACTCATTGTGTATATATCCTCACCAAGGCATTGCTTGTTTTCACCCTACTTCTAAAGATGGCTTATCTGGGGCTCATGGTAGGAGGAAATGGAAGCATGCACTTGTGTCACATATATTGCAAAATCAAACAAAGGATCCATGGAGATGACAAATCAAACAAGCTTGATCAAGATTGTGCACATATGTGGAAGGTGGATGGTGAAAATAGAATACTCCTTTTATGAATCTCTCTCTCCTTTATTTGGATAACATGAGGACATGGCTATTTATATTTTTTCCTCTTCTTTTTTTTCATGGACATTGATGTGTCCATTTTTTTTCTCTTTTTTTCGGGGGGGGTCATTCTTCTTGGACATGCCATCTTTTCTCTCTTTCTTTTTTTTGATAGCCCATGCCTCATTTGAAAGTTACTAGAGAGAGAGAGATCATTAAACATGGAGTTTTATTTTGTGGATGGATGGAATGGCATAGCTGACTTCCAGTGTAGAAGTTCAGCTGGTGGGGTGCACATGATCTTGATCAAACAAGTATGAAAGACATCTCACTAGGGTCACAAAGTTTGAAAAAGCTCAATGCAACAACAAGGCACATATGTGTAAGATTTGTGTCATGAAGGTTAACATATGGCTTCGGTAGAACAGACACGTGAAGTTGTAAAGCTATGGAAGTTTTCTTTTGATAAAAATTTCCCAGATATACAAGCAGAGAAAGTAAGGATCCTTCCATCAAACCATATCTCACTAGTCAACAACTTAACAATTATGGGTTCCCTAATGATATGACTCACAAACTCATAGGTTAGGGAGAGTATGAGGGGTAGAGTGTACAAACCGTCATGATGAAGATGATCGGAGCTTAGTGCTAGTCAGCCAAACCTGAGGTTCCACTGCCCAATACTAGCTCTGATTCGTCTTGGCTTTTTTTTTTGCATTCTGGTTCGTTCGGTGTTGTGCACGTGTTGTGGGAGATCTCGAGTGTATATGCATGAAAGTTCTAAGAGATCTCCCCCACACTTGTTGTTGTACCTGGTGCTTATTCAAAAACAAAAACATGGAAACAAACTAATAGCTCTATCGGTTTTAAGAACCAGGGAGCTCCTAATATTTATTGAAACTAAAATTTAATCTCACCATGATACTTACTCAAGCAAGGCTGAATTAAGATTGCATCAACATGAGTATATTGTGCAACATTAATCCAAAGCCGTGTCTTACCTTTCCATTTGAATTCAGATCACTGACTCGCCCAATTGGATTTGATTTTCCTGCAGGGTTTAGTCCATATATGCAACCAACATCTATGCAAGTATTAACTTTAGAACATCAATCAAACTTGACACAAGGTCTAGTTTGATTGAAGAGGACATTTTAACCCAAACACCATGCTTGATTTAAAAGGCCTATGAATGCATTCTATAGCATACATTCAAACTAGAGCATACAGGGACAGATAAAGGGAGCATGAAGCATGATCGAGCATTATTCAAAAGGAGATGAGAAAGAGTACGAACCTGGTGATCCTCGAGTGACCTCCCGGCAGGGCTTTGTTTAGTGTCAAAAGCAGGACATTGAGAGTACTTACCATGGCATTTTGTTGATGAAGACTCAATGTTGTCACCATGACAATTCCTCTCATTTTTTTATAGAGAAAAATGCGAGGACATACACCAATTCCAAGACAAGATATGAATTGAGAAAAGAACTTACTTTGGGGTACTCACATACCTCCCCCACACTTGGAGTTTGCAAAACTTCAAGTGTATGGAGTTCAAGTCTCTTTCAGTAATTGCTCCTCCATCAGGACATATCAAGGTGTTGTAGTCGGTGTAGCTCACATGTTCGTAGGTGTTGCTTGTCCATCATTCTTCTTGATCTTCCCCTAGAAAAGTTAGCGACCAAGAATACCCAAAGGGAAACTATATCCTAGAACATGCTCTTGCTTTTTATTGAAAGGAAAATAAAGAAGTAAATAAATGATAGTAGTCCGGGCTATCTCCCGGCAGTGCTTTGTTTCTAGTCATAAGCTCGACCATGATAACTCTTGTAGCCATCATTGGTGATGAGTCATTGTTTTACCACCAATTGTTGAAGCTAGCTACAAGGTTAGTGCCATGGTGCATCCACGAAATCTGCAATGTTTACGATAAACATATACATCTACAACCAACCTTCTGAATATTTTGCAAAAGAGGACCATAAGGTGTTTGTAGTCCTCGTGTGTGCACGGTGCACTAAGCATGCCTGACTCTGGAGTTGCATTGAATGTGCACGGTTTACGTGGTATGTCAAAAGTGAAATTCTCATTCTCATTTGAGGAATCCTTTTCATTGGACTCCAGAGTCGGCACCTCACAGAATTCCATGGCCCATTGATTCTCTATCTCAAGAGATGCATTGTGAAAGCTTGATGTTGATTCTCGATCGTGGTCGAGAACAACAAATCCTAGTCCAGCGGGAAGAGGCTCAAACTCGGTCGAGGGTGATGATGATCGTTCATCTTCACAAAAGTGAAGGCTATCTTCTGGGTCGTATTCCTCAGAGGATTCTAGAACTCCCAAGAGAACGGGCTCGGAGGATATGAACGCAGATGTATGCATCATTTCCTCGAGCGGGTTTTGCTCAGGAAGAGGCTTGGCTAGAAGATTTTCTAGATGAGGAGTAGCAGTGGCCAAGCCAGTTACCCTAAGCTTTTCATCTAGGCTCCCATGAGATGCCAGAAGTTTTTCTAACGGGAGGCCTAGGATAAGATCAAAATCAAGGATATCATAGATGTAAAAATCTAAATGCATCTCGATTTTGTCTATTGTGATAGGCACGTCCCTTGCAATCCCCCAACATTTAAAGTACAGTCCAGATGGACTCTTAAAGTATTTATCGGTCGGGGTTAAAGGCTTGTTACCCATGAGAGTATCCAAAAGACACTCGGGTAAGATGCAAACCTCAGCAGCAAGGTCATGAAGAGCTTCTACGATATTTCCTTTCATAGAACAAGGGATGGTTGCAGAGGTTGGGATAATCCGAATTGCTTCATGAGCACGCTTTGCCTCCTTTGACCAGTCCATTGCAGGTGTATGGCAGCAAAGTTTATCGAGGGTCTCATAAAGACACATTGATTTCATAGGCTCCTCGTGCCTAAGATGATTCGAGGGATTTTGGATGTTTCCTGAAGGATCATCCTCGAATCGGGAAGAGAACTCCGAAGGTTGAATTTCTTCCTCCTCCAGTGTTCGTGGTTCAGGAAAGGGCTCAACAGACGAATATTGGGATGTGGAAGATGAAGGCTCAGATTCGGGTGTTGAGAGACTCTCATGGCTCGACGCGGATTCGTCCCGGCGGGGTTCACTATGGTCGGTAGAGAAGAAAGAGTCATCGAAGAAACTATCTAGGATGTCTCTTCTCTCTTCCGGAGTTGTGCGTAAGAACCATCCTCCGCTGGCGTCATCAAGCTCTAGGGCAGTTTCCATGTCTAAACCCGAGTAGAAAACTTCCAACGATACTTCATCGGGTATAGACATGTCTGAGATAGATGCCAAAAGGCGTGAGAATCTAGCCCATGCTGCACCTATGTACTCCTTCTCTAATTGCTCAAAATCGAGGATGTCGGTCGGTAGGGAGTCTATGCGTTCGGTGAATGAGAACGAGTAACAAAAGTCATCTCGAAGCTCCTCCCAATCACAGCTCATATTTCCTATCATGCGGGTGTGCCATTGCTCCGCCCTCTCTATAAGAGAGAAAGAAAATAATTTCCACCGCAAGGCTTCCTGTGTCATGCCTAGGATTTCTAGACCCGAACACAGTTCCTCGAATTCTAGCAAATGCTCATAGAGATCTTCATGAATTTCTCCAGAGAAGGGTTGCTTCCGAACCATGGCTATAAATCCAGGGTCGAGTTCATGGTTAGATGAGGAAGATGGTGATGGCTCAAAGAACTCGCCCATTGGGGTAGAGAGCTGTGGAAAGGATAGTTGCTCTATGGGTAGCGGGGGTAAAGGTAGAAGGAAAGAAAATGAAAAAGATACGAGGACGACTGAGTCCGAAGATAACGTAGCTGCCGTTACCCAGCAACGGCGCCAGAAAGCTTGTTGGTATTTTGTAACGTCACGAATAAATCTGCAAGCGCACGAATACCGCTGTAGCTTTCACCCAAGAGTATTCCAGGGTATCGTATCCACTAGGGAACGTGAGTATACTACCTACGGGTTCAGACTGTCCAAGGACACACACACTGGTGTAGGAGGATAGGAAAGAGAGGACTTTCTAAGATCTAGAATCTATGTTTAGAAGAAGAGATCACGTCGCCGTTATACTTCGAGCTAAAGGTATCAACCGGCTTATACAAGCCGATAGCTCCAATATAATGCTCTATCTAATATCCGAACGTGGAGGATTACGAGAAGGCTCGAACAGGGCTATCACCACCTGCCGGCTACCACTACAAACCGTGGGACTATTAGACAACTGAGTGGTATAGTCCAGCCTAGACACCACGTCTACGCCTTTCCCGACTAACTCTAGAGGCGTACAGGGTTATCCTTTTCTATCCGGGACCTACTCTAGAGTCAAATGCTACTCGCTAGCATACACATCATCTAATATAAGGCAAATATGAGAACTTGTGATCTAAACTCTAATTCTAAATAAGCAAAGAAAGTCTCGAACACTTACAACCGAATAAGCATCCGTCGAGGCACAGGAAGAGAAGAGCGCCGACAAGCCCGGCACATCCCCCGACTATCTTCCTCACTCTCATAGAGGTACAAATTGGAGAAGAGCGCCATTTCTGGCGCCCCTCCTGAGTACCTCTACTCCTAACTCCTACACTATACACAAGCTAGAGAGGCTCTACACTTGGTGGTGAGTGATGTCTTCATTTGAGCCCCTTCCCTTGTATTTATAGGAGGGAACCACCAGCCTCCTGTCCGAGAAACGAGCCAAACCGCCTCTGGGGATCATCCACACCTCGCCACATGTCATCTGAGAGGCGGTGGGGCCCGTGGGCTGTCAGCACCAGGCCAGTAGACCTAGTGGTCGGCCGACCATGGGCTGAGCCTGTTCAGCCTGGTCTTCGGTCTGCTCACTGCTAGGTGGACCCCCATGTGATATATATGGGTAAGGGCTTGTATTGAGTCGGTTTGGTAGCTCTGGTGGGCCCGTAGATCCATGTGAACGCGTCTGATTCGTCGAGAAGTTGTTGCCTCGGATTGTTGACGTGTCTCCTTGCTTATGGGCTGAGTTTCCCTCTCATGTGCAGCTGCCAAGTGGGCCCTTTTGGCCTTTGGGCTTGCTTGTGCTTGGCTCAAGAATTTATGCCTTGGATAATATGCTCGTTACCTGCAGTTTTGGCCCAAATTCACTTGCGCACATTCTCATATCAGCATCTGTGGAATTCGTCAAATAATTGTCCTATGCTAATATTTATTCCTTCTGACGCTCGACTTTTGCATGATAGTTGATGGTAAAAAATGGGTCATTAGTGACCGTCAACATCTTCCAGTTGGGTGCTGCGAGCCTAAGCCTCCGTAGCACGCGTCTCCGTGGCAACCACCTTCGCCTCTACTGCTTCGGCATGGAGGCGGGCTTCCTGGAGCTGGGTGCTGAGGGTGCTCTGAACCTCCTGTAGGTTAGCCTTGTAGGTGGCCCAGGCATCGCGGATCCTGTTCGCCCCATCCAGATGCATGGCAGCGATCCCATCGCTCACCTCCTTCTGTGCCGCAGCCACCTGCTCATTGGCGACCGCCGCGTTGGCCGCCTACTGGCTGACACGGTCCTTCTGGCTCTTGAGGTCCTGCTCACGGAGGATGAGAGCCGCCTCCCGATTGGCGGCCTCCATTGCCCGCACCTGAAGCACGGCCTGATCCTCCTGGAGCCAGGACTCCTGGGCCTGGAGCTATGCCTCGCGATCCCTCAATTGTTGGGACCAATCGTTGAGGTTCTGCTCCCGCGTCGGGATGGTGCTATGCTCCACCTCAACATGCCACTCCTGGGTCACCAGGGCCTCCTCGTGGGTCGCCAGGTCAGCCGCTGTCAGCTGGAGCTGCTCGTCCCAGTGGCGGGTGTCCTCATCACGCCTTCGGAGCTCACACTCCCAGGAGGAAAGGAGCATCGGGCGGTCCGCATGCCCGGAGGAGCCACCACCTGAAGCCGTCCCCTAGAGACTCACGAGCGCCGCGTCCAGCATGACCGGCACTTGCTCCTGGGACACGAGAGGTTGGGGGGCGTCCTTGGCTGAAACCTAGCCAGCCTCGGTGGCGGACAGTGTCGACCCTGGGTGAACGGCCACCGACGTCTCCAGGCCAGCACCCGGCTCTGTGGCCTCCAGCGTTACCTCCTCGAGGGTGGGAACCTGCTGCACACCGGGAGATCCCCTGGCGGCATCTCCTGCTCGCGCGGTCCCCACCACACCAGTCGTCTCCAGCGTCGTCGATGGGTGTGGCGGCGGATCCTACCAGGCTGCTTCCTCCAGAGGAGCCTCCAGCGTTGCGACACCAGGATAGGAGGATGATGATATCTCAACCGCCGGGTGGGGGGGGGACGGGCTCGGTCGCATCGCGGGAGAAGCCTTGCCCCCGACGAAGTGCCGCGGCTTGACGCGCTCCTGCCAATTGACAACGGCCGCGCGTCAGGACCCGGCGAAGACAGACAAGAGGGCAAGGTGACCCACGACACCCTCTCCCCTATCGATATATACCTAATGGAAGGGGAAGGGATGGGGCGCCCCATCTCCGTGAGAATCCCGCGGACTTCAAGCGACAACCCCCTTTGCCTGCCACAATCCCCAATATGGAGTAAAAACCATCGTAAGCTGCTGCACGGCGCTGGCGCGTGGGGAGGGGAGTAACTCTTGGCCCCATACCCGACCTGCTGTTTTGGATCTTGGTGTGGGCCCGGGGGCAGCGTTACGAGAATGGGGGTCCCCCTAACCCAGGACAAATTAGGGATAAAACAAACCATGAGATCTTCCTAGCCCATTAACGATAATGGTCTAGGACCCTTCTAGAAGGCCGAAGATCGGGGGAGGCCAAGCGCTCCTCCCAACCGGAATGGTCCCTTCATTGAGAAGAAACAGCCTTGGCGACGCATTTAGCACGCCCGACCTGCTACAGTGGCGCGGGTCCCGAGGGCGACGTGCCCTCCCCGTAAAATGGCATGATTACGGGGGAAGCGTGCTCACAGATGGCGCAGACACCCGGTCAGAGGAAGCCCCCTCCCGGGTCACGTCGCATCACCTAGCGACAGACGGTGGGCGGACCCCACTACCTACGCCTCCCGTCACGTCGGGTAGGTGTGGAGAAGGGCGCCCCCGACCCCGGGCGGCCACAGGGTCCCCGAGTGATGAGTAGATCCTGAGGAAAGACCTCGAAGCATCTCGGGGTCCTTTGGGTGGGACCCCGGGCAACGACCGTCCTGACCCATGACGCAGGACCCCGCTTGACAGGCAGGCGCCACTTGCAGGCCGGCGTCCCCATGAGACGCCGCATTCACACTTAAGGCAGTTAGCCTCTCCCCGGGCCCACGGAGGAGGCTATAAATTGAATAGAAGGGCAACATGTAAAGGGACTCCACTCTGGTCTCGACTCTCAGACTCCTGGGATCAGACCCAACTGAATTCAACCACCAGCCACATAGTGTCAGACCCGGGGCAGCAGGACAGCTCACGGGCATGGAATATTCTAGAGTAGGGAGTACTGCATGGGTACGCCTTACCTCTACTGTAACTATTCGTACGGAGGTAGAACTAGGCTAAGTACAAGGAAACTACCCGACCCACTCGGAGTAGGACTCTAAGCGTACTCGGCTAGGACTTTCCATGTAACCCTGTTCCCCCATACTATATAAGGGCGAACAGGGACCCCTTCAAAATATCGAACAATACCAGAGGGGATACAAACCACCACACAGGACGTAGGGTATTACGCTCCGGCGGCACGAACCTGTCTAAATCCTTGTATTTCTTGCACCATCGCGTTCTGATCTCGGCGAGTCCCTACTCATAACCACTCTCCTCAGGATACCCCTCGGAGAACCCGACGGTAAAACACCGACAGCTGGCGCCCACCTTGGGCCTCTCGCCAAAGATCAACAGAAGAATTCGATGTCATCCTTTGAATTCAGCTTCCCGGCGATCGACGCCGGAACCACCTTCGTATTCAGCTTGTGGGTCTGCATCGCCAACGGATCAGGAGTTTTTTTGAGTCATCTGATTGACCCCGCGAGCAAGGAGACACCCCGGCGAGAACAACTCAGCGAAATCACTTCCGCCGAAATCCTTCTCCCCGGAATTGCTAAGGAAATCGAGAACCTATCCTTATCGGACACGACACCAACTTGCTTTCCTTTCAGACTGAAGAATTCAGCCATGTCGTATTCAGCACTTTTTCGCCAACGGGACCAGACTGGGATTCGGACTCCCCCCCCCCTGTTCGACTCCTACCCGGACTCCGATGGTGACTTTGATCTCGACTCGGATTCGCTCGGTTGCCAGAATATGACCATCCTGGCTACACCTCAAAGCTGAATCGTCTTCTGGAAGAACTTTGAATCCGATAATGATGTCAACAATGCCCGGATGGTAGCTTGCCTACAGGATTTGCCTTATCAGCCAGGCATACCTCTTTCTCCAGTCAGAGGAGAGGAAGTTGGCGACACTGCTCTGGTCAATTACAGCACGACTCACACGACCCCGGACAGACAAGTGTACGTTTCACTTCATGGAGATGAATGTGCACTTGGCTCTTAGGCTGATTGGTACGCCAACGAGAGTCTAAATCAAATTTCAGACGACGAGCTGTCAGTCAACGCTCCTCAAGACGAGTCCCACCACTCGCAGAAAGAATGCAACCGCTCGAGCTTAGCGTGCTCCAGCTCCGCACGGACCGCGAAACTTGCAGCAAGTCCTAGACGAAGCAGCCGACAATGCTTTCGACAGTCCTCTAATCAACCTGGCTGAAGCAGTGTTGACGGTGCTTAAGTGCCATTTTCACCTGTCAACTATACTCAATAATAAAGGAAAACTACATGCCTTACTCACATATTTGTATCACTAACCTCGCTCCACAGTTGTTTTCGAGTTTTCTACATTTCAGATGAGCAAGAGTGGAATAAGATAAAAACACGCAGCAGACGTCATGCAACTACGCAGAATATCGCATCCAGTGTCACCCACTTACAAAGAGGGCCCATCTGGCAGAGTAAACGGGTGCGCCACACATAATGCATACAAGGAAAGATATCAGGGCCCACATGTCAGCCTGCCAGCGAAGGATAAGGACGCGAGGCGGCCAGATGATCCGGGTATGGATAGAGGTTCGTTGTGCTTTCGGGCTTGCTCTAGTGTTTTACTCGTCCATCTGAAGGGTGGGAGACCTGGGGACACTAGAGTAGTGACTTCATACACGAGCGTGGTGCTCGGGTATGCGGGGTCCTTTCGGATATCACCGTGCTCCACAGTGTGACTGGGGTAGATGGCAAGTGGTGACAGCCCTGTCCGTCCGGCGTAACAGCTGTGTTGCGTTTAGCGTACTCCCCGACGTTCGGGTTCGGTGTAGGAGTTCATGCAAAGAGGTAACGGAACTGGACGTTCTCGTGTGCGGGACCTTTTCCCCGCTATCCCATTTTCTTAGCACCTGCAGTCCTAACCATGATCTAACATAACCCCAGCTTTGGATAGAAGCACAAGGACACCTATCCTAGCCTAAGCTCCAACTAACTTGATGTAGGATAGAGTAGACCTTTGTTTTGTCGTTTCTCTCTTTTATTCCTTCCTCTTAGCGTGTGGATATGTGATGTGTTGCATTACCCTTTTAGAGTACTGCCTATTGCTTGAGGCACAATGTCTTGGTTAATGTTGAGTACAATACCTTTGTTGCTGCCGTCCTTTGGGACACAAATAAATAACGATACCCTTACTCTCCGGGTGAAATGCTACAATGGTATATCCGTGCACTTGCGGATCCATCTGTAATCATATTGATTATACCACAAGAGTGGCACCCCTTGCGTGCAGTTGCTAGGATGGGTTCGGCGCCCTCATTTCTAGTGATTGCACTAAGGACCGCCAACAGGCATTTCTGGCGCTGTCGCTATGGATTAACCATTCCTAGTGATTGCGCTAAAAAATGCCAACAAGCGTTTCTGGCACCGTTGCCGGGGATGGCATGTGAACAAAGATATTGTGCTGATATTAACTTAGACCTTGTACTCAGGATATAGTCTTTACTCTTTCAGGCTAATGTCACTTTATGTCTTCTTTTATTTTTGATTTGAAAGAAGACAGGGGTAGTGTATGACCGGTTACTCCCTGCCGGAAAACTACACAAACAATCCAGAGAGACTTGTGAGAAGGGCACGACCTCGTGTCGTTCCTCCTCTCGCTATCCTCCCGGCACAGGAACCCATTTCGGAAGCACCACTCGCTCTTGAGGCTATGGCTGAAAAGACCCTCCGCGAGTTCTCCGTCCCCTCCACTGACAATTTGGCCACTGGCCCCAACATCAATGTCGGGGATGTGAACTTCGAGCTCAAATCAAGCCTCATCAACATGGTGCAGGCTAGCCCATTCTGTGGCAAGCCAAATGAGGACACAAATGCACATTTGCAGAATTTTCTGGAGCTCTGCGACACCATTGTCATATGGGGTGTCGCCGCCGACGTTATCAAGCTTCGTCTATTTCCCTTTTCCCTCCTGGGGAAGGCAAAATAGTGGTTTTATAAAGAAAAGGACATCGACACCAGGGCCAAATGCTCCAAGGCGTTCCTCGCAAAATTCTTCCCGCTGGGCAAAACAAATGCCCTGCGCGGGAGAATTTCAAGTTTCCAGCAGACAGGGATGGAATCCATCCCAGAAGCTTGGGAGAGGCTGCAGGAATACATCCTGGCCTGTCCTCATCATGGCATGGACGAGTGGCTCATCCTGCAAAGCTTCTACAATGGTCTCACTACGACATCTCGAGCCAATATTGATGCCGCTGCTGAAGGAGCCTTCCTCGACCTGACCATAGCCAAATCCAAAGCATTGGTCGAGAAGATGGTCTCCAATCAGGGGTGGAGCGATGAACGACTCCAACCCCGCACCAAGGGCATGCTTACTGTCAAGGAGACGGATATGATCGTTGCCAAACTAGACCTCCTACTGAACCATCTCGGCGAAAGGGCCGAATTCAAGAAGCATAGAGAAAACTATGCTTGTGCCATGGAATCGCACTTCATGTGCGAAGTCTATGGTAATAAAGGACATTCGGGGAATGACTGCCCTGAAACCCGTGAAGACTACGCATATCTCAACAACAACAACAACAACAATGGGTACCGTCCACAACAAGGAGGCCAGGGGTGGAACCATCCACGTCCACCTTTTCAGGGAGGTAATCACTACAATCCTTCTTATAATTTGAATTTCAATTCGAACCAACCTCCCTTGAGAGAACTTGTTCTTGGCCAAGTTTAAATCAACGAAAATATAAATAAAAAGCTTTTGGTCAATGACAAATCCCTGGAAAGTTTAAATGTTAAGCTTGAAGCTTTGTCTTCGACTCTTAAAAACCAGTTAAGTTTCAACAAAATGATCGAAACCCAGCTTGCACAAATTGCTACTTTGTTACCTGCTGTTGAAAGCGGGAAGATCCCGGGGCAACCCGAGACTCCCGTAGAAAATGTCAGCATGGTGTCTACCGGACGGGGTAACTTATCCCGGAGGCCACCATGCAATAACATTCAGGTAGGTACTATCCCCCAAGGAACGACGTCTGGGATGGCATGGTGGCAGCTGTGCAAGAGGACCCAGGGGTCCCCATGATCAGCTGCTCGATCTACATCAAACACTTCGAGCGATGCCTATGCGATCTGGGACCAAGCGTAAACATAATGCCCAAGGTAATATATGAAGAACTTGAATATCTTGCTCTTTCCCCAACAACTATGCTCGTACAGCTTGCAGATTCAACCATTCGGTATCCAGAAGGGATAGCCGAACATGTTTTCGTACGAGTACGAGACTCCATCGTCCTTGCCGACTTTGTGGTAATGGATATGGAGGGCGACCTCGGAGTCGACCTCGTACTTGGGCGACCTTTTCTAAGGTCTGCCAAGGCAAGGATCGATGTTGGAAAGGGAGAAATATGTTTCCGTGTCGGACGGGAGGACATGTTTTTCAGGTTTAAGAAGAGGGAAGAGCAACACTTCATGATCCAACAAGACAGTGAAGGGCAAGCACTCTGGGGGGCACCAGAACCCCAGCCAGAACAACGACCCTCTGCACCTAAAAGAAAGAAGAAGGAAAAGAAGGTATGGTGGAAGGTCGAGAGTTCATCCTCGTCCAGTTCTCCAGGACGAGACGACCAATGGTAAGAATGGTGGAGAAAATTCGTGCACGTCGGACTTAAAACGACGTGCCCTTGCCAAAGGTAAATTGTTATTTATCTCATATTTGCTTTTCCGCCTTTCCAAATTTTCTTTTCACCTCTTTTGATTTCTCCATTGCATGTTTGAAATTTTCAAAATTGTTTTCTACATGCTGGAATTTTTCTAGCACTTTTCCCTTTTTGCAAAAAGACCAAAAATATTTTCTGAGTTTTAAAATCCTTTGGGAAAAATAATTTGGACATCTTTTCGAGCAAACTTTTGGCCGTGCACCATATTTTCGAAGTTTATAACAGTTGAGGAAACATCTGGCCAAAGGGGGGCACCAGGGGACCCACCCTGGGGCCGGCCGACCCAAGGCCAACGGCTCCTGGGCCCCACCTTCTCCAACGGCTACCTGACCGTTGTGCCTGACTCTTCCTCGTGTGCACTCGCCCAAATTCCTATAAATAGAGGCCGAGAGAGGGGTGATGAGCTCTCATGCTCACTCTCTTCACTCTCACTCCCTTTCACACATTCTTGCTCGGGTTTCCTTTGGATTTTAACTCAAGTTTGATTGCAAGAACACTCTCTTTCTCAATTCTTTGTTGCAAGATTGATCACATTTTTGGAGGAACAACTTTCGGGTAAGAGTTTCATTTTCATTTCACTAACGTAACCCGAATCGAGTTGTTCTCGTTCGTTCTTGTTGCAAACATGAGAGGTGCAGGGCGGAAAATTTCCGGAGCTCTCAAGAGGATGACGAGGTTGGACTCATCCCGTTCACAGGGCGAGTCAAGCTCTCATCATTCCCCCGAACCTGCACCAACACCAACCACGATGGACTATGAGCAAGACGAACAAGAAGAACAATTCGAGGAGCAAGCTGCAGAACCGCAAGCCGAGGACATGGAGGTAGATGAGGATGATGCACCGTACCTCGACTTGCGAGATGACCGCGAGCGTCAAGCCTATGCCATGATCAAGAATCAAAGCTTTGGTCATACCAGAGCCTTCGATCCGGACCTCCTCGAGAAAACATGTATGGATGTTGACTTCGCTCGTGTTTGGCATGCGGTTGGATGGGATGGTTTTGTGCCCGTTGAGGAGAATGGTTCTCGTCTCCTCACCATCCAGTTTCTTTGCACTCTTCGGGAGGTGGACGATGGTGTTTCTTTTCCACTTTTTGGAGTTGAACGCTATTTTAATTGGAGAAATTTCAGTCACCTCCTTGGTTTTAGTGCACGCTTGCCAGTTTCCCTTGCAAAAGCTTGCCGCGGTTTTGATCGACATGAGTTTTAGGGTTTGATTTCGGGTCAAGTTCTTCATGGCAAGTTTGCACCTCGGTGCAATGACATTCAAAATCCGACTCTTCGTTTGATGCACAAGTCGGTGGCTATTACTCTTTTTCCAAGAGATGATCCACGACCAGTGCGGAACGATGAGTTGATTATATTATATGCCATGGTCAACAAAATCCGAATCTCCCCCGCACAAGCAATGGTTAAGCAATGGCTCACAAATTTTCGGATGACGGGTCCTATTGAATGAACTTCTTTGGTTACCCGCATCACATCAAACATGGGAATCTTAGACGGGAACCCCGTTCCCTTCATCGAGGAGCCCCGTGTTATGATCGATGAGGCGTACTTGGTTCAAGGCCACACACTCAAGAAAGGCCCGTATGACTCCTTGATTTTCTTTTCGCTTGGTTAAGGAAATGAAATCCCATTGCCAAACGCGGGGTATCATTTTTATAACTGCTGTTCACTAACCATCCCTCTTGTTCCACAAGAGGAGAGCCGCAGGCATACTGTCTCTGGTCTTCCTGGCAGGGTTACAAGAAGCAGGGCCAGAAGGGAGGAGTTCATGCAGGAGCAACCTCAGCCTCAACCACAGCAATATGAGGCTGGAGGTTTGTCATGGCAGAGTGCCAGCTCCACTGAGTGGGCACGGTAGGCCTCAGGGCACCGGTCCACCAGTTCCAGCTCCTGCGGACCCCCACGACCTACAGCTTCGTCCAGAGGCTTCGCCACTCTGACTCGGCAGATGGGCGAGCTGAACATGCACACCTTCAACATCGACGAGTCGCTGGGCCAGCACATCGAGTCAACCCAGAACTAGCAGCGATATACAGGCGAGAGGATCTGCAACCTGGAGCAGCAACAGCAACTATCCCTGGAGGAGTGGAGGGCCTACTACCGTTGGGCTGGGTTTAATCCCAACTAGCAGCAGTGAGCCTGAAGCTAGCTTGGGGGAGGACCCCCATGAGAGGTACCTTGTATCAAACTCTACCTTTACCGCTTTCCAAAAACCTTGCATGAAACCAAACAAAAATTTGCAAAATTCCAAAAATCCATAAAAACTTGCATAACTAAAATCAAATAAAAATTAGCAAAACCTTTAAAAACCCAAAAATATTTACTTGTTTTCCAATATATGTAGTAAGCATGTGTAGTTTTTCCTTGTTGAGATGATGAATAGTTTCTCTGTTAGTTCCTTTCTTATGCCTAGTTACAACCTTGTGCTCTCCCTAAGTCTGAGTTTGGTGGCTACATGTTCAAACCTTAAGCTTGAAACTTGTGGGTAGCGAAAAGCAGAATTCAAATCTAGGTTATTGTGGGTTATGATATGGATGAAAAGAGTTGCTATGATCTTCTCCTACATGATGCTTGATATCCGGAGTATTTCTTTTCAAAAATACAAAAATAATGTTCCTCGGTGATATGCAATTCCCATCCAGAGCCATATGAGTTACAAGTTTGTACAGCCTTTCCGCATATGCAACTTGTCTTCTCATTGAGCTTTGTCAAATTGTTGTGACCCTTTATGAGAATCACTTCATACGCCTATGATCAAGATCACGTACACGTCCACTCACATGCTATACTTCTACATTTGGAAGATAGCAAGTACATCCATCCACCCACAAATAAAACTCCATGTTGTACCATGTCTATCTCTCTCCAAAGTTATAATCATGTATGGGCTATGCAAAAAGAAGAAATAAAACATGCATACCCAAAGAAGGTATGCCACATGCCCACAAGGCATGTCAAAAAAAGAAGAAAAAGAAAATATAGTCCATACCAAAAAAAATATAAGGGAGAGGGAATTCATATAAAGGAGTTTCATCCACCATCCACAAAAACTATCCACACACTTGCACATCTTGATCAAGGCTTATGACTTGTTCCCCTCTGGATCCGGTCTTTGACTTAGCGAAATATGAGAAGCAAGTTTGCCTTTACATCCTCCATACCTACAGATCCACCAAAAAGAGCCATTAGAAGTAGGATGGAAAAGAAAGGCACATAAAAAGGCCTTGGTGAGGAATGAAACACATTTGAGCGATCCAAGAGATCACCCGAGGAACTTACAAAATTTCTTTTCAAAAACTTTATAAAACCTCTGGATTGACGGTTGAACAAATGAGTGGTAAGTGGTACTCTACAAGCCGTTCTGACCCTCAACCACCAAAGATGAGGATGATGCTATAAGCCCCACAGGAGTAAGGTAAAAAGTGCGAACAAGGCCAACTTATTCAGAATGAAGGTAAGAACACTTGGTTGTGCCTTGAGCATAAGTCAGGAATGCGACATTGTAGCAACTCCTGATCAACAACCTAAGTCTAAAACTTTGCTCGGGACGAGCAAAGGGCTAGCTTGGGGGAGTTGTTGACGGTGCTTAAGTGCCATTTTTACCCGGCAACTATACTCAATAATAAAGGAAAACTACATGCCTTACTCACATATTTGTATCACTAACCTCGCTCCACAGTTGTTTTCGAGTTTTGTACATTTCAGATGAGCAAGAGCGGAATAAGACAAAAACACGCAGTAGACGCCATACAACTACGTAGAATATCGCATCCAGCGTCACCCACTTACAAAGAGGGCCCATCTGGCAGAGCAAACGGGCGCGCCACGCATAATGCATACAAGGAAAGATATCAGGGCCAACATGTCAGCCTGCCAGTGAAGGATAAGGACGAGAGGCAGCCAGGTGGGGCCGGCCGACCCCCTGGGTCGGCCGAACCTGGCCAGCCTCCCGTCCAGGTGCATTTCGAGGAGGAGTCGCCCCCTAGTTTCTTGATCACCTTCCATACGTGCATTTGGCGGGAACCGACCTCCACTAGTATAAATAGGGCCCCCTCTCACCCCTCTCAACACACACACTTCATTCCATTCTCTCCAAGAAGGCTCTCCTCTCTCTTGCTCTCTTAGCTAGGTAGTGGAGCCTGACTAGTTTTCTTTAGCGAGCAAGTCGTCCTCGGGGTCGTTGAGCAATCCTCGGCTCCTGGTATGGCTTTGCATCTGACTTGTCAGACTTCTATTCATAATATAGAGTTTTGACATGGTTGCTTTACTATCTTGATAGTTTATCAATCCATGCTTAGTTCATTCATAAGTTATGCTACGGTCTTGGTTAGGCCAGATGATCCGGGTACGGATAGAGGTTCGTTGTGCTTTCGGGCTTGCTCCAGTGTTTTACTCGTCCATCCGAAGGGTGGGAGACCTGGGGACACTAGAGTAGTGACTTCATACATGAGCGTGGTGCTCGGGTATGCGGGATCCTTCGGATATGACCATGCTCCATGGTGTAACTAGGGTAGACGGCAGGTGGTGACTGCCCTGTCCATACGGCGTAACAGCTGTGTTGTGTTTAGCGTACTCCCCGACATTCGGGTTCGGTGTAGGAGTTCATGCAAAGAGGTAACGGAACTGGACGTTCTCTAGTGCGGGACCTTCTCCCCGCTATCCCATTTTCCTGGCACCTGCAGTCCTAACCATGATCTAACATAACCCCAGCTTTGGATAGAAGCACTAGGACACCTAACCTAGCCTAAGCTCCATCTAACTTGATGTAGGATAGAGTAGACCTTTGTTTTGTTGTTTCTCTCTTTTATTCCTTCCTCTTGGAGTGTGGATATGTGATGTGTCGCAGTACCCTTGCTTATTCTTTATCTGGACTTACCCCTGTTAGAGTATTGCCTATTGCGTGAGGCACAATGTCATGGTTAATGTTGAGTACAATACCTTTGTTGCTGTCGTCCTTTGGGACACAAATAAATGACGATACCCTCACTCTCCAGGTGAAATGCTACAACGGTATATCCGTGCGCTTGTGGATCCATCTGTAATCGTATTGATTATACCACGAGAGTGGCACCCCTTAGGTGCAGTTGTTATGATGGGTTCAGCGCCCTCATTTCTAGTGATTGCACTAAGGACCGCCAACAGGCATTTCTGGCGCTGTCACTAAGGATTAACCATTCCTAGTGATTGCACTAAGGACCGCCAACAGGCATTTCTGGCGCTGTCGCTAAGGATTAACCGTTCCTAGTGATTGCGCTAAGAAATGCCAACAAACAGCTATATTGATGCAAGCCTTGCCAGACACTCCCCAAATTCGTGAAATTCAGCGCTTGACCAGAGATGCCCTGCGTCAGATTGGGAGACAGAACCCGGTTCCATCTGTTTCCCACAACAGCCGAACCCCTGCTAAATAGAAGGGCCATCAGGAAGCAAATCAAGACAACCACCCGCGCAGCCAACCCCGGCCTAGGTACCAGGATGAGAGCTGTCATGCTGGTCCTTCGAGAAGCCATGACCGATATTCTAATGACGCACGGGAAATCATCAACTCCAAATGTCATGGATGACCTGCGGATGAAACTGATCGATTCCCAGCCTTCAACCAGAACATAAATTACGCCGAGTACCCGACGGGTTTCAACCCGGTAAACATGCAGAATCTAAAGAAATACGATGGCAAGCAGGATCCCAGACAATGGTTACGGATCTACTCGACTGCCATTGAAGTAGCAGGAGGCACAAACTCTACTAAAGTCATATATTTCCCGATGGCTCTGGAATCCGCCCCTTGACGTGGCTCGAGAGCTTGAGACATGACTCGATCCACTCGTGGGAGGACTTAAAAAAGATCTTCATCGACAATTTTCAAGGCTCCATTCATCGCCCAGCCACTCACCATGACCTAGGACTGTGCAAACAGGAGCGAGGCGAAGCCCTAAGATCATACATAAAAAGATTCTTTGATACCCGAGCCACCATCGCCAACATAGCAGATGACGATGTGATCGACTGCTTTCACAATGGCCTCTCTGCGCAACAACTATACCAAGACTTTGGAAGAAATAGACCTCGCTCGGTTGTATCATTGCGGGACATGATGCTTGCATGGGCTGACCAAGAAGAACAAGAACGCGATCGCTTCCCCCGCAGCGAAGATAACAATCAAAAGCACAATGGGGACCCGCGATCAGATATAGGCCAACGCAACTTCGACAAGAAGCGAAAGCCGGTGGATACAGTGGCTACGATGGAATGGGGACAAAAAGGCAAGAAGGGAAATCAGCAAGATGATTTTCAAAAACTACTCAAAAGACATTGCCCTTTACAACTTAAAGGAAAGCACACGATCCTCGAGTGCATTAACCTTCGCAAGTCTCTTCAACAACGTCAATTGGAAGAAGACAAAAAGAAGAAAGATAAACAAGACGACGAAGACGGCGACAAAGATGGAACCATGGGATTCCAACAACCCGCCAACAGGGTCAACATGATCTACGGAGGAGATTCTTCCTTCAATAAGAGAAACTAGAAACTGGTCGGGTGTAAAATATTGAAGATGGAACCAGCCGTCCAAAAAACCACTAAGGCACAGTGAAACACCCATAACCTTCTCAAGGGAAGATCAATGGACCAGCTTCTCAGAACCTGGAAAATTTCCAGTCGTCCTGGATCTAGTGGTAGCCAGCTCCATTCTCACTCGGGTACTAATCGACGGAGGCAGCGGCCTAAATCTCATCTTCATGAGTACAATCACCAAGATGGGACTCGATATATCCGACAAACTAAAACCAAGCAAAGCACCTTTCTATGGCATAGTCCCGGGGAACGCTTCTTTCCCAGTCGGAACCCTGGTGCAACCAGTCACCTTCAGTACACCAGATAACTACCGAACGAAGCTCATCAAGTTCGAGGTAGCAGAATTCGAGTCCTCATATCATGCCATACTCGGACGACCAGCCTTGGCCAAATTCAAGGCAATCCCCCACTACGTCTACCTTCTGCTGAAGATGCCAGGAAAAACAGGAGTTCTCACCTTTCGCGGAGATCTTCAAAGGACCTTTGAATGTGAAAAGGAAGCTATAACCTATGCCTCCACCAATCGACTCCCAGATACCGCAGGAGAAGTACTAGCAACAACTCAGCAGTACTCAGCGTCGGGATCAGAGATCCCTATGAAAAAGACAAACTGTTCTGCTCCTAAGAAACCTGACAACATTGGAGTCAAAGCAATTCAGCTACAAGAAGACGACTCATCAAAAACAGCCTTGATTGGAACATGGCTTACTGACAAATAGGAAAGCACGCTCGTCAACTTTCTCAGGGCCAACCGTGACGTATTCGCATGAAAACCAGCCGATATGCCCGGTGTCCTAAAGAAGTTAATCGAGCACTCCCTGAATGTCAACCCTACTGCCACTAAAAAGAAGCAGAGGCTGCGAAGATTCTCGGCAGAAAAAAGAGAAGCTATCAAGAAAGAACACGCCAAACTACTTGCAGCTGGATTTATCAAAGAAGTCTACCACCCCGAGTGGTTGGCAAATCCAGTGCTTGTTCTCAAAAAGAACAACAATGAGTGGAGAATGTGCGTCGACTACACAGACCTCAACAAGCACTGCCCAAAGGATCCCTTCGGACTCCCTCGCATCGACCAAGTCATCGACTCGACGGCCGAATGCGTACTTCTATCCTTCCTGGACTGCTACTCGGGCTATCATCAAATAGCCCTCAAGGAATAGGATCAGATCAAAACGGCGTTCATCACTCCGTTTGGTGCATACGCTCACAAGACTATGTCCTTCGGACTGAAGAACGCTGGTGCAACATATCAGCATGCCATATAGTTATGCTTCACCAACCAACTCCATCGCAACGTGGAGGCCTATGTCAACGACGTGGTCATAAAAACAAACGAATTCGACTCCTTTATCCCCGACCTAGAAGAAACCTTCAACATTTTGCGAAGCTTCAGGTGGAAATTGAACCCAACCAAATGTGTTTTCGGCGTACCGTCTAGAAAACTACTCGGCTTCATTGTCAGCCATAGAGGTTCAGAAGACGTTCAGAAGCTCACCGAATGCATGGCTGCCCTGAATAGATTTCTATCGAGACTTGGCGAAAGAGGACTCCCTTTCTTCAAACTACTGAAGAAATAAGACAAGTTCAAATGGTCCCAAGAGGCAGCCGAGGCACTCAAAGACCTGAAAGAGCACCTCCAATCACCTCCTATCTTAACGGCTCCAATGCTGGGAGAAGAGATGCTCCTTTACATTGCTGCCACCACACACGTTGTCAGCACAACAATTTTGGCAGAATGAAGAGAGGAAGGCCATGCCTACGGCGTCCAAAGACCAGTTTACTTCATAAGCGAAGTACTCTCTGAATCTATGGTGAGATACCCACAAATTCAAAAACTACTCTACGCAATACTGATCACTTCAAGGAAGCTGCGATATTACTTCGACGAGTACAAGATATCAGTTGTCATGGATTTCCCACTGGGAGATATCTTACATAACCGAGACGCGACTGGTCGCATCTCAAAGTGGGCAGTCGACTAGGGGCACTCGAGCTGAAATTCACACCAAGAACAGCAATCAAGTCACAAGCTCTTGTCGACTTTATGGCTGAATGGAGAGAAAACCAAGTACCTACCCCACCATCCATATTAGATCACTGGACCATGTACTTCGACGACTCACTGAAATTGGGTGGAGGAGGAGTAGGCGTACTCTTCATCTCTCCAAAAGGCAAGCAACTCAAGTATGTCTTCCAAATTCTCTTCGAAGTATCCAACAATGAAGCAGAATATGAAGCCCTCCTACACGGCCTCCGACTGGCCATCTCACTCGGCATCAAACGACTACTCGTCTACGGGGAATCCCTCCTTGTGGTCCAACATGTAAACAAGGAATGGGATATCAACAAAGAAACCATGGATGCGTACATCGCAGAAATCAGGAAACTTGAAAACAAGTTTTCAGGATTGGAAATCCACCATGTCGTCCGCGACAACAATGTGGCAGCAGATGTCCTTTCAAAACTCGGCTCCGACCGAGCAGAGGTCCCTCCAGGAATTTTCGTCCACGAGCTTCATCACCCCTCAATCAATACTTCCACCCCAATGGAAGTCGACTCAATTCCTCAAGAAACCAGTCGAGAGGTAATGATGATTGAAACCGATTGGTGCACGGCGTTTATCAATTACATCAAGAACAAAGTACTCCCACCAGGAGTCAAGAATGACGACACAGAAGTAGTACGCATCATTCGTCGCAGCAAGAATTATGTCCTCATTGACAACAAACTTTACAAACGAGGTGCAGGATCCGGAATCCTCATGAAAGGCGTCACAACTAAAGAAGGAAAAGATATCCTACAAGAAGCTCAGGAGGGCACATGCGGAAACCATGCAGCTTCTCGCACTCTAGTTGGCAAAGTCTTCAGATCAGGATTCTACTGGCCAACAGCATTGTCAGACGCAGAACTACTCGTCAAACGATGCCCAGGATGCCAGTACTTCGCCAAACAGAGTCACCTGCCCGCTCACAACCTGATAACCATACTTCCATTGTGGCCGTTCGCTTGCTGGAGCCTTGACATGATAGGACCACTCCCAACAGCGCTAGGAGGCTTCAAACACATTCTAGTGGCAGTCGACAAGTTTACCAAATGGATTGAAGTCAAGCCAATCAAGAAGATCTCATCAGATCGAGCAGTCGAGTTCATAAGTGAAATCCTCCACAGATTCGGTTTTCCAAATACGATCATAACCGATCTCGGATCAAACTTAACTTCGCAAGAATTCTGGGATTACTGCTAGAACTCCAGCATTGAGATCAAGTATGTATCTGTTGCACACCCAAGAGCCAACGGCCAAGTGGAACGCATCAACGGACTGATAATTGATGACTTAAAGAAAACAATCTTCGATTCTACAAACAAGAAGGGAGGTAAATGGCTAGCAGAACTACCAATGGTAATATGGGGGCTACGCACCCAACCTAGAAAGGCCACAGGTCAAACACCTTTCTTCCTGGTATATGGCTCTGAAGCAATACTACCGGCAGACATCATGTGGAAGTCACCCCGGCTAGAGATGTATGACTCAACAGAAGCCGACAGCTAGAACTGGACACGCTCGATGAGATGAGATGTAACGCACTGCTACGAT
Organism: Panicum virgatum; assembly: GCF_016808335.1. Taxonomy (NCBI): domain Eukaryota; kingdom Viridiplantae; phylum Streptophyta; class Magnoliopsida; order Poales; family Poaceae; genus Panicum; species Panicum virgatum. Next base: position 16,632,243 of record NC_053141.1, on the reverse strand, counting down.
CAACCCGATATCTCCAAAACATGCGAAGATATCACGATCGCAACATCCAGTCGAGATCTTTCAACGTCGGAGACATGGTCCTCCGCAGAATACAAGATGAGACAGGCCTCCATAAACTCAACTCAAGATGGGAAGGACCTTTCATCGTCACCAAAGTCACAGGACCTAGATCCTATCGACTAATCTACATGGACGGACTAGAAGTGCCCAACTCTTGGAACATCGAGCATCTTCGAAAGTTCTATCCATAAGCTGTCAAAGGCCACCTCCTGGATATCAAATTTCAATAAAGAAACATGGTCCTTCGGAGTTCAATTCAAGCACCCAAGACAGCTTCAGGAGTCGTAACTCCATCAGCTACCTTGAATACCAACCTTTCTTTGTTCACTCAAAGTCAAAGGCACGGCGAATCGAGTAGTCGGGGCTAAGGGCCATGAGGTTTGCGGCCCTAGAGACAAGTTCTCTACCCTTTTCAGGAGTCGTAACTCCATCGGCTACCTCGAATACCAACCTTTCTTTGTTCACTCAAAGTCAAAGGCACGGCGAATCGAGTAGTCAGGGCTAAGGGCCATGAGCCTTGCGGCCCTAGAGACAAGTTCTCTACCCTCTTCAGGAGTTGTAACTCCATCGGCTATCTCGAATACCAACCTTTCTTTCTTCACTCAAAATCAAAGGCACGGCGAATCGAGTAGTCGGGGCTAAGGGACATGTGCCTTGCGGCCCTAGAGACAAGTTCTCTACTCTCTCATGAGACGACAACTTATTCAATTACTACGGTACTCGATTTTTGGATGGGACAAGCTCTCTATCGCCCAAGAGGATTTTCTCGTCCATGAGACGATGACTATCTCGACTACTTCAGTACTCGAGATTCGGATGAGACATGTTCCCTACACCCCAAGAAGAATCCCTCGTCCATGAGACGACGACTATTTCGACTACTCAAGTACTCGATTTCGGACGGGGCAAGCTCCCTATCTCCAAAGAGGATTTTCACATCCACAAGACGACAACTATCGACTACTATGGCACTCGACCTTCGGATGGGCCAAGATCCCTATACCTCAAACAAAAATTTTCATCCATGAGACAACAATTAATCGACTACTACGGTACTCGATCTGAAAAGAGACAACATCTCAAGAAGAGTTACTCATCCACAAGACGGAAGTCAAGGAAGAGACATGATCTCTACATCCACACAAAACGGTCAATCAAGAAAAGTTCTTACAAAAAGAACTTACCAACTCGTTGACCAAAAAGTTAAATTAACATGGCAAAGAAAAGATATAGTACATCCTACTGATCTATCAACTTTACAATCTGGTCGGCCACAGGTTCTGCCTCCTCTACAAACTTGACAAATTGGTCATGGTCACAAGTCAAACACATGCCATCGCCAAGGACACCTATCTTGGCCCAAGGCCAGTATGATTTGACAAGACTAAGGGCCTATGCTACACAATTCCTAGAAGCTTCAGCCAAGTACTCGGAAAACTTCTGAGGAACCTTCTGCAGCCGATCATCCAAACTGCCATTAGACTCCTCGGCAGAACCTATGGACTCGACCACAGTCTGAGCCGCCACCCGAAGCTCCTACAACTCCTTCAGGTGCTCTTCAGTACCGTCTGCAGCCACAACAGAAAGGACGTAAGCACCAGTATAACCAAAAAGGAAAGCCTCAGAACACAGATCAAGAAGTCACCTCGGTTTTTCTAGATCACCTCCTTCAACATCCTGATCCTCTGCTCGAGCGCGGCTTTGTCTTTCTTCAAAGCAGCATTCTCCGCCTCTACCAGAGTGATCTTCTGGCAATCCGCCTCAGTTGCTTTCAGCTTCTGAGACTTTAGATATGACCGGTTCGCCATTTGCTGCAATAACACAATCAGTCTACAGAGAAATTTCACACAAGGAAAAAAGTACTCGACAATAGTACTTACCAAAGAGAACTTGGTGAATTTCCGCACAACGGCCTAGAACTTCTTCATGTTTCCAGCCATCAACTACAGATCATCCTCAAGCTGCTCGCCATGATAACATTCAAAGGGAGGAGGAGACGCCCTAATCTCCACCAGTAGGCTATCACTCGACTCCTCCATCTCCTCAGCAACTGGTGAGACACTTGTTGTCTTACCCACGTGAAGCAGTCAAGCAACTGGAAGAACCTTCGAACTATTGTAAGGAGGAACGATGGTGTGACACCCCGGCCCAGGGCTTAATAGGGTTAATAGGATACTCATACCAACAAGTTGCAACTTCTTTTCCGGAAGCCAGTCTCGAAAGAACTCTGAAGTTAAGCGTGCTTGGCCTCGAGCAATTTCAGGATGGCTGACCGACCGGGAAATACTTCCTGGGTGCGCACGAGAGAGGACAAAGTGTGCAGAAAAGACATGTGTTGGTCTGTGAGGATAGTCTATGTCCTAATTAAGCTGCTAGATATAAGTTGGCCCGGCCTCGGGGAGGCAAGACGTTACAGAATGGTATCAGAGCCGACTCTCGCGGTTTCATGGGCATGTACGGGCGTAAGTGCGTGGGCATGAGCATGGGCGCGTGGGGGCGCAGATGCCACCGACATGTGGACGGGTGCGTGGCGGGTCAATGCGCAGGCATCTGGGATGCGCCGTTGGCACTGGACGCACGGACGTAGCACAGGGATCGTTGGCACTGGACGCATAGATGTGACACATGGGCCGTTAGCACTGGATGTATGGGACGTGGCCAAGAGAAGAAATTCCTGGCTTGGGATTGACCGACGAGGACGTCGGTCTCTTAAGGGGGTGAGTATGTGACACCCCGGCCTAGGACTCAATAGTGTTAATAGGATACTCATACCAACAAGTTGCAACTTCTTTTCCTCAAGCCGGTCTCGAAAGAACTTCGAAGTTAAGCGTGCTTGCCTGGAGCAATTTTGGGATGGGTGACCGACAGGGAAATACTTCCCGGGTGCACACGAGTGAGGACAAAGTGTGTAGAAAAGACATGTGTTGGTCTGTGAGGATAGTCTGTGTCCTAATTAAGCTGCCAGATGCAAGCGGGCCTGGCCTCGGGGAAGCAGGATGTTACAGATGGGCTCACCAACTGGAATCTCCTCCGGAAACTGCGAACCCGCCCCACCAGCCCTCCTCGAAGACTCCGCCACATCAGCAGGAGCAGCAGGAGCAGCAGGAGCCCTCTCCTCAACCACTCGCCTATGCTTAGGCATAGGACCAGGGTTGAAATCAAAGGCAAAGATGTCAGGCAGCAAAAAACAAGAGTGAGACAAAAACCACCCGACTGGTTACCTGACTTCGTCGCTAGCCCTTCTCTTCCGCACAGTTGTCCTCGTCTTCTTGGGACAACTCCTCCCGTCTTACCCTTCATCAAGTCTGCAAGGGTAGCATGATCATCGGAGTCAGAACTCGACAGAGTCTCCGAAACAGTTGGGTCCAAATCCGGCCAATAATCATGAGGCCACAAATGAGCGCTAGGCATCAGATGGCTCGGCCGATGAACCTCTGGCAATGGAGGATCACTCCGATAGACCAACAAATCATCCTACAAAAGACCGAGAGTTAGCCAAAGCGCAAAAGGACAGTTCAGAAAAGCACTCGATGACAGAGAACCTTACCTATTTCGGAGGATTACTCGCACGAAATAAATCCGGAAGCTCAGGCATGGAAGTAACACCCTCAAAGAGGTTATAAAGAAGCACCATAGCCTCATCTCGACTAGTCTTCTCCGAAGAAAACCGAGAGGGATTGTGCAACCCTGTATACTCGAATCCAAGATGACTGCGGCACTACAAGGGCTGAACCTTCCTCCTAAGCAAGGACGAGACAACTGTAGCCCCAGTCATCCCCTCCCTTTGCTGCTTAGTAATCCGCGTGAGAAGTTCTCCCACCTGATCAGCATTACCAGCAGGCACACACCACTCGTTATGCGGCCTCAGAGGTCCAGGAGCCCTCTCCGGAAGAGCAAGAGCATGGTTATCAATATAAAACCACTCCACTTTCCAATCCCCAATCTGACGACGCAGAGAATATGGGATATACTTCTCCGCCATGCCAGGACGAAACTGGAGATCAACAACCCCACCCCTCGCAATATTCCTAAGATTGGGATATGTGTTCAAGGAAAAGAGACTTTTGAAAAGATCAAAATAGGGATGAATCCCAAGAAACGCCTCACATAGCTGAACAAAAATAGCTATATGTAGGATCGAGTCAGGGGTTAAGTGATGAAGCTGAATACCCCAGAAGAAAAGAAGACCCCGCAAAAAGTCGCAAGCGGGAATGGCAAGGCCACACTCAACAAAGGCTTTGAAAAGAACAATTTCAGAAGTTTTCTCAGAAGGCCTCCCATGACCCTCGGCCGGCTGCCACTGGATCAAAGTTCTGGATTGCAAAAGACGGCAGCTAACAAGAGATGAGATCGCAGCTTCGGACAACTTACTCTTCTCCCACCCATCAGCCATAGTCGCCTCCTTCTCGGACATTTGGTGCTTGGACTTCTTCGGCGCCATTCGGAAGGTCACGAGCCTCTTCTCACGCATATGCTCGGGAGCTGAGAAATCAAAGGAAGATAGAAGACAAAGCCTAACACAGAATGCTAAGGAAACGACTGGAGGCAAGAGAAAATGAAAACACAGATCGGATCTCTGCTGCTAAATAAACAGGACAATAGCATTTCTGGAAATACCAGGAAAACCAAAGGTCACAAAGAACGCCTTGGTTTTGGAACCTTAACCCTAAATCGAGGGATTTCAAGTCAAGGCTCGGGGGCTGCGAGACATGTGTCATAAATGGCAAACTTTTTTCAAAAATAGACCTGAAGACATAAATGACCCTCAGCCTAATCCATCGGTTCAACCTAAGGCTTGGAGGCTACTCCATATGGAGCGCGAGTACATCGCGCAACATATCAGAAGAAGAAATTCGGGGCTAGAGCACCTCATAGCCTCGATGCAGCCAAAGATGTACTCGGAAGACTACTCGAGGTGCTCAAAGGACTCCAAGCCTGAGCAATGGATTCCAGAAGCACTCGAAAGCACTTGATGGACATCTTCAGAGGTACTCAACACCTGCAGGACTTGACTACGAAGAGCCCGGGGGCTTGTCAGACCCGGGGCAGCAGGACTGCTCATGGGCATAGAATATTCTAGAGTAGGGAGTACTGTATGGGTACGCCTTACCTCTACTGTAACTACTCGTATGGAGGTAGAACTAGCCTAAGTACAAGGAAACTACCCAACCCACTCGGAGTAGGACTCTAAGCATGCTCGGCTAGAACTTTCCATGTAACCCTGTTCCCCCAGACTATATAAGGGTGAACAGCGACCCCTCCAAAACATCGAATAATACCAGAGGAATATAAACCACCACACAGGACGTAGGGTATTATGCTCCGGCGGCCCGAACCTGTCTAAATCCTTGTGTTCCTTGCACCATCGCATTCTGATCTCGGCGAGTCCCTACTCATAACCAGTCTCCTCGGGATACCCCTCGGAGAACCCGACGGTGAAACACCGACACATAGGACATAGGGTGTTGCGCTCCCAGCAGCCCAAACCTGTCTAAATCACCTTGCCTCTCTCGATCGTCACACGATCGGAATCCTACTATGTGTTACACCCCTTGCCGAATCTCTAGACGGGGTGTTCCCACGAATACCTGCTTGCGGTACTCACTCACCGTCAGTATGGGACATACCCCATCCCTTATTATTCTAGCAAGATCCATGCTACATAAGCAGTCCTGTGGCTCCGGGTCTGACAAGCCCCCGAGCTCTTCGTAGCCAAGTAGTGCAAGCTTCCGAGTACTTGTGGGGTCATCTTTGAGTTCTTCAGAAACTTCATCTTGAATATATCTTCTCGAGTACCTTCCATGCTGCTTCGAGGCTATAAGGTGCTCTAGCCCAACTAAACTTCGAGTCTTCAGAAATTAATCTTTATATGGGGTGCGATAAAAATCGCACTTCATATGGAGTAGCCCCCTAGCCATATGTTGAATCGAAGAATTAGGCTGAGGGTTCAATTAGTCTTGAATCTTCTTTCTTTGCCTTCCAAAAAAATTTGAAAAACAAGTTCTCTGATGACATGTGCCCCACCACCCCTGAGCCTTGAATCTAAATCCATAATTAGGAAAAAGATCCAAGAAAGCGTGTATGTGTTATAAAAAAATGTTTAAAATGTTCTGAATTGATGGTTGAAAATGATTTTCGGTTTGAAATATGAAAAACCCCTCTTTTTGAGATAAGATCCCTGAAAAATGGTCAATCAAATAACTTCCCATCGAACCCTAAATTACTGCTCAAAATAGATCTATTCCCAAGAAAAACCCTTCAGCTTCCATTGGCTATTTAACCGCGCGGTCACTTAGAGTTATCCTCATGCTTTCAGTCTTACAGCCTCGACCATTCATCTTGTCCAGTGTAACCTAGCCGCCGTCGCTATTTTCAGATCTAATCCGCCGCCTCCTCCTCCCCTGCCAAGTCAGTTGTCGCCGGCATCCTCTGTACCCCTCGTGCACCTTTGCTACCTGTCGGCGTTTAACTTCTAAGCCCACCGAGGGATACCCCCAAGGTGGTTGTTGTAGGTAGGGTGTCGCCGAGATCTGGAACTCGATGGTTCAAAGGAACACAAAGTTTAGACAGACTCGGGCCGCCGAGAGCGTAATACCCTACGTCCTGTGTGGTTTGTATTGGCTTAGATGATGGGTTAAATGTTTGGAGGGGGTCCCTGCCCGCCCTTATAGAGTCTTGGGGGATAGGGTTACATGAAAAACCTAGTCTAATATGAGCCTGGAGGCCCGATCGAGTACCACTCGATTGATTTTCTTCTGTATCGACTAGTCCTAACTCTACACGAGCAGATTACATGACGTCAGGGTATAGGACTTGCCCTATCCCATATCCCGTACAGATCTGTGCCACGTAGGCTATCCTGTAGCCACGAGTTTGACACTACCCTTCTCCCGAGCCCCCGAGCACATGTGCGTGAAGTGGCTCGTGACATCGACGATGGGCAACAAAAAGGCCACCAGCCGAGGGGAGAAGCGCAAGAAGGAGGACAAGGAAGCCAAGATCACAGAATCCGCCAGAATCGTTTGGAAGAAAAGTAAGTGCAGTGAATCCGATTTGCTACACTTGGTTGATGAGAGCCTTCTTCGGGATAAGGATACTGTAGAGTGGCGCCCGGCCGGCACAGATTCACGGGTGAATCTATGCTTTTTCAGCATTTTGTCGAATGGGGATTGGCCCTCCCTCCTTGTGATTTCTTCCGGGATGTCCTCTACTACTATGGCGTCCCTCATCCAAACCGGAATCTTTGTTCATTTTTCTGAAGCCTTCCTTGGAATAGAGCCCCATTTCCAACTTTTCCGCTACCATTTCTGAGTCAAACCGCAACCCGATAAGAAAAACCCAGAAGTAGTCGGAGGTGCAGATTCCCGCTGAAGCAAAATATGGGTCAGAAGTCAGAACTACATTGAGTACTCGCTCCCGAGTAATTTGTCAAGATGGCACAATCGCTGGTTTTATATTGGGAATCACCAGCCAGGATTGCCTGAGAGGAATGACGTAACTCCCAAGTGGACTGTAGAATGGACCCAGCATCCAGATGCCACAGAGCTTGACCAAGTATTAGAACTAGTCAAGCGGATTAAGGCTCTGAAAGCTGAAGGAGTCACCGGTGCCTCTGTGGTGTACTCCTGGATCACGAGGCGGATCCAGCCACTGCAGAAGAGAGAGACTTTTGGATCTGAGTACCTTGGAACTGAAGATCCATCTCAACAATCTGCAGAGGAACTGCTGGGAGGAGAAGCATTGAAGCGAGTACAGCGTGTCCTGCTGGATGTACACGCTGTACCATATGTCCCGCAGCTGTTCAGTGCAGAGAATCCTCCCAAACAGGTACAAGTAAGTTGCAAGCTTTGATCTTTACCGAGTACTTTATTTTTGTCAACTGAAATCAATTGGGTGCTCTAGCTAAAGAGAGGGAGAGGGTGAATTAAATATTTTTAAAAACATAACCTATAGCTCCAACTCGTTTGCACAAAAATTAAACTAAACCAAACTATCTAGATGTGCAACTACGGTTCACCGTAGTGTGAAACCCTCATCCCAAAAGAGTTTTGCAACCTATAGCCAATCCTAGCAAGATACTACACTAAGAAAGTAAAGGCACACAAATTGCAATATGAAATGCGGAAGCTTAAAGAGAGGGATGAGAGGAAGCGAACTCTCGATACGAGGATTTATCCCGTGGTTCGGATTGCCACAAAGGCGCCCCTACGTCCACGTTGTTGAAGCACTCACGAATAGTATCGCTTCCCGGCAATCAAGTCTCTTCCGTGAACACAATCACGGTCACCTTGATCCCGATTTTCACTAAGGGAGATTGCCCACGAAGGAGGGGTCTCCATCCCCCGCACAATGTCGTCGACGCCGCTCCACACCAAGCTGGAGGGTCGTTGACTTGCCGGCGAGCCACCAATTGCTCCAAGGGGCCGGCGCACCGTAATACAAGTGTGGTTCACTCTAGAACCAGTCACAAGGATCTCAACCTTGCTTGTTCACTCACTCAAGAGCTAATCTAGAACTAACACTCACAAATCTTGTGCTAAGGACTAAGGATATGATCAATGAGCTCTTGTATGGCTTGGAGGTGTTCTTGGGTGTGTGTGTGTATGACTTCTAGCAACTCCAGCAAACTCAAAATGGCCGGGGGAGCTCATATATATAGGCCTCCAAGTCGAACTAGCCGTTTGTAGCCGTTAGCAGCTTTTCTACGTGGGCATCGGAACTTCCGGTTCTTCTACATCGGTTCTTCCGGTCACTCACAAGCTGAAACTAGCCGTTGGCTTCTCTGTCGCTTCTGCAGCTGAGTTGGCAACAACCGGTTTAACCAATGACTTAGTATCGGTTCAACCGGTGCCTCTTGATCTCCCTGTAGCAGTTGCCCTTGCTAACGTCATTGCACCGACGCCTTACTCCGACACTCCACCGGTTCAACCGGTGCTGATGGCGTGGCTCCCTCGCGCTTAACATTGTCTCTGGAATATAGTACGTTGATTGCACCGATGCTTCTCTTAACACCGTCGGTTCAACCGGTGCTTCATTCTTTCTTCACTTGATCTCCAGAGGCGCTCAGTCTTGCACCAAAGCCAGGCCGTCGGATCTTCCGGCAACCATCGGATGCACCGATGCTATAGGCATCAGTTCTTCCAGTGATACTGGTTTCAGTAGAACTCGATCAATTCAGCATTTCTTTGAGTTTTTTCTTCGTGTATTTGTTTGTATGGCCTTTTTACATCATCCCTGGGATCTAGAAATGTTCACTCAACAAAACCATTAGTCACATTGATTGCGTTGTCATACGATCACCAAAATCACTCGAAATGGCATAAAATGGTGCCATGTTCGTTACAATCTCTCCCTTTTTGGTGATTGATGACAACACAATTAAAGCAAGCATAAAATTTGAAAAAATTAACAAATTGAACCACTTAAACTTGCTTGGATACTTACCATCATCCAATTACGGTTTGGCCTCCCCCTAAAACCATGATCCTCCTTTGTTCCTCCCCCTATTTTCTACTCCTCTCTCATATGTTGACTTAATCTACTCGATATTTCTTCCCCTTTGGAATATACTTTTCCTTCTTGGGAACATCTCTCCCCCTTTGTTGGGAACATGCCTTGCTTTGATCCAGATTTCTCCCCCTTTGGAATCAAATCACCTAAAAGGTCTTGCACCTAAAAGGTCTTGTAAAACAATATAGCTCAAGAGAAGATTAGTAGCCTAGGGAGTTAGTTTCATGGCTTATGATCCAATTGTATGATATCAATGAAGATACCAATTAAAAATTTACTATGGTGGATCACAAAATCACGAAACTAGCATGACATGAGCTAAACTTTCTATAAGTGTGTACACAACATGATAATGTGAAAATCAAGTGTACAATTAAAAGATTCAACAAGAAAGCTTAGATCATATCATGCACGGAGGTAACTCTAAAAAAGATAAGAAATTAACAATTATACCAATTGAATGAGTTTAGAACTTTGCATACCTCCGGGGGATACTTTGTTTACCTTGCATGTACCAATTGAAAGTGACTTGCAACCAATTGAAAGTCTTTAAACAAAGAGCACTTGGTACACCAAGGTTAAGTAAATGTATGAGCACATAGCCTATGAACTTAGATATGAGCATTTAAGTTCAATAGAGCATGGCTCAATATGCATGAAACCACAATTTATCTAATCACTCTTATAGAGTTGTTTGTTCACATTGATCGTGAGAAACATTCTCTTAGAGTGTTAACTCCACGTGAGACAAACTTGCATACATGTTAGTCTCAAAATCACAAGTCATAGGATGAACTCCCCCTAAATGTGTACATTTAGTGTTTGAATCACCAAGCAAATGTATGCACATTGATTTTGACACAATTGGGAAGTTTACCCTATAGTTTGTGTTCATGGTACACATATGAAATACATACCTCATGAGGTACATGTACCATGAAGGGTAAACTTGTGTAATTTTCTACACACTTATCAAACCATGTAGATTGCTCATGGGTTAGAATCATGACACAAGCAACCCACCATATATAACACTAGGAGATGCAATATGCAAACAACCTAGCAAAAGCAATGGAGCTACATGATGCTTGAAATGAAATCTAACTACCATTACCTTATGGGGGACTTGGGCAACAAATGTCCAAGTTGTGAGCTTAGCTTGTCTTGACTTGAACTTTCACTTCAACTTGTAAGCTAAGCCACCAAATCCCCCAAAGCCATTCTTGGGCTTCAAGTCTCTTTTGGAACCCATACCATTTGAGGCCCCTTCATATTGGTGATGATGTCCTTGGGCACCCAAATGGAGTGGTTCCAACTCCTTTCTTTATTCCCAACCTTGTGAGCAACCATCTTGCCATTGGTCTTCTTTTTAATCACATATGAGGTACTATTGCCTTTGTTCCTCCGGTTGGGCTTGATGTAGATGAGAGAACTCTTGATTGTGAGTTTCTTCTTGTTCTTCTCATCCAGAAGCTTCTTCCTTGGTTGAGGACACTTGTTGGACTTGTGGCCTTCTTTGTGGCACTTTGAGCAAGTCATGGTGGACCCCTTCTCAAGCTTCTTCACCATGTCTTCACGGTTATCTTGAGAAGGTTGGACATTACTATCTATGACTTTGCCCTTCAATCTATACAAGTCCTTCATGAGTCTTTCCACTTCTTGCTTGAGCTCATCATTTTTCTTGGCAATGATAGGAATTGCACAAGGGATTGCACCGACGCTTCTCTTGACACCGTCGGTTCAACCGGTGCTTCATTCTTTCTTCACTTGATCTCCAGAGACGCTCAGTCTTGCACCAAAGCCAGGCCGTCGGATCTTCCGGTAACCATCGTATGCACCGATGCTATAGGCATCGGTTCTTCCGGTGATACTGATTTCAGTAGAACTCGTCCAATTCAACATTTCTTTGAGTTCTTTCTTCGTGTATTTGTTTGTATGGCCTTTTTACATCATTTCTGGGATCTAGAAATGTTCACTCAACAAAACCATTAGTCCTATTGATTGCATTGTCATACGATCACCAAAATTACTCGAAATGGCATAAATGGTGTCATGTTCGTTACAGTTAACTATACCTGATATTGTCTTGATCTTTTGTCAGATGTCTTGAACATATATAGCAGCACACCTCCATTGCTAGAAGTCATCCCCCTACCAGGGATGAGAAAAAGAGGAGTCAAGTGCCATGATATGCGCGACCTCCTCCGCCGAATCCAAGTGATGATGAGGATAACTAGCCCTTGGTCACTAGATTGCGGAAGAGGGCGGCGACAACCTCCCAGGACGGTCCCAGCTCTCCTTGTGGTGAAGCGTCACTGAGTCCCCCGCGCAAACAGAGGTCGGTCGTGCTGAAACGCAAGACCATAATTCCTGTCGACGACGATGAGGATCAGCAGCTCAGGGAAGAGTACTATCAAGTCGACTTGTTGCAGTAACATCTTTGTTGACTTCGAGTACTAATTTCTTCCTTCTGTAGTACTGCTGATGTAAATCCCGAGCCCCCGAGGCAACGGGTCGACGAACCGTAGGCCGCGCTAGGGCTGGTGATGTGGTAGTGACGAGTGCCAAGGAAGCACTTCCAGCGCTCAAAGCACTCAAGGTGCCAAGAAAAGTTATCTTGAAGAAATCCACCTTGTAAGTGTCTTGAAAAACTTTCGAGTAGTAACTTTGTAGGTCCATAATTGTAGGGGTAACACTATAGGTTACTCTATTTCTTGCAGGAAATCCTCTGCTCTGGGCGGAAAACAACCTGGCGCCTCATCTGTGGTCGGGGTCAGGACCCTCCTCCACAAGTGCAGGTTGCCTCGACTACCTCAGCCCCGAGCAGGAGAAATTATCAGATGTTGCAGCGTTGCCGGTGGAGCACATGACCGCAGCCGCCAGTGCTGCGTTACCAGAGCCCACGGAGCCCCCGGCACCTGCTAGCGCCGAGGTCGATGCGGGTGCAGGACAAAATCAGGATAAGGAACCCGGGGTGACCATCACAGCCCCCCAAATGAGATGAATGAGTAATGGAACCTGCTTAGAATATTTTCTGAATTTTTCTTTATCAGCTATTTATGCTTTAAGATCATTGAGATTAATCATAGGCCGAATGGAACACAGCTAGCAGCTTGTGCTCCGCACTCTACACAACACATATCTACCTCGGTTGAAGCTCCGAGATTGACATCTCATTCTCTGAAACCGTGGTCGTCGAAGACTGTTTATTGCTGATAACCAGAACACCATCAGAGCTCCTGGCGCCAGATCTTGATGGGTGATCTGATTCAGTTAAGCCGGAGCTGAAGACGAAGGCCGGCCGAGATGGGGCTCGTCTGTCATCGGACGTTGTGGTCGGACTGCTGAGCATAAGCACCACCGCCGAGGCGTCTGGCCGATCCACCGGGTTTTCCTGGACGCATAGAAGCCCGATCTCTATGCAGTTTAGGACCTCGCTTTCTGGGTACCCAGACTCAGCTAGCAATGGGTCTACGACATCCACCATTGAACCAGCCCTCCACTTGTCCCAAACCTTCAAAGATCATTAATTAATCGATGTAACAATATACATGTATGTGAAACATATGTGACATGGGAATATCCTTGCTACATTGCCAAAGCAGTACCGTACACTTACATGGCTCAGAACAGATATGGAGTCTGAAGTGTTGTTGTATGCGCTATTGTTCCTTCGCCCGGTCACCATCTCTAGGACTATGACACCAAAGCTGAATATGTCCGACTTGGTCGAAACATGACCCCAGTAGGCATACTCTGGGGACATGTACCCGCTGCTTGTATGAATGATGTTCAATCAAGAGTCATTGAAAATTAATGGAGTGTATTGACAAACTTCACTGCTTGTTCTTTGTACTTACAGGGTTCCAACAGGTCTTCTTGTTATATCTCTAGATTGGTCTACGGTGAAAGCTCTGGCAATTCCGAAATCTGAAATTTTGGGGTTCATATCCGCATCAAGCAACACATTGCTCGGCTTTAGATCTCTGTGGATGACCTTTAAGCGGGACTCCTCATGGAGGTAAAGAAGTCCCCGCGCGATACCACAGATGATGGAAAACCTCTTGCTCCAATCCAGCTGCTTCCGTCTCATTGGATCTGCACTCAGATAACAAGAGCAGTACAATAGAAGATAAATAAATGAGAAATGTCTTATTTGAATTTTAACAGTAGTTTGATGGATACCGGAAAGGAAGGTATCTAGGCTTCTATTGGGCATATACTCGTAGATGACCAGCTTCTCTTCTTGCAAGGACACCCCCAGGAGCTGGACCAGGTTCCTGTGCTTGAGCTTGGCAGCCAGCACGAGCTCGTTCTTAAGCTCTTGGAACCCCTGTGAGGAATCCTGCGAAAGCCTCTTCACAGCTATTTCTTCCCCGTCCTGTAATGTACCCTGCACAAAGCTCAACTTCGACTGATCAGTCGTATATTTGATTGTGCCTTTTGGTCGGTCTAAGTAATTAAGAAGCCGACACCCCAGTACTACACTGTCAACTAACTCAGAGAGAGAGATACGGAGGGAGATGCACCTTGAACACTTCTCCGAAACCTCCCTCCCCAATTTTGTTTTCTTCAGAGAAATTATTTGTTGCAGCTCTTAACACCACTAGATTAAGTTGCTCGGGTTCAACATAACCCATATCTTCTTCTTTGATACTGCTATTGTCTCTCATATAAAAGCCTGCACAAGGAAATGTGGACATAACTCGGTGAACGACTGATAAGTAGAACTTTTTTTTTTAGAAAACAGGAGGGGTGATCCCCTACTGATTATATATATTAAAAGCAAGAAAAGTCCAGTTTATTTGCTTGATTTTCAGAAGTCATTACCTTTAAAGGAAAAACTCAATACCAACATAAACTTTGTGAAATGGGGTTCAAAGACATCTTAATTTATATAGAAGCTATGTAAGCACAGAATCCTTTTCGGTTGTAAAGACTTTTCTGCGCAGGCAGAAGCAGAACTTATTAATGAAAGAATGGGCCTACCTGGTCCTGTTTTCTTCCGGTTGACCTTTCTCCTGTACAGGAAAACAGCAACCATGGCGACTACGGCGAGCACTGTTCCAACAGGGATGGCGACGGCGAGAGTCACATTGACCCGTTTTTTTCCTGCGTTAGGCAGCCGTTAGTCACGGCCCTAGTTCTTTATTTCTCCATACTCATGTCACATCAACTTCACAAGTGCTTCATCAACTAGTTCCACTTGTGCTAAGTTAACAGAGAAGGATATGAAATTCAGTTTACACATCAATACTTCCTCTTACATGGAGGCTCCTTATTAGGCCTCACTGCCTCAGATGTGTAATATCGGTGAGGCTATGATTTGTTTATTAATAAATTGGGCTACCTAAGACTCTAGGCCGCTAGTCTTGATACCACATTAAGTTGGATCAACGAATTGCCTAATATTCAGGGCACCTCCAGTAGTAGTATAGTATTTACAGCCACTGGATTCTGCAAATCGTATCAGAGCATACGCTCTCTCTCACTAATCTCCCTGTTCTGTTCGTTCGCGCGGAGTTAACCAAGGCACGGCTCGCTAGACATGAATTACACCTACTGTATCATACACAGAAATTAAAAAAATCAATGTAACTCTAGCAGAATTTAATCGTAAATCCAGTATGAATTGACTGCTGTAACTAGAAATTCAGGTGTGGGCGAAGCTTATTTCATCCAAATTTACTTTTCCCTTCACTTCCATACATGTTACTAGTCTTAGGTGTAGTACTTAAGAAGAAGAAATGTGAAAGTAGGAAGGAAAAATTTGGGCGTGGAGATTTATATACTGTCGATGGATGCAGTAGTGAGAAACTCACCTGGGCTCTCTCCGGCTCCGGTGAAGATGGGCGACGGAGTCGGCGCTAGAAGCGGCGGCCCATCGAGGGTCAGATTGTAGTAAGGGTATACCTCCATGCGCAGGTAGCAGTTGTAGGCGAACACCAACCCGCCCCGGCGCCCCCTGCAGCATGTCGGCAGTCGCTGCACCGAGTCCTGCAAGCACCGGCCGCACTCCGCCGGCGTCCGGTCCCTCATGCACTGCAACAGCCCGTACATGGTGCCGTTGGGGGCAGCGGCGTCGTACACGGCCGCCCCCGTTGCGAACATCGGCGCCGGCGGTGGCGTGCCGGAGCCGCCGCCGACGGCGACGACGCGCGCGCTGAGGTTGCTCATCAGCGCGTTGTAGCTTCTCCCGAAGGCGTCTATGTCGGGGACCACGTCGGCGTTCTGGAACGGCTGCCGGAACGCGTCCTCGTAGGCGGTGGACGCGTTGGTGTCCGCGTAGCTGACGAAGCAGAACATCGGCGCCGGGATCGTCACGCCGGAGCCGTCGTCGTACCAGATGGCGGCGCGGCGGCTGCTGCTGTTGCAGCTGCTCCGGATGCTCAGCGCGGCGTCCCGGAGGTAGGTGGCGCAGCGGTCCGGCGCGGTGTCACCACGGCACATTCCCCGGACGAAGGCGCGGTCGGTGCCGTTGCCGCGGGACAGGGAGGCGAAGCCCGTCGGCGCAGCGGACGACGGGAGCGCGTCCAGTAGCGCCACCACGTTGGACCAGAAAGTGGTGTTGGTGGAGGAGGAGGACGGTGAGGGAGGAGATGGAGATGCCGCCGCCGAGGATTGGCAGTCCACCCACGAGTACTTGCTGGCCTGAGATGTCACCACCGTGGAGAGGCTCGCCACCATGGCGATGAAGAGGAGGCCACGGCCATGGATGTGGCCGGATGGAGACAACGGCATGAGGTTTTCTGAGGAGGTGTGGGACGCTAAACAACACTGCATAATTCTCATCTCATACTTGGATGATCAATTTTGGTGTGAGGCCGATGGATGCCAGCGTAGACTTGGCGTTCGGCGAAGACTTGAACTTCACTATCGCACATTTGTCGGGTCCAGGCGAATTCATTGACTGCAAGTGCCCTCGCGCGTAAGGTGGCAGTCGGAAGTCGGAACAGTTGTTGGACTTTTTATTGAACATAGGAAAAAATATTTTTTTTTGAAAACGATAAGCAAAATAAGTTTTTCTTTCTCTCTTTCTTTCTAAAAATGATGCGGCATCAGAATTGGGGGCTGGGCGTAAAAAAACCAAGGCGGGGAGCGGCGACAGCAGGTGGTGCGGTGCCGTCGGGAACAGGAATCCGATTGGGAGATGACACTAGTACAAAATTGGCTTGTTGTACCGGTTCCCAACCTCTTTTAGGACTACGAATCCGAGACCAAAGATACAAGGTTTGTGATCTTAAAACTTTTTATACCCAAGACCTATTGCCTCACGCACAATTTCTCGCCACCCCACCTAGGAAAAGACATGTGAATGCCTTCCTTTTGAACTAACATTGGAGGGCACTTTAGTTCGGGTTGGTACATCCAACTCGGCTGGTTGGTACCTTGGTTTGGGATCTTGAGTCCCCGTTGGAGCCACTAACTGAGACTAAAGATAGACTTTTAGTCCCGGTTGGTGGCTCCAACTGAAACTAAAGGGTCCTTCCGTCCCCTAACCATTGGACCGAGACAAATGCTTGATTAGTCTCGGGCCCAACTGTAGCCAAATGCTAAGGATTAAAGACCATTTCTGCAGTGTATGTGAGTTTTGGTGGTGCGTTGCTAGAAATGAGTTGGGCGTTGGGGCGGGAGTGGGAGTGGGAGGGGGAGGGAGAGCAGACCAACCGGGGCAAGGCCGGGAAAAACCGCGAACTGCGATCGGGGATGGGGGCGGATCGGGTGCGCAGGTGGCTCGGATATAGAATAGTTATTCCATGCCCATGAATATACATGCTAAAACAATACACTTGATATACAACGAATGATTTGAAATAAGTAGACAGAAAATGACAAACTACTAACAAAATTCCGGAGATTCGTCGTGACTGCTAAACAAACCCCAGTTCTGCAACTAACAAGATTCACTTGTATTTTGCACCTATAAATCAACACGCTGTCTCACGGATAGCCTCGATGTCCACATCAGAGCACCTGGCCCTAATCAGCAACACCATAACCTTTGGTCTGCTGGGTCAGAACAAGAGACCCACACACACCCTTCAGTTCGGTCAGTAATTTGACTCCTGGGTGTAAAATAGTATTACCGTACGCCCATACACACACACATATACATACATATATATATATATATATATATATATATATATATATATATACACACATGGATGCATGTATCTATATATGTATGTATATATACACACCCTTCAGTCGGAACTCCTGGATGCATGTATCTATATATGTATGTATATATACACAGACACGCACACAAACATAGCATAGTGCCTTCAATTTTGTGTTCGTTCACTTCAGGTATAAGCCGTGTCGTAATTGTGGCAGATATTGATTGTTCATGTTTCGATTGGGATTCTGTTGGATTTGTCTAAGTTCCGATTAGGATTCCGATTGAAGGATCAAGGAAACTTGCTTGATTTAGAAATGCCACACACACACACGTGCACGCGTGCACGCGCATGTATGTATGTATGTATGTATGTATGTATGTATGTATGTATGTATGTATGTATGTATGTATGTATGTATGTATGTATGTATGTATGTATGTATGTATGTATGTATGTATGTATGTATGTATGTATGTATGTATGTATGTATGTATGTATGTATGTATGTATGTATTTCACTTGGTCCGAGCTGAACCAACCGCCCTCCCGCCCCCCATCACCACATGCACCTTTTACGACCAGGCACGCGCCTCCATTAACCGCCCTTCCCACCATTAAGCGCACCCCAACATTAGTCCACCGCCCCACCGACCATGTTTTCCAATTTTTTTAAATCAAAGCGTTGATTGGTTTCTCTTATGCCACTCCACCTCGCCGCCCCATTCTCCCTCTAGGATTCCTTCGTCCGCCCACATCCATAGTTATTAGGACCGGACCGGTCATCGAACCGCTAGGTTGCCCGGTTCAATGGTTTACTGGTCCAATCGGTTGAACCACCGGTTCAAAATGGTTCAAATAGAGTTAAGTTTCTTCACTAAACACAAGCTTTGTGAGACTGTATCCAACGGTCAGACTGCTGTTCGAAAGCCAGGTTTTATACCAGTTTCAGAAAACTCGAGTGGTTCGAACGGTTTAACCCGGTTCGGTTGCATAGCCGATCTTTTACACGGACTGCACCGCTAGGGGCTCTAGTTCCTGGTTGGACTGGCTGGTCTAGACCGGTCCTAATAAGTGTGCTCGTGTCGAACTACTGCCATGGCGCCGCTGGTTGGCTCCCGCTGTTGTCGATTCGTTTGCGGGGGCGGAACAAGCAGGAGTGGAAGAAGCAGGAGTAGAGCAAGTATCACCGTGAGGATTCCGCGCGCTATACTCACCGCATTCCTTTGTAGGACCGCGTGGAACTCTTGCCGAGTCATCACCGTCACACCCTGCCGCCCCTGATTTGGTCGCGAGCATTAGCAACCATCACTGAGCATTTTTAGAGCACATTCGCCGTTTCGCGCGCCTCATCTTTCACCCACCGCATGGTAAGTCATCTTCAATATTTCAATTACCTCCTTCCTCCCCCTCCCTCTCTACCTCCCACTGCATCTCGGGTAATTTGATTCCATACCATACCCTAGGGTTTCACTGATGCACACAGTGTTAGTTTGTAGATAATGTCACCAGTGATCTTGCTCGCTAGGTGATTTTTGGCTAATGATGTATTATGCGATTAGGGTGTAGACATTTTGCAATTGGTTTTGCGCACAGTTTGCAAGTGGCTAATGATGTAGACATTTAGTAATCTCATTCTTTCTAGGTTTTTCAGTTGCGTACTGCCCACCTCGGTTTGCTAATTTTTTGTTGGAAAAATTGCACTGCCCACCTAGGGTTGCTAACTTTTTTTTTGGCTTGACCCGCATATTATGTTCTGGATTTTTTTTGTAGTGATGCAGTACGAGATTGGCACCCTCACGTAGTAATTATACCACTGTAGGCCTTGCAATTGCATTTGTGTCATGGTTGCAATTGACATTTATGTTGTGGTTGCGGTTCATTTATGTCGTAGTAGTTATGTTGGAGCACGAGATGTGTGCCTTCATGTGGTTTGTAATCATATTACTGTAGCCCTTTACAATTGTTTTTTAGCCATGTTTGCAATTCATTTTTCATGATGAGGTTGTCTCGTGTGTTTTCTTTCAATGGTAGTGTGTATAATGGATATCGAGGTGAATTCCTCAGGTTCATAGGATGGTGACAATTCAGCTACAGCTCGAGGTACTGTCCCCCATCTTCGAGCATAATAAAGAGAAGAGCAACGAGAAAATGCAGTTGAAGAACAGGAGGAAAGTACTAAGGCTCGACACTCCTACTTCACTCAATACAGGCAGCCAGCATAATGATGAAGAAGATCCTGATTTTGTGCCAGCTTCCAATGATGAGGTTGGTGATGCAGCAGAGGGGAGAAATAGGAAGAGGTGCCGCAACCAGGCTCGCGGTTAAGCATCTAGCCCCGCTGCAGCCTCCCCTGGTGTCACTGTTGGCTCTGGTGAGGAAAATGACCTGAAGAAGAGGCTTGTCTCCATTCGATGCTTTCTTGTGAAAGTCAAAGAAAAATTATCGCAGCTTTTGATAATAATTTCAAAGATCAAGTTTGTGCGAAGAAGTTTGGTGGACTTATGCTCTTCAAGCCACATACACTTGATAAGCTATTGCTTAGCTGGCTTATGCGGAAGCTCAACCCAGAAATAATAAAATTAGAGTTTGGTGGTGGCAAAGTGATAGCACTTACTGAGCACAGCTTATGGTGTGTGTTTCAGATCTCAAATGTCGGAAGTGACCCACCTTACATAACGGACGATGAAGCTCGTTTGAAGAGGAGTTGGGAGTGGAAATATGTGGCAGCGCATATAACCCCAAGTTGGGTATCACAGTTTTAGATATTTTGGATGGTTTCATGAAGAGGATGCTCAGTGAAAATTTGGGGCTTAGAGAGTTCTTCATATGTGCATTCCAGCCGCTGTTATTCTACAACACTAACTTTTACATCAGGCTTGAGGATGTAAAGAATAGTAAAGATTTGGAGAATATTGGCAATCGGAACTGGTGTAAAGCAGAAGTTGACAATGTCAAGAAAGTTGCCAATTTGTATAAAAAGGATTTTGCAGAGAAAGACATTATGGAACTGATCACTGGTTGCAGAATCTTTCTAATGGTTAGTATTTTCATGTCTTATTACTGGCGCCATTTTTTTGTTTCATGCAATATTTTTACGTTGGTGCAACTATGCCCAACTATGTAGTAGCAATTGGTCCACATGGTTCTTGCAACTGCTTATTTTCTATGTTGCAATCTTGTCCAGTTTAATTTATTTTTTAACCATATCTTTTACTCAAATGACATAGTAGTAATGTTGCAACTAGGTTAGTTTCCTGATGCAACTGGCTTCCTCTCTATCGCTACGTCTATGTTCTTTTTAGTAGTAATTTGTTGTTGCAACCGGTTTTGTTTTGTTGTTGCAACTAGTTTAGTTTTCTTGTTGCAACTGGTCTATCTCTATGTCGCAACATCTCTGTTATTATTTTTTGCAGTAATTTTTGCAACATATTGGTCCGTTTCTGGTCCATATTCATAGTAGTAACGTTAGTAACAATTGGCTCAACAATTTTGTTGCAATCGGCTCATTTTTTTCCATAGTTTGCGGTTTGGTTCTATTTTTTTTTTTGAAAGGAGGTTTGGTTCTATTTTATTTATTCTTAACCATATCAAACTCAACTGTCGTGATCGAAATGTTGCAACTGGTTAGTTTTCTTATTTTGCAACCGTCTCTCTCTCTATTGCAACATATCTCCCTTTTTCTAAATGGCAATATGTTTGAAATGTTTGTTTTTGGCAACTAACTTAGTGCAATTATATATACATGCAGATGCGATATGTTGATAACCTACAGCATGGTTTAAATATAAACCCATTCTCACTGCCCGATGTGTTTTTTGGACACAAAGACCATTGATTCGATGAAAAGTATGGACCATAAGCGAGATGTTAGTAGCGAGACTGTTGAGTTTGGTAACCTTCGAGGTAAGCCCCACACCCCGGCACACACAACACACACCATCCTTCCAGTTTTCCACACCTAGCCCCTATTTCTTTTTTTTTTTGGGGGGGGGGGGGTTGGCAACTGCACTGAAGCCACAAATGTTATCATGTAGATATATCATTAGCAATTTGTGTTTTTCTTATTTCCATTTGCCTAAAGTTTCTTTTTAAAACATATTTAAAAGAGAAGGGTACAGGGAATACTTACAAGAAAAGAGGGGGGAAGAGGAGAAAGGAGGAAAGAAAATATTACAACACTGTACTAAGCCATTGTAGGATTATGGGTCTTTGCTCCTCTCGAATTCTGTGCAACTGGAGGAGAATTTGTTCCTTGAATCTCACGATCCAAAGTTGGAGGTTGACTTGTTTGCCTTCAAAAATCTTACCATTTCTTAAGTTCCATATCTCCCAAGCTGCAGTAATGAACAATTCAATGAGGAAAGAAACACCCAAGTTGACACGACCACATACAATTCAGGTAATAACATCATCTGAGTTGATCCAGGTGATGCCCAACTTTTGCCAACAAGCCAGAGCAAAAGGGCAGTCAAAGAAGAGATGGGAAATATCTTCTGCAATCTGATCATTGCACATAACACAAAGGTTATTGGGCTGCACATTATAACTCCTCCTTTGAAGCATCACCTTTGTGTTTAGTCTGTCTACCAGAATCAACCATGCAAAAAATTTCAGTCGAGGCGTGCATTTTGACTTCCAGACCCATGTAAAAATCGGAGAGATGGAGAGATGCGCGAAACCAAGGTTGTAAAACCATCTGGAAGAGTATTTATTGTTCCCCCAAAAAAGGACCAGGTATGAGAAGTGGAAAAGTCGTGTGAAATAAGCTGTACTTCTTCCTGCAAGGAGAGAAGTTCCAGAAAAGCCTGTTCAGATAAAGGCAAGAGAAAGAGGCTAGCAAGATCCTCAGCTTGCATGATCCTTTTAACTGAAATGTTCTGATCAATGGCAAAAGAGTAGAGCCGTGAGTCTTTGAGCGACAGAATATTATCAGACCAGAGATCATCCCAAAAGGTCACAGTGGAGCCATTTCCGAGTAAGCATTTAGCAATTCCTCTATAGATGGTATTAAGTCTCAGAATGTCTTTCCACCAAAAGGAACCAACCTCCCTAGCAGCATGGGGAACTTTGTTGTTATAATATCTGAACCAAATAAGTTGGCACCAAGGTGTATCAACTTTCATGTAGAATTTAAGAAGTTGTTTGAGCATAAGAGCATCATTCTGTAGCCTCAGGTTTAATACTTCCAAACCTCCTTTCTTCTTTGGCATTTGTACCTTTTGCCAAGCCACTAGGTTACCTCCTCTATTTGCTTGATTGTTACCCCTCCGAAGGCATTGTTTCCTGGCCCTATCAATGTTCTCAATAACACCAGCTGGCAGTTTGATGGTGCACATTGTATAGGTGGTTATGGGGGTTATAACAGAATTGATCATTTCGAGTCTACCAATGTAAGAGAGTAGAGAGGAGCAGGCAGAGAGACGCCTTTCAACCTTGTCCATTGTTGACGCTCACTAACGATTATTTCCAGGCGTCAACTTGATCAGAAAATCATGAGTGTTTGCATTTCTTACACGCATCTTTATCCAATAAAGTCCCTAAACCACACTTTACCTTCTAGAAAATACAAGTTGTGTTTTTGAGCTAATATGCAAGTTACACGCACACTTTGGCCTGACATAAAATCACAGAAATTATCAGAGCGCCGATTCAGGCTCAGATGGACCAAAAGTGATGCAAGAACACAGTTCAGACAAGCCAAGACAGGCCAAAACCAACATGGACTAGACAAGGACGCCCAGGACAGCCTGCTCGAAGAAGATGGGGGCGGTTGGCGCCACTGGCAGGCCGGCTGACCTGCCTGGTCGGCCGACCTGGCCCGTGGGCCCCACCGCCTTAGCCAAGCCATGTGTCATCTCCTGGTTGGTCCCTTAGGTCGGTTTGGAGAGTTTCACCCCATGGCTCCCTACTATAAATACAAGGGGGGAGGGTGGAGAATAGAACACACACACACCCCACAATACCTCTCCTCTCCTGCTCACTTGCACAGTCTTTAGGCTTAGTGGAGTTTAGGAGAAGTCTAGGAGTCATCGAGTCGCCGGATCTGCTCGAGAGTTCTGGTATGGGTTCATCTCTAGCCCTCTCTTATAATATTCAATTGTTTGTAATAGAATTAGACTATGGTTACCGATATCTGCTCGAAGTATGTTCTGAGTTATTGGATATATGTTTCTTGATATGGTTGCGTTATTGTTCAATGCTTGCATTGCGTTATCGCCCTGTGCTTGAGATGGTTAACATATCATGCTTAAAACTCTATCAATTGGTCCAATATTCGTATGTTTGTTCTAGTGTGATGTGTGTCCATCCCGAGGGTGGGGGCTCCGCACGGGACACTAGAGTATCCCTTACTAGTGTAGACATGGTGTCTAGATTAGCTAAGAGTTGCTGGATATGAACTATACCCACGGTTTGTAGAGGTAGCTGGCAGGTGGTGACAGCCCTGTCCGAGCCCGAGTAATCCTCCATGTTCGGTATGGGGGGTAGGAGGTACATAAAGCCGTCAGTGTGTACGGGCTCCTCCCGTTGCTTCGATAGCGGTCTCCCTGTTGTGTAGTTTAATCTCTGACGATCTAACCAATGAGATAGTATAGATATAGCTAGCTTAGCACAGTTGACTCGAGCTCTAACTTCTGCCTTGCTCCCGGCCTAGAGAATCTTTTATCTTTTCTTTTATTTATTTATCCAGAGGGTAGTTTGTGTGTGTGTCACACTACCTCCTATCATGTTATATATCTTACCCCTGTTTATGCATGAGAGTATCCAATCTAGATAAAGTTCATCAACTAGTCTATATCTCTTCACTCACCGCCTTCCCTGCGGAAATATAAATGACACCCCGGTATACTCCCGGGTAAAATGCTACAGCGGTATTCCGTGCGCTTGCAGATTCATTCGTGGTTCATGAAACACTGCCACCCAAAATTGGCGTCTGCGGGTGTCATCGCTGCTTTCCCGGTGGTGACGTTGGTAGGTGCCAACATCCATCATTGGAGTAAGATCAGACATCTTGGGTTTTGTTTTGCCCATAGGCAGACCTTGATAGGTGAAGGGTAGGGTGCCAATCTGACAGCCAAGCACTGCAGCAAGTGAGTCGGTGGTACTGGCAGGGACATTAATAGGGAATATTGATGATTTATTGAAGTTGACTCTTAGGCCAGTTGATTGGGCAAAGTCCTCTAGAATACTCTTAAGATGTGTGACTTGTACTATGTCAGCTTGCATCAAAAGAAGAGTGTCATCAGCATACTGTATGACTGGAAACTCTGAGGATGGCTGTGGCAAGGGTATATGCAAGAGACCTTGGTGACAGGCATCATTGATGACATACTAAAGCAGCTCAGCTGCAAGAACAAAAAGCAAGGGTGATAAAAGATCACCTTGTCTGACTCCCCTTTTGCAGTGAAACTTCCTTCCAGGGACACCATTAAGAAGAATTGAAGAAGTGCCAGAGGTGAAAATCATTTGCATCCATTGCAACCATTTTGCAGGGAAACTAGTTTGGTCATCATAATCATCATGGCAGAGTGCTCCACAGTATCAAAAGCCTTAGCGAAATCAAGCTTGAGGATAATAATTGGCTTTTTCCATTGGTGACTTTGGTGTATATATTCAAAACTCCAAGCAAGGTAATCTTGGATAGTTCTGCTTTTGATGAAACCATATTGGTTTGCATGAATAAATTTAAGAATAACTGCCTGTAGTCTTTTAGCAAGGATCTTTGTCAGGAGCTTGATACTGGTGTTCAAGAGTGAGATTGGCCTAAAATCATTCACTGTTTCAGGATTAGGGACCTTAGGGATGAGTGTGATAAAGGAATAATTGATGCTCTCTAGGTCCAAAGTTCTTGAGAAGAAATCATCACAAAGTTGATAAAAGGACTCTTTAATGATAGGCCAGTACTTCTTAAGAAAGAGACCACTAAAACCATCAGGACCTGGAGCCTTGTCAATAGGGATGAGTTTAATAATTTTGTCAATCTCAGCTCTATTGATTGGGGCAACCAGGCTGGAGAGGTCGATGTCTATATTGATGAGTCTGTCTAGATCAAACAACATCTGTGAGTTCACAGACACCCCCAATCTTTGCTTGTAGGCTGACCAAAGAAGGTCAGCTTTCCATCATGATCAGACAAAAAGATGCCACTATCATTTCTAAGCTGGGAGATGGCATTCCTCCTGTAAGATATGGTGGCCATTGCATGGAAGAATTTAGTGCACTCATCACCAAACTTGATTCTGTTAACTGTATATCTTTTTCTTCAATAAAGACTGAAGCAAAATGGTCAGCTGATCTTTTATGATGTATCTGAAGAAAGATTCATGATCCAAAAGTAACCTTATTTCCTCAAGCTCATCAAATAAAAAATCACTTTATTACAGTTGGTAATCAGGATGTTAAGATTAGAGAGGCTTTTACTCCACTGCTTGAGAGCATATCTCACATTCTTTAATTTGCCAGCTAGAGCAGAGGCAAAATCTCTTGGATTCTTGAGAGGTTTCTCACAGCCTAAAGTAACTGCCGCCATGAAACTAGGATGTTCAGGCCAAAAGTTCTGAAATCTGAAGATATTTGCCTTTGGTATTTGTGTCCCAATGGAGACTTTGCAGGGGACGTTGAAGGTTGTTACCTTTGGTTTTTCTCCAATAAAGGTTTTCCCAATGGAAGAATTTTATTTGCACTATGGCTTTGGCAACAACCTTCAACTCCGAGTACTCCGTAAGCTGTGCTTTTAAGCTGTCGATCTCATCTACAAAGCAAACAAAGGCATTTTATATCTCCTGGGTTAACAAAAAAACTCAAATACGGAGCAAAGAAGGGAAGCTACCTTTATGATCCTTCTCAATTCCCTCTATCTTATTTTGGAGAATTTGATTTTGTTATGTGAGATTATCAATGTCCTTTTTCAGGAGCTAAGCTTGACTAGTGCTCTCACATTGAAGCTTGTAGAGCTGATTCCTGACATCTAGATACTTGTTAGTCTGCTCCTTCAAATGGCGCTCTTCATCATCCAGAAGCTTACTAACATCAATAGAAGCTTTCAACTTCTGGGACTTGAGAAATGAATGGTTGGCCATTTCCTATAAATAAGCTCATCATGCTTAGCACAAGCACTTTACAGTACTATGAGTGTTGGTTTTTAGCTGAAAATGAAGGGCAATCATACCTTTTGATCCAAAGAGCAAAATGTCATCCAATCAGACGCCACCATGTGAGCATCACAAGGATTGGACGGCCCACCAGAGGTAGCAAACCGACTTAAGTTGAGCCATGTCAACATCTACGGATGAGAGGGCCCAGTTGCCTGTACCTCGGCCAAAGGAGAGGGCCAGTGGGACCGGTCCATGGTCAGCCGACGGCCCATGGGCCCCACTGCCTTACTCCTTCAATGTGGCAGCTCTCCATTGGTTGATAACGTCTGTTCAAGGTGGATTTGCCTCCATTCCCGGATGAGGAGAGGGTGACAACCCCTATAAATATGAGGGGAGGGGCTCCATTTCAAGACACACTTGCAACACTTGGATACCACTCTCATTCAAGATGTAGTTTTCATCTTCTCTTGTAGAGGTCTTAGAACTAGTAGAATTCAGGTGTGGAGTCATAGTTTGAGGTCTTAGAGTCTTCATGAAGAGTTTTGTATGTCTTTTATTTTCTCTTTGTGTAATGTTCTGAGTTTATACTAGAGTCTATTTATTTATCCAACACGTTTGGTTCATATGTTCTTGTTTGTGTGTATGATCCTGCCCATGAGTTCTGCTTGAGTTGTTTGATTCATATGCTAGTCTAGCTCTCGTTTCATGGCTTCGCTTCATCTTCCATAATTGGGCGCTCTAGAACTAAGGCCCCGGATAGACAAGGGTGTCCTTGCGCAAGGCTAGAGTGGTACTCATTAGCGCATACGTGATGTCTGGGTTATTGACTATGTTTGAATGCGACTCTACGCCACGGTTTGTAGAGATAGCCAGTAGGTGGTGACAGCCCTGTCTGTTGCCTAGTAATCCTCCATGTTCGGGTAGAGTGGTAGGAGGTGCATAAAGCCGTATAGTTGGTCAGGCTCCTCCTGTCCAGTTAGTAGCAGTCTCTCTTATCCATGTTTCTAGCCTTTTCTGTGCATATGAGCGACTAAATTCAGTATGCTCATGAGTGTGCTAGTTAAAGTATAGCTCTTGTTACCCTTGTTCTAGATTCTACTCCTCAGCTGTCCTAAGGTGAGTTTATCTGGTCACACTTGTGTCACACTACCCCTTTTTATCATGAACCATTTACCCCTGCTCACACCCTGAATATTAATTCATAACATTTTCCATGACTTAATAAACTCTTTACACCATCGCCTTTCATGCGGAAATATAAATGACACCGAGGGTTACTCTCGGGTAAAATACTACGCCAGTACTCTGTGCACTTACGGATTTATTCATGCCTCATGAAATACCTGCCACCCCATTCGCGTCGGCGATCGACATCGTTTGGGACTACCTAGTTCTGGTGGTGACGTTGGTAGGCACCAACAACGAACATGAGAAACAATTCATATGCAGCTGAGCAAACATGCCAATGAAGAAATTTTAAAGTTGAAGAGCAGTGTTCTTGGTGAGGTAGGTTCCACTTCAGCAGCTGCAGGTGATCCAAACTTTCCAGAGGATTCAATTGAAGAAATTAACTCCCACACCCCACCCGTTCATTTGTCTCAAGAGTAAATTGAACAAGTGTTGGGTATTTTAGCGTCATGAATAAATCCGCAAGCGTATGGATACCATTGTAGCTTTCACCTTAGAGTATTCCAAGGGTTATCAAATCCACAGGGAACGTGTGTGCACTAACTTCTATTCTAGTCGGTCCAATGACACACCAAGATAAAGGGCAAGGGATGAGAGGATTCCTAAGATAGCACTATAGCTAAGTTAAAGGTTGATCTCTCAGGAACAATACTTGCTTTGGGCACCGGCTTACAACTGGTCTGCCAGTCGACTCCGGCCAACAGCTCTACGCTATATCTAAACGTGGAGGATTACGAAGGACCAATAGGACTGTCACCACCTACGGCCTACCTCTAACAAACCATGGGATATAAGGCAAACAAAGGATAAACTCTAGCCTAGATTACTACTGTAGTCTAACTACGTTTGGTACCCCGTAGCAAACTACAACACTCTGTATGAATATAGAGCGACAAACCCGCAAGTAAGAGAACTGATCTCACTCAACTACAAGCACTACTAGCATCTACTATACCAAGTAAAATAATAGAGATAGGAACCACGAATACTTACTAAAACCCGAAGAAAATAGCAGCATCCATAGAGGTACAAGCTGGGGCAGAGTGCCGACACTCCAGCACTTCTCCCGAACTACTCCCTCACTCTCGTAGAGGTACAAAAATAGAGAAGAGCACTGAAGACCGGCACCCCTCCTGAGTACCTCTACCCTCTCCCTACTCTAAGACAACTCTAAACCAAGAGAAGGCTTGGATGAGCACGTGATGGATGTCTTCATTTGGAGCCCCCCATTACTATTTATAGAGGGGTGCCATGACCTTTTCTGCCGTGAATTCTGCCCTAAGCCTCCTAGAACCGACCTTGGCATCGAATGGGGAAGCCAATGTTGGCGCCTACCAACTTCACCACCGGTAAACAGCGATGACGCCCGCAGACGCCAATTGGGGTGGCAGGTATTTCATGAACCACGAATAAATCCGCAAGTGCACGGAATACCGCTGTAGCATTTTACCCGGGAGTATACCGGGGTGTCATTTATATTTCCTCAGGGAAGGCGGTGAGTGAAGAGATATAGACTAGTTGATGAACTTTATCTAGGTTGAATATTCTCATGCATAAACAGGGGTAACATAATAACATGTTAGGAGATAGTGTGACATACACACAAACTACCCTCTTGGATAAATAAATGAAAAGATAAAAGATGCTCTAGGCCGGGAGCAAGGCAGAAGTTAGAGCTCGAGTCAACTGTGCTAGACTAGCTATATCTATACTATCTCATTGGTTAGCTCGTCAGAGATTAAACTACACGACAGGGAGATCGCTATCGAAGCAACGGGAGCAGCCCGTACACCCCGGCGACTTTATGTACCTCCTACCACCCATACCGAACGTGGAGGATTACTCGGGCTCGGACAGGGCTGTCACCACCTGCCGGCTACCACTACAAACCGTGGGTATAGTTGACATCCAGCAACTCTTAGCTAATCTAGACACCATGTCTACACTAGTAAGGGATACTCTAGTGTCCCGCGTAGAGCCCCCACCCTTCGGATGGACAGACATCACACTAGAGCAATCATACAAATACTGGAGCAGTTGATAGAGTTCTAAGAACAAAAGACTAACCATCTCCAGCACAGGGCGATCATGCAATGCAAGCATTGAATGATAACGCAACCATATCAAGAAGCATATATCCGATAACTCAAAACATACTTCAAGCAGATATCGGTAACCATAGTCTAATTCTATTACAAACAACCGAATATTACAAGAGAGAGCTAGAGATGAACCCATACCAGAACTCTCAAGCAACTCCGGCGACTCGATGACTCTTAGACTTCTCCTAAACTCTACTAAGCGTAAAGACTATGCAAGATGAGCAAGAGAGGAGAGGAAGTGTGGTGTGTGTGTGTGTGTGTGTTCTCATTCTCTACCCCCTCCCCCCTTGTATTTATAGTAGGGAGCCACGGGTGAGAACCATCACAACAGACGTAAGGGGCCAATGGGGAGGCGCCACATGCCCTGGTTGAGGCGGTGGGGCCCACGGGCCAGGTCGGCTGACTAGGTAGGTCGATCGGCCTGCCCGGGCCACCAACCACCCCCAACTTCTTCTGGCAGGCTGTCCTGGGCCTCCTTGTCTGGTCCACGTTGGGGTTGGCATGTCTTGACTTCATTTGGGTTGGTTCTTCGGCTACACTTGGACCATTTGAGCCTGAATCATCGCTCTGATATTTTCTGTGATTTCATGTCGGGCCAAAGTGTGCTTGCAACCTGCATATTAGCTCCAAAATACAACTTGCATTTTCTAAAAGGTAAAGTGTGGTTTATGGACTTTATTGAATAAGGATGCATGTAAGAAATGCAAACTCTCATGATTTTCTGATCAAGTTGACTCCGGGAAATGATCGTTAATGAGCGTCAACAACCAAAATGTGAAAGGTGGGGCCAAGATGAACCGACCTATGGTCGGCCGACCAGAAAAGGTGGTCGTTTGGCCCCAAACTTGACCGGGACACTGCTAGGTGGGCCCCCATTTCATATATGTGAGGCATGGCTTGTCTTAAGGCGGTTTGGAAGCTCTAGTGGGCCCGTGGATCCTCGTGAACACGTCTGATTCATCGAGAAGGTGTTGCCACAGATTGATGATGTATCGCCTTGCTTGTGGGCTGCATTCCTTCACATGTGAGGCTGTCTAGTGGGCCATTTAATCCTTGTACATGGTTGGACATTTATACCTTGGACCATACTTTATAGTTTCCTACATTTTTGGCCCGAATTCACCTACACATATTCTCAGAGCAGCATCTATGGAATCTGTCAATAAATAACCCTATGCTAACATTTATTCCTTTCGACGCTCAACTTTTGCACGATAGTTGACGCTTGAAATGAGTCGTCAGTGAGTGTCAACAACAAGGTTCACAGGATTTCAATCAGTTCAAATGATGATTTACAAATATATTGGGTAGAGGTTGAAGAAGAGGACAAGGAAGTGCATGTCGCCCTTCAAAGTCCCACGTTGCCACCCAAAAGTAAATTTGGCAAAGGCACTTGCCCTAAGGAGCAAAACTGTCTTCGGTGAGAAGCTAAAATAGTAAGAATAAACACATATCAACTGGCAATTATTATTTTTGCAAATAGTTCTCACCACCTTGTATACTGTCAGTAACATATTTTGTGTCTATTTTTGCCCATACACAGCACGATTCTGACTGATTTTAACATCTTCTACTCTTTTGATGGCCGTGATTTCCAGACCACTTCTGCTGATGACAAAGATGGTGACTCTTCGTTATGATAAGGAAGATTCGTTGGGATACAGGGTGTTTCTCACAACTAGTTTCTTTGTGAGTTTTTATTGACCTGCTCTACACACCCTCCTCCGCACATTACCTGCTGTTTTAATTTAACTTAATTTTTTTGCTTAGCAGTGTGTTACAAACTATGTATCTAGGTTCAGGCAATGTCTATTGATAAGGTCTACATGGATGATGGTGAAACTGAGACTGAAGATTTCAGGATCCTGAGACTGTTTGGAATCTGAAATTGAGCACTATCCTGATATAACAAAGGCAAAGTTGGTTAATATTTGATCATTTCATTTTGCTCCCCCTTTTTTAGTCTATGCAATTTGTGAACTATACTCATTTGCAAGTGTTTTGTTAAGTACTTTGCAATTGGTTTTTACTAACCTGTTTTTACCTTTTTCTTTAAGGGGATGCGGGCACGAAGATATTCATGCTTGTATGTTCTGGGAAGCACTATTTTATCTATTGTATCAAGCTCATTGACAATCGCATTGATATCTTGGACTTGATTGTCTACTTTTGGGCGGACACTTCTCCTGATCCTCATCACTAACCCATCTTTGACAAGCTGCACATCATAAGCACTGCATTATACAAGGTTACCAAGAACAAATTCCCTCAATTTGAGAACAGGAGCAGTCCGTTCATTGATGTGCCATAACAAGCTGGCCCCAACGATTGCATGTTTTTCCATTAGAGATACATGGAATTTTGGGATGGTCAATGTTTAAACATCGACATCAATCCAGTGAGCTATTTTTTTGCCCCCTTCTTTTCTACACTCATAATTTTGTTTTTTCACTATCTATGTGTGATTTCCAGTCTATATTTATCTTTTTTCCATATGCTATTTTTTTCTTATTGCAGTTCAAGGGGATAATATACAGGATTGAGCAAATGCACTGCTGTATTTTTCACTCCCTGAACAAAGCTAACCTACCTAATGAATTGGATGTCTATAGGTTTGGTGGGAGAAAGATTGACTATAATGGATCACAATGATGATCTTTTTTTGGAACTTTGTGGTGTTTCCCTTATGTAGCAACAATTGTACAAAACCTTTTATCCCACATTGGCTGTAGTAGCACTGATGTCACTGAATCAGCAACTTGTTCAAAAACTTTTTTTTTTCATTTTGCTTGTAGTAGCAACTGATATACCTTAATCTTTTCAACTGCTTAGCATAAAAGTTGCAAATCATGTGATGTAAATACATTCTCGGTCTAATCTCTAGTTTTAATGTGTGATCAGTTGTAACTTCATGTATATTTTATGTGTTATCAATTGCAACTATGTGATAACTTATTAGAGTTTTGCAACTATGTACTTTTGCGCCTTTGCTTTTTTTTATCAGAGTTTGCAATTCGTGAACAAATATAGTTGCAATCGCGTGAGAATAGATGTTGCAATTGTTGTGCAACACACGATGATTTTACAAGAGTTGCAGCTGGGTTGTTACCATTGTTTCACATGATATTCATTATAGTTGCAACCATCACACACAATATTGCAATTTGGCTACAACATGCGAACCATAGTTGCAGCTGGTTCATCATTACCATTATTGAAACTGGGTTGTAACTATAGTTGCAATTTCCATATATTTATAGTTTGCAACCACCATGTTTTGTGGCTTTTGCTATTTCTATTATAGTTGCAATTTTTTGCACTCACATGTGTTTGTAATATTTCAGTTAGCGCAGTGCAATTGCGCTCGCACATGTATTAAAATTGGCTGGTACATGTGTTGAACTTACCACAATTGCAGTTGGTCTCTCATTATAGTTGCAACGAGCAATGTCATGTGCTGCAATTAGTCTACAACACAGTTTGATCCATCGTGGTTTTTTAGAGTTGTTTTTTCATAGCACAAATAGCATTCTTGTTAATCCACTTGTTTTGTTTCATTTCAAGATAACAAGTACAAATTCTGAATAAATTACTATTTTGTTTGTTTACAAGGAGAATGACATGCTGCACCATCCCTATGTGTGGTTTTTTGCAGCAGCACCTCATTCCATGTAGTTTACATGTTTAGCTCTTCTTCCACGGCTACTGCTTTCTGCATCCCCTCCTCTTGCACCTCCCCTGGTCGCAGCGCTGCTAGTTTGTTTTGCAGGCACTTCATCCTAGTTCATATCATCTTCCTCATGCAGATCCCTAATGATCTTCAGCAGCCCTCTCTTCCTTGGAGGCCATCATTTGTTTTGGCACCCCTTTTGTTTGCGCGCCCCGCACCCCTTTTGTTTGCGCGCATTTCTGCTGACTTGCTTTGATTAGGGTTCATCAGGTTTGTTGTGCTGTGGCATGTACCCTAGACCCCACAGTTGCTGCATTCCCTATTAAAAAGTTTCACATACCTAGTGTTATCGCCATAAATTAACAGGGTTAATTTATGGGCCGAAAGCAAGATGGGCTTAAAGCAGAAGATTGAGGAAGGCTTGTAAATCGGCTCCTGCGTGAGCATATGGGCCACATTGGCCGTGTATCCTTAAATTCAGTTTAAGATTAGAGATAGAGTCCAATCGGGACAAGATTAGTTTAGATTGTTTCCCAAGTCTCCGGACTATAAATATGTATCCTTTGTTATTCATGAGGAGAGCGTCATCACGACTCGCAAACAACAACTCTCGGCGCATCATCACCCCTAATCCTAGGGTTTCATCCAAGTAAGTGACATGCTGCCCTGATCGCTTCTTGCGATCAGGGCAGTATTGTTCTTGCTTTTACCTTGGTATTACTCGTACTGAAGCGTTTTTGATGGCGAGTAGTACTAGTTATCATGATGTTCGTAGCATGGCTTTTAGTAGATCTTTTGTGCTTCATTGCTTATCATCTGCGAATATCATGTTGTCTCTGTGCAGTCACGTTTCAATCTTTTGCTAGTTCTTATCGCATAGAATTAGTCGCACAGGGACAACACCCTGCTTCTTTCATATTTAGTAGATCCGATCTGTTTTGGTTTGCTCTTATCTTAAGAGTTAGCATAATATCTGCTAGGTTAGGCCTTGCAAATGGATTGGATGATCCGGTGGCGTAGTAGACGCTTTATCTTAGCCTTGATATGGATTGTTCCGGGAATCGGCTCTTGCTAGTTCTTAGGCCTCTGTTTTAGGTTATGGTTTAGTTGTCTGTTACGTTCGCTAGGCCTAGTCACGTGTAGGATGTTCCGATCTAGCAGTGAAGCTGTTACCATCGTGGATTAAGATCAATTAGACTTGATTGAAGCAGTTTTATAGTGATTTGCTCTATTTATCATATCCGGATACAATCAGATCCCGTCTGACACCGGGACTCGATCGGCTCTTCAAAGCCGATGCAAGAGTCGTCCCGGGGAGCCGACCACGGCTCGGATTTACGTTTACACGTGTCTTTGTATGCAGAAAACTGTTCGGAGCACGTCTGCACCCTCCTGATCGGGTATAGGTCAGGTGGCACGCCCGGTTTTCACACATCCTCCGGGCGCGTGACGGAAATTGCAGGCCGTCGACGAGGGAGCGGTGCCTCTAGCACCCTAGCAACCTCCCGGCTCTTCGTGTTGCCCGTCGTTGCTCGCCAGTGGGTTTCGGTCGACAACACCTAGTCAGTCCACAAAAAAATTCACACACCTATTTTGATTGCAAGCCAACGCACGTCCAGAATTTCAATTCCTGCCATCCTCATCACAAAGAAGCCCACAATTCATCACCCTTTTCTTCATTGACAACATTTTTTTTCACCCCTAGGGATGTAGAGTGCTTACTAGATAAATAATCTGTGCAGTGTCTAGAGCTTGCAGTGCTCCTGGAGGCATCTTGGCGGATGGCGTTAGTGTTGTTGTGTGATGGAGGGGATCAACAAATTTGACTCTGAGGTTTGGCACAGGGATACCTATGATTGCCACAAGAGCTGCTGCAGCAGTAGGTGTTGTCATTGGGGGAAGGATAGGGCTCAATGACACCCTTGATGATGGCATAGTTGCTCCTTCCGCCGCGGACCATCGAGCCCTATACACCGTCATGTAATCCCCAAATGCAACTGTGTGAACAAGGTGTCTGGGAATCATGGTGAGGTTGCTAGGATGGCGGATCTAGGTTGGATTAGCGATGGTGGCACCATGAACCTAGCTGGATTCTGACAAGATTGGGGTGGCAGTGGCGGCAGACAGTGGGCGATTCAGGTGTTCATCGACCTATTCAAAAATATGCCCCCTTCTTTGTTTTGTTTGTATGCGCTTTTTCGCTTCTTGTCGTCGAAGACAACGTCTCAAGTTGCAACAGAGACATACCACAGTTTGCAACTAAGATGCACATTGTGTTGCAATTTGGCATACTACCGGGAGAAGGAGGGGGTGATGCTAGGTGGACCCGCGCTGCCGCTGGGGGTGAGGTCGTGATGGCGTGCATTGTTGGCCCGCGCGGGTAGTGTTGGCGCTCCGAGTCAGTGCATTTTGCTATAGCAATGCACCTTGTTGCATTTTAGTATCGTCGTTTGCAACTGCTTCGTGTGCCCCCCCCCCCCTACACACAGGACGCGAACAATTGCAACTAGGTGCATTCTCCATACAAAATGCACCCATCCCGTAGTTGCAACCAAGAGCTACATCGATTACACCTGAGAGAATAGACCAATTGCAGCTGGACAAAACTGATTCTAACTAGGTGCGAACTAACTGCAAGTGGATGTGAACTAGTTGCAGTTGCAACTCAGACTGACCCGGTTGCAACTCGGACCGACCGGTTTCAATTGCCGGACGCGAACTGGTTGCAACTCAAACCGAGCCAATTGCAGCTAGACACAATTGAGTTGCAACTAGAACTGTCACAGTTGCAACCAAAATGGTGACTGCATTCTCTATACAAAATTCACCTAGATGCATTATAACAAATCACTATATATACCCTACCCAATATATAAAATTGATATGGCTATCAATTATTTGGGCGTAGAAGACCACTCTACAAAAATCCCGTCCCAAAAAATATGATATGCTGCCATCCATCTGTCACTCGGTACTTGTACAATCAAGACTGCAGGTATATTCAGAAGCAAGTCGCCTGCAACTGCAAAGTGTGCATGCCTCCTGCAAGTGCTTAAGAGCTGCATGCATGCATGCTCTCCTAATTGCATGCGCTTGAAGAATATTTTGTCATCTAGGCGCCGTTGTTTAGAGACTTCGAGCTGCCTCTTATGATTAAAGATAAATAAAGAAGCAGCTTCCTTCCACTTGTCAATATAAACAGAGGCAGATGTCCATGCGCGAAGGATAAGGAGCAAGCAAGGAAGATACCACACTGCCTTCGAGTTCCCGAGAGCACTCTTTTATTGTTTAGCCAATTCCCCTGTGTAATCCTTCATTCTCCGTAGTTGTTTGTGCCTTTGTGGGGTTTCCCAAAAGGGAAAGCCATATGTAATCATGTCTTATTTATTGGTGTAGTTTGCCTTTGAAAATCCCTTTGTCTTCTAGTCTGTTTGTGCAAGATTAGTTTCTATGCTGGGGACCCTATAGGTGAAACCTCTCCAGTATTATTCTCATTTTAGTTCCTTACTTGGCGTCGTGGCTGTTGAGAAGTGTTCCCTTAGGGTGGAATTGCCTGGAGAGATCATAGGGCTCATTTTGCATAGGCACGACTTGGGACATTTGAGAAATGTTACCTACTTTCTAAGATAGATTCTGATAAATATGGCAAGTACTGAGTAGGATAAACACAACTACTGAGACACTCTGATTGTTCTGTTGGTTTGGCCAACCTGCAGTAATCCTAGGATATAGTTGCTCACTAATATAATCACCTCACTCTAATACCGTGATCAACAGAGATGCAGTATTTTATATGACGGAATATTTTAAGCTAATCGCAATTAGCTTAAGTAATCACCCTTCTAATACCCCTCTCATGAGAGCCATACTATCCTATAATATTGGCCGCAATATTCTAATGCTCCACCATCATTAGCATAGAATATATTTTGTTGAGTATGAAGGCACGAGACATCATATTTTTAGTGCATTTGCATTTGGTGCGATGTTGGGTTTTAATGGTATTTATAGTTTGGTAATGGAGGTGAGAAGACGAGAAGTGATTGTCCCAAGTCGATCCCAAGGATCAAACTTCTGTCGGTGTCACTAAGCTAGCAGCTTAGTTCCCAACCATGCAATGAGCCATAAACTCCTTGGAACCAGTTGAGTAAACTCTGAATTGAAACTTGTCTATGCATATGCAGAGTATATATACACATTTCATTTCCTTCATTCTCAATTTTCGACCGAATAGAACAGGCACTGCAATTGATCCTACATGAACACTATGGACGACGAGGTAACGCATGATACCATGATGATCAATGTAGGCCTTGGATCAAATGAGCTGAGTGTTAGTTAAATAAAGCTTGGGCTGCATGTTTTCTTTGTTTGCGTTTGTTCTGTTTTGATCAGAGCCTGACGGGCGCAGAGTTCGCGCGGGGCGATGTCGTGCGCTTAGTGGTTCCTGGCCGATAGGGCCATGACCGAGCTGTACATACATCTTTATATTGCCTAATCAAGAGTCAGAAAAGCTGCCAGATGCAGCACCAAATTTCCAGGCTTTCTCGCACGCACACATCCTGCGCTAGCTCGCTTGTTCCTCAGTTCCAGCGTTCGCCGGACTTGTAACACTGACTGAGCTGGACAGCTCACAGGCGTAAACCTTCCTCTGTTTTCTGAATCGCTCTTTACCATGCTATACATGGTTTAAGACCGATGGATCAATCATAGGCTGAATCGCAGCTAGCAACTTGTGCTCTGCACTCAGTGCTACACATATCCATGCTACCTTGGTTGAAGCTCCGAGATAGAAACCTCATTCTCTGAAACCGTGGTTGCCGATGACTGCAGCACACCATCAGAGCTCCTGGCACCGGATCTTGGTGGGCGATCTGACTGAGTGAATCCAGAGCTGAAGACGAAGGCTGGCCTAGACGGGGCTCGTCTGTCATTGCTCATGGTGGTTGGACTGCTGAGCATAAGCATCACCGCAGAGGCATCCGGCCGGTCCGCCGGGTTCTCCTGAACGCATAGGAGCCCAATCTCTATGCAGTTGACGACCTCACTTTCTGGGTACCGCGACACGGCTAGCAATGGGTCCACTACATCCACCATTGAACCAGCCCTCCAATTGTCCCAAACCTGTATAGATAATCGATCAGCATTCATGTCATCATGTATGTGAAACATAAGTGACATACTGTATGTGAAACATATGTGACATACATGGCTCAGTACAGACACAGAGTCTGAAGTGTCGCTGTATGCGCTGTTGTTCCTTTGCCCGGTCACCATCTCTAGGACTATCACACCAAAGCTGAACATGTCCGATTTGGTCGAAACGTGCCCCCAGTAGGCATACTCTGGGGACATGTACCCGCTGCGTGCATCAATGAAGTTAATCAAGAGCCACTAAGAATTAATGGACTGTATTGACAGACTTTACTGCTTATTGTTTGTACTTACAGGGTTCCAACAGGTCGTCTTGTTATATCTCTAGACTGGTCTCCACCGAAAGCCCTGGCAATGCTGAAATCTGAAATTTTGGGGTTCATATCCGCATCAAGCAATACATTGCTCGGCTTTAGATCTCTGTGGATGACTTTCAAGCGAGACTCCTCGTGGAGATAGAGAAGTCCCCGTGCGATACCGCAGATGATAGCAAACCTCTTGTTCCAATCCAGCTGCTGCCGTCCCACTGGATCTGCAGGTACATACCAAGAGCACAAACATAGGCGATGAATCCATATATGTTGTGTACTCTTACATGAATTTGAGCAGAGCATATATTGTTTGACTAAAAAATACCGGAAAGGAAGATATCTAGGCTTCTATTGGGCATGTACTCGTAGATGACTAGCTTCTCTTCTTGCCGGGAGACCCCCAGGAGCTGCACCAGGTTCCTGTGCTTCAGCTGGGCAGCTAACACGAGCTCATTCTTAAGCTCTTGGAACCCCTGCGAGGAGTTCTGTGAAAGCCTCTTCACAGCTATCTCTGTCCCATCCTGTAATGTACCCTGCACGGAGGAAAGGACCTGCTGTTATGATTTTGACTAATCACTCGTATATGTTTGATTGCGCCGTTTAGTTAGTTTTAGTAACTATTTTTTTTTCGAGCAATAGTTTTAGTAACTATTATAGTTCATCATGTCTGGATGTATAAAAGTATATATACCTTGAACACTTCTCCAAAACCTCCCTCTCCAAGTTTGTTTTCTTCCGAGAAATTGTTTGTTGCAGCTCTTAACACCACAAGATTAAGTTGCTCGGGCTCAACATATCCTATGTCGTCTTCTTTGCTACTACTGTTGTCTTTCAGGAAAAAACCTGCATAGGGAAAAGATGGACTTAATCAGGCCACTGAAATTGTTAAGTAGAATCGAGCTATCTACTTTTTTTAGAAGTAAACATTCTGAAACGAACAGCTCAATGCCAAATTAATATTTGTCAAATGTGGTTCAAATGCATTTTAACTTGTAAGTAATGTGAGCACACAATCCTTGTGAAGAAAACTTTTCTCATCTAACTGTACTTCACAGTGCCGAGATTAAAGAACCACGCAGGCAGACGCAGATCATAAATGTCAGGTAGTGGGCGTACCTGGTGGTGTTTTTTTCCGGTTGACCTTTCGTCTATAGAGGAAAACACCAGCAATGATGACTGCGGTGAGGACTGCTCCAACAGAGAAGGCGACGGCGAGAATCACATAAACCCCTTTAATTCCTGTGTGTCATTCTCAGGCCGTTAATGAAATATTGAAAATCATGCACCTAGTGCTTTCTTTCTCCATAAACATGCATGCCACGTTTACTTTACAACTGCCATCTATTGGGTAGCATATATCATCAAGTTACAGTCCAAAACCCTGACAGAGGGAAGTGTCCAGTTCATTTACATAACACTTTGTTTTTCATATGGAGTCTACTTCGGGCCTTAAATGTGTAATATGCATGAGAGGGCAGAGATTTTGTGAATTAGTAAGTTGTTATTGATAGTCAGGATGTAAACTGAGATTACTACTTACTCTTGATACCATATTGC
This sequence comes from Panicum virgatum, assembly GCF_016808335.1. Taxonomy (NCBI): domain Eukaryota; kingdom Viridiplantae; phylum Streptophyta; class Magnoliopsida; order Poales; family Poaceae; genus Panicum; species Panicum virgatum. Next base: position 16,591,473 of record NC_053141.1, on the reverse strand, counting down.
ATATTGAGTTGCATAAACTAAGCAGTTTGATCTAAAAGTTTAGAGGATGTAATTTTATTTACATTTTTAAGAAAGGCGACGATGTAATTGTTGACACAGAATCGCGCCAACACACTCGAATGCGCTAGAACGCGTGGGAGATCGTCAAAATGATCTGAACCAGCGATGCCCTGGCAGACCGGTCTGACCAGTGTGGAGCAGAGAACCGCGAAGACCTAGAAACGCGAGCTCGGGAGGGACCCCGTCGGAGCTTGCGCGGCTAGGGTTGCTCTGAGGTCGGCAGGCCACTCAGAACGTCTTCAAACGTCGTCGAGACGAAGGAAGAAAGCAATCTAGGGTTGGAAAAGGCTCAGGTTTGAGAGATAAAAAGTAATGCGATATTTTGATTTGATTCGATTGGGAATACCCTCAATCGGCCGTAGCCTTTATATTTATAGGTCGGGGAAGTCGTACCCCTCTCTAAGTCGGTTTATACAAGAATTTTCAAAATAAAACGAAGCCTACTCGGATTACAACTGGACAGACCAGTCTGACCGGTCGGCTCGACCGGTCAGACCGGTCGGCCTCTGAACTGCCAGAATTGACTGTCAACATATGCCCCCCTGCTTTTTGGTAAGTTTCACAAGCCAAAAAGCAAGAACTATCCTGATGAACATATTTTACACAGAGCATACAAGTCTAAAAAATAAAACTAAGGGCGATATTCAATACCAGCCATCTTTGTCCCCATGCGCTTTGCCATATGCTAGGATAGAACTTCTTCAAGTACCTCCCATAGATAGTCCTTGGTAGACGCTCACCTTGCACCGTCTCCACCATATACGAATTACCGGAGATAACTTTGATAATCTTGTATGGACCCTCCCAACTTGGCGACCATTTGCCAAACTTGTTGCTTTTCATCCCAAGAGGCAAAATTGTCTTCCAAACCAGATCCCCGACCTAAAAAGATTTAAGTTTTACCTTTTTGTTGTAAACTTTGGCCACCCGAATCTTGTCTTTCTCAATCTCCTTCAAAGCCTTCAAACACTTGTCGGTCACCTCATCAATATTATCCATCATCAAATCATGGTAATCAACAGTGGAGAGGTCATTTTGCTTTGCCAATCTATATGCATCCAGATTTACCTCAACGGGTAAAACGGCCTCTTGACCATACACAAGATCAAAAGGAGTAACCTTAGTAGCACCATGTCTAGATATACGATGAGCCCACAATGCTTCGGATAACACTTCATGCCACCTCTTAGGATTTTCTTCTATCTTCTTCTTGACAAGTTTGATCAAAATCTTATTACTAGACTCGGCCTGCCCATTGGCCTGAGCATAGTATGGAGATGAATTGAGCAACTTAATCTTGTAAGATTCGGCAAAGGCACGCACCTCTTTTGATATAAATGAAGAACCTTGATCCATTGTCAAAGTTTGTGGAATGCCGAATCTATGAATAATATGCTTAGTTATAAACTCAATCACCTCCTTATGTGTCATATTCTTCAAAGGAGCCGCTTCGGTCCATTTCGTGAAATAATCCGTAGCAACCAACACGAAGCGATGCCCCTTTGAAGATGGAGGATTAATTTGTCCAATGAAATCCAACCCTCAACCTCGGAATGGCCATGGTTTAATAATAGGATGCATCAACACAGCAGGCACCAATTGCAAATCACCAAACCGCTGACATTCTTCACATCCTTTATAGTACTTGAAACAATCGGATAGCATGGTGGGCCAATAGAAACTGGCTCTTCTAAGTAACCACTTCATCTTGGGAGCCGATTGATGAGTACCACAAATACCTTCATGAACCTCACCCATAGCAACCCGGGCCTGATCCGAGTCTAAACACTCGAGAAGCAAATCCTCGGCAGTTCGACGATAAAGTTCATCGTCAATTAAAACGTACTTGAAAGCCAAACGCCGAATATTTCTCTCTGCACCACGACCAGGATCTCTCAAATACGATATAAGAGGAATCCTCCAATCCTGGGCTTCGGCCGAGACAATTAAATCATCTTTTTTGGCCGAATCAGAACCAGCAGCTGCATCACTGGTCAGACCAGTCTCTGGACCAATCAGACCGGTCTAGGCGGTCAGACCGGTCTCACTGACCGGTCGGACCGGTGCGTCCAGAACCAGACACTCGGCTTTCGCTTGCATCGGCTTGCGAATGTTGAAATATTTTTTCGTAACATTATAGCCAGATGCTTGCTGAGTCAGAGTATTTGCCTTTCCATTCTCTTCCCTCGGAATATGTTTGATAATAAATTCATCGAAGGAAGAAATAATATCGAGGCATTTATCAAGATATGCATTTAGAGAACCATTATAGCACTGGCATACCTTAGATACTTGCTGCACCACCAGAAGAGAATCTCCAAAGACTTCAACATGCTTCATGCCCATGGATTGCAATAATACCAAGCCAAATAAAAGAGCCTCATATTCAACTTGGTTATTTGTGCACTCTTCTTTCAATCGGTTTGAAAATTCAAAAACGGCACCATTCGGAGAAATAAGAACAGCACCAATCCCTTGACCATCATCACAAACTGATCCATCAAAGTACAACTTCCATGGTGTGCAAGTAATATAGCCGACTTCTAGATCATGCTTGTCATTAATCCGATGCTCAATAATAAAATCTGCTATAATTTGGCCTCTCATAGATTTTAAAGGTTCACAAGCCAAATCATATTCAACCAAAGCATAAGCCCACTTGCCGATTCTACCATACAAAATCAGTTTTTGTAACATATGTTTGATCACTTCGGTTTGACATAGTACTATGCAAGTACTAGATAGTAGATAATGGCTTAATTTGGTACAAGCATAATAAAGAAACAAACACAACTTCTCAATAAATGTATACCTTGTCTCCGCATTAATAAGTCGTCGGCTTAAATATGTAATGATATACTCCTTCCCTTCGGTTTCTTGAGTCAAAACAGCCCCAATAATCTTGTCTTCAGCAGCCACATAAAGTCTGAAAGACACTCCTCTCCTAGGTGCTTTGAGTACCGGTGGCGAAGGCAAATAAATCTTGATCTTCTCAAACGCTTCTTGCTATTTTGCCCCCCAAGTAAATTCGGTTTCATCTTTTAACCAAAGAATAGGAGTAAAAGCATCGATCTTCCCGGACAAGTTAGATATAAATCTTCTCAAGAAATTTACCTTGCCCAAGAACTTCTGTAAATCCTTCTTGCATGTAGGGGCTTCAACCTTCCTCATGGCTTCAATTCTTTTAGGATCAACCTCTATTCCCTTCTCATGAATAATGAAGCCAAGAAACTTTCCAGCCAATACACCAAAAGCACATTTGAGTGGATTCATCTTCAAACCATACCGGCGCATCCTCTCAAGAGCAAGTCTCAAATCGGCTAAATGATGATCCAAACCGGCCGATTTAATGATAATATCATCAATGTACACCTCCAAGATGACACCAAGTAAATCATGGAAGATTAAATTCATAGCTCTTTGATAAGTAGCACCCGCATTTTTCAAACCAAAAGTCATAACAACCCACTCAAACAAGCCGATAAATCCTGGACATCTAAAGACCGTTTTAGATATATCTTCTTCGGCCATGAATATTTGATTGTAACTGGTGTTAACATCAAGAAAACTAATGACACGATGTCCGGAAGCCTCATTGATCAATATATCGGCTATAGGCATAGGATATTCATACTTGGGAGTAGCTTTATTAAGATCTCTAAAATCAATGCACACTCTAATTTTCCCTGAATCCTTTTTCTCAATGGGCACAATATTAGAGATCCAATCAGCATAACGACAAGACCGAATAAATTCAGCATCAAGTAAACAATTAATTTCAGTTTTAATTCGGTCATAAATAATGGGATTGAAATGCCTAACCGGTTGTTTATAAGGTCTAAAACCGGCTTTAATCGGTAAACGATGCTCAACAAGATCACGACTTAAACCGGGCATTTCATGATACTCCCAAGCAAAACAATCAACATATTCCTTCAATAAATTAACCAAATCAGCTTTATATTCAGCCGATAAATTTTTGCTTACAAAGGTCGGCCTAGGGATAGTTCCATCACCAATGTCTACATTTTCTAAAGGATCGGCCGATGCGAACCCTTGGCCCAGCTTGTCTAGATCATCAGAATCTTCAATGGCTTCACACATATCGTTCGTACGCGCCCGATACTCATCTAGCCTCTGCTGTAACCACTCTGTGTTGGACCGGTCTGACCGGTCGGCTGTGTGCACCGAACGAGACTGGACCGGTCTGACCGGTCGTGACAAGCGGTCTGACCAGTCGCTTCTGGAGCTTCTGTTGTACTCATCTGATTTACATTAAATGATTTAGCCGATTATCCATCGGCTTTAGTACAGCAGAAATAAAACAATCCTTAGTGCAACTAATCAAATCATAATCGGACAGATTCACACCCGATAAACACTTGACGTTGTCGTGTGCACTAATAGAATCCGAATCGGCTAAAGCAACAAAGGATGAAGTATCCCCATGGACAATCTCAACCTCATCGCCGATCCACTTAACAAGAAACTGATGCAAGGTAGAAGGAACGCACTGATTTGCATGAATCCAATCCCTCCCAAGAATCAAATTGTAGTTACCTTGCACTTCCGAGACGAAGAAAGCCGTAGCAAGCGTCTTGCTTGCTCCCAATGGTGAGCTCCATGGAAGCAACTCCCTTGGCGCTAAGGGGCTCGCTACCTCCAACACCACTGACCGTCATGTTTGTGTTGATCAAGTCCTCGTCTCGGCCACCGAGCTTCTTGTACAATGAGTAGGGCATAAGATTTACAATGGCCCCTCCATCCACTAGCATGTGAGTCACCGGCTTCCCATTGATGTGTCCCCTCAGGTAAAGAGCATTCAGATGGTTGTTCTTCTCGCTTGGCTTCTGGAACACAGCTACACGGGGCCCGAACTGAAGATGAGCCAAATCTTCTTCCGGAACCATGAAGTAATCCGAAGACAAGTGCACCACATTAATCTCCAAATTGGTGCGCTCCGGAGATGCTTCATAATCCACCAATTCCTCATCTTCTGCTGTCAGAGGAATTGCTGGGGCTTCATCTATAGAAGGAACCGAAACGGGCAATGCTGATTCGGCTGCTGGCTCTGCAGTAGGCTCTACCGGTCTGACCGGTTGGTCAGAACAGTCTGATCGGTCTATCTGACCGGTCTATCTGACCGGTCTGACCGGTCGGCTGCGGCGGTCCGACCGGTCTGGCTAGCTGATCAGCTGTATTGACCTTTCAAACCTTGCTCTGAGGGAACATGGGCCTGTATTTGAAGTCCTCATCCCTCATCTTCTCTTTCTCCTGCTCCTTCTTTTCTTTGTTGCGAAGGCGCTGCAATTTCCTTTTCTGTGTATGAGTTAAACCTGAAGGGCACCACCGAGGCTGATGGTACTTGTTCGCTGTGCTCTTGCTGCTACCGGCCTCATGATCATTAGCCATGAGCGGCTTTTGTGAAGGAACATCAGCCGATTCTGCAATATCCATCGGCTTTTTGCCCGTGCCTTTTATGGGCACTTTGATTTCACCGATTTGAATAATATCGGCTTTAGACTTCTCTGGATCAGCAACAGGCTTCTGCTCCTCTTTCTTTTCCTTGATGTGATACTCGAATCTTGGAGCAGGAACCTGGCCCGGCCTCTGGTGAGGCCGGTCTAACCGGTGCAGCCTGCTGCACTGGACCAGATTGGCGTGGTCCCAATCGGTCGTGCACGGGCATCCTGGAGCTTTCCCCTTGATAATGTGGAGGATAAGGCATCGGGAAACACTACATCCATATCCCTTCATGCTCCCATGCCGGTTTTGTTGCACTTGACACCGGTGGCACCCATGGCATGGTAGCATACATCTTCTGGGGAGGATACAATGTGACAACATCACCCCTGCGCCTGCTGGATTCCCTCCTTGGGGACACTGGACGGTCTTGACGCGGTGGTGATCGCGGTCTCTTTTTTAGCAGCCGATCATTTTGAACGGCCTTTGTGTACTTGTTCAACAACTGGTTGAAGGTGGGCTTTTGATTAGTAGCTCTTCCCTGCACCTTCACCTCGTTGGTCTTCCAAGTACCTACTTCTGGACACTTTGGCTTGAAAGTCCGGGGACGGTCACCAGAGCGGTCTGACCGGCTGGAGGAACCGGTCTGACCGGTCGGAGACACCGTTCTGACCGGTCGTGCTTGATCAGCAGACCGATTTTCTGGTGGAGAGCTTCCTTGCCCCCCGAGTCTGGGATTTCTGACAATGATCTTCAGAGTATCCTTGCCATCATCAGTCTTCTCTTTGATAACTTCTCGGGCAAGGATCTTGTCACTTGTATTCATCGGTCTTGGATCACCGATGACAACATTCTTCCCCTTAGCTCCTTCGGCTTGTTTCGGCCGAATGAGCACCTTTGGATTGTTCAATTCCAGCGTATGAACAGGGAAAAGAGCCTTGTTAATTTGCATCTCAGAAAGTACCAATCGTCCTTCATTAATAGCCGATTGTACCTATCGACGAAAAACATTACAATCATTAGTAGCATGAGATGTAGAGTTATGCCACTTACAATATGAATGTCGTTTAAGTTCGTCGGGAGATGGAATAGCATGTGACAATCGGATGTTACCATTCTTAAGCAATTCATCAAAAATCCGATCACACTTAGAAACATCAAAAGAAAATTCCAGATCCTCTTGCCGATTCTTTTGAATCGGCTTGAGAGACGGAACTGAACCGGGTTTGGCCTTTGATGGCCAAACAAACTCAGCAGCATATCCTTCCTTGGTATCATCGTTCGAACTATCCGAATCATGATCAAGAATATGTGTGTTGGACCGATGAGGCTTGAAGGTATCTTTGGCATTTTTAAGTTTAAACTCTAAACCCATGACTTTGACTTGCAAGAAATTCACGGTATGATATTCAAAGCCCTCGAGTTTCTCTTTCAAATAAGAACGTAAACCATTAAATGCCAAATCCGCCAAATCTTTTTCAGAAATCATCAAACTAAAACACCGATTTTTAATTTCTTCAAATCTTTTAAAATAATCTGAAGAAGATTCATCACGCCCTTGCTTAATCGATGTTAAGTCCAACAATTTCGCTTCGGTCTCCCCGCTAAAGAAGTGATTATGAAACTTATGCTCCAACTGAGCCCAATTGCGAATAGAATTAGGAGCAAGCGAGGAAAACCAAGAGAAAACCGTTTCAGTCAAAGATAAAGAAAATAAACGCACACACAAAGCGTCATTGAAACCGGCTTCTCCCAACTTCAAGACATATTGACTAATGTGTTCCCAAGTCGTACGAGAATTATCACCATTAAATTTAGTAAACTCAGGAATACGCCAACCAGCAGGAAAAGGAGTAAAATCAAACTCAGCGGGATAAAGTTTTTGATATAAATGTGTAGTACCCATATCCACCCCAAGCTTACTTTTAATCGCATTTACCAGATCCTCTTTGAACTTAAGGAGATCGGCCTGATAGTGCTGACTGGTATAAAACTCAGAAAAATGATGTGCATTAGAATTTTCATGTGCCATCGTCTATGAAGAAGTCGGGATCGGTCCTTGGTTAGGTCCAGATCCTCGTGGCCCTCCCACTACAGTAGTAGTGCGAGGTGGTGTATACAGTGACAATTCATTAGTTCGGCTAGGGGCAGCCGAACCTGGAATTGTCTCGAGAGGCGTCGGCGACAGCACTAAGTAACCAGTCGGACCGGTGGGACCAGTCCGGCTGGTGCTGTGTGCACGGTCGACGGTGGCGAGGTTTGCCCTGAGAACGAGTTCGGCGGCATACCATGGAGTGGTTCAGATGTGAACTCATGGGTAGCCGAACTCGGATCTAATGAGTTAGGATCTGACATGGGTTGTTTACCTTTAAGCGCATCAACATCACTACTCAATTTAATCAAAATGTCACACGCGGTAGCTTGTGCAACAACAATCTTTTGATCCATTATGGATGACATCCTATCAAACATTGGGGATCTCTTCAATCTTATCCTTACTAAGCTTGAGAGACGGCAGTACGAACTCCTCCACCCTCTTGACGAGGCCACCACGATCCTTCTTGAAGCCTTTCAAGAATTGTGTCTTGACGTGCTCCTCCACAAGAAGGTAGGCCTTGCGCTCCTCTTCGGTGAGCTCCTCCATTGTAGCCATGATGATGTTTTCCTTGTCGATCTCTAAAGAGCCCATCTTCTTCAAGGAGTAGATTAGATCGGTTTTAAAACCAGATTAATCTTTCCCCAGCGGAGTCGCCAAAAAGTGTGTTGACACAGAATCGCGCCAACACACTCGAATGCGCTAGAACGCGCAGGAGATCGTCAAAACGATTTGAACCAGCGATGCCCTGGCGGAATGGTCTGACCGGTTCCGCAGACCGGTCTGACTGGTGTGGAGCAGAGAACCGCGAAGACCTAGAAACGCGAGCTCGGGAGGGACCCCATCGGAGCTTGCACAGCTAGGGTTGCTCTGAGGTCGGCAGGCCACTCAGAACGTCTTCAAACGTCGTCGAGACGAAGGAAGAAAGCAATCTAGGGTTGGAAAAGACTAGGGTCTGAGAGATAAAAAGTAATGTGATATTTTGATTTGATTCAATTGGGAATACCCTCAATCAGTAGCCTTTATATTTATAGGCCAGGGAAGTCGTACCCCTCTCCAAGTCGGTTTATATATACAAGAATTTCCAAAATAAAACGAAGCCTACTCGGATTACAACTGGACAGACCAGTCTGACCGGTCGGCCCGACCGGTCAGACCGGTCGGTCTCTGAACTGCCAGAATTGGCTGTCAACAGTAATTTGCTAATATTGAAAATCCATTTGTCCTAGTGTAATCCTCTGAACGGTCAGAATTGGCTGTCAACAGTAATTTGCTAATATTGAAAATCCACTTGTCCTGGTGTAATGACCAGGCCATTTTAGCGTTCCGGTTTCTGCCCTCGTGCGTGTCATAGATGGTTAAATAGGTCGGGCCCAATATGTGAAACATGGTCCGACACTAACACGGCCTGGCCCAGCCCGATAGCTATATATAGTGACGTGTCGGTCTGGCACCATGAGTGAGGGATTTTTTTCATTTTTATATTTAAAAAAAATTAAAATTTCAAAAATATATGACCGTTTCGAAAAATTTCAAAACTATACCCCTGTCGCCCCCTGCCTGGGCGACAGGGGGCCTGTCGCCCCCTGGCTGGGCGACAGGACCTAAAGGTAAAAAAAAAATTACATTTAGGTCCTGGCACCCAGGACGCATTAAACAGCGAACTTGTAAAATTGATATAAAATCGTAGAAAAACCGGAAAAATACAAACTCAACTGTTCTGGATTCTATGAAACAAGATCTACAATCTTTGTTATATAAAGTTTTTCATTTGATCAATGTATCTTGCTCTATTTTAAATACCAATTTAATGCACTTTTATTTAAATCTCAAGATCCATCTTTTGCATGCATGTCATCTTTGGCCATAGTGTTGCATATGGTGAGCATAGGCTTGTAAAAAATTGGTAGGCCCAGAAAACATTTCTAGAATAAGTTTTTAAATTAAATCTTGCAATATGTCTAGTTTAAATGGGTTATTTATCCATGCTGCTATACTGAGTTTTAAAGCCATAACTTTTACAGTACTATTATTTTATTTCCTAAGAGCTATAAAAAAGTTTGGTAAATTTTAGATAAGCACAACTAGACCAAATGAATTATTTCAAATTTTTCTAGGTACAAGAACTATTTTTCTTGATTTAGTGCATTTACCTTAGTCATAATTCATTTGGTCTAGTTGTGCTTATCTAAAATTTACCAAACTTTTTTTATAGCTCTTAGGAAATAAAATAATAGTACTGTAAAAGTTATGGCTTCTAAAACTCAGTATAACAATATGGATAAATAACCCATTTAAACTAGACATATTGCAAGATTTAATTTAAAAGCTTATTCTAGAAATGTTTTATGGGCCTACCAATTTTTTACAAGCCTATGCTCACCATATGGAACACTATGGCCAAAGATGACATGCATACAAAGGATGGATCTTGAGATTTAAATAAAAGTGCATTAAATTGATATTTAAAATAGAGCAAGATACATTGATCAAATGAAAAACTTTATATAACAAAAGATGTAGATCTTGTTTCATAGAATCCAGAACAGTTGAGTTTGTATTTTTTTGATTTTTCTACGATTTTATATCGATTTTACAAGTTCACTGTTTAATGCGTCCTGGGCGCCAGGACCAAAATGTAATTTTTTTGTTTACGTTTAGGTCCTGTCGCCCAGCCAGGGGGCGACAGGCCCCCTGTCGCCCAGGCAGGGGGCGACAGGGGTATAGTTTTGAAATTTTTCGAAACGGCCATATATTTTTGAAATTTTAATTTTTTTTAAATATAAAAATGAAAAAGATCCATGAGTGAGGCAGTACTTGGGCCGCAATCTCAGCATGCAATGCCTGCTTGAGCATGCCACGATTTGAGTATGCCATGATTTGATTCGTTAGCAGCCCATGAGCATGCTCGATGGGCTGGTTGGGTTGGTTGTGCTCGACGGGCTAATTATCCAAGTCCGACCCGATCAAACAACCGTCATGCGTGCCTTGGCCGCCGGCTCAGCCCGAGTGGGGGGCACAGGGCACTACATGAAACGCTCAACGGGCCTAATTGGGCCACATCTAATGGTGCCGTGCACAAACAGGGCCCGTGCCAGTTCTGAAGAAATTAGTAACAAATTAAACTTGAGATTCGACTTAAATTCTAATTAAGTTTCATCGACCAGTATACAACATAATCAATCAGTGGTAGGCGACATTCCCGTCAACAGCGGAGCGACCGTGGTGACTTCGTCAATTTCGAAGATTTGTCGACTCAGTCTCTTGGAGATGCTTTTAGGGGTAGGGTTGCGTGCGTGTATTTATAGGAATAAGTGTGCGTGTGTGTTTGTGAGCATGTGCGTCTGTACTGTGTTTTTTTTTAAAAAAAATCAAATGTATCGAGGGATGTTTATATACGTTATATGGTTGCAGTTCGGAATCTCACCTTTCCGTTCTCCGACGAGCGCAGCGGGCACTACTATCGGCGGCCCGTTGAGGGCCAGATTATAGTACGGGTATACCTCCATGCGCAGGTAGCAGTTGTAGCCGAGCACCACCCCGCCCCGGTGACCGGCGCAGCAGCTCGGCAGCTGCTGCACCGAGTCCTGCAAGCACTTCCCGCTCTCCGCCACCGTCCGATCCCTCATGCTCTGCAGCAGCCCGTACATGGTGCCGTTAGGGCCAGCGGCGTCATACACGACCGCCCCCGTCGCGAACATCGGCGCCGGCGCCGTGTCGTCGGAACCGTTGACGACGCGCGCGGCGAGGTGGGCCATGAGCGCGTTGTAGCTTCGCTCGAAGCCGTCCTTGTCGGAGACCACGACGGCGTTCTGGAACGGCTGCCGGAACGCGTCCTCGTAGGCGGTGGACGCGTTGGTGTCCGCGTAGCTGACGAAGCAGTACATCGGCGCCGGGATCGTCACGCCAGACCCGTCGTCGTACCAGATGGCGGCGCGGCGGCTGCTGTCGTTGCAGCGGCTCCGGATGCTCAGCGCGGCGTCCCGGAGGTACGTGGCGCAGCGGGCCGGCGTGGAGTCGCCGCGGCAGAGTCCCCGGACGAAGGCTCCGTCGGCGCCGTCGCCGCGGGACAGGGACGCGAACCCCGTGGGCGCCGCGGCCGACGGGAGCGCGTCCAGTAACGCGTCGACGTTGGACCAGAAGGTGCTGTTGGTGGAGGAGGAGGAGAACGGTGACGGAGATGCTGAAGGCAGCGATTGGCAGTCCACCCACGTGAACTGGCTGTCCTTGGATCTTACGACGGTGGAGAGGCTCGCCGCCATGGCAAGGAGGAGGACGAGGCCACGGCGAGACGGCGCCATGGGGTGTTCTGTGGATGTACTGTTGCAATACAAGCTGAACGACGATCATAGCTGGAATATCATCTGACACTAGGATATGACGATTTAGTTGCTGGGATGGCCCCAGCGGCCCAGCGTAGACTTTGCGAAGACTGAACTTGCAAATATCTACCACATCTGTCCGGTGGATCTTTTCCATAATAATTGAGCCTACGCAGTGTCCTCGTTCGTAAGATGGCGGCTGAAACAGCTCTCCCTTTACTGAAAACGATAGGGGAAAATGCATGTCTCTTTTTTTGAAAACGATAAAGGAAAATATCTACGTACTCATCCCAATTCAGTCTAGAAGATAACCTATTGTACAAGTCGTTGTTAAGTAATCTTAACATATCGTATCAGGTTTGTAATAACTCCACTACCGGAATTTGGCTATTTGCCGTGTGCTCGGTAGTTTGCCGTGTGTTTTTTATCGGGCACACAGCAAATAATCTCTTTTTCATATGCACACACAGCAAAGATATAACACACAATAAAAAAACTTTGACGTGTGCTTTTTTTTGGCGCACAATAAAGAAATATTATGCTGTGTGTTTTTTGTGATACATGGCAAAGTGGTAAAACATGGTTTTGACGTGTGTTTTACAACAAAGTAATAATATTTTTTCTTTTTCTCAAGTCGAAACTTTTTCTACTCTTCACATGCAACATGTGCTACTCCATATTAAAATTTGGTATATTTTTATATTTATTTGTTATATTTAAGTAATTAAAAAATTTCATGTAATTTTTTGAATCAAGTCAAATCTGAACCGCAAGTGATTCAAATAATAGAATAAAATGAGTGAAAAATGATATTCATGTTATTTAACATAGTTTGAGGTCTTACCTATCAAATAATGAAAAGAAATTTTGAACATCTTGTCTAGAAAATACGACAACAAACGTGTGTTCGAATGATTTTAAAATACTAAAAAAAGCAAATGAAGTTTGAAAATTATGGGATTTGTCAATATCTCATGATATCATATGTGGAGGCTGTGAAAGTTGAGTGGGTTTCGCAATTTTGACTATAAAACAATAAAGGAAAATGTCCTTCTGTTTCTGAAAATTAAACGACAAAGAAAATATCTATCGTGCTTTCTCTAACTAGGACCTGTCACCGGATCTGGTGAATACAGTTTGAAGTATACTCCCTCTGTATAAGAAAAAGATGTCGTTTTGGACAAGATTTGAGTCAAACATTAGGAATATAAATCGTGAATAATTTTTAAGTTATTGAGTTTGAAAAAGTGAAAGCCATATGAATAGATTTGTCTCAAAAAGTACTTTCATAAAAATATACACATATCACTTTGTAATAAATATCTTTATAAAAATAAGCGGTCAAAGTTATACTTTGAAGACCGTGTCGCTGTTCTAAACGATATCTATTTCCTATATGGAGGGAGTATATAGTTGGAAACCATTTCACACATAGTCACATATACGGACCGTAGAACATGGTATCTGTACAGTAGTTTTTACTAGGGAAAAGTCCGATTTACATCCTCCAACTATCGCAAAAGTCTGATTTTCAACCTTCAACTATGAAATCGGACAACATAGGCCATCCAACTGTCAAAACCGAGCAAATTTGGCCGCTGGGGTGGTTTTAAAGGTGGTTTTCCATTTTGTGAGAATTAAAATATTCAATTTTACACTAAAAATTATAAGTAATCCATTTGAAGTCAAAAAATTATGAAATGGGTATCAAACATTTTCTAAAAATATAACCTATCTATTGTCACATGACTTGTGAGCTATTCAGATCTAATTTTTTTAATTTTTTATGTTCATAATATTTGGTTGCTTGCAGTTATGGCTATTATTTTAATAACTAAGATTAAAATGGAGCAATAATAGATAGGTTATATTTTTAGAAAAATTTTGGTACTAGTTTCATATTTTTCTGATTTAAAGTGAATTAGTTTTGATTTTTTAGATCTAATTAGATTTATTTTATTTTTAAAAAAAAATGCAAAACTAACTTCAAAACCACTCTAAGGGCCAAATTTACCCGGTTTTGGCAGTTGGATGACCTATGTTGTCTGGTTTTATAGTTGAAGATTGAAAATCAGAGTTTTACGATAGTTCAAAGGGGTGAAAATTGGACTTTTTCCTTTTTTTCTAAGAACATGGTTTAAGAACATGGTTTTTGTTATAGTGATATATAAAGTAACTGATGATCAGCTAGATATTGCATTATTGCCTTCCTTGTAATGCGGTGATGAGAAGACGCCGGTGGTGACCCGGCCGGTGCTGGCGGCCGGCCAGTTGGCGAAGACTTGACTTCCTGTAACTGATCCGCCTGGCCTTTATTATCGCCTTGCGTGGCTGATTTCCGTGACACTCGCTCCACATGGGCACATGATGAACCTGGTGTTGCCCTGCCCCCAATGCCGTGCTCTGTGCAGCGAAGCCACCGTCGGCGCCTGTCGTGGCGCCATCACTGTGGGCATCAGCTGTTCAAGAACCGGAGCACGAGCTACATTCCAAGCCGCCGCTTAAGAACAGAAGAAGATATTTGCACGTACGTGACATCGCGATCAGTAATTCACCAAGCGAGCGCGGCAGTCGTCATGTACTTTGCAACTGAACCCCTTTTATAACATATTTTTATGTACCAAAATAAGATGGAGTGAAGAAAGAGAAAATCAAAGAGGAAGATCAGCGGAAGTTGTTTGAGCAGTTTTAACCACTGCTCGAACAGCTTCTGCTCATCTGTCCACAACATATTTCATTCCTTTGGATTCAGAGATCAGAGGATGCCCTCCGTTTTTTTGTTTTTGTTTTTGGGGAATGCAGTCTTAGAAAAGACTTGCCGCATGTACGAAGAAGACCTTTCTTACTATTTCCCTATAAAACACGCATTCGCACCAACACTATTTATTCTTTCGTCCTCGCTTCGCGTAAAAGGGTTAACTCGGGAATTTAAATGCACTTGACACTTGGGTTTATATGGTGTAAGATTCACTCTCAACTAGCAAGGTGGGACAACTCCCCACACATGCTATATCACTCGCAACTTGGGCTATAGTGGGCTCAAATTCATTCTTATTAGGCCGAGATGTCACAGTCCCGAAAAAACAAGTCAACATGAAGGATCTGCTAATGGACTATCTTTCATATAGCATATGCCGGTTCCATGGCATCCGCATCAAAATCTGCAGATGCCATGTGAGACCTGATTGCAGTCGGCATGGAGGATTGCGTCATTGAGAATTCTAGAGCCTTTGCTTCGGGCCGGATATCGATGGAACGGTCCTCAATATATGGCAACAGTAAGAAAGCAGTTGCTCCTATATATTGGCTTGACAGCTTGCAGAGGACTACGGTAGCTACCATTTCTTAAAAGAAGAACAATGGTAGCTACCCTGCTTGATAGTAGGATAACGCTGTAAGAGTATCTCTAAAAGTGCCCAATGCATATCTCAAAAACTTTTTTGTGAAAATTACTGCTCCAACAGTTGCCCAAACCTGCTCCCAATATTTCCGCGCATCCAAAAACAGGAGATGCTGTTGTGGCGAGGTCGTCTCTGTGCGCTCTAATTTTTAGATGTCCGTAGCACAATGCGGAAGATTGATAGGCCGTCGTGCCCTGCTGGAGATGCTGTTGTCGCCTTTGGTCATTGGGTCTGCTGCTGCGCTCTAATTTTTAGGAGGCAATGATTGGATACTTGAATCGGTAGTTCTTTATGAAATATAAAGCTGGCCTTGGTAGAAATTTAAGGTTTTTTACAACTAATTTTCTGGGAACCGTTGAGTGAGAGGTGTTTTTCTCCACCCAATAATTTTTGACAAGATCCCAAAATCAAGTTTTTTGGTCTCTATTTTTTAGACACTCTTAGAGATGTTCTAAAGCGGCGAAAGCAAATCTGATGGCATTTGCAGCTACACGACTCCGAGCGGATGTTGCATGGCGGCTAACATTATTGGTGAGTGATGAGATGATGACTCCAGCAGTGACAGGATGATATTTTTAAATATATTTGTGAACAAGTCAGTCTAACCTTATAAAGATGTAATGCCTAAATCTTTATATTCTCAATTTAATTATCAATTTTTATATACATGAAAATAAAAAATAATTATAGTACCTATTTTGTCTAGCAATAATATAAGATTAAATATGAAAAATTAGGGGTGAAAGTATTTGGACTGTATCTTAAGATAGCATAGATGTTGGAGCATCTTCTTGCAGTTTTTGAAGTTTCTCTTGCATAAATATAATTTTTTTTGAATAAATAAGATTAAATGTAAAAAATTGGTTGTAAAAAAACCTTAAATTTGAATAAGGGTTGGTTTGGTAGAAAAAGAATATGTTGTAATGTCTAGTCTAGGTTCCTCATTCTTTCAAATATCATCAGCAGCTCTCATGCATAAGCCAAACGTGCATCCATAGTAAGTCCTGATAATTTTATTCACTTACATACTCCATAAACTCTCGGAGGTCTGCCCTGCTTTTTAAATTGAAACAGAAGGTTCAGAAAACAAAAGAAAACACACAACAAAAAATTACAAGAACACATCTAGCCGTTATTCTATTCACTGCGCCGTAAGTTGGTGGCCCATATGTTGGTGGGTAGTCCGCATCCACGACCCCTCCTGATGTCATATTCTTCCCAGCATCTGCTATGATTGGTATCATAAGCGCTTGCAGGAGGTGCGCGTGAATTTAATGACAAAAGAATTGAAAAAGCATGGCGTTTACGTACCAAGGGCTCCGGAGGTTTCGTCGTCAGCAAGTGATGAGACGAGGAGAGAGGCGAGGCCCAGCATCACCAAGCCTGTGGTGCTTGCACTGAGAGCCATCGTGGTAGTGTTGGCTGCCGCGTAGCTCTGGGAGTCTTTGGATGGGCTAGCTGCTGGTGTTGTGAGGCACGGCAGGCTACACAGGGCTACTTATCCTTTGGTGTCAGGAGCTACTGGACAGCCAGGGCATTCGGGTCAAGCTCAGTCTGCAGACTAAATGCTGACCCTGCTGTGAGAGTACAGTTGGCTCTATCTACTGGAGTCCAGTGGTAGCATGTGAAAAGATCGGCCGGGGACATGTCTTGCCAGGGAGATAATGTACGCGAAAGGGCGCCTGACGAAATGGGGTGCACAAGTGCCACGTCTCCTTGATGTTGATTAATTTCAGCCTTTCAGGGGACGCAAACCGACCCTGATTCTCCGGTGCCACATCTCGATTTTGCAAGTGGCAAACATCAATTTTAGTTTTTGCCTGATTTGCCTCTGATGCTGCTCGATTTGGCCTTCGACTGCTCAAATTTGGTGCGCGGTGGATTCGCAACCATCATTTTTTACTTTTAATTTCTTCCTTCCCAAAATCTGCACGGCGGCATATCCATCTCCTCCATCTTCCTTCTCTGCTCTTTTTTTTCCCAGCGGAGCAATCAACAAGGCACGAATAGGCAGTACCACTGCTATAGAATTATTTTCACCGCGGCCCCAAATCTATTTTCACCGCCGGTTTAGGTACCGGCGGTAAACTATTTTCACCTCCGGCTTTTAAATCAGCAGTGAAAATAGGTTATCTCCACCGGCGGTTGGGCGGTGGTGAAAATAAGGATATCACCGCAGCCCATGTTACGGACCGGCGGTAAGAATAAGATTATCACCGCCGGCTGGTGTTACAGGCCAACAGTGAAAATAGGTTATCACCGCATTTCAATAATTTCATACAATTGCGAATATTTAAGAACCGGTGGTGAAAATGACGTGGCACTACTAGAAAAACTGTCTTTGGCACCGGTCGGAGAATGCCTTTGGTACCGGTTTTTTGAACCGGTACTCCCAAAGTGGTAACAAAGGCTCAGTCTTTGGTACCGAGTAAAACAACTAGTGCCTAAGCCTTCAAAATTCACGCAAAATATTCTCTTTGGTTGGGATTTGAACTCGCGACCTCTAGCCTCACATGTTGCTCCTTTACCATCTCAGCTACACAGTTATTCTGATCGAGTAGGAGATATTTTCCTTTTAAAGTAACCAATGGATGAACCTAAGGTACCGGTTGGTGTTACCAACCGGTACCTAAGGCTCATCTAGGTTGGTGGTACCACCCGGTACTAATATAAAATTGCTCAACCAAAAATCATAGCAAAGGAAGATGATGCAATAACCACGATTTGTACACACAAAATCCACTATATTTCCCCATAGTTTGAAGGCATGGTCTAGGGTTTCCAACAAGATCTACCCCAATCTTCTTTTGTATGGTGCTCTACATACACATGCATATATATGTTTGAAGTTCTTGAGCTATACTACCAGCATGATTGCACATAAGTATTTTCTTTGTTTGTTTTGTTACGTAATCTGCTTCAAATATGCACATATTGTTCTCTCCACCCTCCTCCTTCCTCCTATGCTATTAGAGACTTGCGAAATAATGCTTTGATTAGAAAACTTGCAACGGTGTGAGTGGGGCACACGACAAAGACAATGTTTCCGACAGTGATTGAACGGAGCACGTGGCCCAAACAGTTAGGTCGATGCCAGGAGCCCGCTTTGACGAGGGCGGATCTGGCATACAGTCGACGGCATTGCGCACGGCCACAGGTTCGTGTGTACAGTTGCAACTATTCTTCGCGCTGCCAGACGAATCACGGCATTCCGCGCGCCCACTGGGCACTGGAAATGATAGAACCCAGGCGGCCAGTCACATCAGTGATCAGTCAGAAAAGCATGGCACGCGTGAAAGCATCCGTGGAAGAAGGAAGAGTCTATAGTACGTGCTCGAGTCTTTCCCGAGTCCGCGCAGGCGCTGGGCAACCACAGTAAGTCTTCTCGCTACTACACCAACACCAAAGAAATCCGGTAGGAAGTCGGCAGCACCCATGCCATCGTTTCCATCCGGTCACATCCATGGCCGTGCCCTCCTCTTCATCGCCATGGTGGCGAGCCTCTCCACGGTCGTGAGATCTCAGGCCAACCAGTTCTCCTGGGTCGACTGTCAATCGCCGGCGGCGCCTTCTCCAGATCTGTCGGCGTCATCCTTCTCCTCCACCAACAGCACGTTCTGGTCAAACGTGGTGGCGTTGCTGGACGCGCTCCCGTCGGCCGCTGCGCCGACGGGCTTCGCCTCCCTGTCCCGCGGCAACGGCACCGACCGTGCGTTCGTCCGGGGAATGTGCCGGGAGGACACCGTGCCGGCCCGCTGCGCCACCTACCTCCGGGACGCCGCGCTGAGCATCCGGAGCCTCTGCAACAGCAGCAGCCGCCGCGCCGCCATCTGGTACGACGATGGCTCCGGAGGACGTGTTCCGGCTCCGATGTTCTCCTTCGTCAACTATGCGGACACTAACACATCCACCGCCTACGAGGACGCGTTCCGGCAGCCGTTCCAAAACAGAGCCGAGTTCTCTGACATCGGCGCCTGGGTGTACTACACGATCATGAGCAGCCTAGCCGCACGAGCCATATCGACACCGCCAATGTTCGCGGCGGGTGAAATGGTTTACGACCCCAACGCTCCCAACGGTACCATATACGGGCTGGTGGAGTGCATGACAGCATGAGGGACCGGACGGTAACACAACGTGACCAGTGCTTGCAGGACTCGGTGCAGCAGCTGCCGAGATGCTGCGCCCGTCACCGGGGCGGGTGGGTGCTAGGCTACAACTGCTACGTGCGCATGGAGGTATACCCCTTCTTTGAGCTCGCGCTAGATGGGGCCGCATCGACCACCATGGCGTCCGATCGACAAAGGCCGGGTTAGCTAATTGACACTATGTTTAGTTGTACTCCCTCTGCTTCAAATTATTAGTCATTTTAGCTTTTAGATTTATAAACTTTGTTATGAACCTAGCTAGACTCAATAAATACGTAGATATATAGTAAAAATTGTTTATCTAGAAAAGTCAAAAGGACTAGTAATTTGGGACAGAGAGTAGTAAGTAGCACAGTTTAGAATATATATAGACGCGCGCATGTGAATTTGATTCCTAGACGTAACACAAGTAAAGAACATAGCACATAACTACCATTATTAAATATGCAGTAAATAAAAAGGAGGATATGTTCAGCACGCCAAATCGTATTTATGTCATTCACGAAGTAATGATTATTTATAGTAATTGCCACAACAATCAAGAGAATAAAACTAGAAATGCAGCTGTAAGAAAGTATTCTGCAATGATGTGTTCTCACTATGAGCTGCCAGACTAATGGCCAGCCAACCCTAGAAGATTTTTTTTTCAGTAATTGGCAATGTATGGTAGCATCAATAGTACATTGCATGTTATATGAAGTATAAAGAGATGCATCACCTTACGATGAGGGAAGTGCTTAATGGAGATAATATAACAATCTCTCAGCCACATGTAAGAGGTGCTAAACAGCTAAACTACACAAGATATGGCTGAGAGCTCAACTTTTTTTTTTTAGGGCTGGTTGAGAGCTTAACTTACTGCAGCAGACTTACATTACTTTTGAAGTTCGAGTAAAATGGAAAGGCAAAATCATGTTGAGGTAGTACGGACTAGTCTTCAGAGATGAGTTGCTGCTGCACCAACTGCAGGGCACACTGCAGACTTACCATATTAGCATTCGAACTGAGGAAGTATTGTCGTACGCTCATTTTACTAACGGGAGGTAGCAAGTTTAACGATCAAAGTGGTGAAAACAAGATAAATCATACTAGGACTATATTTAAATTGCTAAGACATAGAAATTTAGAAATATATTGTATGAAAACCTCAATTAACAACCTTGACCTCGCCCATTAATTCCTTTTTTTCTCGTTCTAGACTATGCATCTTTTTTCGTACAATTTACAAATTATGGATGAGAATTGTAAAAGATTCATGAGACTATGTTATTATGGTTTGGTTATGAGGAGGTTACGATGACACGTACTCAACCTCTCTGCTCATCCTGGTGTTGCTTCATCCTCATTCTTTTATCTAGTAAATGAATAACTTCGTTCTAGACAACTTTAGGAATGTGAACTGAGGAATTCTACATAAATTTTGTCTACAGGTGTTGCTGTCTTCCGAATGGAGCTAGTAACATGATAGAACACATCTAGAAAGATGAATCTATTATATGAATATTCCGCAGGATGTTTTTTAAGAACCATCTGAAGTGCCTGCACTACAAAAGGGTCTTGATGAGACAACAAACACTAAAAGTTTTGGAATCCCATTATCACTACAAAATGCATAAATGTGCCATGATCTAAGAATGAAATTAGAGTGTTGGAAAAAAAATCTAAGATTGTCTTTCTTGCAAAAGTATTAATGGTTCAATCAGCAGCGATGCTGCTGATGATCCAAACAAATCAGAGTCTGTTGAACTTTCAACGCAGGATGTTTCTAATGGAGGATTTTTTTCGACTGACATGTAGGAAAAAAGGGAATGGTTGTGATTCTTGCAGTTTCCCTTCCTGTCGGAGCTGTACTTGGTGCAGTCACCATCATCTTTCTTGTAGTCTTCAGGTACAAGAGGAAGACGAAGCAGAAGATAAAACTACCAGGTAAATGTTGCGCCTTGCTATAGTTCACATTTGCTCCTTAGCACTTGCCGTTGTTTCGGACAGTTACATTGTTGTATACGGTGTTTTTTTAGCTTGAAATTCATTGAGTCAGTTTTTTCATACCAAGCAAAGCGGGCACGGGTAAATTATACAGTCTTCTAGTAATGTATCTCTTGTTTACGCAATGTGAAGACAATAACTACAGCGAAGATGACATCAGCAATATTGAGCTGGATCAGCTTAATCTACCAATGTTAGCAGCTGCAACAAACAACTTTGCGAAAGATAATAAACTTGGAGAAGGGGGTTTCGGTGAAGTATTCAAGGTACATTTTCTCCCATGGATGCCCAGTCTTCTTCCTCTGTTTTTTGGGGACACCTTCTTTCTTAATTTCATCTTCGTCCCTTCTTTTCTGTGCGGGGTAGCACAACTTAAGATATATAATAATATATGTTGTATTTCTGAATTTACTAATTTCAGTCTAAGATATAAATTAAAGGAGCTTTATTTCAAGTTTGGTCCGCCGTCAGCTCATAACTCCATGCATGTTTCTCACCTGTGGTTGAGCACTGCATTCATCACCATCTACAACCACTGACCCACAACAATTCTTTACTGGACATAAAGCTTATAGTTTTTCAATAGATCTATGTCATATTGTTTGTTTACCTACAATAATAAATTTGTGTGTGTGTGTGTGTGTATATATATATATATATATATATATATATATATATATATATATATATATATATATATATGACGAGTTTTTTCTACACTCGCGTGTAGCTACTCTCATCATCAATATACCATTGTGTGTATGTCCGCATACTCATTTATCACTTTGAGTATGTTCATATATTTATTTTAAGATACTTCAAAGGTATATACATGAAAAAAATTTAAAAGCAGCCCTATTTTTTAATATACTATGATTATACCTTAGTATTTGTATATAAAATAAGTATGTCCATATACTATATGTATGGTCACATACCCAACATATATATCATCATATATATTCTAGTATGAACACATACTCCGCGTACATACTCTTTGTTGAAGCATATACGTCATGTATCATGAGAGTAGCTACAAGCAAGTGTAGAAAGAAATTTTCCTATATATATATATATGGAGATCATTGTGTGTTCTATTGATCTGTGGAGTAAATGCATAACTTGGAGAAAACATTTCTGTATGCAAATGGACAATCACGAAGTCTAAAGCAGGTGACAATATTAAATATTGAGTTGAAATGCATGCACTTCAATAAGACGTACGTTTATACAGATGACAACATTGGAATTGGACAGAAGTCTGACTAAAATGTATTACCTACGCAACGCTGGCACCACCGCAAATACTTTTGACAACCAAAATTGGCACCGATATGGGAAAATCGGCTAGACCGGTTTAGGAACTGGTCAAACTGGTCTAGTCTGTGTACTTGGCGTATGATCAGGCTTAGCTTGTACTACTAGAATCTTAACAAATTCAATTTCTAATGTGGTGCCACTTCCACACCCTATATATATGAAGGGTCATGACCAATTGACGGCGACATACAATGGAATTCAACACAAGTGCCTTTACTTTTTTTTATCTCTAGACCCATCTATTTTCCTAACCTTAATACTCCCTCCTTCCCCGTTTATAAGGCATACACGTATATCAAGATTCAAACCTTCTCATCTTTGACCAATAATTTGACTATTAAATTTTTATTTTTATAATGCAAATTTCATATGATTGGATTCATAATCAAACATAGTTTACAATGATTATAAGTTTATAATCAAAAGTGATATAATATATGATAAATAAATGGTCAAAGTGTTGTTTAGAAGACCGTGTCATGTTCCACCATGCCTTATAAACGGGGAAGGAGGGAGTAGTTGTTGTACTTACATCTCTATAGCGTTCGAGAGCATTGAGTGGCCTGCCGACCTTAGTACAATGATAGCTTTATTCACAAGCCCGACAGGGTCCCTCCTGGGCCCATGGTTCAATGTTTTTGCTACGCGGCTGTGAGAAGCTCTATGACAGGTCCTAGAACCAGTCAGACCAGTTTCCATATACGAGCCTCGCAGGAAATTCGTACATTCTAGCGCGTTTGGTTTGTTGACCGGAAACTGCATCAATAAATACTAATTAAGAACTAATAGTAGTTTGTTCTTTTTTCGTAGGGTATTTTACCAGACGGTGAAGTGATAGCAGTGAAGAGACTTTCAAAGCACTCCTCCCAAGGGTTCCATGAGCTTAAGAATGAACTCGTATTGATTGCCAAGCTCAAGCACAGGAACCTGGTGCGGCTCATGGGTGTGTGCCTGAAAGAAGAGAAGTTACTCGTATATGAGTACATGGCCAACAGAAGCCTAGTAGACACCATCCTTTTCCGTAATACCTCAAACTCATGTTAATCCATGTTCTTTTTTTTCCGAGGATCACGTTAATCCATGCTGAGAACATACGTCTAAAATTAGTAAACCCTTTTGCAAAGAATATGCACCAAACCAGACCTTATGTTCATGATGTATATGGTCAGATCCAGTGAAGCGACAGCAGTTGGATTGGAGCAAAAGATTCATGATCATCTGTGGGATTGTGCGGGGACTTCTTTATCTCCACGAGGAGTCCTGTCTGAGGGTCATTCACAGGGATCTGAAACCAAGCAACGTGCTATTAGATGCAGATTTGAACCCAAAGATCTCTGACTTTGGACTTGCCAGGGCTTTTATTCGGGACCAATCCAGAGATGTAACCATACGGCCTGTTGGGACCCTGTAAGTAATGGTACATTTAATTATTATTTTAAATTAGTTTTGATGGCCACAAGTAGCACTCTGACTTATTAAGACAGCATTTTTTCACCATATTGTGTCTAGGTGCTTGGACTATGTTTTAAAAGCATGTATGTGTAGCTTTTAGATTAGTATGGCGTTCGTTTTTTTTTTGGAAGGGGAAATTTTATTAACTTCAAGTATAGTTACGTTGAGGTGATAGAACAATGCTTAAAAAATCTTTGAAAGGGGGAAAACATGCACTCTAATGACTACCAATCCGTACAGACTTGACTGCCACCCATGTGCTTAAGAAAAAAATCTTTGACCATTTGCGTCAATCGCTGAGATGCCGCTGCAAATAAACCCTGTGTAGTAGGCTTTTGGAGGGTAGTCCATGTGCAAAGCCAAATTAGAAACTGTGTAGATAACCTGCAAAATAGATGTTGTTTGTTCTCCAAATTAAAATTAGATTATTTCTGCTCCAAGTAATACTAAAGGTTTAAAAATGGCACTAATCTGCCTCAGCCAAAACCCAAACATGTGTGCCACAGTGTGGCGGTGGAACCCCAAAAGTAACATGTATGTCTGTCCATACCATACGAGATAGACGGCACAAAAATAAATGTTGAATAGTCTCATCCTTATGGCAATAAACAGCATTACTACCATGTCAGTTCCACTTAATTAGATTGTCTTTGGCTAAGATTACATCCCTTTCCGGAGGTACCAAAGATTTTTTTTATTTTTAGCGGAGCTTTTATTTTCCTAAGTTGTTTGTTAATATTTGGGACCACATTATGGATTAAAGCTAGGTAGTTTGATTTCACCGAGAACACTCCGTCGTGGTGTAGGTTCTAGTAAAATTCATCATCTTCTTGGCTCAATTCAATGTTGCTGAATCATGAGTGTAGAATATTCCACACCACCAAATTATTCCTGATAAGGTCCCTACACCAAGATATATTTGGTGGGTTGGTTCCCAGAGCATTTAGGACAGTGTCCTATTTTCGACGCATAATGTTATATAACCCGCATACTGATCACGTAATGTTCTATTTCTGAACCAACCACTTATCTTCTAAGAACCTAATTTGGGATCCATGTTTTAAAATAAAAATCTTGTACTGAAAAAAACACCTTTAACCTTCGTCTGACTGGCCCAAAAATGGGTGTCCCCGTTTTTCCACTGAGTCTATGCTAGAGGTCTGTTCCTAGAAATTTATTTCGCAGAATGTGTTGCCTTGTTGCATCTGCCGTAAGCGTACAACCACTTGCTAAAGCAGTGCTGTGTTTTTAATATCTAGGTTATGAATTCCAAGTCCATCTTGTTCCTTAGGTTGACACAATCCCATTTGGCGAAATGGTATTTTCTTTGGTGGTCGTTGCTTTGCCAAAAGAACTGAGATCGGAAGTAGTCTAGTTTTTGAAGTAATCCCTTTGGAATCTCGAAGGACATAATGTACATGGGTAGGCTACCCCTATGTTTTTTAGGAGATTCATAGCTTGATTATCACATGCCTTCTCAGATAACAGCAGCGTCGAGGTATTGTGTTTGGATTTTTGTATGATGAAGATCCGGATGGTCAGAACCTCTCGCTCGTAGGGCCGTGAATTACACGGATCTTTTTCTTTTTCTTTTTCTTTTCTTTTTTTGGGGGGGGGGGGGGGGAGGTGGCGTTATATGGCATCCACCGAGTCCGTAGAACCGTGATGAATTACACGGATGCTGATTTCTGATTCTTGACTGCACAATTGAATCGTGCAGTGGATACATGTCCCCCGAGTACGCCTATTTGGGGCCAGGGTTCAATTTCCCGACCGGACCGGCCTAACCGCCGGGCTCCGGTACCGGTTTACCGGTCCGGTTAGGCCGGTTACCGGTCGGAACCGGTCAAATGTGAATTTGAATTCAAATTTCACCGTGGTGGCGGTTCCGACCGGTATACCGGCCGGGTATACCGGTATACCGGCCGGTTTGGCCGGTATACCGGCCGGTTTTGTGTTGCGGCTCACTGCGGTATACCGACCGGTTACACCGGTATACCGGCCGGTTTGGCCGGTATACCGGTTGTTTAGAGTATTTTTTCGCCGCTTGAAAAATTGATTCCCGGTGTGAAATAAAAGGAAATTTCGACATGAGCTATGCACATTTTAATGTAAATGACCCTACCAAAGCAATGAGTTATAATTATGCATACAAATACAATAGTAATAGGGTGCATACAAATACGGAGTCATACACTTATACACATGAAATGAAAAGTTCAACGTAGGAATGGGAAGACCCCCATTTGAGATGCGGTTTGGTATTCGGCGGTGGACATCAAAGCGATACCTCGCACTCTAAGCAGCTCAGCCTTGTAGTGTTGCCAAGTTTGGCCCGTCCACGCCGATGTTGTCTGCCATTCCTGAACTAACATAGTGTAAAAATGGGGGTCTTCCCATTCGTACACCCATCTCGTCGGTGGCTGCATGCTGATGTCAGGAATGGGATAGTGAAAAGAGTGCCTCGAATCGCTGTAGGAGGAAGAAGAGTTCTGTGGACTGTCATAGTCCGTCGGTCCACCTGTTCTCCTCTGCGATTGTGGTGCTCCATGGTCGGTGTCCTGAGTAGCATGTGTGAACTGAGTTTCCCCTGCAATCAACCATATTTCATAATTAGTAGTCAATAGTCAGAAATATGTGTGTATTTATATGTGCAATATATACCTGTGAAACGAACACCACGAGCATGACCACTACCACCAGCAGCATCATCAGCACCACTACCTCCACCACCAGCATTAGGCTGAGCACCGTCACCATCATCACCATCATCGGCCGAGCTGCTATCCTCGGACTCCTGATACGGAGGACTACGCTCACCTTCGCCATCATCAGTCTCGGTGTCGCTGCTCACTGGTTTTGCTGTTCCTTTGCCTTTTCGACGCTTCGAGTCACCCTTCTTAGGCCCCTTGTGCAACTTTCTCTTCCCTAGGTGAGTGTCACCTATATTTTGACGTGCCCAATCGCTGATGGAATCATTCCCCGTAGCCTCACGTAGATCTGACACGTTTATTTGATCTCTGACAATATGGGACGGGAGAGGGATGTCGCCGTCATCATCATCCTCGTCCAGAACTGGAGCCCGGTTAGATCTACCATATTCCATCCATTCCCGCACCGGATTTTTCTCATCATAGAATGAAAGATGGGCTAGCTGGTCAATGAAATCACCTTCTTCACGCATCAGTGGGCCGGAGACCTCCTCGAGTCGGAGACGAAGATTGTAGTTGACATAGACAAGCTTATTAAGTTTCTTGTGCGACAACCGATTGCGAACCTTTGTATGCAGCAAGGCAAAAGTACTCCAGTTCCGCTCGCATCCACTGGATGAACAACATTGTGAAACAAGCCTCATGGCAAGGTACTGCAGTTTTGGAGTACTTGATCCGAACATCATCCACCAGGACGCTGCATGTGCAACCGAGTATGTAAGCAATATTTTCGAAGAGAGAAAATAACAATTTTATACGGAACAACTCTTACATGGGGATGTCTTTGGGTCCATCGCCATCCGCATTGCCATATCACTGCTATACTCGCCAATTTTCTGCCGAAACACGTCAAGCTCCTGCAATGCCTGGACGGCGCTCTGGAGATCCGTCATGCGCTGAAATGTATCCTTAAGTCCACGAAACATTTGTTGAGTTGGTTCCATCGTATAGGCATACCTCGGATTTAGGACAGCAGCTGCAAAATATAAATCACTTCAAATAAGCATTATTTCAATAGAGTTTAAAAATAGACGACTGATGTGTGCTTACCTGGACCCACATACGTGCCTATGAACACATCATCCAACCTCTCGTCCACCACCTCAACATACTCTTTCAGTGTGGAAACATTTGTTCCAAAGAAAGACTTCAGCTCCTGTTTCATAGTCTGGTAGGCCATCACGACTTCGCACATGTTCGGCTTCTTGTCCTGATCAGCGAAGCGGAGGAACTTGTATATTGGTTGAACTGTGTCGATGATATATTTCAATGCATCCCACCACTCCATACTTGAAAAACTTGCATGAGTAAATCTACCATCTTCGGTATTCGCCCATTTGCTGTGTTGGAACTCAGTAGATGCCATCCACTGCATGAAACGATCACGTTTCCGATAGATGCTCTCTAGGAACATGTAGTTGGTTCCAAATCGAGTGGCATTCCACTTGACCAACTCACCACCGATTGCGTTCCTCATCATTGTATTCAACTGACCATGATTGTGTAACCAATTTGAAATTCGCTTGCACTGCTTGATGATAACACCATGTTCAGGCCTTCGAGCTATATCCTTCAACATCAAATTGACGGTGTGTGCTAGACAAGGTGTCCAAGCTATGTGGTCATACACATCACTTAGTAGTTCATTGCATGCTTTTTTGTAATTCGAGCCGTTGTCGGTGACTACGTGCACGACATTCTCCGGTCCAATCTCTTCCACCACCTTTCGAATCTCCTGCAATGGAAGACGGATTTTTTAGTAACATGACAAAACATACACAATGTGAATGGAACAGGTTGAGGGACTACCTTGAACAAATATGCAGCATTTTGAATTCTTCCAGTCGCATCAATAGACTTATGGAACCACATGACCCCATTGCAATATATCAAAAAGTTGATGACACTCATCCTCGTCGGACCAGTCCATGAATCACACATTAACGTGATGCCAAATAAGGGCCAGTCTTTCTGAAACTTTACGTACCTCGTCTTCAAGTCTTGCTCATTCTGATCAAGGTACTTGCCATCAATATCCCGTCCAGTGGGTGATGCGATACCTTCACCTGCAACCATATGAAAATCATAAGATACAAAAATGTAAGTTTATAGGTATCATTGCAATGAAAGAAAACTTACCCCACTTCTGTGTCTCCCTAACCGCGCTGATAAAGTATGGACTGTCAGCCTGTCTTCCAGGTACTCCTGCAATATGGAAAAACTTTGACCAAGCTTTACCAATAGCTTCCTTTGCATTCTTACCCTTCTGCGTCCAGGAGCCTGTATCAATCCTTGTTTGTGTCATTCCTCTTCTCCCACCAGCTGCCAAGTTATAGTCCTCCACCACAGGACTCTCCCTCTGCGAAGTGGACTTTCGAAACATTCTCTGCATAACATTCCCCCTCGTCGAACCACTACCCCCTCCACGCTCATATGCACCTCCTCTCTGTTCCACCCCCCGTCGGAACTCTGCTTCCGCTCTCGATAGATCCATGGCACGCTGCACCTGAGCCTCCTCATCTTCTTCATCACCGGGATAGTTTCCCTCTGCTGCAGCCTTCTCCCGTCTCAACCTCTCTCGGGCCCGGTCAGCAGTTGCCTTCTTTGCCCTATCCAACTCATGCTGAAAGAAGTCCCGCACATCAGGTGGCACATTCCTGCAATGGATCACCTCTGCCCCGCGCCCAGCCAAATGTTGTTTCAATCTAGTCGCACCACCTCCTCCTTTCTGCGTACGACAATAGTTACATCGCCATCCGGGATAAAGATTTTTACCGTGTTCCCACACAACATCTCTGCTTGCCATTGTCTATCTGCATACATGCACAACAAAAATATATCATCTAATATTCTTACTCCTACCTAAGTTATAGTGTCAAAAATCATCTAATACACCTAAATTAAATCTAGCTAAAACCTACTACATAGTGCAAAAAATCATGTAATATAAATAAATCTTCCCTAAATTCTAAATATACCTAAGTCATACACCTAAATCCTAAAACAAAACATCTAAATACACCTAAATCCTAGGGAAAAAAAAACTAACCTGACCGCGGCTTACCAACGCTAATCGGCGGTTTACCGCCTCCCCATACCGGTAAACCGGCCTCCCCGGGCGGAAAACCGGACGGGACCGGTAGATCTGCTACCGGTCCGGCTTACCGGTGAGGGAGACCGGTTAGCCGGGATCTGAGAGCGGCTAACCGGCCTCGAGCGGCGGGCGGCGACTTCTGGCGGCGGACAGGAGTCAGTGAGGGGGGAGCGGGTGAGGGAGGCGCTGGTGAGGCTTCGGCTGAGGGACACGCGACGTTAAATGACCTCTGCCGCGCGATGGGCCTTAATGGGCCGCGGTTTTTTTCTTTTTCTTTTTTTATTTAACTTATAAATTCCGAAAACCATACTAAATGAACGAATTTTGGAGAAAATTTGACACCATTAGATTCATTGCACCTTGAAGTATTTTTAGGAATTTTTTGGGAATTTTTCATTTTTTTGAATTCAAATTTAAATTTTAAATTTGGACCGGTTTCATACCGGACCGAACCGGTACCGGTCCGGACCGGTTTGACCGGTAACCGGTCAAACCGGACCGGTTACCGACGGTTCGGTTAACCCTGTTTGGGGCACGTCTACACCAAGTCCGACATGTTCAGCTTTGGTGTCATCGTCCTCGAGATGGTGACGGGACGGAGGATCAATGGCATGACCGAATGTCCGGACTCCACACCTCTGCTGAGCAACGTAAGTACATAACTGCTTCTAACGCAGGAATTCACAGTGTTAAAACGTATTATAATAATTCTCAGACGATGGGTTCATTATTGATCGTGCATGAGTGAGTGCAGGTATGGGGGAAGTGGAGGACGGGGTCGGCGATTGATGTGGTGGACGTGTCGCTGGGCGCACGTGGGCACTATCCTGAATGCGAGGTCCTTAACTGTATAGAGGTCGGGCTACTGTACGTACAGGAGAACCCGGAGGATAGACCGGACGCGTCCACGGTGGTGCTGATGCTCAGCAGCCCCACGACTTCGTCTAACGGAGGTCGGCAGGCGCCCTCTAGACCGGCCTTCTTCTTCGGCTCTGACAACAGCACTGCTGGAGGGCATGCGCCGTTCAGTTCCAGCGCTTCCATTGAGCAAACGTCGACGGCACCAGTAGTATCCAATAATGATGTGACGATGTCGGAGATTCAGCCCAGGTAGAAGATCATACATGGGAGTGCAAGCCGGTGAATTTGCAAGCGTTTCCACGGCCACATCCACATACACCATTTTCAGAGTCAGATGTGGGAACAATGCTCGCCGAACTTATCAAGGCCTGGGACTTGTTGTTAGTGTTTATATTTGTTATTCGAACATTGACTATAGGTATGTCTATCTTTGCAATTATTGTCGGGTGGTACAGGAGCTGAGAGCTGAGAGGATGCTTCAATTTGAATTAACTTAATAAGCAACGTGATGAACCTCACGGTGAATGGACAAATAAAGGAGATAAGTATAAACACCTAGGGAGTACATACATGTCTATCGGCGAATAAATGGTTTTGCAGCCTCAGCTTGATAAGACATCTCCAACAATAGCCCCCTATTTTTTTGAGTAGGGGCTCATCGTACTTTTTCAGACTATGATTTTACCCTCACTCCATCAATAGCACCTATATTTCAGACTCTACTCTGCTATGACAAGCGGGACCCACATGTCAAAATCTCCCCGATGAATCTATCTCCCCTCTCCCTCCACTCTCCCCCGACTCATCTCTCTCGGTGGCACACACCACACTAGCCACTGCCGCCGAGCCGGGTTCCTGTAGGTCCGGCGACTTGCTAGGCTTGCGGTGGTGGCGCGAAAGCAGGGGCGGGGTGGAGGAAAGCAGCGACCTTGCAGCTGAGTTGTCCGGCGAGCCAGCGGCAGCGGACTCCGGACTCGGCGAAGGAGGGAAGTGGCGTGGCGGACCGAACTTGGAGCGCAGCAAATGAGCTTGGTGCAGATCCATGCGGCGGCACTAGAGCTCCCGTTGGCGGCCAGCAAACTCGGCTCGGTGGCGCTGGGATAGCTCCCTCCCCGAGGCACTATCAGGGTCAGCATGGGGGCGGCGCTCGGCGCTGTGGCGGAGCGAAGGAGCTGGGGCCGCTCTGTCGGCTTAGACCCGTTGCCGCCATGCGGAGTAAGAGCATGTGCAGCGGAGAGCCAGAGGAGACCGGCGCCGGGCGGTGCCAGGGGTGTGGGTGTCAGGTGGCGGTGGCCGGCGGGGGGGGGGGGGGGGGGGGTGACTTGGGTGCAGAGGGAGAGCGAAAAAAATAGGGGCCTCTCCGTGGATCCATGGGAGATGGGGCTGGGAGGGAAAATTTAGGTGCCTCGCTACTGTAGAGAACCAAGTAGAAGCCCTACTAGAGCTGATTTTTTTAGATTTCGGTTCCTACTTTAAAAGTAGGGATCCAAGTTGAAACCCTGTTGGAGTTGCTCTAACCCAAATAGACCAAAAAACAAAAATTTCAAGTTGCCGAGCTGCCCATGCCCACCCCAGCTCAATTAGACACAAGTCAAAAACTAGACATCCATAGAAATATTGGATGATTATAATCGTGATTAATCAGCGACTAAGGGCATGTACAACGCTGATTAATGAGCCGGCTGTGTTTGGTTTTTTACGTTTTTCCACGCAGTGAAATGCCCAACCGGTCGAGACAACGGCACCGGCTCGTGCTCCCACGCTATAGAGACGTTCCCTCCCGCGTTGTAGCATCCATTTCCACCCCGCGACAGCGGCGAGAGGATCCCCTACTCCCCGCGGCAGCACGCCCTCGAATCTGTCGATGGTGGAAAAAAACTCCCGTGAGCCTGCCCTTTTCCCACCCTATCCATCCCCTCCACCGTATCCCACCCGAAGGCACTAGCTCTTGCTCTTTTGCTAAGTACTGACATCATGAACCTGTGTCCTCCTGTCCTCTCTCTTGTTCAGGTTCCTGATCGTTTCAGGTTGCCTACTTTGGTTGTTTACCAGTTGCATGCGTATTTCTTTCTTTCTTTCTTTTCTATTTTTTGGGTTCTGAGAACAGTGCCCTTTGATCGTGTAAAGTATAGTGCCCTATGTTTGTGCCCTGGAACAGAAGAAGGGTTAGCCCTATGTTCTTGCTTTTCTATCTTACGTGCACCAGACGACACAATTCATTTCGTTTGGTTCCCAAAGTATTATTTCATACAAGCAACAAAAAGACATAAAGATCCAATTTAGACCTGATCATCTTGTATTATGTGTCCATACTTGTATTAAATAACTTTTAGATAGGCTCACAGTCACCTCACTGTACATATTGTCTATTTTGTTGTCTGTATATACGGTGTTCTAGACAATTACAGATGGCAACCGTCTACTTTACATGCTCTAATCGAATGACTAGATTTGTGATCTAGCTTTCCTAGTCACCTCGGATCACCTAATATCATATATATAACTACAAGGACTGATCCGGGATTAAGGGGTGACTAATCAAGTGCCTCATCCGTGCCAACGCGGAAACCTCATTCATGGTGGTGATCGAAGGAACAGTTTCCTTTGCAGTTCACTCACTGCAGTTGAGTGACTGCCATGTGGGCTCCACCACTGTGGGTCTCACATGACGGTCACTCAACTGCAGAGACCTCAACTGCAGAGAATCTCGTTCCCATCTCATTAAGTAGATGCGAAGAGGGATGGTTGTCCGTGCCTGCGTCCAAGCAGGGCATGAATCGATGCTAATCAGTGCAAGCAAAGATAATTACTTAGGCCAGTCTCAGTAAAAATTTCATGAGCACAGATACCTAGACTGAGAACTAGATAACCGTACCAAATGAATTTCATGGTGATGAAACTCTCTTCATGTTCCATGAAACTCCATCATTCTCTCTCCTTATCATGTTAGCAAAATTGATGATATTTAATGTCATGAAACCATCCATGAAACCCCATTGGGACTGGCCTTATGACTACCGGTGGTCCGTGAGCGTCAGCAAGTTTATTAACTTATTAGCATAGTGTCTGTGCGTTGCTACGGATAATATAATAGATCTACGTATGAAGGACCGGACATGCGACCAGGGGGTGAATGGGAGCCTCAAATCCGGTTTTGAAAACCCGAAGAGAAATAGTCTCTATTTCACCCGACACGCCTCAAACAGTGAGTATCAGTACCGCATAGCTCAGGACACTATGGGCACTATGAATACTCACAAACCGAAGCCAGAACACACACGGAAGCAAAGCGGTGAAAAGCTTACACTGACGCGCACACGCACAAGCGCCCGAAAGTAACTAGGAGCAAAAACCATTGTAGAGCGCATCTCAAGAACTCGAGCAAAATGGAGTTAGAACACAGGTAAATCAAAAGCTAGAAGGACTGAAAATAAAACTAACTAGCAAAGACACAAAGCTTGTCCAGAAGACCGATCAAGAGACTCACTAAAAGGATTAGAATTAAAAGCTACAAAGAGACCTCTTGATCAAGCATGTAAAGCCGAACAAGAATTAGCAAGAACAAGTACTTCACTGCACATACTAATTATTTAAGCATCATTATCAGCACCAAAAGTTAATCATCTAGTCTAAATAGGAGTGCATGAATTAAATACCAAGTGCTGAAAAAAAAATGCAAGTAAAGGGCCAGGTACTCCCCTGAGACGTGCAGGCGTGCTCCTGCTTACTCGGCCTCCAAATTGCTTTCACATTCCTATAAAAAAAATTGCTTTCACACCTGCACCTGCACAGCACACACAGAGCCGCAAACAAGCAATACACAAGCTGCTAATTAACAAATGTAAAACAAGCCTTTGCATGCTGCTGTGTCTCCCCTTAACAATTCATCAAACATGTTGCCTACACCTTGCAGCTGCTCTGCTCATGCTGCCCGCCGCTGCACCGCGTCAAGCCAAGCACCCTGCCCCCTGCAAAAGCAGCAACACCGGCCACCTGCAAAGCTTGCCGAGCCTGCCCAACAGAGCCACGCAGTCCTACCCCGCTGCTGCTGCGCCCCGCCTTGTGCTCTGCGCAAAAGAACAGAGGGAAAGGAAGGACGACCAAAACGAAAAGAGGGAACTTGCCTGCTCCTGCTGCTGTCTGCCCGTGCCACGAGCTGCTGGGATCGGCGCGCGCGTCCCCCTGCAGCGTGCGCAGGGCTGCTGCTTGGCACCGCTGCAGGGTGCCTGCCGCCGCTCCCCTGGCCGGTTGATCTCGGCAGCAGGCAAGCCCGCGTGGCAGCAGGGCCATCTGGCCGCGCGCGTGCCAGGCGAGCGCGCTCGACCGCGAGCCAAACTCAGCGCCGGCCACCGTGTACTCAGCGTCCCCAAGAAACCTGCATACAAGAGCGCAAAAACCAGGACGAAAAGGAACCCACAAATCTCCACGAAAATCAAAGTAAATGAAAGTGAGTGAGAGGGCAAGGTGTTACTGTCTTTGTCCATGGTTCTAGAGTGAACCAAACATTGTATCTCGGTGCACAAGCCCTTTAAGTATTGGTGGCTCGCCGGCAAGTTAACAAGCCTCCGGCTTGGTGTGGAGCGGTGGCGTCGACAACTTTGTGCAGGGGACGTGGAGACGCCTATCATTCGTGGAAGCTCCTCAGTGGAAAGCGGGATCAAGGTGACCGTGATTGTGTTCATGGAAGAGACTTGATTGCCGGGAAGCAATACTGTTTGTGAGTGCTTCAAGAACGTGGATGTGTAGGTGTGACTTTGTGGCTAACGGAACCACCAGATAAATTATAAATTCTCGTGTCGAGGGTTTGCGTCCTCTCATCCCCTCTTTACGTTTCCGCATTTCATATCACTACTACAAAAAACATTTACCGAGGCAGGCAAAAAGCATTAACCAAGGCGGTTTTCGCAACTGCCTCGAAGCTACCGCCACGGTTAATCAGGCATTAACCGAGGCGGTTTTGCTGCTCGCCTCAGTTAATCAAAAAAAATTGAAAAAAGAAAAAGCCTGATAGGCCCATTCTGGGCCCGCCAAGCCCATCGCCGCTGTGCCCCGCCGCCGCGTGCTCCTCCGCCGCGAGCGATGCCCCGGCGGGCTCCGTCCCCACCGTCGCGGGCTGGGGGCGCCAATGCCACAGGCCTCCGCCCCCGCGGGCTCCGTCCTCGCCGCCACGGGCTGCAGGCACTGCCGTCGCCGCGGGTCGAGGGTGCCGCCACCGCCCCCGCCCCCCCCGCGGGCTCCGCCTACGTAGGCCGAGGGCGCTGCCCCCAACGCCGCGGATCTGGGAGAAGGACGCCGGCATCGTTGCGCCGTCGCCGCGGGCGGAGGAGCTCGAGGGAGGCACCGTTCGCGTGCCATTCGCGCGCCGCCGTCCACGTCCCCGCCGGATCCGGTCTCGGGGGCCGGCCACCGCCGCATCCCGCCGCTCGCCCAAGGCCGCCATGTCCCGGTTCTCGCCGCCCCTCGCACAGGACCGCTACCGCCGCCTCACACAGGGCCTCGGCACGGCGCACGGGAGGGGAGGGGAGGGGGGGGGGGAAGAGAAGGAGGGCGGCACGGCAGCGTTGGCGGGAGGGGAAGAAGGACGCTGCGTCGAACTGGGAGGGGGGAGGGAGAGGGAGAGGAGTTAGGGAAGGTTAGGGTTTTCTTCATTATATAGTGTTCTCAGCGAATGGGTTCATGGGCTCATTTGGGCTGGGCCGAATTTTCTGAGGCGGACACTTTGTACTTGTCCTCCTCTGTAAATGATTAACCGAGACGGTTGTTTTAACTGCCTCAGTTAATAAAACAACCGCCTCGGATAATCTATTTTGCGAGGCGGTTTTTTTAACCGCCTCGGTTAATAAAAACTGACCGCCTCGGTTAATCGCAGGCATTAACCGAGACGGTTTTTTAACGTGCCCGCCTCCAAGGCCTTTTCAAAGCGCCTCGGTTAATCAGTTTTTGTAGTAGTGTATTGGAAATTGTGTGCCTTTACTTTTTTAGTGTAGATCAAACTAGGATTGACTATAGGTTGTAAAACTCTTTTGGGACGGAGGTTTCACACAAGTTAACCGTAGTTGCACTTTTAGATTGCATGTTTTAGTTTAAGTTTTGTGCAAACTAGTTGGAGCCTTAGGTTTGTTGATGCTCACTAACGACCATTTCTAGGCGTTAACTTCATCAGAAAATTATTGGAGTTTGCATTTCTTACATGCATCTTTATTCAAATAAACCCCTAAACCACACTTCACCTCTAGATAACTGCAAGACGTGTTTCTGAGCTAATATACAGGATGCAAGCACACTTTCACCCGACATGAAATAACAGATAAAATCAGAGCCCAGAATCAGGCTCAATTGGACCAAGTGCAGCACAAGACCACGTTCAAACCACTCAAGACAGGCGAAGACCCATGGGGTTAGGACAAGGCAGCCCAGGATAGCCCCCTAGCCGAAGCTGGGGGCGGTTGGTGGCCATGGGCTGTCGGACGACCGGCCAGCCCGATCATTCG
The DNA here is from genome assembly GCF_016808335.1 of Panicum virgatum. Classification (NCBI taxonomy): domain Eukaryota; kingdom Viridiplantae; phylum Streptophyta; class Magnoliopsida; order Poales; family Poaceae; genus Panicum; species Panicum virgatum. The sequence continues at coordinate 16,554,069 of NC_053141.1, read as the reverse complement.
ACCAGCCTGTGGGCCCACCACCTTAGCTTAGCCACGTGGAGGCTTGGCATTGGCTCACAATGTCAGTTCACCGAGGCATAGCTGCAGAAGAGGCTCCCCTCGGCCTTGGCTCCCTCCTATAAATATAAGAGAGGGGGTGAGAATTTAGAGCGCGCGCACACACACACCACACCTCTCACTTACCTAAAGAGCTTTCTTGCTTAGCCTATAGGATTAGTGGAGTTTAGGAGAAGTGTATGAGTCATCGAGTCCTGGAGTTGCTCGGAGGTTCTGGTATGGGTTCATCACCAGAACTCCTGAGCAACTCCAGGGACTCAATGACTCCTAAACTCCTCGTAAACTCCACTAATGCTATAGGCTAAGCAAGAAAGCTCTTGATGTAAGTGAGAGGTGTGGTGTGTCAGTGTGTTCTAAATTCTCGCCCCCTCCCTTATATTTATAGAAGGAAGCCACGGCCGAGGGAAGCCTCTTCTGCAGCTATGCCTCGGTGAACCAACCTTGTGAGCCAATTCAAAGCCTCCACATGGCTGAGCTATGGCAATGGGGCCCACGGGCCGGTTGGTCGACTGGGCTAGTCGGCCAACGGCCCATGGCCACCAATTGCCCCCAGCTTCGGCTGGGGGGTTATCCTGGTCTGCCTTGTCCTAACCTCGTGGGTCTTGGCCTGTCTTAAGTGGTCTGAACGTGGTTCTTGGGCTACACTTGGTCCAATTGAGTCTGATTCTACGCCCTAATTTTATCTGTGATTTCATGTCGGACCAAAGTGTGCTTGCAACCTGCATATTAGTTAAAAATGCATCTTGCAATTTGCTAGAGGTGAAGTGTGGTTTAGGGGATTATTTGAATAATGATGCGTGTAAGAAATGTAAACTCTCATGATTTTCTAATCAAGTTGATGCCCAGAAAATGGTCGTTAGTGAGTGTCAACAGCGGCCAGCTTCTTCGAAATTGACTCGTTGATCGTTTGTTGGCCGTGGACACGATCCTTGGAGGTAAGTTGATTAGGATTGAAAGAATTTTAATTGACATTACCTCCTTGGTAGTAAGGGTGTGGTTGATTCTACCTCTGACCTCCTTGTGGATGAAACCCGTTGCCGTTGTTGCTGTTAAGGTAGATTGCTTCTTCTTGGGTTTTCGGGCAATCATTGCTCGAGTGTCCGGTGTTCCCGTAGACCTCTCTACTACAAAATTTCATTAATCGAGGCGCTTTAAAATTGACTCGGAGGCGGGCACGTTAAAAAACTGCCTCGGTTAATGCCGTTAATTAACCGAGGCGGTTATTTTTATTAACCGAGACGGTTAAAAAACCTGCTTACAAAATCAATTAACCGAGACGGTTTCTCTTAGATTAACTGCCTCGGTTAATGTAGATTAACCGAGGCGGACATTCTAACGTAACCGACTCATTAAATATGTTAACCGAGGCGGACATTGTAACTCAACCGCCTCGGTAAATCAGGCCCAGCCCGATAGCCCGAAAAACCCAGTTAACAACACACACACAAACATATATATATATATATTTCCTTCCCACAAACCCTAGATCTATCCGCTCATTTGTTTTCTCCACCCCCACTCCTCAGCAGCAAAGGAGGCGGTGGCCACCAAATGCCCCTCCTCTCTCTCTCCCTCCCTCTCTCTCTCTCTCTGTCTATCACCACGCCCCTGCCTACACGCCTCGTCATGGAGCTCCGGCGCCAGCTCACCGCCTCCGCCTTGTCGTGGAGCTCCAGCGCTGGTCCGCTCCTCCTGCCTCCGACTCCCTCCTCCCTCTCTCCCCCTCCTCCATCTCTCTCCCCCTAACTCCCTGCAGCTGCAGACGGCAGCGTGAAGCGGCGGCGGCAGTAGAACCCGCACGGGGCCTGCAGCGGCGGTGCAGAGGCGGAGGGGCATGCTCACGGAGCCCAGATCCCGGCCGTCCTTGGGGATCCGCTGCGGCGTGCCTTGCGCTGAGGTCTGTGGTGGCGGCGGAGGCCTGCAGCACGGAGGCCCGGATCTGCGCGGGTGGCCTCCCTCCCTATCCACTCACCTCCCGGGGGGTGCGGGCCCGGTGGCGTGCGAGCCCGAGCTGCGGCCAGGACGGGACACAACGGCGGCGGCGGCGGGACGCAACCGCGGCGGGGGCAGGACGCGACGGCCACGGCAAGCCACCTCGTCCTCGCTGCTCCTCGCGGCGGCGGCGGCGGCGTCGGCCACGGCGGGTCCGGATCTGGCGCCGGCATAGGGCGGCGCCCCTGGATCCAGCCGCCTCCGGCGGTGGAGCGAGCGGCGGCGGCGGGCCCACGGATAGGCTTGACGAGCCTGTCTGTGGTCTTTTTCTTTTTTTTTCTATTTTTATTTGATTAACTGAGGCAGTTGCATTATAAAAAACTGCCTCAGTTAAAGCATTAACCTTGGCAGTTGCATTATAAAAAACCGCCTCGGTTAATGCCATGATTAACCGTGGCTTTCACTCCTAAAGGAGGTTGCAAAGACCACCTCGGTTAATGGTTTTTTACCGCCTCAGTTAAGATTTCTGTAGTAGTGCCTCACACATCATGCGAGCCTCTAAGGCTTGAAGTGTCTGCATCTGAGCCTTGTCTTGGGAATAATCATCTAATTTTTGTAGTAGTGCCTCGCACGTCATGCAAGCATGTTCGTCTCCTTGACAGTGTGCATGCCACGCTGGCGTGGTTGAAGTCGATCATCGCTCCAACCTTGGTTGGATACGATCTTCTCAATCAATATTGTATCTCTTTCAATTGTCAGCGAGAAGAAAGCTCCACCCGCAGCAGAATCCACATGATGACGGGCTATCTGAGTCATCCCGTTGTAAAAGTTCTAAAGAATAAGCCAATTGTCCATCCCATGGTGTAGACACGCAATGATGTACTCCTGAAGCCTCTCCCAAGCTTCGAGAATCGAATCATTTGATACCTGCTGAAAGTTTGAAACCATTCCACTATAGAGTTGTTGGCCGGAGTCACCTGGTAGTCATGGAGTAAGAGTAAGTCAGTGCCCGAAGTGAGTATTGTGCCAATGAGATCGAACTTTAACTTATCTATAGTGCTATCTTAGGAATCCTCTATACCCTTCTAACTATCTTCGTGTGTCTTTGGACCGATTAGAATAGAAGTTAGTGCACACACGTTCCCTTAGATTCGATAACCCTTGGAATACTCTAAGGTGAAAGCTACAAAGGTATCCGTGCGCTTGCGGATTTATTCGTGACGCTAAAATACCCAACAACCATCAATTGGCGATCCTCATCCGTACCATGCAACTCAACATCAAACTCACGCTAAAATTTGTGATTTGCTTTTGCAAGTGCCAGGATATGAATGCGCTTCAGATTATTAAGTTATGACACCCGAGTAGGCGCACGGTTCTCCAATGCATCAGATTGCAAAGTCATACTCACTATACTTATTAATTAAATGTAAACCTAAATAAATTCATAGAACTATATATAATGAAACTCATACTCACATTGAAGTTGATATTTTTGACGGTCACTATTTCGAATCTTTAATTATTTTGACACTCTTCGGTTTGAGGCAAACAATGTTCGTCCCAGGCCGACGCCATATGGGATGCAATCAAGGTTCACACACTTTGTTTCAGGCTCAATATGTAAAAACCATCTAGAAGTAAAAAAATCTTTATTTTGAAACATTTATATGTCATTAACCTTGACCTTGCGGTGATGACACTGCCATTTAGGGACAACATAATATCCGTGACATGTTATTACATTAATATCCGTGGCACGTTGTGGAACAAGAACATGATGAAGGAGTAGGGCCTTAGTCCCAATATTAACATCCTTACCTCGCTCAAAGGTGTGGATTTTTTGATTCGGACCAATGTCGTACCCCTCATCACATCTTTATACCACACCGTGTTGCAGATATCATGTAGGCCCCGAATGTCGGTGACATCACCGCTTAGTCAATGTTAACGACTTATACTTGTTCCGAAATAAAGATATTTTTTAACTTCTAGATGGTTTCAATGTCAGCCTCAATAATACATGACTATATAGTGTCAAAATAATTCATTCGTAATACAAAATAAATACCAAGTAAACATCTTTTTTAACTTTCAATAATTATATAATTTAACATTTCACATTTAAATCCACATATTATTATATACACATACTCTCATTCTAAAAATAAAAAAATTGTACTACACTCATTTATAATATATATGGCCATATATACAAGTAAATCACATCAACTCTCTATAATCTATTAGATCAACTAATACAAGTAAATTACATCTACATATGCTAACCATAAGTGTCACATTTGAGCTCAAATAGTGTATAAATAAAAAAACTCCAAAATTTTCCCAATATAAAAGCCTCCAATTTCTCTATTTCTATACAATGAAATGAGCTACACAAGTAAGAGAGGATCAAGCTTCTAACCTTTAGAGCTATTGGATGGACGTGGGAAAGAGCCTTCACAAATCGTTGGAAGTTTTGTCCTGATTGGGACCACCAACCGGGACAAGAAACGGAAAATGATAAAAGATAGTATAAAAGGAAAAAACAACGGGCTTGTGTAAGCACGCGCCTCTCTTGACTTTTGGCAGATGCCGAGGCCGACCAGTCAGACCGGTCTAGTTCGTAGAGTTCGAGTAGATTTAGAATTAGAGATAAGATTCCCCGGCCTATAAATATAGAGGCTAAGGCCGATTGAGGATATTCACAATCAAATCAAATCAATCACATTACTTTTTATACTCCCAAACCCTAGCCTTTTTCCAAATCCTAATTGTTGTTCTTCCAGCATCTTGACGGCGTTTGAAGGCTGGCTTGCCGATCTCAGAGCAACCCTAGGTTCTGTAATCCACATGGTAAGGCCTTTGCCGTGTGTTGCACACAGCAAAGGGTATACGGCGAACAGGAATTGTCAAAGACGTCCTTTGATGTGTGCAGTTTATCGCACACACGGCAAAGACCAGAAGAAGTGGAACGGTGCAAAGATGACGTGTGGACCGGCACAAGGCAAACAATTTCTTTTGCCGTGTGTCGTGTAGCCCAGCACACAACAAATGGTCGTTTTGCCGTGTGCCCTGATGTTTGCTGTGTGCTACGACTTAGGCACATGGCAAACAGACTCTTTGCCGTGTGCCCGATATTGTGCAAACAGCAAACATCAGGTTTCTGGTAGTGGTGAGAAAGCCCCCTTGATGAACCTCCCTGTTGGTGGCTCCCACCGGGACAAAAGGCCCATGCACCCTCACCTGCCCAGCTAGCTGTTGGACCCGAGACTAAAGCGCTTATTGGTCCCGGGCTTAACATCAGCTAATACTAAAGTGCAGGATCATAGCCATGTTGTGAAGTAGTGGTTCCTATTTCGTTGTACCGGGCACAACTTTTTTTGGAGAATATAATATACTTTTTCTACACTCCGTGCACTAGACATTCTTTGATATCCTGCTTGGACTTCGCTGGTTCAAATCCAACACTAAGATTACATCGACACAAATAAATAGTCATCATGTTGTATCATCAATCCGGCATTATTCTTCATATATACAAATATGCAATATGTGTTGGAACACTTGGATGCAGCATATGAACTTATGGAGCTACACTCGTAGTTTGGGAACCAAGAGGAGCTTCTCCTTCCGGTGCATCACGAGCCCGAACTCCTCGGACATGTCAATGTCGCGCGCGTCCTTCCCCGCCGGCATCTCCCATTCGAAGCGGTGCACGAGGTTCGCCAGCATGACCTCGATGGCGGCCATCCCGAAGTTCATCCCGGGGCACTGCCTGCGCCCGGCGCTGAACGGCAGGAACTGGAAGTCGTTCCCCTTGAAGCCGACGTCTGCCGCGCTGCCCCCGTCGAGGAACCTCTCGGGGACGAACTCCTCCGCGTCCTCCCAGAAGCGCGCGTCCCTGGCGATGGCCCAGACGTTGATCAGAACGCGCACCCCGGCGGGGACCACCACACCGTCGACGCTGCAGCTTGCCATGGAGAAGTGCGGCGCAAGGAGCGGCGTCACGTTGCGCAGCCGGAGCGACTCCTTTATGACGGCTCTCAGGTAGGCCATGCCGTTCAGGTCGGCCTCGCTGACGATTTCTTGTCCCTTGGGCACGATGCTCCTCACCTCGGCTTGGAGTTTCTTCATTACGCGTGGCTTCTTCATGAGCTCAACCACGGTGTTCTCAAGCACCGTAGCTGCTGTGTCTATTCCCCCGAAGAACACGTCCTGCATGACCACATAAGTTCAAAACTCCTTTGCAATCAGGTTTCATGCCTGAACTAAATAGATTTAACAACCTGCTTCTTCTTAGTAATAGTATCTCCAACTTGCGGTTTCAATTACGAGGTGAATGTGAACTTACAAGCAGGATAGCTTTGATGCGCTCTCTGGTAAGGCCATACTCCTGCCGAACAGAGAGCAAGACATTTATGAAGTCGTCATCCTCGTCCTTCGGATCACTCGCCGCCGCCATCGATTCGTCCTTGCTCTCATGGTCATCGATCAGCCTGTCCAGCAGCTCGTCCCACCTCCTCCTCAATATCTCCGACTTGGCGCGAACCAACCTACTGAGCACGCCGAAGCGAGCGAGGAATGGGAAGAAGTCCTCGACGTGGAAGCCTCCCAGAAGCGGGGACGTGTCCACGACGAGCTGCCGGAACAGCTTCCTCCGGCCCTCGTTCCGGGATGATGACTTTCCCATAACGGCGCGGCAGGCCAGGTCGTTCGCGAACGAGCCGAGCAGATCGCCCACGTCCACTGCGGCGCCGGCGCCGGCCGCCTCGCCGATCTTGGCCATCACCGTGCTCACCTACCAAAGTCCAAAGCACACTGGTCACATATCTACAGCGTCAACTAATAAGAGTTGCTAACTTTTCGAAGGTATCTCTTACTTCTTCCTCGCGGGCGTGGCGTAGAGACTGCACCTTCTTGACGGTGAGCAGGTGCGTGGTGACGAGCTTCCTCGCCTGCCGCCAGTAGTCCCCGTGCGGCACGAAGCCAACGTCGGACGGGCCGTAGAGGAGGATCTCGGCGACTAGAGAGTGCGGCCTGGACGCGAACACGAGGTCGTGCGTGCGCAGCACCGCCTGCGCGGCGGACGGCGACGACACGACGACGACCGGCATGGCGCCGAGGCGGAGCAGCATGAGGTCGTGGCCGTGCTTCCTGGCGAGGCTACGGAGGGAGACGTGCGGGAGTGAGCCCACGAGGTGGAGGTGCCCGAGGATGGGCAGTGCCGGAGGCGATGGCGGTAGCTGGTCGTCTTGCTGCTGCCTCATCTTCCTCGCCCTCTTGGCAGCGAACGAGTAGCGTGCGAGCAAGATGGAGACCGGGAGGAGCAGCAGCAACAATGATCGTGGAGCCGTCAGCCATTCTCCGACGAGAGCAGGCGCTACAATCGGCGGGGGCGGCGGCGATTGGAAGTCCACCAACGTGAACTGGCTGTCCTTTGATCTTACGACGGTGGAGAGGCTCGCCACCATGGCAAGGAGAAGGAGGACGCCACGGTGAGACGACGGCATGGGATGTTCTGTGGACGTAGTGCGGCGTGGTAAGCGACGACCCAGAATGATCATTCTGTGAATCTCATCGGTCTCATGCTAGCATACTGAACTTGGATAGCTGAGTAGCTGATATCCACCACATATGTCCGGTGGATATTTTCCATAATTCGTACGGTGGTGGCTGAAACAGCTCTCCCTTCTCTGAAAACGATAGCGGAAAATGCATCTCTTTATTTCTGAAAAACGATAAAGGAAAATATATACGTACCCATGTGTTGCCACCAAATCCGACCGGCTGAATTTTGCTTTCACAACACACTATAAGCCTGGGAGCTCTGATTATCTCCAGTGCATACCCTGTTTTACGGTTCATGGCATGCCTGCCAATTTGACCTACAATCGATAAGAAAAAGAAATTTAATCAGTAATTCAAAAATGCGGGACGTCTAACAGGGAAAATAGTTTATTCTTACTCATGATTGACAACTCGACTAATGTTCACGATGGTAGCGCGGGTGTCGAAGAATCTCTTTGTATAGGACCTTATGGTCTCGTAGCGATCCTGTTTGCAGAGGGACAGGTCGTGTTGAGTGGCTGGTCGATGCATCAAGTGAAAGTTGTCGATGAATACGGCCTTCAAGTCTTCCCAGGAGTGGATGAAGTCGGACTTCAGACTTTCTAGCCAGGACAGAAGGGCCGGCACCAGCGCCATCAGGAAATAGATCACCTTTGTGGAACTTGAGCCCCCTGCAACCTCAATGGCATTCGAGTAGATACGAACCCATTGGTGTGGATCTTGCTTACCATCGTACTTTTGCAGGTTCATGGGCTTGAAGTTGGGCGGGTTCTCGGTGTAGGAGTTCTTCTGACTGAAGGGGGGAAACGGTCTGCCTCGTCCATTAGGTGCTCATGACGTCGAAAGTTGATGACTGTCCAGGCATCCCGGGTGGAATTGATGTGGTCGCAAAGATCGCGGTGCTGGCGATCGCGGCCTCGTGGAGGCCGGTCGTAGTTAGCGTCACTGTGTTGGTATCCGCCCTGGACGTGCTTTGGTCCTTAGGGTGGTTGCTGTAGTGGCCGCTGGTGCTGCTGTTGTTGCTGCTGCTGGTGGTGCACTTGTGCTGCTATTGAAGCACCTCTTGATTGCCCCTTGGTCTAGCTTGGCTTGCAGTGCGGCTAGCCTGAGGGCTAGTGCGCGGTCACGATTCTGGTGTGAGAGTATTGTAGAGATTGCAAAGGGTTCAGTCTATCGAGCTGATAGATTGTCTCCTTGGTGAGGAACCGGAGCCGACACATGTCTGATGTTGCTGGCAGGTGTTCTATGAGGAGCCCAGCCTTAGCCAAGTTGACCAGGGGTTGAAGAATGTAGGTCTGCCAACCGCATCGAAGTTGCTGTGGAGATTACAAGGATTGAGAGGTAGTCCCCCACGCGCACGAGCAGCGGTGCCCGTGCCCCTTGGTCTAGCTTGGCTTGCAGTGCGGCTGGCCTGAGGGCTAGTGCGCGGTCACGATTCTGGTGTGAGAGTGTTGTAGAGATTGCAAAGGGTTCAATCTATCGAGCTGATAGATTGTCTCCTTGGTGAGGAACCGGAGCCGACGCATGTCTGATGTTGCTGGCAGGTGTTCTATGAGGAGCCCAGCCTTAGCCAAGTTGACCAGGGGTTGAAGAATGTAGGTCTGCCAACCGCATCGAAGTTGCTGTGGAGATTACAAGGATTGAGAGGTAGTCCCCCACGCGCACGAGCAGCGGCATTCTGTCTGCAAAGGTTGCGCTTGCAATTCCTTTCTCTTCGCGCGTCATTGTCAACTTGGTGTTCATCCTAGGGAGCGTTGGTGGAGAGTTCATCGACAGAGATCTGATTATCGAGTTCGTCGGCGTACCGATCTGCATCATCACCCAAGTATTGGAGACTTTCTATGTAAATATGACAATCTGGGGATGACTTGTAGGTATTGCTATAGTCCGCTAGCTCTGTGTCGCCTGTTCCTTCTTATCCGGTTGGGGAAAGAGGCATGCCCTCCTGAAAGGGCAGGTCGTGGATGCATGCCACAAGGCGAGAGTCATCAAGTAATTTGGTGGGCTCAAAGCCCTTCCAATACACGAACCGGCCTTGCGATGTGGAGGTGATGGTCAGACCCAAATGACCGCCAAGGGAGGTGGTAGAGTCATCATCTGAGTCCGAGTAGTTATCGAAGACAAGAGCCCCCTCCCGATTGGTGGTGGCTTCCTCCCTTCCGATCTTGAGTAGTAGATCCAGGTCCTTCTCAAGCGCGGAGAAGGATGTAGAGCGTGTGACTGCTTGGATCGTGGCAGCTAAATTGCATAACCCAATTAGAGATCGAGTATGCTGCTCCTCTTATTGGATCAAGTTTGAGTCGGGGAACCAGGGTGCGAAACGCGTTGGAGTCGCCTATAAAACGGACTCCTCATCGATATGCCTGGCAAGGTGTGGAAGTAGAACCTCGTTGTGATTGTCGACGAATTCGTCAAGTTCGCCGTGAGATGATACTACTAAGGCCTCCGACTCCCTGGGGTTGGCTAGGTGTCTGTTGAAACCACCCAAGCCATTGGCGATGCAGACCCAGGAGCCAAAGACGAACGTTGTGCCCTCGTCGGGCATGACGTAGGAAAAGTTGAACGAAGGCATCGAATTATTCCGATGATCGTCGGCGAATTCCCCTGCCTAGCGCGCCAGTTTTCGGTGTTTAACCACCAAGCCCACCGAGGGATACCCCCAAGGTGGTTGATTGTAGGCAGGGACTCACCAAGATCCGAGCTCGAAGGTGCAAGGAACACGAAACTTAGATAGGCTCGGGCCGTCAAGAGCGTAATACCCTACATACTGTGTGTTGGTTTGTATTGACTTAGATATTATTATGTTTTGATGGGGTTATTGCCCGTCCTTATATAGTCTTAGGGGACATGGTTACAAGGAAATCCTAGTCTAATACTACACCAAGAGTCCTAGCCGAGCCCGGTCGAGTAGTTTCCTTGAATATCGACTAGTCCTACGACTAATCGGATAGTTACAAGAAGATAAGGTGCATGTCATACGCTATCCCGTATTTTAGAATATTCTACACCTATGAGCCATCCCGCTGCCCCAGGTCTGACAAATATCGAATCGAACCAACAAGCTTAGCTTAATCGAGCCACTCAAAGATCGGATCTAACTGAGATAGTCTAAGATGACAAGGCTAAGCAAAATGAGTCGGGCAATAAGATGGAATATGACACGGTATGGAATTTGACCCGAAGATCGCTAGATCTATCAGCTATAGAGATTCTGCAGGAAAAGTATTAGATAGCAGCAAAAAATCGCTAATCAACATTGGATAAATTGTGAAATCTAATAAAAACCCACAAACGATTGCACCTAACTGGGACAGCCTTATGAGCAGTTAAAAAGAGATTGATAACTAGCATATAAACTAAACGAAATTACAGTGACACGCCGGTAATCAAAACTTACCAAATCTGATAAAGACATTACTTACGAGTAAATCGGAGGTTGAACCCAACCGATGCAGCCCAATTCACTGAAGAATACATCAATTTCTACTCTACTCCTACTCCTATGGTTTTGGCGTGACGCCGAAAAGAAGTTTCATTGATGATGACTATTCTTTACAAATTTTTGAGGTGTATTTATAGCCCCAAGCTATGACTCCTAGTTTAACACGACCTTAACAAACTTGATGGAAAAGAAAGCCAAATCTTCTATATTTACAAGGATATTTAAAAACAAATTTAACTCCTAGATATATTCTAATGATGTCATCCTCTCGGCCAAATCGTGGCTTGTAATTGTGCCGCCTTAGGCCAATGTTTGATCGCACCTTGACCACGCTGGGCTCAGCTTTAAACAGGCCTTCAGCAATTCTGGGCGAACGGGCCATCGGCCTTTCTGGAAATTCCCCATCGGCTTGATTTTTACTTAACAAAATTATATTTGCAAAATTTTGGCATCAACACATATACCCCCAATTTTAGAATAAATAGTTTTGTCCTGATATTAATGCACACTTGATGATTTTCTCCCTAGAATCGTACATGATCTCAATCTCCACTACATTGATCAGTCTTTCCATATTACTCCGTCAACTCCTCAACTCTTGGAACCAGCCCTAATGCGCCTACTGTCCCATTCCCCTTCTCCATTAAATCGTTCGGTGTAACGCTTTGACTTACTCACCTAGCAGCCGGTTCACATCCCCCTTGGTGACAATAAATATAACCCTAAGGTAAAACTCGGCCGGGTGGGGAAAGACCGCCCCACCGGTATTAAGCTAAGAAGAAGCCTCGGCTTCCACGACCGAGAAAATCCCCGAACCCCAGTCTCGCCCAGACACTGGAACCGTAACCCCTGGCCATCATACCATCATCTTTTCCATATTTTCTGCATTCTCATATCATTTCTATTCAAGACCATGGCCAGCAACAAGCGTCCCGCAGAAGGAGCCAACCAGCCACTCTGCATTCACCTTCGCCACCAATGGTGAGAAGACAGCATTCGAGATACTAACACTTCGGATTATGTATGGGCATCTCGATGGCCGGCGAGGGATCCAGCGCAGTCTGCAATGCACCATCCTGTCGGTGCTTAACCTCCAAACCTACCACGGGTACCCCCGGGGTAGTTGACTGTAGGCAGAGACTCGCCGAGATCAGGAACGCGATGATGCAAGGAACACAAAGATTTAGATAGGTTCGGGCCACTGGAAGCGTAATACCCTATGTCATGTGTGGTTGCTTGTATTGTCTTGAGGGTTGATCAATGATCATGTGTTTTGGAGGGGTCCCTGTCTGCCCCTATATAGTCTGGTGGGACAGTATTACATGAAAAGTCCTAGTCGAGTACTATCAGAGTCCTTCTCAATGAATATTGGGTAGTTTCCTTGTATCGACTAGTCCTACTCCTGTACGAGTAGTTACAATATGGTAAAGCCTATCCCATGCGATGCTCTTTGCTCTAGAATATTCTACGCCTATATGCAATCCCGCTGCCTCGGGTCTGACACATCCCTAGCAAACTTCTACAATGGAGATGACGCTCGGCATTTCCCCCGTCAAATGAAGCAGGCCCATGACTGTTACTCCAAGGCGGCTCTTGAGTTTGGGTGTCTTGAGTTTTGCTTGGAGGCCACCCAAGCAGCTTTGTCGGGTGCTGAGGGTGAAACATCCACCGTTCTAGCAATGTTGGTTGACGCCAACGCCACAGTAGCAGGTCAGGTTTCTCTTCCGAACAGAACCTTCTCTTTTTGATGGTTTCCTTATCTTGATCATCTCTTCTTCTTCTTGGTAGCTCTGGAGGTCCAACTCCTGGCACATCAACAGGAGGCGAACGACATCACCATCGTGGTGAACGGGAGAGGCCTCTGCTTGCGGATCACCTATGGGACATCCCCAACCACGCTAGGGAGATCACCGGCCATGGACTCCGCAAGGGGGCTGCAACCACACTTGCTATGGTGCAGACCCAACTCGGACACGGGATCCGAAATATGCAACCCGTCTTCCCTAAAGGAGAAGGCCGAGGAGACTTCGAAGAGCTCGTTGATGAGCTTGATGAAGCCACTGGGGCCATCGGCAATAAAGTTGAGGTTGAGGTGTAGTCAACAAAGTCTTCTTTGGCGATTAGTTGTACATGAAAGACATCAAATAAACAATCCTTTGCACGTGTGAATATGTTTATCTTTCCGAATTCTTATTGACTTGCTGAATAATGTACTCGACGCTGACTTTTATCCCTTTATGATTAACTCAGCGTGTAAAACGACACTTTCTTAATATCAGTCATCAGAATATATATCAAATCAATCAACATTCCTTTACTCAGTGCTTCCCTATAGCTGATATATCAACATTCAACAATGATCCCTTGGACACAAACTTAATGGTATAATTTTTTTCCCTTAAGGCGACACGTATCGCGTCGGCTCTCATGAATTAGCCCAGACACTAGGGGAATATGTTTTTCAGATATGTTCCATTGAATACTTTGGCAAACCGTTCCCCTTCTAATGTCTAAACGATGTAAGCATTCCAAGGAAAACATTATCTAATCCGATATGGACCATCCAAATTAGGTGACCATTTTCCAAACCGGCCATCATTGGTCCCTATCAGCAAAATCAACTTCCAAACTAAATCACGTTCTCGAAATGCCTTTGGCTTGATCTTTTTATCATAATGTTTGGCAACTTTTAACTTATTCGCTTCAATATTTGCCAAAGCTCGTACCCGATAATTCACTAAATCCTCCGATTCGTTCATCACCAAATTCCTATAGTCATCAGTAGTCAACAGATTATGTAAAGCCAACTGCTTCGAACCAGTTTTCAACTCCCAAGGAAGTACTGCTTCATGCCCAGAAATCAACTGATAAGGATAAAAGCCATCCGATAAACCCATAAGGATTCTGATAAGAAATCATGCCACTTCCTCGAATGTTCATCAACCTTCCGTTTAATCAACTTGATCAAACTTTTGTTAGATGCTTCTGCTTGCCCATTGACTTAAGCATAATATGGCGAAGTATTTAGCAATTTGGTTACCAAATTAGCAGCAAGACTTCTGAATTCATCAAATGTAAACATTGTTCCTTGATCGATTGTGATTGTCTGCAGAACACCAAACCGATAAACTGAAAGGAATCGCAGCTCGTAGCATAAGAGGGGAGGGGGTGAATTAGGCAGGCTAAAAACCTTAACACAAGGCTCAAACTACAATTGCACAAAACTTAAACTATATCAAGCTACCTAGATGTGCAACTATAGTTCTTCTAGTGTGAAACTCTCGTCCCAAAAGAGTTTTGAAAAATATTGCCAATCCTAGCAAGATACTACACCAAAAATGTAAAGGTACAAAGTATCAAGTATGAAATACGGAAACATAAAGAGGGGATAATAGGAAGTGAACTCTTGACACAAGGATGTATCCCGTGGTATCAGTAGGTACTATACCACCCCTAGTCCACATTGTTGAAGCACTCAATCAAGAGTATCACTTCTCAGCCACCAAGTCTCTTCCGTGAACCTCTTGACTTGCCACCAAGGCTAGGCCACCAAGACTCACACCAAGTTCCCAGTCACCATGATCCCGCTTTCCACTAAGGATCTTTTTCACGAAGGATGGAGGTCTCCACGTCCCCGGCACCAAACCGTCTTTGACGCTACACACCAAGCCGGAGGGTCAATGACTTGCCGATGAGTCTCAAAGACTCCAAGGGGCCGGCACACCGAGATACAAGTTTGAGTTTCACTCAAGAACAACACACAAGGCTCAGCACCTTGCTCTCCTTCACTCTCGCATGAGCTCACCTAGCACTCACACTCTCAAGGAAGTGCTAAGGACTAAGAATGAGATCAATTATGATCTCTGGTTGCCTGGACGTCTTCTCTAGTGTGTGTAGCTTCTCTAGACAATAGCATCCTGCCAACCTCAGATGACTAAGGGTACACTACTACAAAAAGGGGTAACCGAGGCGCTTTGAAAACGCCTCGGAGGCGGGCAGGCTGGCAGCCCGCCTCTGTTAATGGTGGCGGGGCTGCCGGCCAGGCAACCGCCTTGGTTAACACATTAACTGAGGTGGGCAACCTAACCCAACCGCCTCGGCAGGGCCGGCCCTGGGGCAGTGCGCAAGGTGCGACCGCACCGGGCCTCCGAAAATCAGGGGCCTCCAAAAATTACTATGCTAAGAGATCTGTTAAATCACAAGTTATACTTGTGCTCGAGAGTTAACTCATTTAGGTGTTGAAATGACCCAGATCATCCAAATATTTGGCATGATCCTCTCCCAGACTTTATAATTTGTATTGTTGGGTATGATATCTCCATCTAGTTGAATGAATAAAGTAACGAGCTGTTTTGGGATAAAAAAAAGTTACAAGTGCCATCAAAGCCCAATTGCAGGTTTACATAGATAGTAGGCCTAATAGAGAGGAATCAATTGACAACTCATCCACCATCTACCAATTGCACGCCTTAATGCATCCTTGACTTCCTCGCGAGATGTCACCGCAGTCTACAGATCACCGATTCACCGTCTGCTTGTTATACCCGATTGCCAATTTGACTTCTTCTATTTTTATGGTAAATGGGGCCTCCATTTTTTTCTTGCACAGGGCCACCAAAAAGTTAGGGCCGGCCCTGCGCCTCGGTTAATAGTACATTAACCGAGGTGGTACGCCTTAACGCAACCACCTCGGTTAACTTGTCCTTTACCGAGGCTGTTTCATTAAACTGACCGCCTCGGTTAATTTTCCTATATAACAGCACAGCCCCCTCCCTAAGGCGGTTTCGTTAAACTGACCGCTGGCATGAGTACCGGTTTATCTTCATACCGATACTTTTGGAGTGGACCTAAGGCATGTTTTCTAGTAGTGGTTGGATGTGCGCGCCATGTCTCGTTGATGTTGGTTTCAGCCTTTCACGGACCCTAACCGAGTCCTACTGCTGCCACAGCTCAATTTTGGTTCTTGCCGCCAGATTTGTGCTTCTACTGCTCAATTTTGCTAGTGGATTTCAGGATTTTGCCATTGTTCTGAGAAAGAATTTTTGAAAAAAGGTGTGAATTATTATGGTAGAATTTGGGAGGACGCCGCAGCTTGAGTGGGTGCAAGTCAGGTGGTGGAGAAGATCTTTTTGTTGTTGATACTTGGTGGTGGATACGCTTGGCTGCACGCGGGCATGCGGATCCTGCAGGGAAGACTGACCTGTGGAACAATAATGGTACGTAAAAATTATCCAATAAATTCAGTGCTAACACAATATTAGGTACACAGTTACACAAACTTAGCGGCAATGAACAAACAAACCAACAAAGTAAGTTCTTATGGAGAGTATATTTCGACCAGTACACGCTAAGTATTTCTAAGAAATAAATAGTTTCACTATTAATCATTTCGGTTGATCACACTAACGCCTAACGGTATATACAGAACTCTAGGCATTATGTTGGAGTTCCACTTAGTGCCGTTGTAGCATCAGTATTCTAGGCCTCTAATTTTTCCTCAAACAATGATTCCTTAAAATGTAATAGAAATTATCACAGAATTATTTACTCGTTAAAAACACTAGCTCGACTGCTCGAGCAGAGTACTCTAGGCCATATTCTGTCAAAGTGGCTAGCATCCAAAGCAGCTGAGAGCAACAAGCAGCAGCAACAACATATTTAGCTTCTGTTGTGGATTGAACTACACTGGACTGCTTGTGAGAGGACCAAGACACCAAAGAAGAGCCTAGAAACTGACAAGTCCCCGATGTGGACTTTCGATCCAAACGACAACCGCCAAAATCCGCATCAGAATAAACACAAAGAGACAGAGTAGATGAAGCGGAGAACTAAAGCCTGAACTCAAGAGTGTATTTGAGACACTGATGGAGGTAGCTCTAGGTACCTCCCTGCCGAGTAGGGTCCCTGAATCCATGTGCCTACCCTGCTCGACTACTCGGCATAAACCACTCGGCGGACAGACACTCGGCTGGACGACAGAAGGGTTCTTTGCAGATCAGAATGAATGCTCAACAAAGATACCAGCAAATCTAGGAATCTTAACTGAGCGACTTTCTTGTAAACAGCCCTAATAGATCTCTTCCCTTACTTGTAACCCACGTTTCCTGGACTATAAAGGGGACGTGAGGGTATCCATAGAAAAAGCCTCTCCCCCCATCGCATAGCCACGCATCATCTTCCACCTCGGAAACCCTTATACAGCATCCAACAAGACGTAGGGTATTACGTCATCTTGACGGCCCGAACCTGTCTAATCTTTACGTCACCACGTAACCATCAATCTCTTGTCTCCGGAATCCTCCACATGAAACTCAATCCGACGGTTGGCGCGCCAGGTAGGGGGATTCGCAGGAGTCCTTGCTGCGAGATTGATGGCATTCAAGAGCAGCGTTTCAGCCTTTCACGGACCCTAACAGTCCTACTGGTGCCACAGCTCAATTTTGGTTGTTGCCGCTAGATTTGTAGATTTGTGCTTCTACTGCTCAATTTTGCTAGTGGGTTTCAGGATTTGCCATGGTTCTGAGAAAGAATTTTTGAAAAAAGGTGTGAATTATTATGGTAGAATTTGGGAGGACGCAGCAGCTTGAGTGGATGCAATTCAGGTGGTGGAGAAGATCTTTTTGTTGTTGATGTTGATACTTGGTGGTGGAGACGCTTGGCTGCGCGCGGGCATGCGGATCCTGCAGGGAAGACTGACCTGTGGAACAACAATAATGGTACGTAAAAAATTATCCAATAAATTCAATACTAACACAATATTACGTAACCAGTTACACAAACTTAGCGGCAATGAACAAACAACCAACAAAGTAAGTTTTTATGGAGACCAGTACACGCTAAGTATTTCTAAGAAATAAATAGTTTCACTATAAATCATTTCGGTTGATCACACTAACGGTATATACAGAGCTCTAGGCATTATGTTGGAGTTCCACTTAATGCCGTTGTAGCATCAGTATTGTAGGCCCTCTAATTTTTCCTCAAACAGTGATTATTTAAAATGTAATAGAAATTATCACAGAATTATTTACTTGTTAAAAACACCAGCTCGACTGCTCGAGCAGAGTACGAGTGGGGAAACGATAAGATAATTTGGAATGAATATTAGACAAAAGAGAGTTTCATACAACAATTAAACTGACTTGGATCTTTCTTAAATGAAAAAGATTCAACTATATATTTATCTGTGGCATACAACAATTAAACTGCGCAGATATATATATATCTAAATCTTTTAACAGGTATAACTGTCATATATTTTTTGTCTGTCCAAATTGGCATGCAAAGCTGCCTGTCGTCTCACCGAGCTCAATCTTCTTCTGGGAAAAACCTGCGCGCGCGGCGGCCAAACGTGCGTCCTTGTGGCGGTCATTTTATTCACTTATACAAATATATATAAATATAAAACTAGTATAGCTTCTTCATCTGAGCGCAAGCAGCTCATTGTGTCCTGCGTAACGTGCCCGTGGATTCACGGCTGCGTGGGCGTGTATGTCGGTACAGGCGGCGGGGGTGTTGTGCCGTATGTTGGTGGATACAAAGGGAAAGGGGGGCCGCCGTATGTTGTCGTCCGCAGCCAACAATTCTCGCTTCATCTTGTAACGAACATGGCACCATTTATATTATTTTGAGTGATTTTGATGATCGTATGACAACACAGTCAATGAGACTAACTGTTTTGTTGAGTGAACATTTCTAAATCTCAGGGATAAAGTAAAAAGGTCATACAAAGCAAAACACGAAGAAAGAACTCAAAGAAACGATGAATTGGACGAGTTCTACTGAAATCAGTAGCACCAGTTTAACCGATGCCTAAGCATCTGTGCATCCGATGGTTGTCGGAAGAACCGATGCCCTGGCACTTGTGCAAGTCTGCGTGTCTCTGGAGATCAAGGGAAGATCAAGTGAAGAAAGAATGTAGCACCGGTTGAACCGACGGTGTCAAGTCAAGTATCGGTACAATTAACGTACCATTGTCCAGAGACGATGTCAAGCGCACAGGAGCCAAGCCTTCACCACCGGATGAACTAACGGCCACCGGAGCAACGCATCGGTGCAATGACGTCAGCAGGAGCAACGGCTATATGATGACCCAGTGTGACCGGTTTAACCGACGCCCAATCATCGGTTAAACCGATGGCTTTGCATAAGTGTCAGAGACGCCAACGGCTACTTCAGAGCGCAGAGTGACCGGAAGAACCGATGCCCTATGCACCGGAAGTTCCGATGCCCTCGCAGAAAACTGGCTAACGGCTAGTATCGGCTCTCTTGAATTGGTGGCCTATATATACGCCTCACCCCGGCCATTTTGAGTTTGCTGGAGACTAGAGAGACCCCATACACATTGAAGAACACCTTCAAGCCAACCCAAATGCATATTGATCATATTCTTAGGTTTTAGCACTAGCTTTGTAAGTGTAAGTGCTAGATTAGCTCTTGAGTGAGTGAACAAGCAAAGTTGTGATCCTTGTGGCTGGTTCTAGAGTGAACCAAACTTGTACTTCAGTGCGCCGGCATCCTTGGAGCATTGATGGCTCGCCGGTAAGTCAACGACCCTCCGGCTTGGTCTGAAGCGGCGTCGACAATATTGTACGGGGACGGAGATCCCTCCTTCATGGGCAATCACCCTTAGTGGAAATCGGGACCAAGGTGACCGTGATTGTGTTCATGGAAGAGACTTGATTGCCGGAAACGATACTCTTTGTGAGTGCTTCAACAACGTGGATGTAGGGGCGCCTTTGTGGCAATCCGAACCACGAGATATATCTTCGTGTTAAGAGTTTGCTTCCTCTCATCCCTCCTTTAAGCTTCCGCATTTCATATTGCAATCTTTGTGTCTTTTACTTTCATATAGTAGTTTCATGATAGGATTGGCTATAGGTTGCTAAACTCTTTTGGGATGAGGGTTTCACACTAAGGTGAACCATAGTTGCACATCTAGATAGCTTTTTTTTTAATTTAAGTTTTGTACAAATTAGTTGGAACCATAGGATAAGATTTTAAGAGTACCTAATTCACCCCCTCCCCCTCTTAGGCTAGAGCACCTGATCACTTTCAATTGGTATCAGAGCCGGGACTCACTTCTCTCACAAAAAAGCCAATTCCATTGGTAAATTTGTGTTTACCGGCTCATTAGATCGGTAGGTTTCACCGCCTAGTGAGTTAGCTCTTAGAGGGAAAGTATGGATCCTTTTAGACCCGCTCCACGGTTCGACGGCTCGGGCTTACAACGATGGAAGATTTTAATGCAAGACCATCTCCAAGCGATAGGACTAAACGTTTGGAGAGTTGTGAGTGAAGGCATAAAAAATAATGGTCACCAAGAGAAGCAACATGATGTCACCGCAAAATCTAGATAGCTTGTTTTAGTTTAAATTTTGTACAAATTAGTTGGAGCCATATGTTAAGTTTTTAAGAGTGCCTAATTCACCCCTTTTCTTCTTAGACTAGAGCACCCGATTACTTTCACATCTTCCTCCCTGCAGCACCTGCACACGCGCATGAATACAAGGTCATACTGATGGCCTCGGTATATATTGGTACTTGGTAGTGCAAGAGAATCTAGAGAGACAATGGCGTTTACGTACCATGGGCACCGGAGGTTTCAACAGCAAATGATGAGATGAGGAGATAGGCGAAGCACAGCAGCACCAACAGGCCTGTGCTGCTGCTTGCCCTGACAGCGGCCATCTTGCTTAGCTAGTGTCTTCAGATGTTGCTGATCGAGTACTCTGAAAGAAGTATGTGGATGGTCTGTTGGTGTTGGGAGTGAAAGCTAGATACGGCTATTTATGGCCTTAGGTGTCCCACGCTGGTGGGAAGTCCTCTCCATGCCGAGCTCAGTCTGCGGACTAACTGCTGACAAACAATATTTTAGGCATGTATGCCTGCCTATCGTCCACGGTAGATTAGACTCTTTCTGCTGGAGTCATTTGGTAGCTTGCGACAAATAATTAGGGAACTGTCTTGTCAACAAGCTATTCCTCTGAACGTATGCAGAAGGTGCCCATGAAACGTACTGTTGATGGCTAAATTTTGCGATTTGTTTTTGAAACAGAAATTTTGCGATTATAATTTGGGGAGGAGAATTGATCCGATGAGTAATTTCTTAGTAAGGCCGATGGTCCGTTCGGCCCATGATTACTTTGAGGCCTAGTCAAAGCTCGGTCAAGTTACAGGTTGAGATTGGGACGAGAGGATGACGTCATCAGAAGATTCAGAAGTCCAATTCGTTTGGGAATTATTTTGTAAATATAGTAGATTTAGTTGGTTCTCATTGATCAAGTCTGCTAAAGTTGTGTTTAAGTTAGAAGTTCTAGCTCAAGTTATAAAAGCCGTGTTTGGGTCGCACGTTTCCCAAAAAGAGAATCTCGAATGGATGGAGTACCAAATGAAGCCTATTTGTAAAACTTTTTCAGAGATGGATGTAACTTTTCACGACGAATCTAACGACAGTAATTAATCGATGATTGGCTACATTGATGCTATAATAACCATCCTAGTGCAGGGTTCTGGAGTTGGTTTTACAAACTGACTTTATTTGACACCGTAATTAGCGTTGAAAATTACTACATTTTCTATTCTAGTGCAAACCAAACAAGGCCAAATAGTAGACTTTAGGGTTTTGTAAATGGACAATCAATCACACATCAATACAACTTTCTTTTTCGTGTCATGCTAGGAGTAGGAGTATAGTAGAATTCGACGGATTCTTTGGTGAGCAAGGCTGCATCGGTTAGGTCCAACCTCGCTGGGTTTGCTCGTAAGTATCGTCTTTATAAGGTTTGGTAAACTTTATTACTAGCGTATCAATGTAGTTTTGTTTAGTTTATCTACCAATTATCGATCCCTTTTATCGATAGGTTCCCTGTTATTTGTTGATCAATTTTTTTATTAATTACAGGTTAAATTGACTGGCACGATCCAAACCTAAAGAGCTGGGCCTAAAGTAGAGATAAACAGAATCTCAGGTCTTAGTGCGTCGTGCTCCATAAGATTCTTTAGGCTGAATTTTTGCAACAACACGCACGTTGCTGGTGCCACAAGTCGAATTTGACGAGAACCACCTATGCATTTTAATTTGCACATTGCCTCTTGATTTTGCAACGGATGCTAGGCAGAGAGATAGAGATGATGCTAGCTCTAGGAAGTGGGGAGGAAGAGAGCAGATGCACGTGATATTGACTCATCATCATACAGACCATGCATACTGTTGAAGTAGAATAATGACTATTTAATTTGCCTTCCATGCATGCAACGGAAGGCAGCAGAGAACAACTGCAAAAACTCAAATATTTAACATTTGTAGTGGCATCTGGAGCCTGCAAAGCAGCAAGGCCCCTATATAATTACCGAATACAGACATGCTCCCAAATTAAAGGTGCACCTCACGCTGAAGAGGTCATTTTTATTCTCCTACACAGTACACACACATAGCTAGTAGTTCATTCACGCGCTGATGAAGAGGTCATTATTCTGCGTACTTGCACATCCATGGTGCTGCATGGCCTCTCTCCTCCTGCTCAGGAAAACCAAGGCATTTTCATGGCGGCGTGCCGTACATTGGTGGCATGTATGTTGGCACAGTAGGCGTGTATGATGGCACCGTGGGCCTGTATGTTGGCACGTTAGGCACACTGTATGACGGTACCGTAGGCGTGTACGATGGTACGGTAGGAGTATACGACGGTACGGTGGGCGTGTATGTTGGTGAATCGATCCTTCTCATCGACCACCATTCCTGGCGTCATCTTCCTCCCGGCACCTGCGCGTTCTTATGCATGCAGAAGGGTGAAGCTAGTGATGGTTTTGGTGCGTTGGTGTATGTACAAGAATTCAGAGATAGACACTATGCGCGTTCACGTACCATGGGATCCGGAGCCGGAGGTATCATCAGCAAGTGATGAGACAAGGAGAGAGGCCAAGCACAGCACCACCAAGCCTGTGCGGCCTGCCCTGATCACGGCCATCGATCGTGCCTCTAGCTGTTGTATGTGTGGATGGTCTGTTGGTGTTGGGACTTGGGAGGCTAGACACGGCTATTTATCCTTCGGTGTGATGTACGGTACTAGCTTGCCTATCCATGCCGGTAAAAGCACAGTCTGCTAAGTCTTGACCACAAGGTGATGGTGCATGGATGCCATACCAGGCACGATAAATAAGCTGTCTATTGGAGTTAATTAATAAATAGGGAAAAAATAAAATTAGGACATGCATGTGATGTCGTTGAGAAATTATTACTCTGTGCGTACGCAGAAGGGTACTAACAAAATGTTGCAAGCGCCAGGTGTAGAACCTAGGTTGACCCAGACAGGGTATGTGATACAAACATTCTAATGGTGCTAACACGCGGTATGTTATTAGAACCTTGACCCAGACAGGTAAGGAGTTGACTGATCAAACACTACATATGAAGATAGATCAAATCGGATATCGTTAGCACAAGACAAAAAACACAAGACATCAAGCCGGAGACAAGATTGAAAAAATATCAGACATGTTCCATGATCAATAATTAGAAATAATTCGAATTCATATGAGCCCAAGATCCACTGATAATGTTGGTAGAGTACTTTATATATAAGCTTTGAAATGAATCTGAGATCATTGAAGTTAGAGAGTCCTCCCAAGCAAAAACCACTACTAGAAAACAAGCCTTAGGTCTACCCCAAAAGTACCAGTAGGGAGATGAACCGGTACCTATACTAACATAGGTACTGGTTCATCTCCATACCGGTACTTTTGGGGTGGATGGAATTTATAAATGAGCCTTAGGTACCGGTTGGTAATATCAACCGGTACCTAAGGCGCTCCATAGGTACCGGGTGGTAATTTTTACATTAGTACCAGGTGGTGGTGCCACCAACTGGTATCTATAGACGAGCCTTAGGTACCGGTTTATGTTACCAACTGGTACTTTAGGAGTCTTAGGTACCGGTTGGTAACACCAACCAGTACTTTAGGCTCATCCATGGGTTACTTGAAAAGAAAAATATCTCCTTCTCGATCAAAACTGCTGCGTATGTGAGATGGTAAAGGAGGAACGCATGAGGCTAGAGGTCGCAGATTCAATTCCCAGCCAAAGGATATTTTGCATGAATATTTTGGTACAAGGAGCCCTTAGGTACCGGTTATTTTACCCGGTACCAAAGGCTCGAGCCTTTGGTACCACTTTCGGGGTACCGGTTACAATAATCGGTACCAAAGGCCAATTTGAACTGGTACCCTTAGCTGTTTTTCTAGTATTGAACATATGACCAAAATGTGAAAATTAAAATTGAAATTGCAAGAAACTCCGATCTGTTAAGAAAATTGGATCATCTGGTAAGTGCACCAGAAATTTAGTTGGCCAGGTGAATTTTTCAGTTGAGTTTGTTCAGACTTCAGAGAGGGCTCTTGGGGTTGGGCTTTTTAAACCACCAAGAGGCTAAGTGCAGTAATACATAGCATCCGATTTTTTTGCACTAGAGGCCTAGAAACCCATTAGTGGAGAGTAAAAAAACGATGCCAGTAGCTCAAACACCTAATTATGAAATCCTGACCATAAAAAGTTGGCAACGAATTGTGACCGTGCATGCATGACATAGCTTGCACGCTAAATAAAGTTCCGTCTACTGGACTACTGGTCATGGTAGGATTTGAAAACGAGGGCAATAAGCTCTAGGCAAATGGTCATGCCAGTGAGATATTACTCTGAGCGTACGCAAAAGGGTCCGTGTGAAAAAAATGTTGCTGGCGGAAAACAAGCTAGAGGTCGCTACTGGAGCTTTCTGTTTCCCCACGAGTCGTCTTTCGTGATACCGCGATGGAGTCTTCGATTGATACAGCAATCAAAGCGGCAGGAGTAGCCAGCTGTTTCTTTAATTAGGTAAAATTACCTTCCCACCAAGAAAGGAGAAATAGCTAGAATCATTACTCCGGCTTAAAAATTAGTCATGCATGCATGTATATGTTCCAACTGATGAACTCATGCATGGAATGTTGCGGAAAGGTTGCACTGCGCGGCATCGTTTTTCTAACCAATATGCTTCTCAAATACATTAGTTAGTGTGCGTGGTAACTAGTTTCAATGCACCTATAGCTGCAGAAAGGTTTGTGGTCGCAATATCACACTATTTGTTTCAGAACCATCGATCTGTTATTCAAGTGTCTGTTGATATATAACCAGTTACACAATCGGTTTTCGGTTCCAAATAAATGATCATTGCATACGTCTTGTGAACCATTTTCCTTCTAAATTTTTCCAATGCCGTGCTATCTGAGATGGTTCATGGCCATAATCTTGATTAGCGCAGACAATGCTGGTGTCTGATGATCCGTTACATTAATTACAATAATATCACTTTGTTATTTCCTCTTATCATTTGTACAAGTCCATACAGCTCATCGATCTCACAAGGCAAGGCACAAAATATGAGTCCTTCAACAACTCCAAAAATCGATCTGTTGACAACTAAAATTGACACTAGACAGTACTGACTGGTCTGACCGGTGCACCCGAGCGGTCTGACCGGTCTGACACTATAGTCGATCCGGCAGAAGCCGATTGGTCTGACCAGTAGGGTCGACCGGTCTGACCGGTCTGAGAGGAGTCCGAGTGTAATTAGATTATTTTATAGATTTATATCTGTAAAAAAGATTTCTTACGGGATAAGTCCACCTCACCCTATAAATATAAAGGGTCACGGCCAATTAAGGGTATCCAATCGATCAAAAATACAACTTTTATCTTTTTATCTTTTCTCTTTGCCCTAGCTTTTTCAATCTACTACTTGTTGTTCCTCCTTCGTCTCTACGTCGATTGAGGGCGTTCTAGGTGGCCTGCCGATCCTAGAACAACCATGCGTGCGCCTACCCCGATAGGTCCTTCCCGAGCGACGTTCGTTGGTTTCCTCGCCGGTCTGTCCGGCGACAACCGGTCTGACCGGTATACCCGACCGGTCTGACCAGTCTGAGCATCGGTGCTAGCGTCGTGCCGTCGCTCGCTGTGCGTTCTAGCGCTTTGGTGTGTTGGCCCTAATTCTGCGCCAACATACTTTTTTGGCGACTCCACAGGGAACCAAAAAGAATAAATCAGCTACCATGGCCGGTATTCATAAACCTGACGAAATTGATGTCGACAATATTAAGAGGCCGACTATTGAGCAACTTTCGGCCGAACATCAAGAAACTCTCGAAGATATCCAAAAGAAGATCAGAGAAAAGAAGGAGAAGGAGATCTAAAGACTGGAGGAAGAAGCTAAGAAGAAATACATCTCACACTTCTCCATCGACCGACAAGGGAAGATTATAAAGGATGACACCTTCGACTCTTCTCAATTTGAGGTAAAATCTGATGAAACAGTCTGCTCTTGATTCAGAAGTAGCTAATTTGATAGATAGTGCTGTTGCTTCTCATGTAAATAATAAGTTGGAATTTATTGGTCAAAATATGCATGATATGTTTGATGATCGCTTTAACCGAATTGAAATACATCTTGGTATGAAATCTATCGTTAACGATGTATCTACATCTAATACCGATAAGACAATGAGTGCTTCGGCTACTGGCAAGATTTCAACTAATAATGCTATCTGACTAATTCGGCTAATCAGCATAGCCGAATTAATTATAATACATTACCTAATGCAAATGTGCTATATGAAGCTGCAAGTTCGTTGCGGCATATTTCTACACCGCCGAACCTTGCTCAACCTAGTAGTACAACGATCATAAATCTGCTTAACGCCGATGATGTTGGATTAGGTAGTATTAAAGAGGATGTGATTAAGATATTTCGGCAAATTTTTGGTATAGAGCCTAAAGTCAAATGCCGATCTTATCAAAGACCATACCATGAGAATTACGATTATGTTGCATATCCTTAAGGGTTTAAAATTCCTGAATTTGTTAAATTCACTTGTGATGATAGTAGAACTACATTGGAGCATATAGGTCAATTTATTATACAATGTGGTGAAGCTAGCACTAATGATATTTATAAATTGAGGTTGTTTCCTTTATCTCTATCGGGTGCTGCATTTACTTGGTTTATTTTATTGCCACCCAATTCAGTTTACACTTTTGCTGATTTAGAGGAAAAATTTCATGATTATTTCTTTACTGGTAAAACTGAAATAAAATTGTCACATCTTACATCGGTTAAACAAAAGATACATGAAGTGTTTCTAAGTATATTAGAAGATTTAGATATACTAGAAAGCGATGTTATAGTTTGACAATTTCAGATAGAGATTTAGCTGATCTAGCTTTTGCTGATTTGCTTGATTTTTATAAAGCAAAGCTAGAGGGACAATAATTTCTAGATGTTAGTCAAGTTTTATAAAAAGCTCTGGCAAATGAAAGCCGAGCCAAAGAACCTAGAGATTCCCAAAAATCCAATGAAAAGTTTAATCGTCCGGTTTATTTGTTTGGATGCGATTCTAATTGTTCGGACGACGAAAGTAAAGATGTTTATGCTGCTGAGTTTGTTTGGCCTTCTAATGATAAGCATTGCATTTGCGGTTCTCTTAAGCTGATTCACAAAGATCGGCAAGAAAAATTTACTTTTGATGTATATAAAAGCGAAAGAATATTTGATGAGTCAACCACCTAAAGGAAGGATCGAATTACACTCAGTCCACCCACGAATTTGTCGACATCCAGTATGCAATGCACCAACAATAGTGTACCCAGAATCTGCACTCTATAGAAATCGATGGCTGTAAATACTACTTACTCAGCGTCAAACTGATCCAACGACCAATATTATATGGATCATCCTCCGGCTTCAACGCAATACGCGGTTCCACTCCTGCGCTCGTCCACCCCCTCTCCCGCACACATCGGGCAGGGTTCGAACCCCCTCCCCCGCACTCATTTTTTCCACAAAATTCCGGTCTTCCTCCCGCACGACTCCCGCGAACTAGCCGTGACCAGCGGGCCGCCGTCTACCGCGCCTGCTACAGCTTCCACCTGCCGCCGCAAACCCGGCCGCCAACGCTGCGGGCCGCCGAGGTGAGGCTGCCTCCTCCGGCCGCCGCCAAGGACGCGCGCTGGGTCCGGCCTGCTCACGCCGCCGCAGACGCGCTAGGGGCGGGGCCCGGATGCCGCGCGCCCCGGGTACGGCCTCCACCTGCCGCCGCGGACGTGTGCCGGGTGCGGCCTCTGCACGCCGCCCCGGACGCGTGCTGGGCCGGAGCGGTTGCTGCTGCCGCGGCTCCGGCGGGGCAGCGGCCGCAGCATGAGCAGGCGGGGGCCTGCCGGCGACCAGCGTGCACGAGCTGCTGGAGTGCCCTGCCTGTACCAACTCCATGTTACCGCAAATGTGAGGATTTCCTCAATCTTAGGGTTAGGGTTTCGGAGATTTGGGGATTTTGATTATGCAATTCTTAGGGTTAGGGTTTCGGGGCCTATAGCAACTGTCAGATGGTCTGTTGATTGGGAATGACACTAGAGCTGTATCTGGAATTGCAATGTCTACAAAATTGTGTCGTATGAATGTTATTTACCGTCCACAGTCCGCCGCCGGCTGCAGCAGGTCGGTGGCCCTCAGCGTGCTCTTGTTCATTGATGTTGATTTAAATTATATGACAAGAAAAATGCAAAACCTAGAGTTGTCGTTCTAACCTGGTACCAGTAAGTAGTGTGCTACTAGATAAGAATAGAGCCAAGCAAAGAGTCAGGTTGCTTCTTGCTGCATGTGTTGCTTGAGAGAGACGACAACACAAATGAACTTCTCCATCAGACCAGAAAGAGCTGAAAAGTTTTTTTTTTTTTTTTTACAGCTATAGCATGGGGAGTTGCTAGGAATTTCAGCTAAGTGACTACAGACACAGAAATTCAATCACCTTCGATTAAGGACAAACTTACAGAAATTCTATCGATTGTAATCTGAATCGTTTTGGGAGGAACATACATTTCAAACTTACAAGTACCAGGACGCACATATATTTGATATTACAACTTGGGTTTTCAGTTATTTTAACATCGATTCTCAATTATCTAGGACCAGATAAGAGTGTACAGTGTTGTCATCGACGATTGAAAAATTTGGAACCCATGTTTGATAAACTGGCATCAATTTTAGTATGCTGCAGTGTGTAGGCATGGGTTATGGGTAAATAAAAAAAGGAAAAAAGATAACTTGAATATGGCTGTTGCTTCGACAAATGTATGCTTTCTTACCTTGGACGCAAGCAAGCTCTGCAGGAGTAAATCAAATTTTTATTGACCAGGTATCTGTATGGGTGTTATGAAAGTTGCAAGTATATATGTTCGAGGCTAATATTTTTGATCCAAGCATCAGTTAGCCCTACAATGTGAAAAAAGATTGCTAAGGTCTAGAATGTCTGACCGTTATCAGAATTCATGTTCATCTCTTCTGCAACATTGTTATGATAACCTAGACTTCCACTGCATTTTTCCACAGCTTCCACGTAGGACTAAGCTTCAAGAACATTGTGAAGGTTGTTCAGCAGCACATGACGCGGAATTGTTGATATGGTGATGACATAATTTGACACCTTTTTTGGCTATATATCTTTAGTAGCTTGTTTCTTCTCTCATGTTTTTTAAACAGATTGTTTGGGAGAAGATGGACATCATAGATCTTGAGTATGAAATAGATATGAGATAGAACTCGATGGCTGTTACTAATGACCATTTCAAGACTGCACTTGAAACAAGCAACCCTTAGGTGCTTCATGAAACCATGAGTACCATGTCAGTAACTGGCTATTTGACTTGCTTTTGTATTGACTACTTAATTTTCATTCTGAATTAATATTGTTGAAGTTCCAAATGTCTCTTGGAAGGATATTGGTAGGCACAATTAGAAAAATTAAGTTGAGACCAAATTTCTGAAATATGCTACATGAGGGAGCTCCTATGTGTTGCCTTTTGTATATTAGCATTAGCACGGGCACGCTTACTATCAATATATATAACTCTATGTTACATCTTCGTCGTGTGAAATATATATTTCTCATTTTGGACTATTTTGGACTATGCATCGTGCATATCCAAAAGCACCAATCAGAACTTTGGTTTCTTGGGATGGTGCGGGTTTTCTTTTCTTTTTCCCTCATGCGTGTGATTGATGATTCATTTATTCATTCCTTGCAGCTGCGGCACTGGGAAATCTCTACACTTCCTGGAACAGTCTGATGCAGTTGGCCGGCTGGTCGGCCGGCACCGGGGACCCCTGCAAAGAAGATGGCAGGGTAGCAAGGGACGGCTTCTGCCCCGTATGTTCTTTACTGAATTTCGATGATGCCATTCTTCTGCAGAAGCATCTGAAATAGATTCCTGGAGTGCTGTCATTTGTGGTGGATCACTGGCTGATCTTTTTTTGCTACTCATGCTAAGGTTATTTTTGCTTTGTTATTTTTATTAGATTAGATTTTGATCTCATGAGATTTTGTTATTATTCTGGTTTTCGCTATGATTTGTATCTCCGAGAGTGCTCACATGACTATGATTTCCTGTAAAACCATGTTGAGGACCATCTGTTCTGCTTTATCATAGTGATGATTCGATCTCAGAATCGAGCAAACATGGCATTGGTCATGCTAATGATTTCTATATATAAATTAGATTTTGACCTCATGAGATTTTGTTTGTGGCTTGACAAAGGTAATAACTGTATTTTTATGTCCTGTATGGAAATTTATTTGCAAAGCAAATGCTAGAAAAAGGTCTTGTTTATCAGTCTTTCTTCTTATTACTGAACTGATAAGACTTTCTTGTCATGTTACTTATGAAATGGTACTCTATCTGATTCCTATATATGTTAGTTCTGCATGTGGTTGTGTAATCAACATAATAACTTTGTTCTTTTTGTGAAATAAATATTTCTCAGTTTGACTATGGATCATTGTTTGGTGTTGTTTGGTGTACACTTGAAATTTAGTCGTAGCGTTAGCACGGGTACCTTACCAGTTATATAAGAATGGATACATCAAGATATCACATACCATACCGCCACTTGAGGAATTAAAACGGCGAGCTTATTGTAAATTTCATAATACTTTCTCTCATGCCACTAATGATTGTAATGTGCTTCGGAGACAAATTCAATCGGCTGTTAATGAAGGCCGAATAATTGTTCCACAAATGAAGGTTGATCAAAATCCTTTTCCTGCGCATACCCATATGCTTGAATTGAGTACTCCCAATGTGTTAATTCGGACAAATCAAGCCGAATTGACAAAAGAGAAGAATGTAATCATTGGAGAAGAAAGGCCAGAAAAGGAGGTACTGCAGAATAAGGATTCTCGGGCTGCAACAAAGATTTCGACGCTCGGGGGGCATGAGAATAAGAAAGATGCCAGGTCTGCTAAGACCGGTTTAGATACCGGTCTGACCGGTTCGTCTGGAAATTCTGGAAAAAGCCCAGTGACAAGAGCAAAGAAAGGCCGAGCTTAAAAGAGCTCTTGGCCAAATATGAGAAGGAAGGAGCCACCCAAAAATAGAAGAAAAGGCCAAACAAAGCTAAGGATACAAAGCCACCATCCAAGCATCAAGAACAATCGGATCCTCGTCCAAGCCAATGTGATTACACTCTTGAGCCGTATGCATTTGGTAAGCCGATTGATCCACAGTATTACTGGTATCCTTGTTATGTGCCTTTGGATTATAGTAGGATGCATATGCAATCGTATTATATTCATTATCCTTTTATATATTCATGTTGTAGTTCACGAAGACCGATTAGCGATAATCTGGTAAAAAAGGACATTAATTGCAGCAAAGAGTGTTAAAAGGATATAAAACAGGATTCAAAATATTTAAAGCCGAGGTGGTGTTCCTCAGGCTTGTCTCGTACTTAAAAAAGAAGATTACAACTTTTGCGCAATAGGGGATCGATGGAGCAACGAGCTGAGGTTGAGCCGGTGAGGTCAGCAACTACAAAGAAGATATGGAAACCAAAGCAAGTTGTTTTGTAGGCGGCTTGAATTAAAGCAAGTTATGGCCGATAAATTGTTATCGACCTTAGTACAAAAATGGTCGATGTATTAGTAATCATCGCCCTTAGACAATTTTGATTCAGAATAGTGTTCTTTGGCACGCAAGCTTTGCCAAAAAATAGGGGGCATATGTTGACAACCAAAATTGACACTAGACAGTACCGATCGGTCCGACCGGTGCACCCGAGCAGTCTGACCGGTCTGACACTGTAGTCGATCCGGCAGAAGCTGACCGGTCTGACCGGTAGGGTCGACCGGTATGACCGGTCTTCGAGGAGTCCGAGTGTAATTAGATTATTTCATAGGTTTTTATCTGTAAAAAGGATTCTTTGCGGGATAAGTCCACCCCACTCTATAAATATAAAGGGTCACAGCCGATTGAGGATATCCAATCGATCAAAAATAGAACTTTTATCTTTTTATCTTTTCTCTTTACCCTAGCTTTTCCAATCTACTACTTGTTGTTCCTCCTTTGTCTCTACGTCGATTGAGGGCGTTCTAGGTGGCTTGCCGACCCTAGAACAACCCTGCGTGTGCTTGCCCCGACGGGTCCTTCCCGGGCAACGTTCGTTGGTTTCCTCGCTAGTCTGCCCGGCGACAACCGGTCTGACCGGTATACCCGATCGGTCTAAGCATCGGCGTTGCGCCGTGCCGTCGCTTGCTGCGCATTCTAGCGCTTTGGTGTGTTGCCCCTAAGTTTGGGTCAACATGATCACCCTTACATTTTTCTCTTTTGAATGCTACAAATATACATGAACATTCTCTCAAAAAGGCTAGCTCTCCAAAATTAGGTAGCCCCACAGGAAGGGTAGTCTCCATAAACATTATGGAGTGCAGTGCCTGTCTCATTATTAGAGAGAGTGTGTGTGATAGCTAGTTCTTTTTTTTATCAGTGTGATAGCTAGTACTTACATCTTAATGAAATTTAGGTGTTGAGATATCCGATCCTTAGCTTTGTACTTGTGCGAGCCTGGCCCGTGCCGGACAGTACCTAGCTCGGCGCAACGGAAGAAGCTCTTGGCCACCGTAGAATTATAGCAAACCGATTGTCATATATACCGCCCCTTCAAATGTGTTTTCAGGGGCGGGCGCGTTACCTGTCCCTGAAAAAAAGTGAAAATAGCATTTTTAGTTTTGAGAATTGGGGTGGGTATCGCACCCGCCCTTATAAATATATTTTTACCTGTCCCTAAAACTATTTTAGTAGTAGTGGAAGTAGGTGCGAATGACACAAATTTTCATTTATTGATGCCATTGCTAAGTTCTTGCATGTTGTCTCAAATGCAATTAAGCGAGTCCCACCAAATAAATAACCTCAAAGCTGCAGTAATATATGTAGCTTTCTTTGTATTGGGACGTTCGACAATTCGCCCAAAACCATGTCGCGACGTCTATAAACATGTACCTGTTTAAGCATATGAACAAATACATTCTTTCTTAGCTTTCCACCTTATGCTTCTTATTAATTACTTCATATTCAAGATTAGAAGAGTCGCTCCCCTTCTGTTCAGAGGCACTTCCTCCACTTATAACGGCAGACTGCTGCATCATGCATGACCCTAAAGCTAGAGCTTCTTGTTCCCAACAAGCTGAACATAGCTAGTACTGGGGAGCACCACTGAGTACGAGAGGCATCAGGAAAGTACCTATCTGGCCGTGTGCAATATCTGGACAGAGATGATATACTGATAACCGAGATGCACGATGCTTGTACAGGTTCCATGAGGGACGCAAATGATTTCCGTAAATGAGGAGGGGATTAATTATCAAGACCCTGTGGGTTCTCCTACAAACAAATAGTTCATCAGCACTGAATGACCCGGGCCATCAGGCCTTGGTATCTCTGCAGGCCGGTGCATGCTTTCAATGGGAGTCAATTAAGTTTGTGATCTCAACATTTTGGGGACGCTAATTTCTCTCGATGAACTGGCGTGCTTATTAGTCAATAAATGGAATGTACATGTTTATATGATTTGTCCTTTGAGCCTCATTGCATAACCAAAACAAAGCTCCATCATTTTACAGCAGTTTAGCTGGATGACCCGAGAATAGAATCATGTTACTTACTGATCAAATATGCAGTACTTTGTCTATATGAATTTGTTCCTGAGTTAAACTCGAATCCAGCTCATCCTCAACATTGAAGCCTCAACATTATGTTACCAATAAATTGCATTCGGAATACAACAACTAGTCACATGCGTGAAAATTGGCCTGAAAACTTATAATCTGATTAATCCAATGCAAGAACTCGGTGTGTGTACGGTCCAAATAGCGCCATGTGGTATTTCTCCACGGTGGACTATGAGTTAGTAAGTGAAATGACTCAGCTCAAGTGGAATGGGTCAGCTAGCCGCCCTGGACTTGGCTCAGTTCATCCTAGGTGTTGCGTGTGGCTTACATCCACTGAGTCCACACTAATCGTCAGCTGCCGTGTTCTTGAAAGTAGCTCTGTCAGAACAAACACATGGGGAAGATAAGTATTGTGTGTCCACATATGGCCCGTAACCTGAGGTGGCCTCTACTATTTCTAATGGAGGCTGGGTATTTGAACTGCCTACACGAAGAAAGGTAGCTAGTGTGTCCATAAAATTCATTGATGTAGCAGAACCAGTAGCATTCACTTAAGGAGGATATTCTCTCCACCTTAGCAGCACTGCTCCCCTACAAATACAGACATACATATTTGTCGTTCAGGGCAAATAGAAACACAAAACAATGCATGACTGGATGGAGCGACCATTGCGTATGAGAGGCATGGGGAAGGCTAGAACTGCCCGCGTTGCTGGGAAGTCGAGCACCAATGGATGAGAAAGGAGAATTGGAGCAGGGCATGGCGCATTCTTTTGTGTTGAGGCTGGCGTTATTACAGGAAATGTTCACGCGTCTTGTCCGCTTTGTATGTGGCCGATGCAACCACATGCATCTAATCTATGCAAGCCTGCGTGTGGGAGTTCTCTCATTTTTACTTGCTAAACCGGAGACTCCCACGTCACTGATGTGATACAGATGTTATTATAGATGAATATGGCCCCTGGGCAGACTGAAAACAATACCTTACAGCACACAAAAAAGAGCGCAGTGAAAAATAAGCTCGAAGTATATTTGCTCGACAAAGTATATTTTTAAACTTAGTCTATATAATTTAAGGATCGGGCTTAAAAAGTTCGGTCTTCTGTTTTATAAAATTTGAAACTAAGAATACTTAAGGACCCAGCATACATCTCTCATTCTAAGGTGCAGCTAATGAATATGTAGGCGCTTGTTGAGTAGGCTGGCTGTTGAGTACTCTTGTCATACTTTTTCGAGTAAAGTCCATTTTTGAACCTTGAACTTGTTATGGGTGTCTAGTTTACAACCCAAAAGTGCAAAATCGGACATATTACACCCCCAACTATACAAAACCGTGCAAAACACAACCTTGGGCAGTTTATTGGGCGGTTTTGCCTACGTGGCGACGTGGGGCCCACCTGTCAGCACCGACATGGGGCCCACCCTTCTCTCTTCCTCTGCCTCCTCTCTCTTTCTTCTCTCTTCCCCAACCTCTCTCCCCATTCTGCGTGGCACGCCGCCCCGCTTTGCTCTTCCTCTCGCCTTGCTCCACCCCACCGCGCTTTGCCATGGGCCTCTGCTGCACCCGTCGTGCATCGCCATGGGCCGCCGCTCCACCCCGCCTTGCTGCCTGAAAGGCTTATCGCCGCTGCCATGACTCCACTCTCCATCAAGATCGCCGCCGGTGAAATTTGCCGCACAGACGTAACCACTAGCCAATTAATCACACATGTTGCTTCACAGGAACCACCTCGTGACGATGAATGCGAGAACCATGGCGATCCAGGGGCGGATCTAGTAGAGGGCGAGATTGGCGCATTGAGGTGGACGCCATGGATGGCGGAGATCGAGCTCCGCGCCGCCAACCTTCCATCCTCCTCCGACCCAAATCGAGAACACACTGGCCCCGCCTCCTCCTCCGCAACTCCCCACACCAGTTCTTGGAGGGTCTCGCCGCCCCCTCCACCCCTCCCCACGGTGCACCTCGCCACCGGCCACCCCTCCCCGTGGAACGGCATGTCCGTGACACTCTTCCGCCTCAAGAACTACACACACGGACTCGCCTTCACTAGGAACACCTCATCGGCCTGCTCTCGTCCACCCTCTCTGCCGCGCTTGCTGGGCCTACGCCGCCGCCGCCACCGTTGTGACACATCCCCAACTAGTTCATCTCTGCACTGCGAGTGGAAGTGGCATCGTCGGTGGCGGATGGTGGAGGAGGGCCGGTAGGCGTGGAGCAAGAGGTGGCTAGGAGGAGGCGACGACGATGGGAGCGGATGGCGATGACGACGGCGACGGGAGCTGGAAGGAGGTAGAAGAAGAGGCAGAGGATGAGAGAAGAAGGGTGGCCCACTCGTCGGTGCTGACAGGTGGGCCCTACGTCGCCACATAGGCAAAACAACCCAATAAACTGCCCAAGGGTGTTTTATGCACGGTTTTGTATAGTTGGGGGTGTAATATGCCCGGTTTTGCACTTCTAGGTTGTACACTAGACATCCATAACAAGTTCAAGGTCCAAAAATGGACTTTACTCTACTTTTTCTTCTAACAAATCTCACGTTATTAGGTGAAACTTTGAAGGGAGCTTGTTATTAAAACCGGGTTTCTTGTTAGAAGCCACTAGCTTGTTATTAAAACCGGGTTTCTTGTTAGAAGCCACTAGCTTGTTGAGCTCCGAAAATAGAATATATTAGTACTCATCCAAAGTTGCAGGCTGCAGGGCAGCAGAGCTTGGTCTAGGCTGCACGTGTGCTCAAGTCCTAAAGCTGAAGATACTGCACCGTGGCCTCAGTAACATACTGACATGTGGCGCTAGTTGAGCTTTATCGTTTGCTCCACCATTCACTACTAGAAAACAGGCTCTTAGTATACCAGTTGAAAACCAGCTCTAGTCATGTTCTTCAACCCGTCCTAAGCAACCGAGAATTTCTCGGCCTTTAATACCGGCTAGCATTAGTATCAGCACTGGTGGACCCAAGGCCCGACTAGCCTTGGCATGTGCCCGGTCTCCTTGCCGTGTCCTGCGCTAGTGAGCTTATTAGTTTCTTGATCCAATGATCGGGAGAGAGATCAGCTGGCTCAAATAAGATATGAACTTGTTATCAGTTGCTAGGTTGCCCAGGTTGTAGAAGAACTCTGGGTCCGCCACTGAGTATCAGATCCAATGTCTACTGGTATTTTTGGAGTGGACCGGATCGAGTTAGATAATTGTGAAGTCACATAATCTATTGCCACTCCTAATCTTACTACATTTGGGAACAACTAGACCATGACGACGGAGCTACTTAATACCACACTCCTAATCTTACTACATTTGGGAACAACTAGACCATGACGGTGGAGCTACTTAATACCAGACCATAAACCTCCGGATCAACCAGAATACAGAAGGTCGACGGGGAGAGGAGCAATCCCTACTCTTCCCAAAGCTAGAAAACTCAAACAGCACCCTTGACTACGCCTGCTATTGGTGAGCTCAAACGCCGGCTAATTTGACGCTATTGGCGCGGACGAAGAACTACCGAAAGCTGACACAAACGTACGGATTCCGGATCCCAAACGATGTGAGGGCACGTTATCCGACTGCGTCCGGACTCCGAGTTCGATCCGTTTCGTCCCACGCGCGCATAAAGCCTCACCTCCCTATTTATGCCCGGGCGCGTGGTCGCAGGGCTCCAAACATCAGGAAGCTAAGCTAAGCTAAGCGTAAAGAAAGGCTAAAGCTTCAGCTAGGTCATCGTCCCGTGGCCTTAAATGCCATAACCACAACGTAGTGAAAAACATGGCGTCATCGGCAGCGCTCCGGCTCGCCGGCCGCGCACTCTGCGGGCGGCCTTCTTTGTTCCCACGCGCCCTCCTCGCGGAGGGAGAGAGGTTATTCTCGCACAGGTCGCCAATGCCGCGCACGCGGGAGATCATCAGCCCGCGGCGGCTCTACAGCAGCGAGCGGGTCGGGAAGGCCGAGCTAGATCCTAAGGTAATAACCTCATTGCATTGTGTCAGAATGTTTTTCAATCCACTATTATGTCTTTTTAGGGCTTGCCCACTCTTAACAATCTATGGTAACTGATTTTCGTCCAAACAAGGGCAGCTTGTGCTTATTAATGGCATGTACATCATCGGAATTTTGAATTCTAATAAAACGAAACTGCTTCATGTGTGTTCCAGTACTCTACCTATGATCCGCCTGCAACAGTCGAAAATTCCGGGCATCAGCTGGCGGGGAAGATGACTTGTGTTGATGAGCTCATGTCCATGAAACTCGACAAAATAAAAAGTAACTATGACGAATTTGGTGGTATCTACAAGCAAATCTTAATAGCGTTACAAGAGAAGGAGAAGCGTGAAATAAGGTATAATAGTGTGTGTGTCTGTGCGCGCGTGCTTTTACCTTGTTATTTTCTTTTATTCTATATACTTACTGATATTTGGTATGATGGTTTCTTTGCAGGCGTAGACGAGCGTTTGCGGGTGGTTCCATCTTAATTGGCATTGCCTACTTTACTTTCTTCCGTCACAGGAAAGAGGCTGAGGATGAATGACGGGCCAGGCTGGGAGCTAGCAATAATTAAAACGTGTTTTAGTGGTCCTACCGATATCTGTAGATCTCGATTACTGCAATCAAACTTCTCACTTTTCATTGATTCTAGTAGTTGCTGCCATTTTAATTTGTTTCCCTGGTTGCTGTCACTGTTGCAAAAAGTTGAGTAATATCACTACACGACAACACCAATTTAGCAACACACTTCAGTTGGTAAAAGTCCAACATTGTCGATGAACAGTCAGTCAGTAAAGCTTTTCCATGCAAGTAATTCTCATTTTAGATAATAACGATCCATCGGTAAAGATATCTATATTTATCAATTGATAGTCGACAATTGTGTTTTTTTCCCAGTGATGTCTCTCTTCTTGTACACATAACACTTCAATATTCTGGCAAATGATTGTAGTTGCAATGTTTTTGCACAGCTTGAGAGAGGAAAAAACTATTGCTTGATTTACTTATAGCAGAAAATTAGGAGATATGCACAGTTTATAGAAATGAAGGTTTGTGCAGATCTGCAAAAACATATTAGGGACTAGACTTTTTTTGTTTCCTCTAATTTGGTAGGTCTGTTTACTAGCAATGCGATTATTTGGACTAAGTGACTTCTGTTGTCAATTTGTAATCTTGTGAGTAGAGAACTTGAGTGTAAGACTGGAATTGTAGGTCTGCACAAAATTTTGTCAGCGGTTCTGTACCTTTGATCTTTGGATTGGCTAAATGTTTCGGAGTGGATATGTCCATAGTTTGTCCTATATATGACACGGTTATTTCAGACCCAATTAGTACTGATCTATGGTTCTTTTCCATGTGCAAGCAGGGGGAGACCTTCAAGCCTGATCAGCTAACAGTGACTACGTGGACCTGTCCAATATTCATTTTTCTTGGCACAATTGTGTTGGAGGCCAAAATTGGCAATAACCGAGGCCGACCGGTCAGACCGGTCTGTGCCTATAATCCGAGTAGGGTTGGGGTTTTATGTTAAGAGTCCTATTGTACCCGATTTGGAAGGGGTACGTCCTCCCCGGTCTATAAATATAAAGGCTGCGGCCGATTGAGGGTTTTCTAACCACAATCGAATCAATACAATCTCTTTTACCCTTTTACTCAAACCCTAATCTTTTCGAACCCCTTTGCTGTTCTTTGCTCGTCTCTACGGTGTTGAAGGGTGTCTTGAGTGGCCTGCCGACCTCAACGCAACCGTAGTTTTTCAAGCTCCGACGGGTCCCTCCCGAGCTTGAGGATCTAGGTTTTCGCGTGTTTCTGCCTTCAACCGGTCTGACCGGTTGGAGCGGCCGGTCTGACCGGTCGCCATCTGAAGCCCGCTGGTGACGATCGTTGCGATCCGCGCGTACTAGCGCTCCGGTGTGTTGACCAGATTAGCGTCAACATACTTTTTGACGACTCCGCTGGGGAAGAAGAAGCAATCTTCATCGGCTACGATGACCGATGAAGTAGGAGATGCTTCCAAGGTAGATCCGGCGAACACCATCAACGTCAATTACGAAGATCTTCCTAAAGAATAGCGCCTGAAGTTTGAGGCCGACCTCAAACATCAGAATGAGGAGATCAAGGCGAGGATGCTAGCATGCTACGGGAAGACTCGGCAAGGTGTGGTTGAAAAAGAAAACTTCGTCATGCCACCGATCTCATCTACTACATCACCACCGCCTGCTCCTTCAGTCGTCAATGTAAGCTCTTCCCCTCAAGATCTATATAGCATGTTATTATCTGAGCTTGGGAAGAAGATCAACGATGCGTAGCTATCCACGCAAAAATACTTTGATTGACATATCTGAGCGCATGGATAGGATGGAGAAGAGTAAGACTGCAAATACTGCATATTCTACTAAAGATCTTACCCCTAGTTCGGCAGCTCCTACATCTACAGTTAATGTGGAATTTGGGATGCCACTGAATTATTTCGCTGGGCAGTCATCGCCGCCAGGCGCCATTCGGCCAACCACGGCCGAACCGGTCAGACCTGTCGCAACGACCGGTCAGACCGCTGTCTCGGCGGCAGGTGCGGTCAGACCGGTCCCTCAGACCGGTCAGACCGGTGCCATGGTGATGGGCTCGGCATCTGCTCCGGTGCTTGCGCTAATTCCGAGTTCGGCTGCTCCTGGCCGAACAGATGAGTTGGAGGGTTTCGTGCCGCCGTATACCACTAGATCTTACGGCGAACCTCCTTTCCCACCCGCTATGCCACAAGATGTTTGGGATGATTTGACAAAAAATAATCCCCATCATGCTACACAGACGATGAGTACTATTGAACCAGCAACTAATCGTCTAGCAACAAATGCCCAAACATCTAATAGCAGGAACTATGAAGCCGATCTTTCCAGGATGAGAGCGGATTTAAATACTTTGCTTGGTACCAAACTTAGTCAGTTGGGTATAAATCCTGGTAGAAATCGGTTGTATCAAAGACCGTACCCCGATACTTATGATTTGGTTCCTTATCCTACGGGGTGGCGCATTCCCAATTTTATTAAATTTAGTGGGGACGATAATCGGTCAACTTGGGAGCACATAAGTCAATATGTTGCTCAATTGGGTGAAGCTAGTTCTAGTAACTCTTTGCGAGTGCGTTTATTCTCTTTATCGTTAACTGGAACTGCTTTTTCTTGGTTTTCTGCTTTACCCCCAAATTTGGTCCGCTCTTGGAACGAATTGGAGCAAAAATTTCATGATCATTTTTATAGTGGGGATAATGAAGCAAAATTGACAGATTTGACATCGGTTAAACAAACTAGAGATGAATCGGTATCCGATTACTTGAAGAGGTTTAGAGAAGTAAAAAACCGATGCTTCAATTTGTCAATTTCTGATAAGGATTTGGTGGATGTTGCTCTTAATGGTTTGCGCTCATATTTGAAAGAAAAGCTCGAAGGGTTTCATTACTTTAATCTTAATGCTTTGCAACTTCGGGCAATGAACCAAGAGTATAAAATTAAAAATTCCAAAGATGCATATAAGCCTCATCGGTCTAATACTCATGTTGTTGAATATGATTCTGATTCTTCAGGCGATGAAGATAATGAGGTCTACACCACTGAATTTGTTTGGCCATCATCGGCCAAACCTTGTTCTTGTGCATCGCTTAAGCCGACTCAAAAGGGTCGGAAAGAAGAGATGAAATTTACATTTGATGTCTCCAAATGTGATTGTATTTTTGATGAGTTGTTACGTTTGGGGCATATTAAGATTAATCATGTCATACCGCCGCTTGAAGAGTTAAAGCGGCGAGCATATTGTAAATTTCATAATTCTCATTCTCATGCAACTAACGATTGCAATGTGTTCCGTCGCCAGGTTCAATCGGCCATTAATGAAGGATGATTGATTTTTCCTGAGATGAAGATTGATAAGGCACCACTCCCTGTTCACACCAACACGCATACCATAGATCTGAGCAATGCAAAGGTGCTGCTTCGGCCGGAACAAGCCGAAGGAGCGAAAGGCAAGAGCGTGGTGATTGGTGAAACAAGGCCGAAGAATGTCGATGACAAGATTCTGGCCAGGGAAGTGGTTATGGAGAAGGCTCCTGATGGCAAGGAACTCATAAAAATTACTGTCAAAGCTCAAGTGCCCGGGGGGCAAGAAAGTTCTTCTGCTACTGCGAGTCGGCCTACTGTCCAGGACCGACCGGTCAGACCGGTCAGCCCCAGGGCCGACCACGAACTTTCAAGCCCAAGCGCCCGGAAGAGGGTAGTTGGAAACATAATGTGCCAAAAGTCCAAGGAAGGATTGCTGCTCAAAAACCAACCTTTGGCCAGCTTCTGAATAAGTACTCGAAGGTCGTTCAATAGGATCGGTCATTAAAAAAGAGATCTTGGTCACCCCCACATCGAAGTGGTTCTCCAATGAGGGAAGGGCCAAACAAACGCAGAGGTGATGTTGTCACTGTGTTCCCACCACAGAAGGTATATGCTTCCATGCCATGGATGCCTCCGGTGTCAAATGCTATAAATTCGGTGTGGGAACACGAAGGGATCTAGATGCAGTGTTTCCCCATGCCATATCCACCGCATTATCAGGGGGAAGGGTGCAGAATGCCGGTGCATGACCGATTGGGTTCACGCCAATCTGGTCAGCAGCAGCATGCTGCACCGGTTAGACCGGTGGAGCCCGACCGGTTAGACCGGTCTCAATAGAGACCAGTCCAATCTCATCCTCCAAGGCAAGAATACCATATGAAAAGGAAGGAGGAGGATGTGCAGCCCATGCAAGTGGATTCTAGGAATACCACCACCGATGATGTTGTGAAAATCAGTGATGTGAATGTGGTGGTCAAAGATGTTGGAAAGAAGCCGATGGTATTTGGTAAATCGGCTCAAACTGATTCCCAGAAGTGTGTGTTGGCCAATGATCATGAGGCCTGCAGCAGTGGCTTGGCGAGTAAATATCACCAACATAGGTGGTGCCCGCCGGGTTTAAGCCACTCTCAAAAGAGGAGGTTGCAGTGCTTGAGATGCCAGGAGCAGAAGGAGCAAGAGGCCGAGAAGCTCAGGGATTATCGACCAATGGTTCCTCAGGGGAAAGAGTGGCAAGCCAAGCCCACTGTGCAGTCAACAGGACAGGTTGAACCGCCCCAGGTGACCAGTCTGACCATTTCAGAGGACCGGTCTGACCGACAGGCACAACCAGTTAGACCGGTCGAGCCTGTTGTTGAGCAGAAGGCCGAAGCAGCTACTTCGGCTTCACGCGATGAAGTTCCAGCAGTTCCTACAGCCTTGGGTGATGAGGAATTGGTGGATTATGAGGCTTCTCCAAAGCGCAGCAACATGGAGATAAATGTGGTGTGTTTCTCCGAAGAATACTACGCTATTTCGGAGGAGGAGGAAGCGGCTCATCTGAATTTCGGGTCACGTGAGGCCGTATTCCAAAAACCCAAAGAATAAGATAATCACTTGAAGGCCCTTTATATGAGGGGTCATATCAATGGAGGGCCGATTTCCCGTATGCTTGTTGATGGGGGGGGCAATTGTAAATTTGATGCCCAATTCATTATACAAGAAGCTTGGAGGGACGGGCGAAGAGCTGATCAAGACGAACATGACGGTCAGCGGCGTGGGTGGAGGCGACCCTATTGGTGCTAAAGGGGTGGCTTCCATGGAGTTGACCGTGGGGAGCAAGACACTAGCAACAGCCTTCTTCGTCTCCAAGGTGCAAGGTAACTTTAGCTTAATACTTGGACGTAATTGGATTCATGCCAATCAATATGTGCCTTCTACCTTGCATCAAGTTCTTATTCAGTGGATCGGCGATGAGATTGAGGTGGTCCACGGTGACACTTCATCCTTCATTGCAACCGCCGATTCCAATACTCTTGGTGTGCATAATGATATCAAGTGTCTCTCAGGGTTGGATTTGTCTGATTTTGAGCTAATCAGTTTGCACCAAGGATGGGTTCGTACCTGCTACTCTAAAGCCGATGGAGAATCGGTTACATTATTGTAAATAAATGAGTGCAGCAAGCAATTCAGGTGAGACCGGTCAGACCGGATGTCCAGTCCGGTCAGATCGGTCATCAGATCAGCACGCAGAGTCGACCAGTTAGACCGGTCTGACGTAGACTGGTTGCTGGACAGGATTGAGCACTATCGGTCGCAAACGAACGATATGTGTGAGGCTATCGAAGATACTGAAGATATGAATAAGTTAGGCCAGGGATTTACATCGGCTGATCTTTTGGAAAAG
Source organism: Panicum virgatum (assembly GCF_016808335.1). NCBI lineage: Eukaryota > Viridiplantae > Streptophyta > Magnoliopsida > Poales > Poaceae > Panicum > Panicum virgatum. The sequence continues at coordinate 16,509,817 of NC_053141.1, read as the reverse complement.
GTAGATATTGAAGATGGTAGTGTTCCTAGGCCGACTTTTGTAAATGCAAATTTATCGGCTGAATATAAAGCCGACTTAATAAAGTTATTGAAAGAGTACATGGATTGCTTTAAATGGAGTTATTCTAAAATGCCTGGTTTGAGTTGAGATTTGGTTGAACATCGGCTGCCAATTAAGGCCGGTTTTAGATCTTATAAACAACCTGCTAGGCGATTTAATTCTACTATGAATGATCGAATTAAAGAGGAAATTAATCGCTTGTTGGAAGCTGATTTATTCGATCTTGTCGATATGCGGAGTGAATCTCTAATATTGTGCCCATTGAGAAGAAAGATTCAGGCAAGATTAGAGTGTGCATTGATTTCAGAAATCGTAATAAAGTCACTTCTAAAGATGAATATCCTATGCCTATTGCCGATATGTTGATTAATGAAGCTTTCGGGCATCATGTCATTAGTTTTCTTGATGGTAATGCCGGTTACAATCAAATTTTTATGGCCGAAGAGCATATGTCCAAAATGTCCATTAGATGTCCTGGATTTATCAATTTGTTTGAGTGGGTTGTCATAACTTTTGGTTTGAAAAATGCCGGTGCCACTTATCAAAGAGCTATGAATTTGATATTCCATGATTTACTTGGTGTTATATTGGAAGTCTATATTGATGATATCGTGATTAAATCGGCCGGTTTGGGAAATCATTTGGCTGATTTAAGGTTGGCTCTTGAGAGGATGCGTTGGTATGGTTTGAAGATGGATCCACTTAAATGTGCTTTTGGAGTATCAGCTGGGAAGTTCTTGGGCTTTATCATTCATGAGAAAGGCATAGAAATTGATCCAAAGCGAGTTGAAGCCGTGAAGCGTGTTGAGGCTCCGACTTGTAAGAAAGATTTGCAAAAGTTCTTGGGCAAGGTGAATTACTTGAGGAGATTTATATTTAACTTGTCTGGGAAGATTGATTCTTTTACTCATATTCTTCGGTTAAAAGATGATATTCTTGTTAAGTGTTTGGGTACCGATGAAGCCTTGTTGCTATGGGAGAAGTATATGAAGGCATCTGTGGTACACATCAATCGGCTCCTAAAATGAAATGGTTGCTTAGGAGAGCCGGTTTTTATTGGCCAAGTATGATTTCGGATTGTTTTAGATATTATAAAGGATGTGAGGAATGTCAGCGATTTCGTGATATTCAGTTGGTGCCTGCTGCGTTATTGTGACACCTCAGGTGTCTAGCCTTTAAAACATAAAATGATGTGTGAACTTAGTGTTTATCCTTGTTGATAGTTAAAAATTTTCAGTGCTAAATCCGGGGTATATTTGTAATTATGAAAAATTACCAGCCCCTTTTTGCAAAAGAGTTTGACTTAGGGAGTAATTTCAATTTTGTGAAGGGCTTTATCACAAATGTGCTTGTAATCATTACTTTGGCAGCTTTATTGCAATTTAGTCCAAAATTTGTTGTAATTTGCTACCAAAAAGTGTTTTTCTTTTATTAATTAGAGTTCACTCAAACTTTTGAAAATATTTTAAAATCCTTTGATCCAGTGCAAATTTGCACAACATGAAAGTTGTAGATCTTGAAAAACTGAACAACTTTCATTTTGGGCACTTTTTCATTTGAGCCCTAGTTCAATGGCAAATTTTACTTTACTCCTATGCCACTGAACTTTTCACATTTTACAACAAAGTCCTCCCCACCTTCTTCTACCTCCCGATCCGCCGGAGCTTCTGCAGGCTGCCACCGCCGCCGGTTTCCCCGCCTGCTGGCTGCCCCGCGCCGCCCTACGCGCCGCCCTCTGGAACACCAGCCCTGCTCCGCCGCCTCCGCTATCCCCACGCATGCGAACCACACCGTGCAGGCGCCTCCCCGCTCGCCGCCACTGTTTTCCAACTCCGGCGAGCTTGGCCATTGGCTCTGCTAGCGCCATTGGCTCGCGCCACGCCGCCCAGGTCAATCTCTTCGTGCCACGACTGCCGGCCGCTCGTGGAGAAGCCAACGCCGTCGCCGATTTCACCTCTCCTCCATCGAGCTTGTTTCCTGGACTTCCCCTCTCACTTATCCTCTCTTCTCTGGCCTATATATAGCCCCGGCTAGGCTTTATCTCCGGCAAACCCCACCGCACCCCTTCTCCACCTCCGGCGAGCTCTGCTCAACGTGAACCCGCCGTTCTAGCGCTACCCCAGCCACCACAACCCCCTGGTCCGCTTCACCTTCCCTCCATGAAGCTAACCCGCCACCTCTTGTCGCCTTTCCCTCACCCGAGCTCCATCGCCGATGAGCTCACCCGCTGCCTCCGCTGACCGCCGTCGCGCTCCCCTCTCTGGCCACCTTTTCTCGCTCCCAGGCACACCAACAGGTGCACCTCGAGCCCCTCATGCTCCCCGGCCCCTTGGCCCTTGCCGCCGGTGACCCCCTCGCCAGAATTGGCCAGTCAAACCCCCCCTCACCTTTTAAGTTTAGTCTTAAATGTTTACTTTATTGGTTTACAACTTTATAGTGAAGGAAAACTATACTCAAGCACTTCACTAATTTCCAACTACTGCATTGCATATAGAACCAACATTGCTAGTAGACGGAACATATGAGCTCATCCAGGAACTAGATGTGGATCTTTCTAAAGCTCAGGACAATGTTGTTGAATTATATGAAGTCCCGAACTCCGATTCGGAAGAGCCAAAGCCTACTGACTCTATAGACACCACTATAGGCAAGCCCCGGTGCATAATCCTATTATTTTAAATTATGCAACTTATTATTACTATTTACTTGTGCATTTAAGTTATTGGAGTTGAATGAAAACCTTAGATGCATAATTCTAGGTTCCTATTGATTGAATACTAGAAATTTGAGTCCGAATAGATGCTATGCTAATAGGACCGGTAAAAGTCGAGTGATTGCCTGTCACTCGCGAGCTTTGTAGGAGTTGATTGTTTACATTCTTGCAATCACTATAAGGATCATGGACGGATTTGGTTACAAGGCTCATGGTTGAAATCCGTCTGTGTTGATGAAATTGATAAGGTCGCAGTGTGTGGTAGCGGTGGTTAAGCGTTTGAAAGTACTAGCCACATGCCGTAAATATGGTACGCGGTAAGCCTAGTAACTGATCGGCCCGGCAAGTGGACATACCTCCCACTCTCTCTTAGAGATAGGAAGTTAAATTTATGTTGCAACACTACGGGTACAGAGATGTGGTTGTTCTCTGTAGTCGGGGAGAGTGGCACTGATCCACAAACCGGAATGAGAAGCAAATGGTTGCTTGGGAGTGACTTGACAGTGCTCCAAGCGTGTGTGTTAGGTTTAGCCTTGCAAGGTTGGAAATTCAATTTAGAATCATCCGTTTCTCGCGGAAATTCAGACTGCTTGATCCCTTTGCCACATAGATTAAGAAGTGTAACAAAATGATACTCAATATGGTTGGATGAAATTAATTTCCTCTACCATGTTTGTATACATAGGTGCTTATCTAGAATGGTTAAGGAAACTAGAATATGAAAGCTAAAACTTAAAAGTAAGGATCTACTCTTTGTTGCTTTTCAGCAAAAGAAACCCAGAGCCTTCACAAGCCTAGCATGTCTAGTTAAAGGGCTTTTATATATCCTTAGTCGGGTTAGTCTTGCTGAGTATTAGCATACTCAGTCTTGCTTGTGACTTTAATTTCAGGAATAACTTGTGAGGACCAAAACACTAGTTTGACTTGGCCTAGTGTTTTACCTCCCGGCTGGTCTATGGAGTGGGAATCATCTCCGACCAGCAATGACTTTGCTGAATGATGTCATGCTCGGGCTTACCATGGCATCGACCCTACTACGTTTGTATATAGTCGTGTTTTACCTTTCCGCTGCAGAACTTCTCTTTTACACTTAGTTACTTTTAAACCTCTCTAAACTCCTTTGAATAAGTTTGTAAAAGCTAGAACTTCAGTTTACTAGTTTCAAAAACTCTGATGTAATTTACACCCCTTATCTATGTGATGTAAAATATTGTGGAATGTTGTATCTCTGACTCGCCTTCCTGCAGGTGTATACTTGTGTTACGATCAGATATTCAGTGGTTACATCGGGATGTTACCCAACAGACCAATGATTATACCGGTTGAGGTGCGATTAATGTTTAGCGCACTCGAGCTGGTGTAATTCAAAGTGGTTCTGCCACAGCTAGTATCAGAGAAGGCAAGTATATATCGGATAGTACAACAAACTTTCGAAAGGTTTTGAATAAAAGATGTGCTCAACAAAGTTTTTACAAAAATGTGTGGACTCGTTAAGGATTGTGCTTAGATCATAAATGTAACACCCGGTTTATAAAAGGACATAAACTGAGCAATCATATACGTGTCAGGATCAAGTCACACATATATACAACAGAATGAATAGTATATCACAGCACATATCACGTAAAAAGATATAATAAAGCGAGTACGAATGTTATTTATTACAATAATGACAAATGTCTGGTACAGAGTATGCGGAAGTGTAAAACATATACGAAGTCTCTCGTCGGAAGCTGAGCAGGGCGCCACATGGACGTCGACTGGGAGACAAACGCCTAGAAGTCCTCATACTCCTGGTAGCTCCGGGTGAACTCCCTCGCGTCGGCAGGAACTGAGCAGCAGTAGAGTATCCCCACAAGAAGAAGAGGAAAAAGTATAGAGGAGGCAAGGGTGAGTACACAACTCGTACTCAACAAGTATAATACAAACTATGAGGCTCTAAGGTTGGCTGACTCAACTGCATTAGCTTTTAATCTTGGCAAAATTTTATTAAAGCTGTTTACTACAAGTTGATGAATTACCATAAACCCAGTTTCATAGTAATTAATCAAAATTAATTCTGAACTATTGAGAACCAAACCAAACCGAACCACCCGGGGCACCCCCCCTAATCAAAGGAAGATAACCCCACTAATCAAAAAGAGTATCTGGACCGCTCATAACCGTGAGCACGGCTAGTATACCAGTTTTACACTTTGCAGAGGTTGCACATCTTTACCCACAAGTCATGAGCTACGCTAGTTGTTCATCACACTTCCTTAGGTGAGATGGCTAGCAAGCACACTACGAGGCCGTTACAAAAAATCTTGTTGGTAAGGAGTAACCGCGAGGGTTGGATCGGCGACTATGGAGCAGGTCTAGTGGGCGTCAAGACACAGAAGCACAGACGAGGCCACTCAGCACGAGGGCCATAGAAGCTTACCACCCTTGCCCCGTCGGTAAGTTACTCCAAACCAAAAAGACCTAATTAGTAAGCCAAGACCATCCCATTCCAGTCTTGTGGTAGCGCTGTTGTCCCAGGTTGTCGCTCTATGAACCGGTCCTTATGGAGAGTGGCCAACCTAGCACTAAGCACCGTGCTGGCCCCCCTAAACCATGTTTCTAGAAAAACCAATTTATAACGAGACGTGAGCCACTCAAGCACAGACACAGAGGGCCACTCTCAGAATTAAGTTGCATATACCATTAATCAAATTAATTAAAAAGGACCAAGTGTGTTATAGCGCGGCACCTAGCACAACTAACCAAAATGCAACCCAAAGGGACTGCGGTTAGATATAGGGTCCAACACGTAAAACTGACCGGCCAGGACTGCGGGTTCTATTTTTAAAAAGGTCAGGGGCCTAATCGTTAAAACTAGGGGGGGTTTTGAAATTATTTTTCAACTGGCGTGGAGCGCAGGTTCATTTTAGCAAAGCGCAGGGGGTTTTCTGCAAAACCTCCAGAGCTGACCGTTATCCCTCTGGATTGACTTCGGCTTGGTTCATTGAGGCCGTTGGATCCTGATTGACGTCCGGCGTGCGGGGAGCGGCTTGGTCTCGCCGGAACAGAGCCTCCGCGGTGGCGAGTTCGCCGGAGATGGCCGTTCCGGCGCTCCAGGGGGCCATTTGGGTTGCGGTCTGGTGCTAAAGAACGAGCGTGGCAAGCGTAACTCATTGGAGCGCATAGGATGGCGGGTCTAGGCTCGGCCGTGGATCGCCGTGGCGAGAGGCGGCCCTGAGTCGGCAGCGAGCCGCGTTCTCGCGGTCCCGGTCTCGATCTGGGTCAAGCTTTGCCACTGGGAGTGACAACGCGACATAGGTGATCTACTCCAGAGCCTAGCGTGGGGGTTCATCCAGCAAAGCGGTCTCTGGCCATGGCGCAGCGGCGGCGAAGCGCCATCGGCCAGTGTCCTAGCATCTAGGGCGCGCCACGGGCCATGCTAACTAGCGCAAACGAAAAAGGGGTTTGGGGATGTGCTTACCGAGGCTTGGATTCAAGCAGTGCTGCCTTGCAGAGGGTGCGACGCCGACGTTGACCGGCGGTGGCGTGCGCGTCGGAGCGAGCGGGGTGCGGCTGCTAGGGTTCGGAGCGGCTGCGGAAGTGAGGGTAGGGTGCAGGGAGGGTCTCGGGGCTAAATAAAGGAGGGCCCGGGGATCTTGGGCTTGCGTGCCCGTGGTGAGTGCGGCGGAGATCACGACCGTGATTCGAGCGGAGGAAGCGGATCGTGCAACGGCCTCGCGCGATCCCGGGCTCTGGTGGTGAAACTTCTAGAAGGAGGGAGCTCGGGTGAGGCTGGTCAGCGGGCCTTGCGGGATCGGGGTGGCCCACAGAGCAGTGAGGGAGCGGGCGGAGCGGAGCAGAGAAGCTCGGGCGCGGCACAGAGAAAGGAATGCAGGAAGAAGAAAGCGCCGACAGCTGGGCCCGGAGTGTCGGTGAGAGAGAGGGGGCAGCGGTGACGCACAGCCTGCTGGGAAAAGGCGCCGACATGTGGGCCCGCCCTGTCAGTGAAGTGGGCGTGCGCGGGCCGTGCGCTGGAGCAGCTTGAGCGGGTGGCAAGCTGGGCCTGCGGGAGGAAGCAGGCCGGGGAAACGGGTGAGCGCGCTGCTGCGCGGGCCGGAGCTACACGAGCGGGCCGCGAGTGGGAGAGGGAAAGAGAAAGGTGGGCCGGCGGTGGTTGGAGTTTTGGGCTGGATTGGTTTTTCTCCTTTTCTGGTTTTTTTCTTCCCCTTTTCTTTTTCATAGAACACTCAACTAATTTGAATTCAAATTCAAGTTTGAATTCAACCCTAGCACTTAAACAAATAAAACAATGCACCAGCATGAATGCAACAACAAGATTAAACCTAGAAAAATAAATTTTAATTACTTGTGGAACAAAAATTAAATTAAATGCAAGACTAAGCAAATTAAATCCTAGAAAATTAAATAAATCCAATTAAATTTATTTTTAAATAGGAAATTTAAATTAGGGTGTTACAAATCCTACCCCCTTACAGGAATCTTGTCCCGAGATTCTGATGGGATGGCTAGCAAAGAGATCAGGATAGGTCTTCCTCAGCCCATCTTCTCGGTATGGTGACTCCATTGCATTCTGCACATCTTTGTCTTCTTGTCCCGAGTAACTCTCTCAGAGGTCTCCAAAATTTTTTCACCGGGTGCTCGTTGTAAGTCAGATCTTCTTGCACATCCAACCCTTTCAACGGTGCTTGTTCTTACGGCACTCTCAAGCAATTCTTCAACTCAGATCTGCATAACTCTTCTGCCTCGTCTGAGAGATTGTCAAATTCTCCTGTACTATCTGCAGGCCGGGGTGTCACAGTAAAGCCCTAGGGTGATGTTTTTATGGGTATTATAAGGTGGCTATTAGTTATATATATATGTGCTATATGTTTTCAGCAGGTACACTAACCATGGTTTGATAGGTTAAGAACAGTTAGGATCTGTCGGCTAGATAGAGAGAGACGTATCTAAAGTATGCCACCGAAACCAACCACGTAAGGCCAAAGGTATTTGGCAGTTATTTTTGGTTGTGAGGACGATAAAACGTGCATGCATTGTTAAAACTTGAATGCTTTGCTTCTTGTTCAAGATAGTAATGCTTGAACATCTTTTTAAGGATTTTTAGAGTGTTTATCTTGATTGATTGCATTAGTGAGAAAATGGTGAGTGCCTTGTTCTAAAACCTAGATTTAGCTGACCTTAGGAGAGGTAAACTACTTGAGCTTAGATCGAGTTTTTGCACCCTTGATCATTTGTTCAAGGAAGTTTCAAGTGATCAACTAGCCTTGTCATAGTTGGATCATTCATGGTTCTTCTGAAACTTTACGTTTCAATGAATCATATCCTACAACTTTTTTTTCCCTTTTTGGCGACATCTCACCATTTGAATTCTTTATTTCAGATGGCCGATGTTTCGGGCACTTCTCAGGATGGTGCGGGCCACACCCCCACCAATGGACTCCACTGGGAGGGTTTTTCTCGTCTTCTGTGGGAGTCTCTCCAGCTCTTTTGTTACACAGAGCCGCCATAGTACGACTGCTTTACATATACCGTGGAAGGCGTTACTCGTTGTACTGTGAAGATGACCATAGCGCAACACCCTTTCCGAGCTCATTGGCAGCCTATAGAGATTGAGGCATTTGGGTACCACTTCGCCGATACTGTCGAAGCCACCGCTCTAGAGGCTATTACTACCTTCTGCGAGCAGCATCCCAATGAAGTGGCAGAGTACCCTATCGTCCTTTTCCCCACCGCAGACTACCACGACCCTGAGTGGTCTTTTAGGGTGGAGCATGGTGCACACCTACTTGGGGATTCAGCGGGAGATACAGTGCATATGATGGTCAGGTTCATGAACGCCCAGCTTCGGCATCAGGAGCTATAGCGCCGCGGCATTATCTACTTGGCCAGTGAGGCACAGGTTACTGTTGACGGTCGTTAAGTGCAAAATATGACCGTCAACTATACTCACAAGAGAAGGAAAACCATGCCTCTTACTAACATATTTGTATCACTAACCTAGCTCCATAGTTGTTTTGGAGAATTATTGATTTCAAGAGCACAAGTCCGGAATAAAAAGAAAACACGAAAAATACGCAGAAGAAACCACAAAGATCTCAACCTGCGTAACACAAGCAAAAGAGGCCCACCTGACAGATCAAACCGACCAACAAAGCCCCGACACCGACCATCTGACATCAGGACCCACCAAGTAGTGACCCAGAGAAAGACGGTGGCCAGAGGCGCTGAAGTGGGGCCGGCCGACACACTGGTTTTGCCAAACCAGGCCGAGCTCCCGTCCAGGTGCACTTTAGCGGGAAGCTTGATCTGATCCTCCTGAAGGCGGTTTGGCATGTTTCCATGTATAGAGATGGTGGGAACCAACCTCTCCTAGCTATTTAAGGGGCCTCTCACCACTCTCACCACACACACCACTTGGAAAAGCCTCTCTCTCTCTCATTATGACTTGTACTCTTTAGGGTAGTGGAGCTAGGCAAGTACTTCAATTCCTTAGCAAATCCAGTCGTCTCGGGGTCGGAGAGCAATCCTCAACCTATGGTATGGCTTTGTATTCTGACAATCGTTATGCTATTCATAAAGAGTTTGTTCTTGGTTATCTTGCTATGTTCTAAGCCTGCGTAGCCAAGTTCTGTCTCATTCAAGTTGTATTAGTTGCTTGCTTAGACCAGATGATCTGGGTAAGGATATCGGTTTGTTGTGCTTTCGGGCTTGCCTTAGCGTCTTACCTGTCCATCCGAAGGGTGGGGGACCCGGGGGCGCTAGGGTAGTGACCTCGTATGCGAGCATGGGGCTCGGGTACGCGGGATCCTTCAGGTATGACGGTGCTCCATGGTTTGACTGGGGTAGACCGCAGGTGGTGACAGCCCTGTCGGTCCGCTGGGAAGCTGCTTCTCGGTTAGTGTACTCCTCGACGTTCGGGTATTCGTGTAGGAGTTCATGCAAAGATGAAACGGTCTGGACGTTCTCCAGAACGGGTCATTCTCCCCATTGTCGCTAATTTCTCAGCACCTGCAGTTCTAAGTGTGTGACTAACATAGCTTCTCTGCTGACATAAATAGTATTCTAGGATCTTTGTTTGCCTATGCTCCCACTAACCTTAGGTGTATTTGTTTATTCATGAGAGTTGGCTGATCTGTGTGTGTCACATTACCCTCAATTATCTTTATTATCACTTACCCCTGTATGATCAGCAGTTCACACCTTATCTCATAATTGTTATGGTTATGTATATGGTAAACATTTTTACACACCATAGCCATCCCTTGGGAAAATATAAATAACGATACCCTGAATACTTCTGTGTGAAATGCTACAACGGTATATCCGTGCGCTTGCGGATCCTTCTATAATCGCTAAGACATACCGCACGCCGCCCCATGGCGTCACCGCTATGGGGCGACTGACCCGGCGTTTCTTGGCGCCGTTGCTAGGAACTAACCATTCCAATTGATTGCGCTAACAAATGCCAACAAGCATTTCTGGCGCCATTGCCGGGGATGGCACTAGGTGTAAAATATCTTTACTAATGCATAAACATGGCATTGTGAATAAAAGGTAACTATTGCTCATACAGGTTAGTATCATCTTTTGTTTTCTCCTGATTGGATGAAAACTGGGTAGTGTATGACTTGTTTCTCCTTGCCGACAAACTTTGTTGAAAATCTTGAGAAGCTCGTGAGAAGGGTCCGACCTCGCGTCGTCCCTCCTCAGCTTTTGTTGTCGACAAGCGAGCTAACTTTTCAAGCACCAGCAACAACAACCAAACCCATGGCTGAGAAGACTCTCCGTGAATTCTCTGTCCCCTCAGCCGCCAATGTGGCGACTGGACCCAACGCTGATGTTGGGGACATGAACTTCGAGCTGAAGTCCAGCCTCATAAACATGGTCCAGGCTAGCCCATTCTATGGCATGCCAAACGAGGACGCCAACGCCCATCTTTAGAATTTCATGGAGCTCTGCAAAACCGTAACCATACGGGGCGTTAAGGCTGATATCATCAGGCTTCGCTTGTTTCCTTTCTCCCTCCTGGGGAAAGCGAAACAATGGTTTTATTAGACTACTGAAGCTGTCAACATGTGGGACAAATGTTCCATGGCGTTATCGTAAAGTTCTTCCCGCTAGGCAAAACAAATGCCTTGAGAGGAAGGATTTCAAGTTTTCAGCAGATAGGGATGGAATCCATCCCGAAAGCTTGGGAGAGACTCCAAGAGTACATATTCGCCTGTCCTCATCACGGGATGGACGAGTGGCTCGTGCTCCAAAACTTCTACAATGGGCTAATGACAACATCAACAGCCCACTTGGATGCTGCTGCTGGAGGGGCTTGTTGACGCTCACTAACGATCATTTCCAGGCGTCAACTTGATCAGAAAATCATGAGAGTTTGCATTTCCTACACGCATCCTTATCCAATAAAGTCCCTAAACCACACTTTACCTTTTAGAATATGCAAGTTGTGTTTTCAAGCTAATATGCAGGTTACAAGCACACTTTGGCCCGACATAAAATCACCGAAATTATCAGAGCACCGATTCAGGCTCAGATCGACGAAAAGTGATGCAAGAACCCAATTCAAACAAGTCAACACAGGCCAACCCCAGCGTGGATCAGACAAAGAGGCCCAAGACAGCCCACCAGAAGAAGTTGGGGGTGGTTGGTGGCCCGGTCAGGCCGACTGACCTGGCCCGTGGGCCCCACCGCCTCAACCAGGGCACGTGGCGCTTCCCCATTGGTCCCCTACATCGGTTGTGCTGGCTTCACCCCATTGCTCCCTGTTATAAATACAATGGGGGGGTGGAGAATAGAACACACACACACCACTCACCTCTCCTCTCTTGCATACCTTGCATAGTCTTTAGGCTTAGTGGAGTTTAGGAGAAGTCTAGGAGTCATCGAGTCGCCGGTGTTGCTCGAGAGTCTGGTATGGGTTCATCTCTAGCTCTCTCTTGTAATATTCGGTTATTTGTAATAGAATTAGACTATGGTTACCGATATCTGCTTGAAGTATGTTCTGAGTTATCGGATATATGCTTTTTGATATGGTTGCGTTATCATTCCATGCTTGCATTGTATGATCGCCCTGTGCTGGAGATGGTTAGTCTTTTGTTCTTAGAACTCTATCAACTGCTCTAGTATTCGTATGATTGCTCTAGTGTGATGTCTGTATATCCAAAGGGTGGGGGCTCCGCGCAGGACACTAGAGTATCCCTTACGAGTGTAGACATGGTGTCTAGATTAGCTAAGTGTTGCTGGATGTCAACTATACCCACGGTTTGTAGAGGTAGCCGGCAGGTGGTGACAGCCCTGTCCGAGCCTTTTAGTAATCCTCCACGTTCGGTATGGGGGGTAAGAGGTACATAAAGTTGCCGGGGTATACGGGCTCCTCCCGTTACTTCGATAGTGATCTCCCTGTTGTGTAGTTTAATCTCAGACAAGCTAACCAATTAGAAAGTGTAGATAAGGCTCAATTGCAAACACTTCAAGCCTTGGAAACTCACATGACGTGCGAAGTCTGCGAGAATGTTGGACATTCAGACGATAATTGCCTAGAAAACCAAGAAGAAGCTCTATTCCACAATGGTAGCAATGGTTTTCATCCACAAGGAGGTCAGGGGTGCAATCAAACACGCCCATACTACCAAGGAGGTAATGGGAATTCGAATTCTTTCGGTTCTAACCAGCCTACCTTGAGAGATCTTGTCTACGGCCAAGCGAAGATCAATGAGTCCCTTCAGAAGAAGTTGGCTGTTATAGACAAATCTATGGAGACCATCCATACCAAGATGGATGGATTCTCCATGTCTATAAAGAACCAGTTGAGTTTCAATAAGGCGCTAGAAACTCAATTGGCTCAATTAGCTGCTGCTACACTTGCTGCTGAACTAGGGAAGATTCCAGGGCATCCCGAATCAACTCTAAGGAGCATAAATGTCATCAATGCTATGTGGAAGGAGCCACTTAGCAAGACACCCCTCAGCTATGCAGAAAAGCTCACATGCCCAAGAAGAGGTGCATGGGGCGAGTTAGCAGCCACAATAAGATAAGATCCCGGAACCCTAGTGATTAGTTGCTCAATCTTTGATTATGAATTTGATCACGCCCTTTGTGACCTTGGAGCCAACGTCAACATCATGCCCAAGGTAACTTTCGAGAAGTTAGGCTGTCCATCAATTTCCCCTACCACTTTGTGTGTTCAGCTGGCAGATTCCACGATAAGATATCCAGAAGGAGTTGTGGAAAGGTTAATGGTAAAGGTCAAGAATACCTACATATTAGTGGACTTTGTAATCCTTTGATATGGAAGGAGATCTTGGGATTCCGCTCATACTTGGGCGACCTTTCCTCAAGGATACAAATGCTAGAATTGATGTGGGGACAGGAAGAATCAGCCTCCGTATCATGGGAAAGACCGTGAAATTCAAGTTCCAGAACAAAAGGGAGGTATTCCTGATTCATGAGGATAGTAAGAAACAAGGGCTTTGGGCAGAGCCAGGTTGGGACGATCAAGATTATCATCCCCCTTCCAAGCCAGCTTGGGAGGATTGGGAAATTCATACTCCACCAACCGAGCCAGTGGAAGACGACCAGAAGATCCCTGACTTCATCACCAACACGGTATGGGAAGATCTGGAAATTGTCTATCCTACATCCGAGGATCCTGTTCCTGCGCCGCCTACGCTACCAAAGAAGACCAAGAAGGTGGGGCGCAAGAAGAACAAGACGTCATCGACCGCTACTACTTCTCCAGGTATGGACGAAACGACCTCAACCTGATCAGGTATGGAGAATGGTCCTACTTTTTGGACCCTAAACCAAGAGTTAGCTTGGGGGAGGTTCCCTCCCCTAAGTCAACTGTATCCCTTTATTTGCTTTCAATAAAATTTGATAAAAAACTTTCAAAAACAAAATAAAAATTTACTGCTTTATTTCTCTTTTCCATGATGCGCGATAAGAATGTTTTAACTCCTTTTTGATAAGTTGAAAGGATGAGTTTTGCTTTGCTCTATCATGTCTTTTGTGCCTAGTTTGAAAATAAGAGTTCTCTTGAGCTTAAATCTGCTGGTTATGCAAATATCTTGTCAATGAACCTAAAAGTTCCGTGGGTTGCATATGCTTGATCCAAGTCTAAGTTGTTGTGAGTTCAGATATGGTAAATAAGGTTGTGCAAGCTTGTTCTAGTGATGCTTGAAGTCTGGAGTTGTTTTCAAGAAAATTTTAAAAAAGGCAAGTTCCCCAGTGATATGCAATGTCCTACCAGAGCCATATGTCATATTCCATGGAAAACCTCTACACATATGCTACTTGATATTCTGTTGAGTTTTATCAAATTGTGTGACCCTAGTGAGATGCTTTTCATGCTTTCTCGATCATAAGCATGCACACATCCCATCCATTTGCTATATTCCTACACTGGGAATTGGCACCACCACCCATTCATTCCACATAATAAGTGCTCCATGTCTTGGTGATCTCTCTCGTAGAACTTCCCTAAAATAAAATAAAGCTAGATTATGGTTGCCCCAAAAAGAGAAAAGATGGCATGCCAAAGAAGCATGATCCAAAAAAAGGGAGAGAGAAAAAGGGGTAGCCATGTCTCAATAAAAAAAGAGACATAGGGATGATTCGAGAGAGAGAAGTCATTACCTCAAGGAGTAAGCCATATCCATCCATCCATCCATCCACTCATACACTTGTACCTTTTGATCGAGATTGCATGACTTGTTTCTCCATGGATCCTCTCTTTGACTTTACAATAAATAGAATACAAGTGTGCCCTGTTCTTATCCTACCTCGAGCTCCACAAAGGCTTGTAGTAGTAGGGAAGATCAAAGGCAGATACTGCCCTGGTAAGGAAATACAAGATGAGTGCCTCGAGAGAGTTATCCTGAGAGGTTTGCCATATTTTCAAAATTCTTTCAAAAAGTATTTGCAGATGGATTGCGGATCTATGAACAAGTAAGTATCACTCTATGCACCGTTCTGACTCTCAACAGTCCAAGACAAGGAGATATCTAAAAAGCCCCATGAAGGAGTAAGGTAATTGAGCAAAGGTATGCTAACCGACTTATTTAAGCTTATATATGAATCTCTTTGCTTCAGACTATGACATGATAGGTAAGGTATGAGTCAAAGTGATTTTCTGATCAACAATCTGATTCGTCCTACTTTGCTCGTGACGAGCAAAGGACAGTTTGGGGGATCTTGTTGACGCTCACTAATGATCATTTCCAAATGTCAACTTGATCAGATAATCATGAGAGTTTGCATTTCTTACATGAATCCTTATCCAATAAAGTCCCTAAACCACACTTTACCTTTTAGAATATGCAAGTTGTGTTTTCAAGCTAATATGCAGGTTACAAGCACACTTTGGCGCGACATAAAATCATGGAAATTATCAGAGCATCGATTCAGGCTTAGATGGACCAAAAGTGATGCAAGAACCCAGTTCAAACAAGTCAAGACAGGCCAACCCCAGCGTGGATCAGACAAAGAGGCCCAAGACAGCCCACTAGAAGAAGTTGGGGGTAGTTGGTGGCCCGGGCAGGCCAACCGACCTACCTGGTTGGCCGACCTGGCCTGTGGGTCCCATCGCCTCAACCAGGGCATGTGGCGCTTCCCCATTGGTACCCTACGTCAGTTGTGCTAGCTTCACCCCGTGGCTCCCTGCTATAAATACAAGGGGGGGGGGTGGAGAATAGAACACACACACACACACCACTCACCTCTCCTCTCTTGCATTCCTTGCATAGTCTTTAGGCTTAGTGGAGTTTAGGAGAAGTCTAGGAGTCATCGAGTCACCGGTGTTGCTCGAAAGTCGGGTATGGGTTCATCTCTAGCTCTCTCTTGTAATATTCGGTTGTTTGCAATAGAATTAGACTATGGTTACCGATATCTGCTTGAAGTATGTTCTGAGTTATCGGATATATGCTTCTCGATATGGTTGCGTTATCATTCCATGCTTGCATTGTATGATCGCCCTGTGCTGGAGATGGTTAGTCTTTTGTTCTTAGAACTCTATCAACTACTCTAGTATTCGTATGATTGCTCTAGTGTGATGTTTATCCATCCGAAGGGTGGGGGCTCCGCGTGGGACACTAGAGTATCCCTTACGAGTGTAGACATGGTGTCTAGATTAGCTAAGTGTTGCTGGATGTCAACTATACCCACAGTTTGTTGAGGTAGCCGGCAGGTGGTGGCAGTCCTGTCCGAGCCTTTTAGTAATCCTCCACGTTCGATATGGGGGGTAGGAGGTACGTAAAGTCGCCGGGGTATACGGGCTCCTCCCGTTACTTTGATAGTGATCTCCCTGTTGTGTAGTTTAATCTCTGACGAGCTAACCAATGAGAAAGTGTAGATATAGCTAGCCTAGCACAGCTGACTCGAGCTCTGACTTTTACCTTGCTCTCGCCTAAAGCATCTTTTATCTTTCTTTTATCTTTCTTTTATTTATCCAAGAGGGTAGTTTGTGTGTGTGTCACACTACCTCCTACCATGTTATTATCTTACCCCTGTTTATGCATGAGAATATCCAATCTAGATAGAGTTCACCCACTAATCTATATATTCTCTCACTCAGTGCCTTCCCTGCGGAAATATAAATGACACCCCGGTATACTCCCGAGTAAAATGCTACAGCGGTATTCCGTGCGCTTGCGGATTTATTCGTGGTTCATGAAATACTGCCACCCCAAATTGGCGTCTGCGGGCGTCATCGCTGGTGACATTGGTAGGCGCCAACAGGGCCTATCTCGATCTCACCATTGCCTATGCTAAAGCCTTGATCGAGAAGATGTTCGCCAACCAAGGCTGGAACGAGGAGCGTTCCCAGCCCCGAACCAAGAGCGGGATGCATACCGTCAAGGAGACGGATATGGTCGCCGCCAAAATGGACCTCCTTCTGAAGAAACTTGATGAAGGGAACAAACAGCAAATGTTCGTTCCTGTCCAAGCCATGGACTCGTACATGACGTTCAAGGTTTGTGGTAGTGGTGGACACTCAGGGCATGACTGCCCCGAGACCCATGAAGATGTGGCCTACATCAACAACAACAATGGGTTCCGTCCACAAGGAGGCCAATGGTGGGGTCAAGCACGCCCACCATTCCAAGGAGGAGGTAACAATTTCAACTCCAAATTCAATTCGAATTTTAATTTGAACCAACCCTCCTTGAGAGACCTTGTCTTTAGCCAAGCTAAAATCAATGAATCTTTAAATAAAAAGCTTGCTGCCAATGACAAAGTTTTGGAAAATATAAATGCAAAAGTTGAAACTCTTTCTTCTGCCTTGAAAATTCAGTTAAGTTTCAACAAAATGATAAAAACATAGTTGGCTCAAATTGCTGCTGCCGTTCCTGCTGCTGAGTCTGGAAAGATCCCGGGGCAACCCGAATCTCCCGTTGAAACCGCAAACATGGTGTCTACCGGGTGGGGCAACCTTCCCCGACAGGCCCCACATACTAACCATGCAGGTAGGTACACCCCACCAAGGATGAGTGCGTGGGGAGGACTGACAGCGAAGCTAAGTGGAGATCCAGGGGTGCACATGATTAGCTGCTCCATCTTCGATCAACTCTATAGATGGGCCCTCTGCGACCTTAGATCCAGCATAAACATTATGCCTAAGGTAATTTTTGAACAATTACAATATCCTGCTCTCTCCCAGACCTGCATGTTCGTACAGCTTGCAGATTCCACAGTTCGACACCCCGAGGGGATAGTCAAAAACATATACATACGAATCAAGAACCACTTCGTCCTCGCCGACTTCGTCGTCCTCGACATGGAAGGGGACCTGGGCTTAGATCTCATTCTTGGATGACCCTTCCTAAACGACATCAAGGCTAGGATCGATGTTTGGGCTGGAGAAATCCAGTTCCACATTGGGGTCGACAACATACTTTTCAAGTTTCTCCACAGGGAAGAGCAAAGATTTGTGATCCAGCAGGCTCATGATGGGAGCCCGCTCTGGGGTTCACCCGAACCCCAGCCTGAAGAACCTATGACTACCCGATCCAAAAGAAGACGATCGAAGAAGGTGTGGCGTAAGGTTGAGAGTTTGTCCTCATCCACCTCTCCAGGACAAGCCAAACAATGGTAAGTCAGTGTAGGAGAAAGGTCCCGCTCGTCAGACTCAAAACGACGAGCCCTTGCCGAAGGTAAATCGGTACTTATCTCATATTTAATTTTCTGCCAAATTTGCTTTTCTCGACTTTTGAAATTTTTCCCACTGCATGTTTGAATTTTCAAAACACCATTGCATGCTAGAATCTTTTCTAGTACCTTTTCTATTTTTACAAAAATCCAAAAATATTTTCTGAGCATTGAAATCCTTTGAAGAAAAATACTTTTGAAAATCTTTCGAGGCAAAGTTTGGCCTGGCACCCAAGTTTTTGAAGTTTATTACCGTTGGGGGGGCACCTGGGCCCTGGCTGTCAACCAGTGGGCCCAGGGTGGGGCCAGCCGAACCACTGTGTCTGCCGACCCTACCATCCAACGGCTCATTGCTAGCTTTCTCCAATGGCTACTAGCCGTTGTGCCCAGCTCCTCCCAACGGTGCCCGGCCATTCTCTCTTTAAATAGAGGCCGAGAGATGGGTGTTGAGCTCTCCCACTCAACTCTCATTCACTCACTCCCTCTCTAACTTTGCTCTCGGGTTTTCATTGGATTTTGGCTCATGTTTGATTGCAAGAAAACTCTCTCTCTCTCATTTCTTTGCTGCAAGATTGTTTACACACTTGGAGGAACAACATTCGGGTAAGAGTTTCATTTTCATTTCACTAACGTAACCCGAATCGAGTTGTTCTCATTCGTTCTTGTTCGCTCTTGTTGCAAGCATGCAGGGTGCAGGTCTATAGATAACCGGAGCCATCAAGAGGGTGACGAGGTTAGGCTCATCCCATTCGCGGGGTGAGTCAAGCTCTTGTCATTTCCCCGAACCAACACCAACACCGACCATGATGGACTATGAACAAGACGAACAAGAAGAACAATACGAAGAAGTGCAAGCCGAACCGCAAGCCGAGGCCATGGAAATTGATGAAGATGACGCTCTCTACCTCGACTTGCGAGACGCGAATGACAAGCCTACGGCAGCATCAAGGACCGAAGCTTCGTCCACACCCGAGCCTTCGATCCAGAACTCCTAATCAAAACAGGTATGTACGAAGACTTCGCTAATGTTTGGCACGCAATTGGATGGGGCAACTTCACTACCATTGAGGAGTATGGTTCTCGGCTCCTCACCATCTAATTTCTTTGCACTCTTCGGGAGGTGGAAAATGGGGTTTATTTTCGACTTTTCGGGAAGGAATATTTGCTTTCTTGGAAAACTATTGCTAGCCACCTCGATTTCAACAAATGCTGGCCAATTTCTCTTGAGAAAGCTTGTCGCGGTTTTAATCGTCATGAGTTTTGGGGACAGATTTCGAGTCAAGTTGTCCATGGTAGATTTGCACCTCGGTGCAATGACATTCATAATCCAACTCTTCGCTTGATGCACAAGTGGTTAGCCATTACTCTCTTTCCAAGAGATGATGTCTGACCCGTGCGCAACGTTGCGATGCTCATTCTATATGCCATGGTTAACAAGATCAAAATCTCTCCCGCACAAGCTTTGGTTAAGCAATGGCTTTCGAATTTCAAGATGACGGGTCCCATTGAGTGTACTTCTTTGATGACTCGTATCGCTACACGTGTCGGTGCCTTAGAGGGGAATTCCATTCCCTTCATTGAGGGTGACCGCGTGTATATCGACGAGTCTTATTTGATTCAAGGTCACACACTTAAGAAAGGCCCTGATGACTCTTTGATTTTCTTCTTCATGGGCTATACAAATGAGATTTCGCTGCCCAATGTGGACTTTTATTTGTATAATTGCCGTTCGCTAACCATCCCTCTCGTTCAACGAGAAAGGGGCCGTAGGCATAGTGCTTTTGGTTTACCTGGCAGGATGACTAAACGAGAAGGGAAGAAACGTCAACACCGCCTCAGCATACTCAAACCTCATACAACCATGAGGTGGGTGGTTCATCATGGCACAACGCAAGTACAAAAGAATAGGCACGGCAGGCCCAAGGGCGCCGGTCCACTAGTTCCAGCTCCAGTGGACCCCCGATCTCTGCCAGACGTTCAGCCTCGTCCAGAGGTTTTGCCACTCTGACTCGATAGATGGGCGAGCTGAACGTGCGCACCACCAACATCGACAAGTCGCTAGGCCAGCACCTCGAGTCAACTCAGAACTGGCAGCGACATATAGGCGAGAGGATCCACAACTTGGAGCAACAACAGCAGCAGATCCAGGAGGAGTGGAGGGCATACTACCGTTGGGCTGGGTTCAACCCCAACCAACAACAGTAAGCCTAAAGCTAGCTTGGGGGAGGTCCCCCATGAGAGGTAACTTGTATCAAACTCTATCCTTTACCGCTTTCAAAATCTTACATGAAACCAAATAAAAATTTGCATAATTAAAACCAAACAAAAATCTGCAAAACTTAGAAAATCCAAAAATAATTTATTTGCTTTAATATGTGTAGTAAGCATGGTGTGAGTTTTCCTTGTTTAAATGATGAATAGTTGCTCTGTTAATTTCCTTCATATACTTAGTTACAACTTTGTGCTCTACCTAGTTTTGGGTTCGTTGGCTTTAAGTTCAAACCTTAACCCTGAAACTTGTGGGTAGCAAAAGCATGATCCAAATCTAAGTTGTTGTGAGCTATGATATGGTTAATAGAGTTGCTATGATCTTTTCCTATGTGATGCTTGATATTCAGAGTATTTCATTTCGAAAACACAAAAATATAATAAAATTCCTCGATGATTTAAAATTTCTATCCAAAGCCATATGTTGATTTCATTGCAAACCATCCACATATGCAACTTGCTATCTCATTGAGCTTTGTCAAACTGTTGTGACCCTTAGTGAGATTCATTTCATACTCCCATGATCAAGATCACGTACACATTCACACCATATGCTATACTTCTACACGAGGAGCAAGCACTCCACTTATCCATCCACAAAATAAAACTCCATGCTTATGTATGACACCTATCTCTAAAAATTGCATCAAGGATATGGGGCTATGCAAAAAGAAAAGGAAATAAAAGATGCATACCCAAAGAAGGTATGC
Source organism: Panicum virgatum (assembly GCF_016808335.1). Lineage (NCBI taxonomy): Eukaryota > Viridiplantae > Streptophyta > Magnoliopsida > Poales > Poaceae > Panicum > Panicum virgatum. The sequence continues at coordinate 16,488,910 of NC_053141.1, read as the reverse complement.
CACATGCCTTGGCATGTCAAAAAAAAAGAGAAGGAAAAGGATAGCCCTTATCCAAAAGAAAGAAAGAGATGGTTCATACTAAGGAGTTCATACACCATCCACCAAAAATATCCACACACTTGCACATCTTGATCAAGGTTTATGACTTGTTTCTCCTTCGAATCTGGTCTTTGACTTAGCAAAATATGAGAAGCAAGTATGCCTTCAATCCTCCATACCTACAGCTCCACCAAAAACAACCATTAGAGGTAGGGTGAGGAAGAAAGGGCTCAATAAAAAGCCTTGGTAAGTAATTATATACATCGAGCGATCCAAGAGATCATCCGAGGAACTTTATAAAATTCTTTTGAAAAAACTTAACAAAAACTCCGGATTGACGGTTGAACTAAGGGGAGAAATACAAGCACTCTATGATGCCGTTCTGACTCTCAACCGCCAAAGATGAGGTGAAGCTAAAAGCCCCACAGGAGTAAAGGTAAGAGGTGAGGACAAAAGGCTAACTTATTCAAAATCAAGGTAAGAAGCATTCGGTTGTGCCTAAAGTATAAGATGGAAATACAACATCGCAGCAACTCCTGATCAACAAACATCAGCCATGTTATGCTCGGGACGAGCAAAAGGCTAGCTTGGGGGTGTTGTTGACGGTCGTTAAGTGCAAAATATGACCGTCAACTATACTCAGAAGAGAAGGAAATCATGCCTCTTACTAACATATTTGTATCACTAACCTAGCTCCATAGTTGTCTTGGAAAATTATTGATTTCAGGAGCACAAGTCCAAAATAAGAAGAAAACACAAAAAATACACAGAAGAAACCACATAAGATCTCAACCTGCGTAACACAAGGAAAAGAGGCCCACCTGACAGACCAAACCAACCAACAAAGCCCCGACACTGACCATCTGACATCAGGACCCACCAAGCAGTGACCCAGAGAAAGACGGTGGCCAGAGGTTGTAAAGTGGGGCCGGCCGACCCAGTGGTTCGGCCGAACCAGGCCAAGCTCCCGTTCAGGTGCACTTTGGCGGGAAGCTTGATCTTATCCTCCTGAAGGCGGTTTGGCATGTTTCCATGTATACAGATGGCAGGAACCGACCACTCCTAGCTATTTAAGGGGCCTCTCACCACTCTCACCGCACACACCACTTGTAAAAGCCTCTCTCTCTCTCTCTCATTGTGACTTGTACTCTTTAGGGTAGTGGAGCTAGGCTAGTACTTCAATTCCTTAGTGAATCCAGACGTCTCAGGGTCGGAGAGCAATCCTCGGCCTCTGGTATGGCTTTGTATTCCGACTATCGTTATGCTATTCATAAAGAGTTCGTTCTTGGTTATCTTTCTATGTTCTTAGCCTGCGTAGCCAAGTTCTGTTCTTATTCAAGTTGTATTAGTTGCTTGCTTAGACCTGATGATCTAGGTAAGGATATCGGTTCGTTGTGCTTTTGGGCTTGCCTTAGCATCTTACCTATCCATCAGAAGGGTGGGGGACCCGGGGGCGCTAGAGTAGTGACCTCGTATGCGAGCATGGGGCTCAGGTATGCGGGATCCTTTGGATATGACGGTGCTCCACGGTTTCACTGGGGTAGACCGCAGGTGGTGACAGCCCTGTCGGTCCACTGGGAAGCTGCTTCTCAGTTAGTGTACTCCCTGACGTTTGGGTATTCGTGTAGGAGTTCATGCATTGATGAAATGGTCTGGACGTTCTACAGAACGGGTCATTCTCCCCGATGTCCCTAATTTCCTGGCACCTGCAGTTCTATGTGTGTGACTAACATAGCTTCTCTACTGACATGAATAGTATACTAGGATCTTTATTTGCCTATGCTCCCACTAACCTTAGGTGTATTTGTTTATTCATGAGAGTTGGCTGATCTGTGTGTGTCACATTACCCTCGATTATCTTTATTATCACTTACCCCTGTATGATCAGTAGTTCACACCTTATCTCATAATTGTTATGGTTATGTATATGGTAAACATCTTTACACACCATAGCCTTCCCTTAGGAAAATATAAATAACGATACCCTAAATACTTCCGGGTGAAATGCTACAATGGTATATCCGTGCGCTTGCGGATCCTTCTGTAATCGTTAAGACATACCGCACGCCGCCCCATGGCGTCACCGCTGTGGGGTGAGTGACCTGGCGTTTCTTGGCGCCATTACTGGGAACTAACCATTCCTTGTGATTGCGCTAAGAAATGCCAACAGTTACCCATAGCAAGCTGGATAGGCAAATCACTCAAGTGGAAGAGCTTTAGGTAGCAGTTACCGCTCGAGATGAGGTGATAACCCAATGTGAGGAGACGATAGGCCACCGAGAGGACCAAATCGTCAAGAACGATGCCCTTATCAGCCAGCGCAACATAGTGATAGAGTTCCTCCAGGAGCAAGTTCAGGACCTCACTTCGGAGCTTGAGGATGCTAACGCTTACATCGAGTTCCTCCAAGTGCCGCTGATGCCACCTGATGTTCCGGACCAGCTTGAGGGAAATAGAGAAGAAGAACCCAAAGAGATTGAAGGAGTTTCTGACCTTGACTCTGAGCATGAAGGTATAGAGCCAGAAGCTCAGAACAAAGACCTTTATCTAGGTAGTGAGTCTTCAGTCGGCAACCTCGATGATTTCTAGATCGTCGAAGCTTTTTAGGCTTGACCTCTCTTAGAAGTAGAACCGTGTAAATAGAGAGTGATGTATGATAGCCTAGAGGGAAGCACTACTTGTTGTAGCATAGTAGTATGGGAGTTGGTTGTGACTTTTGTAGCATATCCACCGCTGTGACTGTAACATGAAGCTTGGAATAAATGGCTATGTCTTTGTGGAAAATTTGTCATTCCGAGCTGAACTAGTTGGATAGAATGTGAGATGTGCATGTTGTTACAATCAATATCATTCTATTTACAACTGTCTTTGTGCTCTTTTGATGTATTACATTTTGCACTATACCATTTGATAATGGAAGTAAGAATAAACTATGATCTAATAGATATCTTCCATGATTCAGATGGTGGGCCCAACGCGAGGTACCCCGGAAGGGTTTAGCCATGGCTAGGCTAGTGGGTCTCAGCAACCGCCACCACCACCTCCTAATTTGGCAGAAGTTATGTCCTTGCAAACTAAGCTGCTACGTCAACTAGTGCAGGGGCAGCAAAACCAGCCACACTCTCAGCAGCGAGGATGTGATGATCATATTCCCCCGGCACCCAGATATCAATATTTCTTTGGTACCCAGCCCCCACTGTTTCACAAGACTGACGAGCCCCTAGATGCAGATGCATGGCTTCGGACCATAGAATCAAAGTTCGCTTTATTGCCAGTACCATGCTCCGAAGCGAACAAGACCCTCTTCGCCGCCCAGCAGCTATGTGGCACCGCCCGCATCTGGTGGGATAATTATCGTGCCATGCTGCCCGCCGATCATGTCGTCACTTGGGAAGAATTCAGGACTGCCTCCAGGGCGCATCATATTCCCGAGGGACTCCTGGAGTGGAAGTTAAATGAATTCTTGGCGCTTACGCAAGGAACCCGTACTGTGCTTCAGTACGCATAGGTCTTCAATCACCTGTGCCAGTATGCCGGTCATCATGCAGACAGTGATGCCAAGAAGCCGTGGTCTTAACACCAAGCTCAAGGAGCGTCTTAACCTTGTTCGCACCAATAGTTTTAATGAGCTGGTGAATATGGCCATCACTCAAGACGATTGCATTACAGCGCATCGTGCTGAGAAGAAGAGGAAGGCACCGACTGGACCCTCTAGTGTGCAGCCAGCAAGGTATCGTTTGGTGCAGAATTCAGTTCCCAGGGCCCCACTGAGAAATTCTCCATCAGGCAAATGGGTGTTCAGGCCACCCCAGCAGCAAGGAGCAGCTAGACCTCCTATACCTCAACAGCAACAGTCTGTGCCAAGGCCAAGTATTCAACAGCTCAACCGTGCGAATGGTAACAACCATTGCTATACCTGCGGAAGTCCTGCGCACTTCGCCATGAATTGCCCTCGAAACCAGAAACCTGCCCATGGTCAGAATTCTAATCAGAACAACCAGGGTAAGGGTAAGAAGCAAGTCATGCAAGTCAGGCAAGGGAAGATCAACTTTACTACTCTTGCTGAACATCCGGAGGGCGCACCAATTATGACGAGTACATTCTCTATCCATCATAAGCCTACAGTTATACTGTTCGATTCTGGTGCAACCCATAGTTTCATTAGTGCTAAATGTGGGGCAAGATTAGGATTGGATTCTAATCATCCTAAGGTACCATACATGATTACCACACATGGTGGTAAAATAGCTTCCAATCAAATCCTTAGATGTGTGCCAATTCAGTTGGGTAGCAAGTTGATTAAAACCGACTTGATTTCTTTAAGTCTAGAAGGTATGGATGTTATCCTGGGTATGGATTGGATGGCCAAACATAGAGTACTGTTAGATATCTCTTCCCGAGCTGTTGAGATTGATTCACCATACCAAGGAACAACTATCCTATATCTTCCACAACAAGAGTACATCACTTCTTGTACTTTTGCTATGAAAGATATCAAACTATATGACATTCCGGTAGTATGCGAGTATGCGGATGTTTTTTTGGATGACTTGCCTGGACTGCCTCCTAATAGAGATATTGAGTTTGTGATCGAGTTGCAACCAGGCATAGCTCCTATCTCTAAAAGACCCTACCGGATGCCACCAAATGATTTAGCGGAATTGAAGATCTAGCTTCAAGACCTTCTGGACAAGGGTTACATTCGGCCAAGTGCTTCACCTTGGGGTTGCCCAGTCCTATTCGTGAAGAAAAAGGATGACAGTTTGAGACTATGTGTGGATTATAGACCCCTCAATGCGGTGACAATTAAGAATAAGTATCCTCTTCCACGCATTGATATTTTGTTTGATCAGTTAGCCGGAGCCAAAGTTTTCTCTAAGATTGATCTTCGTTCCGGTTACCATCAAATTAAAATCAAGCCATGTGACATACCGAGGACGGCCTTTTCTACCAGATATGGACTCTACGAATATCTAGTTATGTTTTTTGGCCTTACCAATGCACCGGCTTATTTCATGTATCTGATGAATTCGGTGTTTATGCCAGAACTAGACAAGTTTGTCGTTGTTTTTATTGACGACATTCTAATCTATTCCAAGAATGAAGAGGGTCATGCTAACCATTTGCGAATTGTTCTTCAAAGATTACGGGATCATCGTTTATATGCTAAATTCTCAAAGTGTAAATTCTGGTTGGATAGTGTGAAATTTTTGGGACATACTATCTCCAGTGAAGGCATATCCCTTGATCCAAGCAAAGTTCAGGAAGTAATGGATTGGAAACCTCCTACTTCAGTCCATCAGATCAGAAGTTTCCTTGGCTTAGCCGGATATTATCGCCGCTTCATCCCAGACTTTTCCAGAATAGCTAAACCTATGATGGAATTATTAAAGAAAGGAGTTAAGTTTGTTTGGGATGATAAGTGTGAAGAAGCATTCCACACTCTTCGAGCGCAACTAACCACTACCCCAGTATTAGCTCAACCAGATAATACCAAGCCATTTGATGTTTATTGTGATGCTTCTAGCACCAAACTTGGATGCGTACTTATGCAAGACAACCGGGTAATTGTTTATGCATCACGAGCACTTCGGACTCATGAGAAGAACTATCCTACTCATGATCTTGAGTTAGCAGCAGTTATCCATGCTCTTAAGATATGGAGGCATCATCTTATGAGAACTGTTGGTATTTCTTATGCCCCAATAGAATGTTAATTTCGCAAGCGTACAGAATCACTGCTGTAACACTTCACCATGGAGTATTCCAGGGTATTGTATTTTTCCTCAGGGAAGCACTATGGTAAAGAGTATCGTAAATCGAATGATAACCATACTAGTCAATCAACCGACTAATTTAGACGAGGGTAAGCCAGATACAAGGATAAGATAAATGGCCAGTATATGACCGATTGACACACGGAGACTCAAAACCTTAGAGAGGTAGCAGCTGGGAGGACAACGAGTGAGATAAGATACCTGATACACTTTTGAACTATCGAGCTAGCCTCTCTAGATCAAACTAACTATCTAACTAATCTTCGGGAAGGAAGAGCTTACTTCGGCGGCCTCGGGGAAGGACTCAGACTGGGATGAGAAGGGAGTCCAACGGCAGTCGGCACTACTGCTATAAAAGCACCCAAACGTGGTGGACTATGAGGGACGGACAGGGCTGTCACCACCTGCCGCCAACCACAACGGTACCGTGGGGTGGAACACACTTTCTAGCTAACACTAAGCTCAAACACCACGTCTGCACTCGGTGTTAGGATTTCTCTCGAGGCCTTCGAGAGAAATCCCCCTCAACCTAGAGCACTAACTTGAGATACTCTAGTCCGGGCGAGAAAACCCGTAAGATAAATTCCCGACTATCAGAAAGATAACTTAGTCTAAACTAAAGGGGTACAACTTCCACGCTCGAGCTGAACACTTAGACTCGAGAAGATAAAAGAAAGCAGAAAGTAAAGCTAACTCAGAAAAGTAGAGAAGATGACTTATATTGATAACTTCGAAAGAAAGACACAAGAGCTTTACCAGACTTCCGAGGACTCTGGAATCCCGAGCAAGCTCGACTCGACTCTAACTCCCAAACTACTAATCCTACTCTAGAAAGTGAAGAGAGAAATGAGCTCCAAGGTATGTGTTACAAGTGAGGGATGAGTGCTCTATTTATAGCCCTTCCAAGGTCGGTTCTGAGCAGGTGAAGCATGTGGCGTCAGTTGGAGGCGGTTGTGGCAGTTGTGCTTAGCTTCCATGCGAAGCCGGAGCCTGAATGGCTGCAAAGTGGGGACGGCCAGCCTCTCCTAGGCCGGCCGGCCTAGGAGTGTGGCCATCTGGCCACCGCCTTTGCGTGGACTTCCCTGATTACGTCCTGGAGTCGGTGGAAGTTGCGTAGCTTCAATGGCTGCACGTGCTAGGCCGGCCGGCCTAGGGGAGGCCGGCCGGCCTCCTTCTGGCTCTCCTCGGCCCTCCGTTGCACCGTCATTGCGAGTGGACGCTTGTGATCTTCCAGAGAGTTGGTTTGGTGACATGGACATGCCTTTGCACTAAATGGTGGGTCCTTTGATCCTTGTGCAAGCCTTTTGGTCCATTCGATCAAACCGACATCCAATCATTGGCTCAGAGACACTTGAGTACATGACATCGCCCCTGGATCGAAGACGTGGCAGTGTGTGTGGGGGTGCCAGGCCGGCCGGCCTAGGATAGGCCGGTCGGCCTGGGTTTTGGCCCAAATTTGTCCTCTTTTGGCATGTGTTCTCCTGAAATCAAAACTCACTCAAAACTTGTGGAACTTATTAGAATTAAATAAAATATGAATGGAACATAGTGTAAAGCTCGATTATTCCTGAGAAGTTGACGGCTAGAATGTGAAATAATGGTCATCAACACCCCCCCAAGCTTAAACTTTTGCTCGTCCTCCAGCAAAGCTCAAACTAAGGCTCGATGGATCAGGAGTTGCATCAATGTTCACACCCTGCAGGTACCTTGTGCACAGCATATTACTCGTCCCGTATGTACTATGAGTAAGTTGGCTCATACCTAAGGTTCTGGAGGATGGGGCGTATCTATTTTCATCCCTTGGTCTTGAGTGGTTGAAGGACTGAACAACCTTCACCGGAATGTTTTCTGCTGCTCGTTCAGGTTCCTAACTCGGTGTTTTTGCAAGATTTTTCAAAGAAGCTCAGGTTTCCCAATGGTACTCTTGAATCACTCAAGGTGTATGATCCTCACAAGGGGTCGGAGTTTTAGACCCTCTTTTCCCTACTCCTAAGGCTGATATGTGGAGTTTGTAGGTAGGGAGAGTGACGCATACCTTGGTTACCTATATTGCCAAGCCGAATGATGGTCCGAGAAGGATTGGAACTTAACCAAATTCTAATCTTTGTGGGATGTCAATGGATGGAAAGAGATGGGCTCACACTAGGAAGGAAATTTGGTCCTTTTATTTGAACTCCTTGTTTGCAACTCTTTGGGAGAGTGGGATTTTCTTCTCTCATTTTGCAACTTTTTTTTTGAGAAGATCCCCTCTCTTTGCTGAAATGATTCTAATAACTTTGGAGTTTCATGATGAGAATACCTTATATGGGATGATCAGTTATATGGTGGAGACTTTTGGTGTATGATTGCGGGGGAAAAGATGTCTGGCGGTGGATGTTAATCTCGGAATGGGTGGTTAACAGGCCGGACATGCGAGGCTAGTAGACGATGGGTATATGAAGGAAATTGATCGGCAGATGGCAAGTTCCATTTCCTTGACGGACGCATCGTTTGGAAAAGCTCATGATAACACAAGATAGCTCATTTTTGGTTTATATAGTATGAGAGGCTCTGGATGGGTCATTATAACCATATGGGAAACCTTCACCAAAAATTTAATTTTTAAAAGATTCCGAGAGGTTCCCTACTAGAGCAAGCAGTTTTAAATCCGGTTTGGGCTATCTCAAATCCTGCAACAACTTAGACTTCGGAAATTAAACTCATGCCTCCACTCAACCATTTTTCAGTGGAACTAAAATGTGCCAACTAGCTCATGTACTAGGAGAGTAAAAAAAGCTGTAAACGAGGCACATACGAGGCATGGACAGAGCAACTATTCATCATTTCCAAGGCAAGAGCTTACACGGATTTCCACTCATATGAGACTATTATTATTATTTTTTTTGTTTTTTTGTTTTTTTATATGCATAACTATTATGGCATGGCTACTGAAAGATGGTCGGGATGTGGTGACTTACCTGGCACTATGACCCCCCCAAGCTTCAAAGAAGCTCAGTCCTCCTCATCGGAGTCTTGATCCTCCTTTTCCTCCTCCTCGTCATCATCTTGTTCGGGCTGCTGGTACTGCTGGTTCTGATAGTACGGCTGGGATGGTTGATGGTCCAGCCCCATGTGGATGAACATGTTGGAGACGTCGTAATGCATGGCTGAAGTCAGCCCCCAACTCTGCTGAGCCAGCTCGGTGTTGTGTGCTATGGTGTCCTGCATCTGCTGCTGCTGTGTGCCAAGTGTGGTGATCTGGTTCGAGAGGTTGGTGATGCTCCGCATGATCGGGTCCTCATAGTTGAAGCGTGCTGATGCTGAAGGGCCCACCTGTGGACCATAAGACGGATGCATACCTGCGGGGTAGTGGGGTCCCTAATCACCGGCACACCCACTACTGCCGGCCTAGAATGTGCTTGCATCGCCATAGGCATACCCATTGGCTTCGTCGAAGCTCATGTTCTGAGTAGAAGGTCCGGGCTGTGCAGTAGTGGAGACCGAAGGTGCTTGGCGTGATGGTCCTACTCCGGCTTACTGGTCCAGCCGGGTTCTACTTCTCATCTGTGGACCTGCAACACTCCGTCTTGCGGGCTCCTTCTTCTCCATCTACAAGGTTAGGCTCTTCACCGCGTAGAGAGAGAGTCTCGGGCATGGGAGCTCGATCTCACTATCGTACCCGGGGTAACACATAAAGATAGATTTCTTGGGCCCTTCACGCATCATGTGTCCCTGTACGAAGTGCTCGAGGCCAACCTCATACCTGAATGCCTTGGTCTCTGTCATGAAGATGACCTTGGCATTGTCCATCACACCGACATATGTTGGCGCCTACCAACGTCACCAGCGATGACGCTCGCAGACGCCAATTTGGGGTGGCAGTATTTCATGAACCACGAATAAATCCGCAAGCGCATGGAATACCGCTGTAGCATTTTACTCGGGAGTATACCGGGGTGTCATTTATATTTCTGCAGGGAAGGCAGTCAGTGAGAGAATATATAGATTAGTGTGTGAACTCTATCTAGATTGGATATTCTCATGCATAAACAGGGGTAAGATAATAACATGGTAGGAGGTAGTGTAACACACACACAAACTACCCTCTTGGATAAATAAAAGAAAGATAAAAGATGCTTTAGGCCAGGAGCAAGGTAAAAGTCAGAGCTCGAGTCAGCTGTGCTAGGCTAGCTATATCTACAATTTCTCATTGGTTAGCTCGTCAGAGATTAAACTACACAACAGCGAGATCGCTATCAAAGTAACAGGAGCCCGTATACCCCGGCGACTTTATGTACCTCCTACCCCCCATACCGAATGTGGAGGATTACTAAAAGGCTTGGACAGGGCTATCACCACCTGCTGGCTAACTCTACAAACCGTGGGTATAGTTGACATCTAGCAACACTTAGCTAATCTAGACACCATGTCTACACTAGTAAGGGATACTATAGTGTCCCGCGCGGAGCCCCCACCCTTCGGATGAACAGACATCACACTAGAGCAATAATATGAATACTGGAGCAGTTGATAGAGTTCTAAGAACAAAAGACTAACCATCTCCAGCACAGGGCGATCATACCATGCAAGCATGGAATGATAATGCAACCATATCAAGAAATGCACCCATACCAGACTCTCGAGCAACACCGGTGACTCGATGACTCCTAGACTTCTCCTAAACTCCACTAAGCCTAAAGACTATGCAAGAAATGCAAGAGAGGAGAGGTGAGTGGTGTGTGTGTGTGTCTCCTATTCTCCACCCCCCCTTGTATTTATAACAGGGAGCCACGGGGTGAAGCCAGCACAACCGACGTAGGGGACCAATGGGGAAGCACCACGTGCCCTGGTTGAGGCGGTGGTTGAAGTTCTTCTGGTGGGCTGTCTTGGGCTTCTTTGTCTGTTCCACGCTGGGATTGGCCTGTCTTGACTTGTTTGCATTGGGTTCTTGCATCACTTTGGTCCATCTGAGCCTGAATCGGTGCTCTGATAATTTCCATGATTTTATGTTGGGCCAAAGTGTGCTTGTAACCTGCATATTAGCTTGAAAACACAACTCATATTCTAAAAGGTAAAGTGTGGTTTAGGGACTTTATTGGATAAGGATGCGTGTAAGAAATGCAAACTCTCATGATTTTCTGATCAAGTTGACGCCTGGAAATGATCGTTAGTGAGCGTCAATAAGGTCCCCCAAGCTGTCCTTTGCTCGTCCCGAGCAAAGTAGGACAAATCAGGTTGTTGATCAGAAAATCACTTTGACTTGTACCTTACCTGTGATGTCATAGTCTAAAGCAAAGAGATTCATCTATAAGCTTAAATAAGTCGGTTAGCATACTTTTGCTCAATTACCTTACTCCTTCATGGGGCTTTTTAGCTATCTCATTGTCTTGGGCTGTTGAGAGTCAGAATGGTGCACAGAGTGATACTTACTTATTCATAGATCCGCAATCCATCTGGAGATACTTTTTGAAAGAATTTTGAAAACATGGCAAAGCTCCCAGAATAACTCTCTGGAGGCACTCATCTTGTATTTCCTTACCAGGGCAGTATCTGCCTTTGATCTTCCCTACTACTACAAGCCTTTGTGGAGCTCAAGGTAGGATAAGAGCAGGCACACTTGTATTCTATTTCTTGTAAAGTCAAAGAGAGGATCCATGGAGAAACAAGTCATGCAATCTCGATCAAAAGGTGCAAGTGTATGAGTGGATGGATGGATGGATGGATATGGCTTACTCCTTGAGGTAATGACTTCTCTCTCTCGAATCATCCCTATGTCTCTTTTTTTTGAGACATGGCTACCCCTTTCTCTCTCTCTCTCTCTCTCTCTCTCTCTCTCTTTGGGTCATGCTTCTTTGGCATGCCATCTTTTCTCTTTTTGGGGCAACCATAATCTAACTTTATTTTATTTCAGGGATGTTCTACGAGAGAGATCACCAAGACATCACTTATTATGTGGAATGAATGGGTGGTGGTGCCAATTCCCAGTGTAGGAATGTAGCAATTGGATGGGACGTGTATGTGCTTATGATCGAGACAGCTTGAAAAGCATCTCACTAGGGTCACACAATTTGACAAAACTCAATAGAATATCAATCAGCATATGTGTAAAGGGTTTTTCATAGAATATGACATATGGCTCTGGTAGGACATTGCATATTGCTGGGGAACTTGCCTTTTTTTAAAAAAAAATTGAAGACAACTCCAGACTTCAAGCATCACTAGAACAAGCTTGCACAACCTTATTTGCCATATCTGAACTCACAACAACTTAGACTTGAATCAAGCATATGCAACCCATGGAACTTTTAGGTTCATTGACAAGATATTTGCATAACCAGCAGATTTAAACTCAAGTGAACTCTTATTTTTCAAACTAGGCACAATAGACATGACAGAGCAAAGCAAAACTCATCCTTTCAACTTATCAAAAGGAGTTAAAACATTCTTACCGCGCATCATGAAAAAGGGAAATAAAGCAGTACATTTTTATTTTGTTTTTGAAAATTTTTTATCAAATTTTATTGAAAGCAAATAAAGGGATACAGTTGACTTAGGGGAGGGAACCTCCCCCAAGCTATCTCTTGGTTTAGGGTCCAAAAAGCAGGACCTTTCTCCATACCTGATCAAGTTGAGGTCGTTTTGTCCGTACCTGGAGAAGTAGTAGCGGTCGATGACATCTTGTTCTTCTTGCGCCACACCTTCTTGGTCTTCTTTGGTGGCGTAGGCGGCGCAGGGATAGGATCCTCGGATGTAGGATAGACAATTTCCAGATCTTCCCATACCGTGTTGGTGATGAAGTCAGGGATCTTCTGGTCGTCTTACACTGGCTCGGTTGGTGGAGTATGAATTTCCTAATCCTCCCAAGCTGGCTTGGAAGGGGGATGATAATCTTGATCATCCCAACCTGGCTCTGCCTATAGCCCTTGTTTCTTACTATCCTCATGAATCAGGAATACCTCCCTCTTGTTCTAGAACTTGAATTTCATGGTCTTTCCCATGATACGGAGGCTGATTCTTCATGTCCCTACATCAATTCTGGTGTTTGTATCGTTGAGAAATGGTCACCCAAGTATGAGCGGAATTACAAGATCTCCTTCCATATCAAGGACTACAAAGTCCACTAATATGTAGGTATTCTTGTCCTTTATCATTAACCTTTCCACGACTCCTTCTGGATATCTTATCGTGGAATCCGCCAGCTAAACACACATAGTGGTAGGGGAAATTAATGGATAGCCTAACTTCTCGAAAGTTACCTTGGGCATGATGTTGACGCTGGCTTCAAGGTCACAAAGGGCGTGATCAAATTCATAATCAAAGATTGAGCAACTAATCTCTGGGGTTCCGGGATCTTCTCTTACTTCTTGGGGTGTCCTGCTAAGTGGCTCCTTCCACATAGCATTGATGACATTTACGCTCTCTAGAGTTGATTCGGGTTGCCCTGGAATCTTCCCTAGTTCAGCAGCAGGTGTAGCAGCAGCTAATTAAATCAATTGAGTTTCTAGCGCCTTATTGAAACTCAGCTGGTTCTTCATAGCGGTGGAGAGTCCATCTTGCAATGGATGGTATCCATAGATTTGTCTATAACGGCCAACTTCTTCTGAAGGGACTCATTGATCTTCACTTGGCTGTAGACAAGATCTCTCAAGGTAGGCTGGTTAGGACCGAAAGAATTCGAATTCCCATTACCTCCTTGGTAGTATGGGCGTGGTTGATTCCACCCTTGACCTCGTTGTGGACAAAACCCATTGCTGCCATTGAGGAATAGAGCTTCTTCTTGGGTTTCTGGCAATTATCGTCCGAATGTCCAACATTTCCGCAGACCTCGCACGTCATGCGAGTTTCCAAGGCTTGAAGTGTTTGCAATTGAGCCTTATCTTGGGAATAATCCTCAAATTTCTTGAGGAGGAGATCAATCTTCATAGCGAGCATGTCGGCCACCTTAACGGAGTGCATACCTTGCTGGCGCAGTTGGAGGCAATCATCGCTCCAACCTTGGTTGGAAACCATCTTCTCGATCAATGATGTAGCTCTTTCAATGGTTAGCGAGAAGAAAGCTCCACCCGCAGCGACATCTACATGATCATGGGATGACTGTGTCAACCCGTTGTAGAAGTTCTGTAGAATGAGCTAATTGTCCATTCCATGGTGCGGACACGCCAGAATGTACTCCTAAAGCCTCTCCCAAGATTCCGGAATTGACTCATTCGAAATCCAAACACGAAGATCATTGGTTTTGCCCGTCGGGAAGAACTTCGAGAGGAACGCCTTGGCACATTTGTCCCAAGTATCCACAGCAGCCTTGTTAGCATAAAACCATTGCTTCGCTCTCCCCAAGAGAGAGAACGGAAACAGATGGAGCCGGATTGCATCTTGCGATACACCCTTGATAACAAAAGTACTGCAGAGCTCTAGGAACTGCTGGAGATGAGCGCTGGCATCCTCATTGGCCCTGCCACAGAATGGGCTGGCCTGCACCATCGTAATGAGACCCGTCTTGATCTCGAAATTTTCTTCTCCGGTGTTAACCTCGGGCCCGGTGGGGACCTGGTTAGCAGACGGAGCAGAGTAATCATGGAGTGTCTTCTAGGCCATAGCTCTAGGAGCGGATGACGATGCGATGACTGGATCGACTGCCGAGAGTGATCTCCGAGGTGATATGAGACGAGCTTGCGTCCTCCTGAAAAGTGACTCTGGATCGGAATGAAAGTTTTGCGGCAGGTCGAAACTGGTCATACACTACCATGTTTTCATATCAACAAAGACAAGAAAACAAAGCCAAGATAGCCTGTTTAGCAAGCGAATACCAATTTCGATTTTGTTCACAACTTTATCTATATATTTCACTCTGTGCCTTCCCCGGCAACGGCGCCAAAAATGCTTGTTGGCGCCTACCAACGTCACTAGCGATGACGCCAGCAGACGCTAATTTGGGGTGGCAGTATTTCATGAACCACGAATAAATCTGCAAGCGCACGGAATACCACTGTAGCATTTTACTCGGGAGTATACTGGGGTGTCATTTATATTTCCGCAGGGAAGGCGGTGAGTGAGAGAATATATAGATTAGTGGGCGAACTCTATCTAGATTGGATATTCTCATGCATAAACAGGGGTAAGATAATAACATGGTAGGAGATAGTGTGACACGCACACAAACTACACTCTTGGATAAATAAAAGAAAGATAAAAGAAAGATAATAGAAAGTTAAAAGATGCTTTATGTACCTCCTACCCCCCATACCGAACGTGGAGGATTACTAAAAGGCTCGGACAGGGCTGTCACCACCTGCCGGCTACCTCTACAAATCGTGGATATAGTTGACATCCAGTAACACTTAGCTAATCTAGACACCATGTCTACAATAGTAAGGGATACTCTAGTGTCCCGTGCGGAGCCCCCACCCTTCGAATGGATAGACATCACACTAGATCAATCATACGAATACTAGAGCAGTTGATAGAGTTCCAAGAACAAAAGACTAACCATCTCCAGCACAGGGCGATCATACAATGCAAGCATGGAATGATAACGCAACCATATCAAGAAGCATATATCTGATAACTCAGAACATACTTCAAGCAGATATCAGTAACCGTAGTCTAATTCTATTACAAACAACCGAATATTACAAGAGAGAGCTAGAGATGAACCCATACCAGACTCTCGAGCAACACCGGCGACTCGATGACTCCTAGACTTCTCCTAAACTCCACTAAGCCTAAAGACTATGCAAGGAATGCAAGAGAGGAGAGGTGAGTTGTGTGTGTGTGTCCTATTCTCCACCCCCCTTGTATTTATAACAGGGAGCCACGGGGTGAAGCCAGCACAACCGACGTAGGGGACCAATGGGGAAGCACCACGTGCCCTGGTTGAGGTGGTGGGGCCCACGGGCCAGGTCGGCCTGCCCGGGCCACCAACTGCCCCCAACTTCTTCTGGTGCGCTGTCTTGGGCCTCTTTGTCTGATCCACGCTGGGGTTGGCCTGTCTTGACTTGTTTGAATTGGGTTCTTGCATCACTTTTGGTCCATCTGAGCCTGAATCGGTGCTCTGATAATTTCCGTGATTTTATGTCGGGCCAAAGTGTGCTTGTAACATGCATATTAGCTTGAAAACACAACTTGCATATTCTAAAAGGTAAAGTGTGGTTTAGGGACTTTATTGGATAAGGATGCGTGTAAGAAATGCAAACTCTCATGATTTTCCGATCAAATTGACGCCTGGAAATGATCGTTAGTGAGCGTCAACAACATACCTCGCAATGAGAGTGACCAGCGGGGTCATATCGATGGGGCTTTTGCCGGAGATCATCTTCTGCCAGTGAGCGAGCATGGTTATGACTGGAGAACAGCGAATTTGCTTCGCCATGGCATACAAGTATTGTAGCTCAGGCAAGCTGCAGAGGCGAAGGTCTACACGGGGGTGCACGGCCATGGCGAGCCACTTGGCTAGGACCCTCAGGGTAGGATTATGAATGGAGACTATGCTGTTTTTGCTACTCACAGGTTCACTTGATATTGCACTCCACCATGAATTTCGATCATAACGTTGCTTCTTAGCAAGCTCATTGGGGTCAAGGATGCATCTTTTATGAAAACCCAACGCGATGCTAAAGTCTTTTAATTTCATTTCAAATTGTTCGTTGAAGAGACGAAAATGAACTTTAGTTTCAGCACCGATTTCTTCAACGACAAGAGAAATAAGAAATTCCATGGTTAAGAGTTGCGAACCTGGTTCGACGATATCGGCGAAGTTCTCCCATCCGATAGCGGTGAGGGCGTTGTTCATGTCCTGCTTGAGTCCTGTCTTCATGAGGAAGCGCGATTCGAACCTCTTGGCATGGCCAAAGTTCTGCCTCTTTAGTAGCTCCAAGTCCTCCCGTTCGTAGTCGTTCTTGACGGCGACTTGTTCGACCATCATTAGGATCCTAATGCGGAGACGGGGCCTTGGGACTGCTGGACGCTCCTCTTCCTCGCGGGACACATTTGTATGGTGACCGGAGTCGACCGACATATTATCCCGTGAGGAAGACGAACTCCGTGAACTCTTCGAGTTCTTCGAGAACGCCCTCTTGATCTTCTCCTTTGCCTTCTCGAACATGGTTCCTGCAAAATGTTAGCACACAATACCCGAAGGATATGATAATTAAGAGGAAAGGTTAGTTGTTCTTGCAGGGCGTTAAACCACCACAGACATTCGTCGTTCAGCGTTCCATGACTTTATTCAAAGGAAATATTTTTGGTGTTTTCAAGGTTTATGAACTTCACTAAATACTACAGAATTTATTTGTTTTTGGTTGAGCTAGTACTTGAGTTCTCCACTTGATTAACTCAAAAGAGTTTAATTAAGCAAAAGAACTCAGGAAAGGAGAGGAGATGGACGAGCTCGGGCTAGAACACGCAAACCTGAGCTGCTGGTGCACTAAGGAGAATCGCCATCGTTGGGTTTTAAAGCGTCGCGCAGAGGCCAGGCCGGTTGGCCTAGGTGAGGCTGGCCGGCCTCCCACGGTGGCGAACGCGCCACGGTGAAGGTCTATGGCATAGTTCTGGTGGTGGTGGTGCTCCCTGTCGGTGGTGACGAGACATGAACGGAGAAGGAGAGCTGGGCGGCCTGAATGGGGCCGGCCGGCCTGCACCTGCATGTTCAGTGCCTGCGCTTTGTCCCTTACTCCATGTGCAAGTAATCCTTCCCATTCCCTGTTGCTCCTGGCCGACACAAGAAAATGTGGGGCCGGCCGGCCTAGCATGTGGCCGAAATTTTTCAAAAATTTTTGTGAAGTTCTTTTGAATGTAGATTTTCGGAAATTAAACATTCTTTGGTTGAAAACAAATATGCTTATGCAGAGATGAAGTAAAGCTTATGCAAGGAAAATTAAACTATCCTATATGCAATGTGATGATGGATACGTACCATGAACCTCATGGCGTGGGCTCGGGTTTTGAGCCCTGAGCGGGACTCTCCTTACCTTTGGTTTGTTTGTCATCGCTGGGTGGAGTTTCCGACAATGACCCCTTCTTCCACCACACCTTCTTGGGTGTGGGTTTTGATTCGACCTCTTTCTTTTCCGATTCCAGAAATTTCTTACACTAGATTCTTCGTCTTGCATTTCTGTAGCTGTGAAGCTTGATTTGCTTCGCCTCCTCTTGAATCCGTAGACTTTCTATGTATTCAATGATGGCTTCAATAGGTGGGATGGATGGCTTCTCCGGCTCTTTCTCGGATTTCTTTTTCCGGTTGATTGCCTTGACTTAGGAACATTGTTCGACCTTTGGTTTGAAGGCGAATGTCTCCTTCTGACCATTGATGTTGAGCTGAATTTCTCCAGCTCCCACATCAATACTTGTGTTTGCGGTACTCAAGAATGGCCTCCCAAGAATGAGAGGTGTCTTGGTGTCAACTTCCATGTCGAGGACGACGAAGTCTACGGGAATGAAGAAATTCCGGATTTTCACCGGAATGTTTTCCGCCACTCCCGCGGGGTAGCGAACCGATTGGTCCGCTAGCTGCAAACACATGGCAGTAGGGGCAAGCGCATGATGATTAAGGCGGTCATAGACTACCTTGTGCATGACGCTGACGCTTGCTCCCAAATCGCATAGAGCGTTTGAGAAATGTTGAGTCCCGATTGAACATGTGATGGTTGGGCAGCCTGGGTCCTTCTTCTTCACCAGGAGAGGATTGAGTATAGCGGCGCTACACTCTTCTGTTAACTGCACGACCTCGGTGATGGGAAGCACTCTCTTATTTCCAAGAATATCCTTGATACCTACATAGCATCAAGAAGCGGTATATTGACATAGAGCTTCTTTATTACCTCGACGAACTTGCCGAATTGTTCGTCGGCCACCGGCTTCCTTATCCATTCCAGAAACGGTAAGGCAGTTGTGTCGTGGTAATCCCGTGAAGTTCTAGGGGGTTCCACGGGGTCTTCCTGGGCTGCAATTGTGTTGGGGTCGACAGCCTCCTCGTGCTCATCTTCTTCAGCATCAGCATGGCTGGCGGATACGGCTTTCCGCCGGGTTCCTGCATCCTGCAGGAAAGGTGGCTCCTGTGTGGACTTACCGCCACGTGTAGTCACCACATTAACATTTTCTTTGGAGGGAACTTTTGGTTGCCCAGGCAGTTTCCCCGTGTTAGCGTTAGGACAGGATGAGGCTAGCTGAGCTACCTGAGTTTCTATCATTTTATTGAAGCTCAACTGGTTTTTAATAATAGAGCTAAAGCCCTCTAGTTGTGAGGCCAAGGATTCCAAAACCTTGTCGTTAGCTAATGTTGTCATTTATTTACTTCTGGCCGTAAACTAGGTCTTTTAATGAAGGCTGAAAATTGTTATTAAAGTTCATACCTTGCTGATTTCCGAAGGGGAGGTTGGGCTTTGAGTTCCAACCTTGCTGAGGACGGAATCCCGAGTTGGGATTGTTGTTGTTGGTGCCAACAAAGTTGGCATCCTCTTGAGTAAGGGGGCATGACATGCCCGAGTGCCTAGTCTCGCCACATGTTTCACATGTCATCCGAGACTCCGAAACCTGGTTAGCCTCCATGTGCGGAGACTCCAGTTTCTTCATGACAAGATCCATCTTGGTAGCCAGCATATCGATGCTGTCGATCTGATGCACGCCCCTCGGACGGGCTGCTTTTCACCTCTCCAACTCTGATTGGTGGCTATCTTGTCAATAAGCGTCTTCGCTCCTGCAACATCGAGAGAGAGGAAGGAACCACCCGCTGCTGCATCTATGTGGTCCTTGGCTTGCTAATTCAGGCCATGGAAGAAATTCTGAATGATTAGCCATTCCTCCATGCCGTGGTGTGGGCATGCCTGAATGTATTCCTGCAGACGCTCCCAGGCCTCTGGGATGGTCTCATCCGGTAATTGCTGAATACCGGAGATTCTGTTCCGGAGGGCATTGGTCTTGCCCACCAGGAAGTAATTGGCCAGGAATGCATTTGAACAAGCTTCCCAAGTGTTGAAAGCCTCTTTATTGGAGTAAAACAACGTCTTGGCCTTCCCGAGCAGTGAGAACGGGAATAACTGAAGGCGAACGATATCCGTCATGGTACCTTTGGGGTTGATGGTGTAACTCACCTCCAAAAAATTCTGGAGATGGGCATTGGCATCCTCGGATGCCTTTCCACAGAACGGACTAGCTTGAACCATTTTTACCAGTCCAGTCTTCAGCTCAAAGCCGTCATCCTCGGATACCAGTTCAGTCCAGAAGGAATGTGGCTACTGGACGGGGCCGAGAACTGACGAAGAGACTTCTGGGCCATGAATGATGCGGCTGAAGTGGATGGCCAACTAATGGGCAAGGTAAGCCTTTTCTGAGGTGGAACAACACGGCATCTCACAATTCTCCCAATTCTTTCTGGATTCGAATTGAAGTTACTTGGTAGGTCGAAACCGGTCATGCACTGCTCTGCAACAATCAAAGAGATAGAGAGGGCAATGGTAAGCCCGCTAAGATTAGCGGTGACAAACTAGTAAAGTCTATCAGACTATTTACGACCTCTTTAGCCAATTGCTTCCCCGGCAACGGCGCCAGAAATGCTTGTTGGCGTTTCTAATGCCCCAATAGAATGTTAATTCCGCAAGCGCACAGAATCACCGCTGTAGCACTTCACCATGAAGTATTTTAGGGTATCGTATTTTTCCTCAGGGAAGCACTATGGTAAAGAGTATTGTAAATCGAATGATAACCGTACTAGTCAATCAACCGACTAATTTAAACAGGGGTAAGCCAGATATAAGGATAAGATAAATGGCCAGTCTATGACCGAGTGACACACGGAGACTCAAAACCTTAGAGAGGTAGCAGCTGGGAGGACAATGAGTAAGATAAGATACCTGATACACTTCTGAACTATCGAGCTAGCCTCTCTAGGTCAGACTAACTATCTAACTAATCTTCGGGAAGGAAGAGCTTACTTCGACGGCCACAGGGAAGGACTCAGACTGGGATGAGAAGGGAGTCCAATGGCAGTCGGCACTACTGCTATGAAAGCACCCGAACGTGGTGGACTACGAGGGACAGACAGGGCTGTCACCACCTGCCGCCTACCGCAACGGTACCGTGGGGTGGAACACACTTTCTAGCTAACACTAAGCTCAGACACCACGTCTGCACTCGGTGTTAGGATTTCTCTCGAGGCCTTCGAGAGAAATCCCCCTCAACCTAGAGCACTAACTTGAGATACTCTAGTCCGGGCGAGAAAACCCGTAAGATAAATTCCCGACTATCAGAAAGATAACTTACTCTAAACTAAAGTGGTACAACTTCCGCGCTCGAGCTGAACACTCAAACTCGAGAAGATAAAAGAAAGCGGAAAGTAAATCTAACTTAGAAAAGTAGAGAAGATAACTTATATTGATAACTTCAAAATAAAGATACAAGAGCTTTACCAGACATAGTGTAAAGCTCGATTATTCCCGAGAAGTTGACGGCCAGAACGTGAAATAATGGCCATCAACAGGAACCCATTGCAATATTTACACTGACCGTAAGAGTCTCAAGTACATCTTCACACAAGCTGATTTGAACATGAGGCTAAGACGATGGCTAGAGCTCATCAAGGACTATGATCTTGAGGTACATTATTACTCGGGCAAAGCAAATGTGGTTGCGGATGCACTCAGCCGTAAGTCACATTGCCATTGTGTAGAGGCAGAATCATTCAACGAGACTATATGCAATGAAATGAGGAAATTGAACCTAGAGATGGTTCCACAAGGGAGTTTGAATCACGGGAAAATTCCTTGGAAGGCCCTGTAACAAATGGAGGTTCCTTCTATGGCCCTAGAAAACTGAAATGCCTTTTTGTAACCTTATTTTAACTTTCGTTCCCTTCTATGGCCCTACCGTTATCTCTCCGGTTATCTCCTAGTTAAGTGGCGGTGAAAATACCAAAATACCCCTGGCGCACCAACATTACACACCACTCAGCCCTCTCTATCTCTCACTGATGAGTGGGGTCCACTTGTCATCTTGTTCCTTCATTCTCCCTACATGACGACACAAGCAGGGGATCGAACTAGGGCTGGGCAGGGTCGCCGGTAAGCTGCTGCGCCCCGCTCGCCACCCGCGACGCCGCTCGCCGCCGCCGGCCGCGGTGCCGCCGGCCGCCTCAATCGCCGCCCGCGGCTCCGCCCGCCGCCGCTGTCCGCGGCACCGCCGGCTCCCTCGCTCGCCGCCCATGGCCCCGCCCGCGGCTCCACCCGCCGCCATGCGCTCTGCCACCGCCCGCAGCCCTGCCTAGCGCCGTCGTCCGTGGCCCCGCCGGCTGCCTCACTCGCCGCCCACTGCCCCACCCATTGCCTCGCTCGCCGCCCGCGGCACCGCTCGCCCGACGCCGTCTGCAGCCCCCCTGCCACCATGCGCGCCGCCGCCACCACCGTCTTGCGCCCTGCCACCACCCGCCGTCACCGTCCGCGGCACCGCCTGCCGCCTCGCTCAACGCCTGCGGCCCCGCCCGCCGCCACCGCCCGCAGCCCCGCCATCCGCCCTCCGCGTGCCTCCGCTTGGGGCAGGGCCTCCTTCGCGCGTCGCTGCCTGGGGGAGATGGCACCGCCGCCTGGGGAAGATGGGGGGAATGGGGTCGGGTGAAGGGCCAAGGTAGTTCAGTCCAATTTTGGTGCTCATCTCAAACCTCAAACCCTAACAGATTGGGCTAATGGATCCAACGGTAGGGCCATAGAAGGGAACGAAAATTAAAAGAAGGCCACAAAAGGGCGTTTCAGTTTTCCAAGGCCATGGAAGGAACCTCAATTTGTTTTAGGGCCTTCCAAGGAATTTTCTCTTGAATCACATAGCAATGGAGCCCACGCTTCAAGATAGCGTCATCTTGGCTCAACTACATGATGAAGGTATCAAAATTATAAAACAAAAGTTAGCCCATGGTGAAGAAAAGTACAAGTGTTTTCATCTGGACCACAAGGGAGTCTTATGGTTCAACAATCGCATTGTTGTTTCCAAGGATCATCAACTCCGAAGACAAATTCTTGATGAAGCACACCTCTCCAAGTTCTCCATTCATCCCGGTAGCACAAAGATGTACCAGGATCTTAGACAGAATTACTAGTGGACCAGAATGAAGAGGGAAATAGCTAAGTATGTCTCTGAGTGTGATATTTGTCAGAGGATTAAAGCCAGTCATCTCAAGGTAGCAGGCACACTTCAACCCCTGTCAATTCCATCTTGGAAATGGGAGGACATTAGTATAGACTTCATCGTTGTCTTACCCAACACATCTTAGAAGCACGACTCAATATGGGTGATCATTGATAGATTGACCAAGACTGCTCATTTTCTTCCAGTGCATACTACTTACTCCACTAAAAAGTATGCGGAAATCTATCTTGATCAAATAATTTATCTCCATGGCACCGTTTGAAGCGTTATATGGTCGTATGTGTTGAACTCTTTTGAGTTGGTCATAGACCGGAGAACGCAAAATCTTTGGACCCGACTTAGTAACTGAAGCAGAGAACAAGGTGAAGTAGAGAACAAGGTGAAAGTTATATAGGCAAATCTTAAAGCCGCTCAATCCAGACAAAAGAGCTATACAGATAAGAGGAGAAAACCGTTGCAATTCGATGTTGGGGATCATGTGTATTTGCGGGTATCTCCAATAGAAGGTGTTCAGCGGTTCGGCTTAAAGGGAAAGTTAGCGCCTCAATATATTGGACCCTTTGAGATCCCCGACATATGTGGACCTGTGGCTTATCGAATTCGACTTCCTTCTCGGTTAGCAGCTATTCATGATGTCTTTCACATCTCTCAACTTAAAAAGTGTGTTAAAGTCTGAAGAAATTATTGAGCAACAAGACCTGGAAGTAGAACCAAATTTATCCTATGTGGAATATCCAATAAAAATCCTCAACAGTAAGGAAAGAAGTACTAGAAGGGAAAAAGTTAGAATGTACAAGATCCAATGGAACCATCACACTAAGGAAGAAGCTACTTGGGAAACCGAGTACTATCTCCAACGAAATTTTCCCGACTTCCTTAGGACGAATCCAGGTACCTAACATCCCAGTCCATTTCTAAGCTAGAACCTCGGGATGAGATTCTTTTTCGGGGGGAAGGTTGTGACACCTCAGGTGTCTAGCCTGTAAAACATAAAATGATGTGTGAACTTAGTGTTAAATCAGGGGTATATTTGTAATTATGAAAAATTACCAGCCCCTTTTTGCAAAAGAGTTTGACTTAGGGAGTATTTTTAATTTTGTGAAGGGCTTTTTTTTGTAAATGTGCTTGTAATCATTACTTTGGCAACTTTATTGCAATTTAGTCCAAAATTTGTTGTAATTTGCTACCAAAAAGTGTTTTTCTTTTATTAATTAGAGTTCACTCAAACTTTTGAAAATATTTAAAAATCTTTTGATCTAGTACAAATTTGCACAACATGAAAGTTGTAGATCTTGAAAAACTGAACAACTTTCATTTGGGCACTTTTTCATTTGAGCCATAGTTCAGTGGAAAATTGTACTTTACTCCTAGGCCCCTGAACTTTTCACATTTTACAACCAAGTCCTCCCCACGTTCTTCTACCTCCCGATATGCCGGAGCTTTTGCAGGCCGCCACCGCCATCGGTTTCCCCGCCCACTGGCTGCCGTGCGCCGCCCTACGCGTCGCCCTCTAGAACACCAGCCCTGCTCTGTCGCCTCCGCTGGCCCCACGCATGCGCGCCACGCCGCGCAGGTGCCTCCCTGCTCGCCGCCCCTGTTTTCCAACTCCGGCGAGCTTGGCCGCCCCTGGAATCGCATCCCCGAACCACCTCACCGCCTCCACACGCCACGCACAAGGCCACCGCCGCCACTCCGCCGCCTTTGCTGGCGCCATTGGCTCACGCCACGCCGCCAAGGTCGACCTCTTCGTGCCACGACCGCCGGCCACACGTGGAGAAACCAACGCCGTCGCCGATTTTGCCTCTCCTCCGTTGAGCTCGTTTCCTAGACTTCCCCTCTCACTTATCCTCTCTTCTTTTGCCTATATATAGCCCCGGCTAGGCTTTATCTCTAGCAAAACCCCGCCACACCCCTTCTCCACCTCCGGCGAGCTCTGCTCACCGTGAAGCCGCCGTTCTAGCGCTACCCCAGCCACCACAACCCCCTGGTCTGCTTCGCCTTCACTCTGTGAAGCTAACCCGCCACCTCTCGTCGCCCTTCCCTCACCCGAGCTCCATCGCCGACGAGCTCACCCGCCGCCTCCGCTGACCGCCGTCGCGCTCCCCTCTCTGGCCACCTTTGCTAGCTCCCAAGCACACAAACAGGTGCGCCTCGAGCCCCTCATGCTCCCTGGCCCCTTGGCCCTCGCCGCCTGCGACCCCCCTCGCCAGAATCGGCCGATCAAACCCCCTCTCACCTCTGACCTCGGCCAAGGACCCAATTGCAATGGATTGCAATTCTTCTAGGGTCCTTTCTGCAAAAGACCAAAACCTTTTCTTTGTTTTATGTAATGAACTTTGAAAAAACCTAGAAAAATGTAGAAAAATTAGAAAAATGTCAAACCAATTTTGTTGTGTTCCTTTTGATTAGCTCTACAATTTGATGTTATGGGCTTGAGTTGAATCCTTGTGTAGCTAGTTCTAAAAATAGGATTGAATTTTGATCCTTTTTAATTGTAACTCAAGTTCAAAAATTATTTTGCTTGTGAGCTTTGGACCATGTATAGTATAGGGTATAAGTAATCTTGTATAAATTTTTGTAGACCTTTTTAACTTGTGCTTTTGCACATTTTTGCTATGTGTGGCTTATGTCCTTAATTTTTTTTAAATCCTTCCTGTGGATTGTTTTATTGAAATATAAACCTTTCTTCTTGTTATTTCATGCAGTTAGTAGTGTTAACCTTTTACTCTATAAACAATTGCCTAGTAAAGTAAAAATTTTAAGTTTAGTCTTAATTGTTTACTTTATTGGTTTACAACTTTATAGTGAAGGAAAACTATACTCAAGCACTTCACTAATTTCCAACTAATGCATTGCATATAGAACCAACATCGCTAGTTGACGGAACATACGAGCTCATCCAAGAACCAGTCAGGGATCTTTCTGAAGCTCAGGCCAACGTTGTTGAATTAACTGATGTCCCAAACTCCGATTCGGAAGAGCTAAAGCCTACTGACTCTATAGACACCACTACAGGCAAGCCCCGGTACATAATCCTATTATTTTAAATTATGCAACTTATTGTTACTATTTACTTGTGCATTTAAGTTATTGGAGTTGAACGAAAACCTTAGATGTATAATTCTAGGTTCCTATTGATTGTATACTAGAAATTTGAGTCCGAATAGATGCTATGCTAATAGGACCGGCAAAAGTCGAGTGATTGCCTGTCACTCGCGAGCTTTATAGGAGTTGATTGTTTACATTCTTGCAATCACTATAAGGATCATGGACGGATTTGGTTACAAGGTTCATGGTTGAAATCCGTCTGTGTTGATGAAATTGATAAGGTCGCAGTGTGTGGTAGCGGTGGTTAAGCGTTTATGTTGCAACTCTCTCTTAGAGATAGGAAGTTAAATTTATGTTGCAACACCACGAGTACAGAGATGTAGTTGTTCTCTGGAGTCAGGGAGAGTAGCACTGATCCACGAACTGGAATGAGAAGCCAACGGTTGCTTGGGAGTGACTTGACAGTGCTCCAAGCGTGTGTGTTAGGTTTACCCTTGCAAGGTTGGAAATTCGATTCAGAATCGTCCGTTGCTCACAAAAATTGAGACTGCTTGATCCCTTTGCCACATAGAGTAAGAAGTGGAACAAAATGATACTCAATATAGTTGGATGAAATTAATTCCCTCTACCATGTTTGTATACATAGGTGCTTACCTAGAATGGTTAAGAAAACTAGAATCTGAAAGATAAAACTTGAAAGTAAGGATCTACTCTTTATTGCTTTTCAGCAAAAGAAACCCTAGAGCCTTCACAAGCCACCCTAGAGCCTTCACAAGCCTAGCATGTCTAGTTAAAGGGCTTTTATATATCCTTAGTCGTGTTAGTCTTGCTGAGTATTAGCATACTCAGTCTTGCTTGTGACTTTAAATTCAGGAATAACTTGTGAGGACCAAAACACTAGTTTGACTTGGCCTAGGCTGATCTATGGAGTGGGAATCATCTCCGACCAGCAATGACTTTGCTGAATGATGTCATGCTCAGGCTTACCATGGCGTCGACCCTACTACGTTTGTATATAATCATGTTTTACTTTTCTGCTACAGAACTTCTGTTTTACACTTAGTTACTTTTAAACCTCTCTAAACTCCTTTGAATAAGATTGTAAAAGCTAGAACTTCAGTTTACTAGTTTCAAAAACTATGATGTAATTTACACCCCTTATCTATGTGATGTAAAATATTGTGGAATTTTGTATCTTTGACTCGCCTTCGTGCGGGATGTATACTTGTGTTACGATCAGATATTCAGTGGTTACATCGGAATGTTACCCGAAAGATCAATGATTATACCGGTTGAGGTGCATTTAAATGTTTAGTGCACTCGAGCTGGTGTAATTCAAAGTGGTTCTGCCACAGTTATTGCATCCTATCATTAAGCCTTGGCCATTCAGAGGATGGGATTTGGATTTCATTGGTCAAATTAACCCTCCTTCTTCAATGGGGCATCGCTTCGTGTTGGTGGCAATAGATTATTTTACTAAATGGACCGAAGCGGTAGCTTTGAAGAATATGACACATAGAGAGGTAATTGAGTTTATTACGGAGCATATTATTCATAGATTCGGCATTCCTCGAACTTTAACAACGGATCAAGGTTCATCATTTATTTCAAAGGAGGTACGAGAATTTGCCAAATCTTACAAAATTAAGATACTCAATTCATCTCCATATTATGCTCAGGCCAATGGTCAGACCGAGTCTAGTAACAAAATTTTGATAAGGCTCATAAAGAAAAAGATAGAAGAGAATCCTAGGAGGTGGCATGAGGTTTTATCCAAAGCATTATGGGCTCATCATATATCTAGACATGGTGCTACTAAAGTTACTCCTTTTGAGCTTGTTTATGATCAAGAGGCCGTTTTACCCGCTGAGGTAAATCTGGACGCTTATAGATTGGCTAAACAAAATGACCTTTCTACTGTTGATTATCATGATTTGATGATGGATAATTATTGGTGGAGAGTGTCTCCGGAACGGGCGAACACCACAACAGTAATGAATGAACACACAAACCAAGTAGGGAATGTTCTCTCTCTCTATTCAATGTGTCCCATCAATGTTCACTATAAGGGTATTTATAGGTGGCTTTACACCTCCCGAGTACAATTACGTCTCTGCACCCCTACAATGGCAATATTCACAGAATATTCTTGGACATACACGTAATTTCCCCTAAACACTGAGTGCGGTACAGCTCAGCTGGGCCCCGCTGCTTCTGCCGTCCCTCCTCGCGTCGGTCCTCTTCATCGCACTCTTCATGGATATTTCTCCCTCTGCTGACGGGGCTTCGCTCTTCCTCGTCCGGTACGATGAAGACTGCGGCGGGCTTTGCTCGTCTTTCGCTTCGATGCTTGCGCCGTCATGTCTTTGTACGTCCTTGGCTCTGGTGCCGAAGACCCACGAAGACCGGCGTACTCTCCGCTCATCTCTGGCCTTGGCTGTAACGCGCGTGCAATCTTGTCCCCGCGCTCCTTCGGTGATCAGGCCGAAGGTGGTGTCCCCAACAGTAGCCCCTCGGAGCCTCGGCCCGAATTTCTAGGAGGGGCGAGGATTTCAGCCCATGGACGCCGTCGGCGTCCCGAAGCGCCACCCTTCGGGCTCGGCGCCGCGATGGTAGTTGGCGAAGCACTTTTGTCGAAGAAGGAAAATTTTCAGGGTTATACTGTTAGTTCGCGCCAAAATTGTTAGATTCAAAGTTTGGCGGGAGTTTTTGCGTTGGTTGTGGCCTTTGAAAAGACACAGTTGCCCTTCGGTCTCTCAATCTTAGAAGCGTATTGAGGGGTGCGGTTGTCTTTCCACTCCACGGCGCCGCCAGCACTTGGTTTCTCGCGGTCGCCCCCCCTTTAAATAGCGGCGCCGTTGGCTGTGGGCGTTACTTCTCATTGCATTTGCTTCCCAGCCTCCTCGCATCTCCTTCCGCGAAGGTTCTTTCTGAGCTCAGTCAGCTTCGCACACCTTTTGCGCAAAACTTGAAGAGTGGCGACCTCGGAACAATCGGCATCTTCGGAGATGGCTCCGAAGAAGGATCAGTCCAAAGGGCCGACGACCACTGTACTCGGTCTGTCAAAGATGATGCCATCCCTCCTCGACGACTTGGTTCTTCTCGGCTTCATTTCTACAGACAACGTTCGTCCGCCTCCGACGGGCAAAACTATTGCTCATCCCCGCATCGACGAAGTGATTGTCTTCAGCGATCTATTCACTGCCGGCCTTCGTATGCCTCTCGACCCCGTGGTGGTGGACATATTTTGGTTGTTCAAGGTATATCTGCATCAAATGACTCCCACTTCGATCGTGCGGCTCAACCTGTACATGTGGCTGGTGAAGACCTGCCACCTTTCTCCAAGCGCCGAAGGCTTTGCTCGTGCCTTTAGTGTACATTATCAACCGAAGAGTATTTCCGTACAATTGACAGGAGGTACGGAGATATCCGCCATTCCCCAATATGGCTGCTATACCTTCGCCTTTCACAAGAACCTCCCGTGCCCAGTTGCTGCGAGTAAGAACAAATGGGCCAATGGCTGGTCATCCTACTAGTTCTATCACAAGGTGACATTGGATCCCATCACGAAGACCCATCCCCTCGTCATCGACCACATTCCGGCCCTTGGCGATGTGCCGAAGGTCCCCTGTCATGTCCGGGCCGAAGATGAGGCTCTGCTTGCCCTACTGTGAAAGCTGTCCAAGACCTTCAGCACGCGCGATGTCGTTGAAGAATTCATCGCGTGCGGCTGCTTCCCCGTCAAGGCCGATTGGGCCATCTCCGGCTGGCTGGTCGAGGACCGCTGGATCGAGGGTATTCCAGTACCCGACTTTGCGACCGTCTTCAACCTTCAAGCCGACCGTAAGTTTTTATGTCTAGGTTCTGGTTATGGCGACGTACACCCCGCTGTTGCTTATGCTTTGTGCCTCTTCGTCGATGCAGGGGTGGATCCTGTCGTTATCAAGAGCCGAGCCGACGAGATGGTTGGGTCGGTCTCGAGGGACGAGTACAAAGCCCTAGTCAGGCATCTCAGTGGAGCTCGACAGAACCGGGTGTTCCACGCTTTGGGCCTCGCTGCTCCTCAGCGGGTAGCCGAGGCAAAGCTCGCCGAAGGCCTGGGCGGTGCCGACACAAACGCCTTGGAGAAGGCGAAGAGGAAGCGAAAGTCTCCGTTGGCGGCGTTGAAGAAGAAGGGTCGGCTTCTTAATGATATCTTGCAACAGTCGCCTTTGTGGGAAGATGGTTTGAGCGGAGATGGTAACCATCCCTCCGCTGAAGCGCTACCCTTGGGTGCAAAGAAAGTGACACAACCTGGACTTGGAGTTCAGTACCGCGCTTGAAAGTGAAGAGGAGGGAGGTGACGAAGAGGTGCAAGTCATTGTTGACTCCCCCCGCCGCTCTCCTGCCGCTCGCGAAGCTCCTCCCACTGGTCGAGACATTGGAGCACCATCCCTGCATGAAGCTACTTCGTTCGCAACGCTGATCCGGAGGCCGGGGCTGCTGAGTTGGGCGCGAAGCCTATGGCCGTGCATCTCGGTGGGAACATCGTTAATTCTCTTTGCTTCGAGAGCCAAGACTGTGAGCGCACTTTGCTGGCTGCGGCAGGGGAGTCATTCTACTTCCCACTGATGGAGAAGGACCTGATGGACACCGGGCTGAAGAACATACTTGAGAACGCCTAGGACCTGTCTCTCAAGGCCTTCGTGGCTGCGCGTTGCGCGGCTCGGCAGCTAGAGGCCGAAAGTAGCTCTAAGTCTGCTGTCACGGACCTTGAGGTGAAGGTGGCCGCTCTTGAGCGGGAGAAGACTGCATTGCAACGGTGCCTTGAGAAAACCGCTGCGGAGAGGGAAACCCTCGCCATAGATCTATTGGCGACGGCCGAACGGGCGGTCAAAGCTGAGGATGCGGCCAAAGCCACGAAGAAGGTTGCCGAGGATGCGGAGTCTTGCCACAATGCGATGCAATCACGACTCCACACCTTCAAAGAGGCCATAAAGACCAGCTCGGTGAAGCTACAAGATGAGCTCCCCGATATCCTCGCCAAGACCGTGCTGTTTATTGTGCTGTTTTTATGTGTTGGCTTCCGCGCTTGATCACACTTGTTCCTAAGGCTGTTTAGTGTTGGTATAGCTCCTCTATAGCTACTCTCCACTATGCCTAGGACTTTATGGTTGGGGTGCGCACTTGGATCTTGAGCCAAAATTTTTGATCGCGATAATTTTGATTGGCTCCCATTCACACCCCCCCCTCTGGTCGCATTTCTCGGTCCTACAACCTCCTCCAGTTCTTCGGATAATGGTGATATTTGTTTATGCCTTCTTCGGTAGTGCTCTTCGCCGTCTGACTCAGAACGGTCAGAAATCTCTTCGATCGGTACGAACCTTGGGCGGAACCTTGGTGGTTCTTGTTCCCCCGGGTTGACCACAATCATCTCCTTCTGCGGTGGTGGTGGTGGTGGTGGTGCCTGCAATTTCTCAAGCGGCAACCACTGTGCGCGGAGCTTCTCCTGTAGTGCCTTGCAGCGAAGCTCCTCCTCCTTCAACTTGTTGTACTGCTCTTGACGCTCTACTTCGGTGAGCATGGTCTCCTTCCCCTTCGCTCTTGTTATCATCTATCGCTCCGAAGGCTCTGCTTCCAAAGCCTGCTGCTGAGCTCTTCGTGCCTCTTCAATGCAGGCATCGATGCAATGCATCGCCACGATATCTTCGGCTGAGATGCCGATGTCTAGAAGGTTGACTTCAAGCTGGCCATCTGCGACTGTGTCAACAAAGACTCCGTCGTTGCTGGTCCTATTTGCCTGCGCTGCCGCCAGTTCTTCTTGCGAAGGTGTTGTCGTCGTCATCGTGTCCGCCGAAGTGGCTCCGGTGGCTCCTCTCTTCTTCGTCGCTGCCATGTGGTGTATCGAACCGACGGGTGGGCGCCAAACTGTTGGTGGAGAGTGTCTCCGAAATGGGCAAACACCACAATAGTAATGAATGAACACGCAAACCAAGTAGGGAATGTTCTCTCTCTATTCAATGTGTCCCATCAATGTTCATTACAAGGGTATTTATAGGTGGCGTTACACCTCCCGAGTACAATTACGTCTCTGCACCCTTACAACGGCAATATTCCTGGAATATTCTTGGATGTACACGTAATTTCCCCTAAACACCGTGAGTGCGGTATAGCTCAGCTGGGCCCCGTTGCTAATGCCGTCCCTCCTCGCGTCGGTCCTCTTCAACGCACTCTTCATGGATATTTCTCCCTCCACCGACGGGCATTCACTCGTCCTCGTCCAGTACAATGAAGACCACGGCGGGCTTCGCTCGTCCTTTGCTTCGACGCTTGTGCCGTCACTTCTTCGCACGTCATCGGCTCCGGTGCCGAAGACCCGTGAAGACCGGCGTTCTCTATGCTTGTCTCTGGCCTTGGCTGTAATGCACGTGCAGTCTTGTCCCCGCGCTCCTTCGGTGATCAAGCCGAAGGTGGTATCCCCAACAATAATATTGATGAAGTAAGCGACAAGCGGTTACAAGCTTTGAAGGAAATTGAGAAGGACAAGCTTCGGGTGGCTAGAGCTTACAACAAGAAGGTAAGGGCTAAATCTTTTCAAGTTGGTGAGTTGGTTTGGAATACGATTCTGCCTCTTGGGACAAAGAGCAATAAGTTTGGCAAGTGGTCGCCATGTTGGGAAGGTCCATAAAAGATTGTCAAGGTTATCTTCGGAAATTCTTATATGGTGGAGACACTACAAGGAGAACGTCTACCCAGGGCTCTGAATGAAAGATACTTGAAGAAATACTACCCAAGTGTTTGGCAAGATGCTTGAAAATGAAGATGGCCGGTATTTGGATGTCGCCCTTAGCATTATTTTTAGGCCAGTACTGGATTTGTAATTCTGTATTCTTATAGCATGTTTAGGTACTTGCTTTTTGGCTTGCATAGCTCACCAAAAAGGCAGGGGGGCATGTGTTGGAGGCCAAAATTGGCAACAACCGAGGCCGACCGGTCTGACCGGTTGGGCCGACTGGTCAGACCGGTCTGGGCCTGTAATCCGAGTAGGGTTGAGGTTTTATGTTAAGAGTCCTATTGTAACCCAATTTGGAAGGGGTACGTCCTCCCCGGCCTATAAATATAAAGGCTGCGGCTGATTGAGGGTTTTCTAACCACAATCGAATCAATATAATCTCTTTTACCCTTTTACTCAAACCCTAATCTTTTCCAACCCCTTTGCTGTTCTTTGCTCGTCTCTACGGCGTTCAAGGGCGTCTTGAGTGGCCTGCCGACCTCAAGGCAACCCTAGTTTTTCAAACTCCGACGGGGTCCCTCCCGAGCTCAAGGATTTAGGTTTTCGCGTGTTTCTGCCTTCAACCGGTCTGACCGGTTGGAGCAGCCGGTCTGACCGGTCACCGTCTGAAGCCTGCTGGTGACGATCATTGCGATCCGCGTGTACTAGCGCTCCGGTGTGTTGACCAGATTAGCGTCAACAAATTGTTGATCTGAATTAATACATGTGGCTCTGGTCACTAGGAGCACTGCATCGATAATTAGGTAACAATATTTCTTGACAGAATCAGCAAATTCTAAATCCAACTTATGTGGAAACATATATTTGCTTGTGCTGAGTTGTCCTGTATATTACCTACAAGGTCAGATGCTATATTCTCTGTGCATGTGTTTTGACTATCAATTTTGTCATGTTGCTTTTACTAGTTTATTCCCCCTCTGGACATAGCAGTGCAAAGGAAAACCTACAAAAGGTTGTGACTAACCTAGACACTAAAGCTGAGATAAGAAATCTATCTCAAGGGGAGAGAGACCAGTTGGAGACTGCTCGTGATGACCTAATAAAACTTCTAAGGGAAGAAGAACTTAGGTTTTATCAATGAGCCAAAGCAACTGATGTTCTTCTAGGGGATAACAATACTAGATACTTCCTGATGATTGCTAATGGCAAACATCCAAAGAAGCGCATCTTCTCCCTGGAACATGATGGGGGAAAATAGAGGGTCAACAAAACCTCAAAGAGTATATCACCAAGTTCTATAAAGACCTATTTGGACCACCGGAGGACAACCACTTTAGCCTGAATAATAGGATGGATGATATCCCTCAAGTCAGTCAACCAGAAAACGAGTTTCTCACGGCTCAGTTCAGTGAAAAGGAGATTCGGGAAGCAATTTTTAACATGGAACACAACAAAGCACCAGCCCGGATGGCTTCCCAGCTGAGTTCTACCAGCATTTTTGGGAAGTCATCAAAGGTGACCTGATGAACATGTTCCATGATCTGCACTCTGGTGACCAGCCTTTATTCAGTCTCAATTTCGGTGTCATAACCTTATTGCCTAAAACCCGAGAAGCAAATAAAATCCAACAATACAGACCCATCTGCCTGTTGAATGTTAGCTTTAAGATTCACAAAAATAGCCACAAGCCGTATTAATTCAGTGGCAGACCACCTTATCAGCCCTACACAAACAGCTTTTCTGCGTGGCCGGAACATTTTAGAGGGAGTCGTAGTTCTACACAAAACCATATATGAGTTACATCGAAAGAATCTGAGTGGGGTTATCTTCAAAATAGATTTCGAAAAGGCCTACGATAAAGTAAAGTGGAACTTCTTATTGCAAACGCTTTAGTTGAAAGGCTTTTCACCCAAATGGATTGAGTGGATTAAGTCATCCATCTCAGGCGGCAGCGTGGCGATTAACGTCAATGATGAGATTGGTCCTTACTTTCAAACAAAGAAAGGGCTGAGACAGGGAGATCCACTATCCTATTCAATATAGTAGCAGATATGCTCACACTCCTCATCAATAGAGCCAAAGCCAATGATCAGGTAAATGGAGTGGTGCCACACCTAATCGATGGTGGGCTTTCTATCCTACAGTACACTGATGACACAATACTATTCATGGACCACAATTTGGAACAAGATCAAAATATGAAGAACATCCTTTGCGCTTTTAAGCAGTTATTTGGTCTTAAAATTAATTTTCACAAAAGTGAAATTTTCTGCTTTGGCGAAGCTAAGAATTATGAAAACCATTACATGGAACTGTTTGGTTGCAACTCAGGTAACTTCCCAATCAGATACTTAGGCATTCCGATCCACTACAGGAAGCTGTCTAATACTGATTGGGTTAGGATCCAAGAACGATTTGAGGAACGTCTCAGTAGTTGGAAAGGGAAAAACCTTTCAACTGGAGGCAGATTGACACTCATCAATTCAGTCCTTAGCAGTCTTCCCATGTACATGATGTCCTTCTTTGAAATCCCAAAAGGGGTTCATAAAAAGTTGTATTACTTTTGGTCTAGATTCTTTTGGCAAAGTGATGAGCACAAAAGAAAATACCGTTTGGCAAAGTGGAGTATTCTGTGCCAACCTAAGGATCAGGGTGGACTAGGGATACATAACCTAGTGCTTAAAAACATTGCTCTGCTCAGTAAGTGGCTATACCGTCTTCTAACGACAGACGGTACATGGCAGCAAATCCTATGCAATAAGTACTTAGGGAATAAACCTTTAGTACAAGTCTAATGGAAGAGTGGGGATTCACATTTCTAGGCAAGCCTAATGAAGGTCAAACCAAACTTCTTAAAATTCAGCACCTTCGTCATTAAGGATGAGTCTCAGATAAGATTTTGGGAAGATGCTTGGTTAGGTAATAGATCCCTTCTCGAACAGACTACTACTGTGATGTCGACGACTCCAACTACTCCCATCTTTTCGACTCCCAAGGTTGCACCTACAGTTGTTCAGGGAGGATCTGCATCTAGATTTCCAAAAGGATGGAATCCGGCTACTGGATATGGCATGCTACCAGATTTCTTCATTTTGCAATCCAATGCACAGTTTAGCCCATCGGTTACACAACCGATGGCTCCTCAGTTTGATCCATCGGCTACGTAGCTGATGGGTTCCCAGCAGGATGCATTGGCAACTGTTGACGATTGTTAAGTGCAAAATATGACCGTCAACTAAACTCACAAGAGAAGAAAAACTATGCCTCTTACTCACATATTTGTATCCCTAACCTAGCTCCATAGTTGTTTTGGAGAATTTATGTTTTCAGGAGCACAAGTCCGGAATAAGAAGAAAACATGAAGAATACGCAGAAGAAACCACAGAATATCGTGTCCTGTGTAACAAGAGCAAAAGAGGCCCACCAGACAGACCAAACCGACCAACCAAGCCCTAGCACCAACCATCTGACATCAGGACCCACCAGGCAGTGACCCAGAGAAAGACGGTGGCCAGAGGCAGAAAAGTGGGGCCGGCCGAACCACAGGTTTGACCGAACCAGAACAAGCACCAGTCTAGGTGCATTTTGGCGTGAAGATCGATCCTATCCTCCTGAAGGCTGTTTGGCATGTTTCCATGTATAGAGATGGCGGGAACCGACCTCTCCAAGCTATATAAGGGGCCTCCCACCACTCTCACCACACACACCACTTGGAGAAGCCTCTCTCTCTCACTCTCATTGTGACTTGTACTCCTTAGGGTAGTGGAGCTAGGCAAGTACTTCATTTCCTTAGCGAATCCAGTCATCTCGGGGTCGGCGAACAATCCTCGGCCTCTAGTATGGCTTTGTATTCCGACTATCGTTATGCTATTCATAAAGAGTTCGTTCTTGGTGATCTTGCTTTGTTCTTAGCCTGTGTAGCCAAGTTCTATTCTTATTTAAGTTGTATTAGTTGCCTGCTTAGACCAGATGATCTAGGTAAGCATATCAGTTCATTGTGCTTTCGGGCTTTCCTTAGCATCTTACCTATCCATCCGAAGGGTGGGGGACCCAAGGGCGCTAGGGTAGTGACCTCATATACGAGCATGGGGCTTGGGTATGCGGGATCCTTCGGATATGATGGTGCTCCACGGTGTGACTGGGGTAGACCGCAGGTGGTGACAGCCCTGTCGGTCCACCGGGAAGCTGCTTCTCGATTAGCGTACTCCCCGACGTTCGGGTATTCGTATAGGATTTCATGCAATGAGGAAACGGTCTGGACGTTCTCCAGAACGGGTCATTCTCCCCGATGTCCCTAATTTCTCGGCACCTGCAGCTCTAAGCATGTGACTAACATAACTTCTTTGCTAACATGAATAGTATACTAGGATCTTGTTTGCCTATGCTCCCACTAACCTTAGGTGTATTTATTTATTCTTTATTTATGAGAGTTGGTTGATCTGTGTGTGTCACATTACCCTCGATTATCTTTATTATCACTTACCCCTGTATGATTAGCAGTTTACACCTTATCTCATAATTGTTATGGTTGTGTATCTAGTAAACATCTTTACACACCATAGCCATCCCTTGGGAAAATATAAATAATGATACCCTGAATACTTCCGGGTGAAATGCTACAACGGTATATCCATGCGCCTGCGGATCCTTCTGTAATCGTTAAGACATACCGCACGCCGTCCCATGGCATCACTGCTATGGGGCGGCCGTCCCGGTATTTCTTGGCGCCATTGCTGGGAACTAACCATTCCTAGTGTTTGTGGTAAGAAATGCCAGCAAGCATTTCTGGCGCCATTGCCGGGGATGGCACTAGGTGTAAAAAGATCTTTACTAATGCATAAACATGGCATTGTGAATAAGAGGTAGCTACTGCTTATACAAGCTAATATCATCTTTTGTTTTCTCCTGATTGGATGAAAACAGGGTAGTGTATAGCTGGTTTCTCCTTGCCGACAAACTTTGTTGAAAATCCCGAAAAGCTCGTAAGAAGGGTTCAACCTTGCGTCGTCCCTCCTCAGCTCTCATTGTCGACAAGCGAACCAGCTTTTCAGGCGCCAGCAACAACAACCGAACCCATGGCTGAGAAGACTCGCCATGACTTTTCCGTCCCCTCAGCCGCCAATGTGGCGGCTGGACCCAACGCTAATGTTGGGGACATGAACTTCGAGCTGAAGTCCGGCGTCATAAACATGGTGCAGGCTAGCCCAT
Source organism: Panicum virgatum (assembly GCF_016808335.1). Classification (NCBI taxonomy): domain Eukaryota; kingdom Viridiplantae; phylum Streptophyta; class Magnoliopsida; order Poales; family Poaceae; genus Panicum; species Panicum virgatum. The sequence goes on along the minus strand of NC_053141.1, from coordinate 16,451,023 downwards.
TCTGTGGCAAGCCAAACGAGGACACCAACGCCCACCTCCAGAACTTCCTGGAGCTCTGCGAGACCGTAACCATACGGGGCGTTACGGTTGACATCTCTCCAGGGGAAAGTGCAACAATGGTTTTATCAGAACAAGGAAGCTGTCAGCACGTAGGACAACTGTTCCACGGCGTTCCTTGCCAAGTTCCTCCCGCTAGGCAAAACGAATGCCTTGCGAGGAAGAATTTCAAGTTTCCAGCAGACAGGGATGGTGTGTGTGACACTTCAGGTGTCTAGCTAGTAGAACCTAAGTTTATGTGTGCATTTTGTGTATTTATCCTTGTGTGATAGTCAAAAATTTTCAATACAATTTGAGGGCATATATGTAATTATACAAAATTACTAGCCCCTTTTTGCAAAAAGTTTTAACATAGGAAGTATTTTCAAATTTATGAAGGGTTTTCTTGCAAATATGCTAGTAATCATTACTTTGGCAGCTTTGTTGCAAATAAGCCCTAAATTCATCGAATTTTGCTACCAAAAAGGTATTTTCCTTATTTAATTCAAACTCTTTCAAACTTTTGAAAATATTTAAAATCCTTTGATCTAGTGAAAATTTGCACAACATTAAAGTTGTAGGTCTTGAAAAATAGAACAACTTTCATTTTGGGCACTTTTTCATTTGAGCCATAGATCAGCATATAATTTTAGTTTATAGTCAAGTCCCTAAACTTTTCTGATTTTGCAAATAGACCCCCACTTCGTCTTCTGCCTCCTGCCGACTAGGAAACAGGGCAGGCCGCCGCCGCCGTTGGGGCGCCACCTGCCTCTCCCCGACTCTTTCTGGTCCCACACCCCTCTCGCTGGCGCCCTCACTGCTCTCCACGCCGCACTGCAGCTCGCCGCCGCGGCATCCCAAATCTGGTGAACTCGAGCGCCGCCGGAAACACCCCCTCGAACCCCTCGCCGCCATCCACGCGTCGTGTATGAAGCTGCGCCACCACTGGCACCACCTTTGCTGGCCAACAAGCCTTGCGCCACCCTGCCCCGAGACCTCTTCCCGCGCCGCGACCACCAGCCGCCGCGGATTGCTCTGCCCGCAGCCGAAATCGCAAGTCAAACAGACTTATCTTCTTGGAGTACCTATCTTCATGCTCACCCGATCTCCTATTGCCTATAAAAGGCAATGCAGCCCTGCCCACGCACCCAGAACACCACCGCACCCCCGCCTCATCTCCGGCGAACTCTGGTCGCCGATGATCCACCGTCACAAGCTCACCCCAACAACCACAGCCCCCCTGGTCCGCTTTACCTCAACTCCGTGAAGCTGATCGGCCCATTCCCACTGCCAATCCCCCACCAGAACGACCTTGCCGTCGTTCACCCCCAACGTCGTCCGCACCTCCTCGCCGACAACCCCTCTCCGGCCACCTTCCCTGACCCCCTGACACACCAAAAGGTGCGCCATGGTCCCCTCTAGCTCTCTAGACCCCTGACCCTCGCCGCCGGCGATCGCCGTCCCCGGAATCGGCCGGTCAATCAATCTCCTCCCCTCTGACCCGACCAAGGACCCGGTTGCAAGGGTTTAAAACCTTCCCAGGGTCCTTTCTGTAAAGGTTCAAACCTTTTTCCTTTTTCTTTTCTAGTGAACTTTGATAAATCCTAGAAAAATGTAGAAAATCAGAAAAATGTCAAATTAATTTTGTTTTGCTCCTTGTAAATAGCGCTACAACTTTATGCTATTGGTTTGAGTTGAACTCTTTTGTAGTTAATTTAAAAATAGGCTTAGATAATAGCTCTTTTTATTTGTATGTATTTGATGCTCCAAAATTAATTTTCTTGTGAGCTTTTGACCTTATGCTCTTTTGAGTATGTCAAGCTCTAGAAAAGTTTCCTACACCCATTAGTATACTATAACCTCTGCTTTCAAAATTCTCTTCCTTTAATTTAAATTATGCCTATAAGGAATTATATACATAATTTCTTATGGATTGTTTTAAAAACCTTATTCTTGTTATTTTATTGAGTTTCACCCTATTTACTCTATAGTGAAGGAAAGCTATACTCAAGCACCTCACTATATTTTCAACTTTTGCATTTCATATAGAAGTCACCCCGCTAGCAGACGACACTTACGAGCTCACTCAGGAGCCAGAAGGGGACTTTTCTGAAGCTCAGGCCAACGCGATCGATTTAACTGAAGCCTCGAACTTTAGTTCGGAAGAACCAGAAATTACTGACCCTATAGAAACCTCCATAGGCAAGCCCCGGAGCATAATCCTATTATTTCAAATTATACAACTTATCGTTATTATTTACTTGTGCATTTAAGTTATTGGAGTTGTATGAAAACCTTAGATGCATAATTCTAGTTGCCTATTGATTGAACACTAGATTTGAGTCTGAGTTAGATGCTATGCTAATAGGACCGGTAAAAGTCGAGTGATTGCCTGTCACTCGCGACTTTATAGGAGTTGATTGTTTACCTTCTCGCAATCACTATAAGGATCATGGGCGGAATTGTTGAAGTCCGTCTATGTTGAAGAACTTGATAAGGCCGCAGTGTGTGGTAGCGATGGTTAAGCATTTGAATGTACTAGCCACATGCCGTAAATATGATACGTGGAAAGCCTAGTAACTGATCGGCCCGGCAAATGGACATACACCCCCACTCTCTTGTAGAGATAGGATTTTTAAATTTATGTTGCAACAACTACAACTGCAGAGAGGGTTGGGCTCGCTGTAGTCGGGGAGAGTGGCCCTGTCCATGAACCAGAATGAGAAGCAAACGGTTGCTTGGGAGTGACTCAATGGTACTCCAAGCGTGTGTGTTAGGTTTTACCTTGCAAGGATTGAAATTCGGTTCGAACTGTTCCGCCTCTCACGGATATTGAGATTGCTTAATCTCTTTGCCACGTAGAGTAAGAAGTGAAATATTTATGATACTCAATCTTGTTAAATGCAAATAATCTCTATACCATGCTTGTTTAGATAGGTACAAATCTAGACTCGTTAATCCAACTAGAATCTGAAAGCTAAAACTGGAAAGTATGGATCTACTCTTTGTTGCTTTTCAGCAAAAGAAACCCCAGAGCTTTCAAAAGCTTGCATGTCTAGCTAAAGGGCTATGATATACCCTTAGACGGGTAGGTCTTGCTGAGTATTAGTATACTCAGACTTGCTTTTGATAATGTTTTCAGGAATGCTTTCCGATGACCAAAACACTAGTTCAACTTGGCCTAGTGCTTTACCTGCTGGCTGGACGATGGAATGGGAACCATCCACCAGCTATGGTTCGGTTGAATGGTGTCATGATCGGGCTTATCATGACATCACCCCTATGATGCTTGTGTATAGTTGTGTTTTACTTTCCGCTGCAGAACCTTTGCTTTGTAGTTTGCTTCTATGAAACCACTTCCTTTGGAATAAAACTGTAAACGCTCAAGCTTCGACTTGCTAGCTTCGAAACTTTGATGTAATTATGCTCTTTATCTATGTGATGTAAAATATTGTGGAATTGTTGTATCTCTGACTTGCCTTCGTGCGGGATGTATACTTGTATTACGATCCGATATCGAGTGGCTATATCGGTATTCTACCCGAAGGACCATTGATTATACTAGTTGAAGTGCGTTTAAATGTTTAGTGCACTAAAACTGGTATATTTCAAAGCGGTTCTGCCACAGCTGGTATTAGAGCAGGCAAGTATACTCATGATGGTACAACAAACCTTAGAAAGGTTTTGAATAAAAGACGTGCTCAACAAAAGTGTTTACAAAAGGTGTTGGACTCGTTAAGGATTGTGTTTAGACCATAAAGCCCTAGGGTGACGTTTTATGGGTATTATAAGGTGGCTCTTAACTATATGTTTGTTGCAGGTACACTAACCCCAGTTCGATAGGCTAAGAACAGATAGGATCTATCGACTAGATAATATAGGGAGAGACGTATCCGTGCCACCGAAATTAACCATGTAAGACCAAAGGTATTTGGCGGTTATTTTTGGTTGTGAGGACGATAGCACATGCATGCATTGTTAAAAACTTAAATGTTTGCTTCTTGAGTATCTTTAAGGACTCTTAGAATGTTTGTTTTAATAGAATGGTGAGTGCCTTGTTCTAAAACCTAGTTAACCCTAGGAGAGGTAAGCTACTTGAGATCAGATCGAGTTTTGCACCCTTGATCTTTTGTTCAAGGAGTTTCAAATGATCAATTAGCCTTGTTTGTAGTTTGATCATTACTAGATTCTTATGAAACTCCATGCTTCAATGAATCAGAAGCATACTTTTCTACCCACAAGTTAATGGATCAGGAGACAAACAATAACCTGGAAGGTTTTGAAAATGCTAGTAAGCCATCAACCACCTCATCGTCAACACTGCACAACCTTGTGGAACTAATGGCTACCCAAAATGATGTGCTCCGTCAACTTTTACAAGGACAACAGACAATTCAGCAGTTGCTACAACAATAGTAGCACCAATTGAGAGAGTACCCTATCTACCAACCTCAGGTTGTAAACTATCAAGAGCCCGATGAAGAGACAAATGAAGAAATGAATATTTACTCGGACTCCCTTTTACATCCATCACAACTCCCAATGAAGCCTAGGGAAATGGAGACTCGGAATTCCAAGTGTAGTCTAGACCCCATAGACTTGACTTGATGGGAAATCTCATGCACGGAGTTTATCCCACGTCGTCAACATCAAGCTGTCAAAACTCCTGACCTTGATACAGTTTTCAGAGCAAGAACTCTTTCGTCTATCAGGGAAAAGATGGACCAATATCGATACCCTACACACGAAGATGATTCAGCAGGTATGCTAGTAATGTTGCCTTTAGATAACAACCAACCCAGTGGTCCGAGTGACACAGACCGCTGCTTCAACTGTCGAAGTCCTAGCCACTTCTATCGAAACTGTTCCCGGGCCAAAACTCAAATTCAAGGTCAAAGTCCTATCCAAATTCCTAGGAACAATAGTAGAAAGAAGAAGATAGAGCATAGAAGACAAAGGAAGGCACCGACTGGACCCCCAGGTGTGCAGCAACCGAGGTATCATTTGATACAAAATACAGTACCCAGGACCCCACAGAGAAATTCTCCATCAGGCAGATGGGTTCTTAGGCCACCCCAATAGCAAGGAGCAGTTAGATCTCCTATGCTTCAACAACAATAGTCTGGGCTAAGTCCAAATGTTCAACAACCCAGCCGTCCAAATAGCAACAATCGTTGCTATACCTGCGGAAGTACTGAGCACTTCGTCAGGAACTGCCCCCGAAACCAAAAGCCTGCCCAAGGCCAGAATTCTAATCAGAGCAACCAAGGCAAGGGAAAGAAGCAAGTTATGGAAGTACGGCAAGGAAAGATTAACTTCACTACTCTTGCTGAACTTCCAGAGGGCGCACTAATTATGACGGGTACCTTTTCTATCAATCATAAGCCTACAGTTATATTGTTTGATTCTGGTGCAACCCATAGTTTCATTAGTGATAAATGTGGGGCAAGAGTGGGATTGGAATCTAGTCAAGCTACGGCACAATACATGATTACCACACCTAGTGGTAAGATAACTTCCAATCAGATCCTTAGACATGTGCCAATCCAGTTGGGTAGCAAGTTGATTAAAACCAACTTGATTTCTCTAAGTCTAGAGGGTATGGATGTTATTCTGGGTATGGACTGGATGACCCAAAATAAAGTAATGTTAGATATCTCTTCCCGATCCGTTGAGATCCATTCACCATACCACGGAACCACTACCCTTTATCTTCCACCACAAGAGTACACCACTCCTTGTACTTCTGCCATGAAAGATATCAAACTTGAAGACATTCCAGTAGTGTGCGAGTATGCGGACGTCTTTCCAGATGACTTGCCCGGACTACCTCCTGATAGAGATATTGAGTTTGTGATTGAGCTACAACCAGGCACGGCTCCTATCTCTAAGCGACCCTACCGAATGCCACCCAAGGAGCTAGCAGAATTAAAGATTCAGCTTCAAGACCTTCTGGACAAAGGTTACATTCGACCAAGTGCTTCACCATGGGGTTGCCCAGCCCTATTCGTGAAGAAAAAGGATGACAGTTTGAGGTTATGTGTGGATTATAGACCTCTCAATGCGGTGACAATCAAGAACAAGTATCCCCTTCCACGCATTGATATCCTATTTGATCAGTTAGCCGGAGCCAAAGTCTTCTCTAAGATTGATCTCTGTTTCGGTTACCATCAAATCAAAATCCGGCCATGTGATATACCGAAGACGGCCTTCTCTACCAGATATGGACTCTATGAGTATCTGGTTATGTCTTTCGGTCTTACCAATGCACCGGCTTATTTCATGTACCTGATGAATTTGGTGTTTATGCCAAAGTTGGACAAGTTTGTCGTTGTTTTTATTGACGACATTCTGATCTATTCCAAGGATAAGGAGGAACATGCGAATCACTTACGAGTTGTTCTTCAACGACTCCGGGATCATCTTTTATATGCTAAATTCTCGAAGTGCGAATTCTGGTTGGATAGTGTGAAATTTCTGGGACATACTGTCTCCAGTGGAGGCATATCCGTTGATCCGAGCAAAGTTCAGGAAATAATGGATTGGAAACCTCCTACTTCAGTCCATCAAATTAGAAGTTTCCTTGGTTTAGCCGGATACTACCGCCGTTTCATCCCGGACTTCTCTAGAATAGCCAAACCAATGACAGAATTATTGAAGAAGGGAGTCAAATTTGTTTGGGATGATAAGTGTGAAGAAAAATTCCATACTCTTCGAGCTCAACTAACCACTACCCCAGTGCTGGCTCAACCAGATAATACCAAGCCATTTGATATCTATTGTGATGCTTCTGGTACTGGACTCGGATGCGTACTTATGCAAGATAACCGGGTAATTGCTTATGCATCACGAGCACTTCGAACTCATGAGAAGAATTATCCTACCCATGATCTTCAGTTAGCAGCAGTTATTCATGCTCTCAAGATATGGAGGCATCATCTTATGGGAGCTCATTGCAATATCTATACAGACCACAAGAGTCTCAAGTACATCTTTACTCAAGCTGATCTGAATATGAGGCAAAGATGATGGCTAGATCTTATCAAAGACTATGATATTGAAGTACATTATCATCCTGGCAAAGCAAATGTGGTTGCGGATGCACTCAACTGTAAGCCACATTGTCATTGCTTAGAAGCAGAATCATACAACGAGACTCTATGCAATGAAATGAGAAAGCTAAATTTAGAGATGGTTCCACAAGGGAGTTTGAATCACATAGCTATCGAGCCTACGATTCAAGATAGTATTATTTCGGCACAACTTCACGATAAAAGTGTCAAGATCATCAAACAAGAGTTAGCTCGAGGCGAAGAAAAGTACAAGTGCTTTCACCTGGATCATAACGGAGTTTTATGGTTCGACAATCGCATTGTTGTTCCTAAGGACCTTCAACTCCGATGGCAAATTCTTGATGAAGCACATCTCTCAAAGTTCTCCATTCATTCTGGCAGTACAAAGATGTATCAAGATCTTAGACAACATTATTGGTGGACCAGAATGAAAAGGGAGATAGCCAAGTACGTCTCTGAATGTGATGTTTGCCAGAGAATTAAAGCCAGCCATCTCAAGGTTGCAGGCACACTTCAACCTTTATCAATTCCATCTTGGAAATGGGAGGACATTTGTATGGATTTCATCGTTGGCTTACCCAACACATCTCAGAAGCATGACTCTATATGGGTGATCATTGACAGATTGACCAAGACTACCCATTTTCTTCCAGTGCATACTACATATTCAGCTAAAAAGTATGCATAGATCTATCTTGATCAAATAGTTCATCTCCATGGTGTACCTAAGAAAATCATATCTGATCGAGGAGCACAATTTGTTGCACATTTCTAGGAACAGTTACAGGATTCTCTTGGAACTAAGTTGATTCGTAGCTCTGCATATCATCCTCAAACAGATGGACAAACCGAAAGGGTAAACCAAATCCTTGAGGATATGCTCAAAGCATGTGTCATCTAATATGACAAGAATTTGGATAAATGTCTAGCTCTAGCAGAGTTTTCATACAATAACAGTTACCAGTCCAGTTTGGAGATGGCACCATTTGAAGCATTATATGGTCGAAGATGTCGGACTCCATTAAGTTGGTCACAAACCGGAGAACAAAAACTCTTTGGACCTGACTTAGTAACTGAGGCGGAGAACAAGGTGAAAATTATTCAAGCAAATCTTAAAGCCGCTCAATCCAGACAGAAGAGTTATGCAGACAAGAGGAGAAATCCGTTATAATTTGAAGTTGGAGATCACGTATATTTGTGAGTATCTCCAACAAAAGGTGTTCAACGGTTCGGCTCAAAGGGAAAGTCAGCACCTCACTACATTGGACCCTTTGAGATCCTTGAAGTTTGTGGACTAGTGGCTTACCGAATTCGACTTCCTTCTCGGTTAGCAGCTGTCCATGATGTCTTCCACATCTCTCAGCTCAAGAAATGTGTTAGAGTTCCTGAGGAAGTTGTTGAACAACAAGACTTGGAAATAGAGTCAGATCTATCATATGCGGAGCATCCAATGAAAATCCTCGACACTAAGGAAAGAAGTACCAGAAGAGCAAAGGTTAAAATGTACAAGATCAAATGGAACAATCATACTGAGGAAGAAGCTACCTGGGAAACAGAGCAAAGTGGGGCCAACTGAACCACAGGTTCGGCCGAACCAGGACAAGCACCAGTCCAGGTGCATTTTGGCGGGAAGATCGATCCTATCCTCCTGAAGGCTGTTTGGCATGTTTCCATGTATAGAGATGGCGGGAACCGACCTCTCCAAGCTATATAAGGGGCCTCCCACCACTCTCACCACACACACCACTTGGAGAAGCCTCTCTCTCTCACTCTCATTATGACTTGTACTCCTTAGGGTAGTGGAGCTAGGCTAGTACTTCATTTCCTTAGCGAATCCAGTTGTCTCGGGGTTGGCGAACAATCCTCGGCCTTTAGTATGGCTTTGTATTCCGACTATCGTTATGCTATTCATAAAGAGTTCGTTCTTGGTTATCTTGCTATGTTCTTAGCCTGTGTAGCCAAATTCTGTTCTTATTTAAGTTGTATTAGTTTCCTGCTTAGACCAGATGATCTAGGTAAGGATATCAGTTCGTTGTGCTTTCGGGCTTGCCTTAGCATCTTACCTGTCCATCCGAAGGGTGGGGGACCTAGGGGCGCTAGGGTAGTGACCTCGTATGCGAGCATGGGGCTTGGGTACGCGGGATCCTTCAGATATGATGGTGCTCCATGGTGTGACTGGGTAGACCGCAGGTGGTGACAGCCCTGTCGGTCCGCCGGGATGCTGCTTCTCGGTTAGCGTACTCCCCGACGTTCGGGTATTCGTATAGGAGTTCATGCAATGATGAAACAGTCTGGACGTTCTCCAGAACGGGTCATTCTCCCCGATGTCCCTAATTTCCCGGCACCTGTAGCTCTAAGCATGTGACTAACATAATTTCTTTGCTAAAACATGAATAGTATACTAGGATCTTGTTTGCCTATGCTCCCACTAACCTTAGGTGTATTTATTTATTCTTTATTCATGAGAGTTGGTTGATCTGTGTGTGTCACATTACCCTCGATTATCTTTATTATCACTTACCCCTGTATGATCAGCAGTTTACACCTTATCTCATAATTGTTATGGTTATGTATCTAGTAAACATCTTTACACACCATAGCCATCCTTTGGGAAAATATAAATAACGATACCCTGAATACTTTCGGGTGAAATGCTACAATGGTGTATCCATGCGCCTGCGGATCCTTCTGTAATTGTTAAGACATACCGCACGCCGTCCCATGGCATCACTGCTATGGGGTGGCCATCCCGACGTTTCTTGGCGCCATTGCTGGAAACTAAACATTCCTAGTGATTGCGTTAAGAAATGCCAACAAGCATTTCTGGCGCCATTGCCGGGGATGGCAGTAGGCGTAAAAAGATCTTTACTAATGTATAAACATGGCATTGTGAATAAGAGGTAGCTACTGCTTATACAAGCTAATATCATCTTTTGTTTTCTCCTAATTGGATGAAAACAGGGTAGTGTATGGCTGGTTTCTCCTTGCCGACAAACTTTGTTGAAAATCCCGAGAAGCTCATGAGAAGGGTCCGACCTCACGTCGTCCCTTCTCGGCTCTCGTTCTCGACAAGCGAACCAGCTTTTCAGGCACCAGCAACAACAACCGAACCCATTATGATTGGTGGTGACAGCCCTATTCGAGCCTTCTAGTAATCCTCCATGTTCGGATATCAGATAGAGCATTATTATTGGAGCTATCGGCTTGTATAAGCCGGTCGATACCTTTAGCTCAAAGTATAACGGCGACGTGATCTCTTCTTCTAGGCATAGATTCTAGATATAGAAAGTCCTCTCTTTCCTATCCTCCTACACCAGTGTGTGTGTGTCCTTGGACTGTCTGAACCCATAGATAGTGTACTCACGTTCCCCTGTGGATACAATACCCTAGAATACTCTTGGGTGAAAGCTACAGCAGTATCCGTGTGCTTGCGGATTTATTCGTGACGTTACAAAATACTAACAGGCACCAGCAACAACAACCGAACCCATGGCTGAGAAGACTCTCCGTGACTTTTCCGTCCCCTCAGCCGCCAATGTGGCGACTGGACCCAACGCTAATGTTGGGGACGTGAACTTCGAGCAGAAGTCCAGCCTCATAAACATGGTGCAGGCAAGCCCATTCTGTGGCAAGCCAAACGAGGACACCAATGCCCACCTCCAGAACTTCCTGGAGCTCTGCGAGACCGTAACCATATGGGGCATTACAACTGACATCATCAAGCTTCGTTTGTTTCCTTTCACTCTCCAGGGGAAAGCGAAACAATGGTTTTATCAGAACAAGGAAGCTGTCAACACGTAGGACAACTGTTCCACGTCATTCCTCGCCAAGTTCTTCCCGCTAGGCAAAACGAATGCCTTGCAAGGAAGAATTTCAAGTTTCCAGCAGACAGGGATGGTGTGTGTGACACTTCAGGTGTCTAGCTAGTAGAACCTAAGTTTATGTGTGCATTTTGTGTATTTATCCTTGTGTGATAGTAAAAAATTTTCAATACAATTTGAGGGCATATATGTAATTATACAAAATTACTAGCCCCTTTTTGCAAAAAGTTTTAACATAGGAAGTATTTTCAAATTTATGAAGGGCTTTCTTGTAAATATGCTAGTAATCATTACTTTGGCAGCTTTGTTGCAAATAAGCCCTAACTTCATTGAATTTTGCTACCAAAAAGGTATTCTCCTTATTTATTTCAAAATCTTTCAAACTTTTGAAAATATTTTAAAATCCTTTGATCTAGTAAAAATTTGCACAACATGAAAGTTGTAGGTCTTGAAAAACTGAACAACTTTCATGTTGGGAACTTTTTCATTTGAGCCCTAGATCAGCATATAATTTTAGTTTACAGTCAAGTCCCTAAACTTTTCTGATTTTGCAAAAAGACCCCCCACTTCATCTTCTACCTCCTGCCGACTGGGAAACAGGGAAGGCCACCGCTGCCGGTTCCCCGCCGCGGCTTAGCACCTGCGCTGCTGTTGGGGCACCACCTGCCTCTCCCCGACTCTCTCTGGTCCCACACCCCTCTCGCTGGCGCCCTCCCTACTCTCCTCGCCGCGCCGCAGCTCTCCGCTGCGGCATCCCAAATCTAGTTAAGTCGAGTGCCACCGGAAACACCCCCTCGAACCCCTCGCCGCCATCCACGCATCGCGTATGAAGCTACACTTCCACTAGCACCACCGCCTTTGCTAGCAGCAAGCCTTGCGCCACGCTGCCCCGAGCCCTCTGCGGATTGCTCTGCCTGCCGCCGAAATCGTAGCTCAAACAGACTTATCTTCTTGGAGTACCTATATTCATGCTCACCCGATCTCCTATTGCCTATAAAAGGCAATGCAGCCCTGCCCAGACACGCAGAACACCACCGCACCCCCGCCTCATCTCCGGCGAACTCTGGTCGCCGACGATCCGCCGTCACAAGCTCACCCCGACCACCACAGCCCCCCTGGTCCGCTTCACCTCAGCTCCATGAAGCTGATCGGCCCATTCCCACTGTCAATCCCCCACCAGAACGACCTCGCCATCGTTCACCCCCGACGCCGTCCGCACCTCCTCGCCGACAACCCCTCTCCGGCCACCTTCCCTGACCCCCTGACACACCAAAAGGTGCGGCATGGTCCCCTCTAGCTCTCTAGACACCTGACCCTCGCCGCCGGCGATCGCCGTCACCGGAATCGGCCGGTCAATCCCTCTCCTCCCCTCTGACCCGACCAAGGACCCGATTGCAAGGGTTTAAAACCTTCCCAGGGTCCTTTCTGTAAAGGTTCAAACCTTTTTCCTTTTTCTTTTCTAGTGAACTTTGATAAATCCTAGAAAAATGTTGAAAATCATAAAAATGTCAAATTAATTTTGTTTTGCTCCTTGTAAATAGCTCTACAACTTTATGCTATTGGTTTGAGTTGAACTCTTTTGTAGTTAATTTAAAAATAGGCTTAGATAATAGCTCTTTTTATTTATATGTATTTGATGCTCCAAAATTAATTTTCTTGTGAGCTTTTGACCTTATGCTCTTTTGAGTATGTCAAGCTCTAGAAAAGTTTCCTACACCCATTAGTATACTATAACCTCTGCTTTCAAAATTCTCTTCCTTTAATTTAAATTATGCCTATAAGGAATTATATACATAATTTCTTATGGATTGTTTTAAAAACCTTATTCTTGTTATTTTATGGAGTTTCACCCTATTTACTCTATAGTGAAGGAAAGCTATACTCAAGCACCTCACTATATTTTCAACTTTTGCATTTCATATAGAAGTCATCCCGCTAGTAGACGGCACTTACGAGCTCACTCAGGAGCCATAAGGGGACTTTTCTGAAGCTCAGGCCAACGCGATCGATTTAACTGAAGCCCCAAACTTTAGTTCGGAAGAACCAGAAATTACTGACCCTACAGACACCTCCACAGGCAAATCCTATTATTTCAAATTATACAACTTATCATTATTATTTACTTGTGCATTTAAGTTATTGGAGTTGTATGAAAACCTTAGATGCATAATTCTTGTTGCCTATTGATTGAACACTAGATTTGAGTCCGAGTTAGATGCTATGCTAATAGGACCGGTAAAAGTCGAGTAATTGCCTGTCACTCGCGAGCTTATAGGAGTAGATTGTTTACCTTCTCGCAATCACTATAAGGATCATGGGCGGATTTGTTGAAGTCCGTCTATGTTGAAGAACTTGATAAGGCCGCAGTGTGTGGTAGCGATGGTTAAGCATTTGAAAGTACTAGCCACATGCCGTAAATATGGTACGCGGCAAGCCTAGTAACTGATCGGCCTGGCAAATGGACATACACCCCCACTCTCTTGTAGAGATAGGATATTTAAATTTATGTTGCAACAACTACGGTTGCAGAGAGGGTCGGACTCGCTATAGTCGAGGAGAGTGGCCCTATCCATGAACCGGAATGAGAAGCAAACAGTTGCTTGGGAGTGACTCAACGGTACTCCAAGCGTGTGTGTTAGGTTTTACCTTGCAAGGATTGAAATTCGGTTCGAACTGTTCCGCCTCTCACGGATATTGAGACTGCTTAATCTCTTTGCCACATAGAGTAAAAAGTGAAATATTTATGATACTCAATCTTGTTGAATGCAAATAAACTCTATACCATGCTTGTTTAGATAGGTGCAAATCTAGACTGGTTATTCCAACTAGAATCTGAAAGCTAAAACTGGAAAGTAAGGATCTACTCTTTGTTGCTTTTCAGCAAAAGAAACCCCTGAGCTTTCAAAAGGTTGCATGTCTAGCTAAAGGGCTATGATATACCCTTAGACGGGTCAGTCTTGCTGAGTATTAGTATACTCAGACTTGCTTTTGATAATGTTTTCAGGAATGCTTTCCGATGACCAAAACACTAGTTCAACTTGGCCTAGTGCTTTACCTGCTGGTGTTGGAGCCTACCAACGTCACCAGCGATGATGCCCGCAGACGCCAATTTGGGGTGGCAGTATTTCATGAACCACGAATGAATCCGCAATCGCACGGAATACCACTGTAGCATTTTTCCCGAGAGTATACTGGGGTGTCATTTATATTTCCGCAGGGAAGGTGGTGAGTGAGAGAATATATAGATTAGTGGGTGAACTCTATCTAGATTGGATATTCTCATGCATAAACAGGGGTAAAATAATAACATAGTAGGAGGTAGTGCGACACACATACAAACTACCCTCTCGGATAAATAAATAAAAGAAAGATAAAAGATGCTTTAGGCCGGGAGCAAGATAAAAGTCAGAGCTCAAGTCAGCTATGCTAGGCTAGCTATATCTACACTTTCTCATTGGTTAGCTCGTCAGAGATTAAACTACACAACAGGGAGATCGCTATCGAAGCGACGGGAGGAGCCCGTACACCCCGGCGACTTTATGTACCTCCTACCCCCCATACTAAACGTGGAGGATTACTAAAAGGCTCGGACAGGGCTGTCACCACCTGCCGGCTACCTCTACAAACTGTGGGTATAGTTGACATCCAGCAACACTTATCTAATCTAGACACCATGTCTACACTAGTAAGGGATACTCTAGTGTCCCGCGTGGAGCCCCCACCCTCCGGATGGATAGACATCACACTAGAGCAATTATACGAATACTGGAGCAGTTGATAGAATTCTAAGAACAAAAGACTAACCATCTCCAGCACAGGGCGATCATACAATGCAAGCATAGAATGATAACGCAACCATATCAAGAAGCATATATCCGATAACTCAGAACATACTTCAAGCAGATATCGGTAACCATAGTCTAATTCTATTACAAACAACCGAATATTACAAGAGAGAACTAGAGATAAACCCATACTAGACTCTTGAGCAATACCGGTGACTCGATGACTCCTAGACTTCTCCTAAACTCCAATAAGCCTAAAGACTATGCAAGAGGGAACTTGAGAGGTGAGTGAAGTGAGGTGTGTGTGTGTGTCCTATTCTCTACCCCCTCCCTTGTATTTATAGGAGGAAGCCACCGGCCGCAGCACCCCAAACTGACCTAAAGGAGCAACAGGGAGGCGCCATGTGGCAAAGTTGAGGTGGTGGGGCCCATGGACCTGGTCGGCCGACCTATAGGTCGGCCGGCCTGCCCTGGCCGCCAACCACCCCCAAGTGCTAGGGGTTGGGTGTTGGCATTCCTTAAGTATCCATTTTATCCCCTATTTAACTTTGATAATGGCATGAATTTAATATCAAAATCACTAACCATCCTAACCTCGGCCCAATTATTGGTCGTTTTCACATTTGCACAAATATTTTGGAGGTACTTCGTTTTTGTAGGTTTTTGACCAATTTTGGAGCATGAAATGATGAGGCCCATGATCACGCGATAACACGAAGAAAGACGAAGGCCAAAGCCCGAACAAAGGACCAAAGCCATGATGACTAGAGGCCCGTTCATGCACATCCACCCTCCAATGAAGCCCAAAGGACAAAGCCCACAAGATGAGATCAAGATACTTCGGGGCTAAGCAAAGCAAATAGAGATTTAAAGAAGGATTCTCCGTCCTATTCTTTCCCTCGAAGATATCTCGAAGATAACGACGTCCAACGTGGTGCAATCGTGAAAGGGATAAACTCCAGAAGACTTGGGGAGAAAGGAGGACGCGAGGCGGTGAGGAAATGGGCCAGGCCGGCCGGCCTGGGCCCATTGAGCCGGCCGGCCCAGGTCCTTTTCAGGGAGTCTCGGCCTCCCCTTCGACCTAGGGTTTCTCGAGGCTATTTAAAGCCCCTTCCCCGAGGCTCATGCAGAAGATCATTCGGGAGACGACGCCAAGGAGTAGAGAAGATAGAGGGACACCTCTCGAAGAGCCGAGGGTTGTGCTAGTTGTCTAGGGGCTTCCCTAGCCGACGTGGGAATCTTGCAAGGAAGACCACGTTGGAGTTCTGGAGCTAGGATCATCAAGATCAAGGTAGGGCCCCGGTTGTGATCTTGTGATGTACAATCATTCATGTTGAAGTTACTTGTGATTCCGAATTTTTAGTGATCATGTTCTCTCTTTCGATTTCATTCTTTTCTTTGGGTTTGCTTCATCCTAGATCTATTATCGAGATAGATCGCTTAGCATGATCTTGTAGTCATGGTGGCTAGAGGTTCATGGCGGAACTACCAAAGGGGGGTTCGACTTGTTTATCATGCTTCAGGGTGCTTTCGTCCAAAGAGGGGCGTCGTGATAGGGCATTGCTTTAAGTAGACGGAGTATCGAAGGATCGGATTGGAGATTTTGGTTTAAAGATGCTTTTCATTGAGATTCACATCTATCTTACTTCACTACATCTAGCTGGAACTATAACATATGCATGATCTAGGTGATCTAGATTGGTTATCTCTAACTTTCTCTTTCTACCTTCGGTGTTTGTCATTTTTAGTAGATTAGATTCGTTTTACACCATCTCAACACAAAGGATTCTCTATGCTAGTAGATTGTTTTCTTGCATCTTTGGTTCCGTGGATTGATAAACCTTGTGGGAATACTCCAAGGGAAAAGCTACACGATCCGTGCGCTTGCGGTATATAAATTGGGGCGCTAAGGAGCGTCAACATTGGGCTTGTCTGGGCCTCCTTGTTTGATCCACGCTGGGGTTGACCTGTCTTGACTTGTTTTGCTTCGGTTCTTGGGCTACACTTGGTCCATTTGAGCCTGAATCGGTACTCTGATATTTTCTGTGATTTTCTGCTGGGCTAAAGTGTGCTTGCAACCTGCATATTAGCTCAAAAGCACAACTTGCATATTCTAAAAGGTAAAGTGTTGTTTCGGGACTTTATTAAATATAAGTACGTGTAAGAAATGCCAACTCTCATGACTTTCTGATCAAGTTGATGCCTAGAAATGATCGTTAGTGAGCATCAACAATATCCCCCAAGCTGTCCTTTGCTCGTCCCGAGCAAAGTAGGACAAATCAGGTTGTTGATCAGAAAATCATTTTGACTCGTATCTTACCTGTCATGTCATAGTCTGAAGCAAAGGGATTCATCTATAAGCTTAAATAAGTCGGTTAGCATACCTTTGCTCAATTACCTTACTCCTTCATGGGGCTTTTTAGCTATCTCCTTGTCTTGAGCTGTTGAAAGTCAAAACGGTGCATAGAGTGATACTTACTTGTTCATAGATCCGCAATCCATCTGGAGATACTTTTTTGAAAGAATTTTGAAAACATGGCAAAGCTCCCAGGATAACTCTCTCGAGGCACTCATCTTGTATTTCCTTACCAGGGCAGTATCTGCCTTTGATCTTCCCTACTACTACAAGCCTTTATGGAGCTCAAGGTAGGATAAGAACAGGGCACACTTGTATTCTATTTATTGTAAAGTCAAAGAGAGGATCCATGGAGAAACAAGTCATGCAATCTCGATCAAAAGGTGCAAGTGTATGAGTGGATAGATGGATGGATATGACTTACTCCTTGAGGTAACGGCTTTTCTCTCTCGAATCATCTCTATGTCTCTTTTTTTTGAGACATGGCTACCCCTTTTTTTTTCTCTCTCTCTCTCTCTCTTTTTTGGGTCATGCTTCTTTGGCATGCCATCTTTTCTCTTTTTGGGGGAACCATAATCCGACTTTATTTTATTTCATCGATGTTCTACGAGAGAGATCACCAAGACATGGAGCATTTATTATGTGGAATGAATGGGTGGTGGTGCCAATTTCTAGTGTAGGAATATAGCAATTGGATGGGATGTGTACGTGCTTATGATCGAGAAAGCATGAAAAGCATCTCACTAGGGTCACATAATTTGACAAAACTCAACAGAATATCAAGCAGCATATGTGTAAAGGGTTTTTCATGGAATATAATATATGGCTCTGGTAGGACTTTGCATATCGCTGGGGAACTTGCCTCTTTTAGAATTTTTGAAAACAACTCCAGACTTGAAGCATCACTAGAACAAGCTTGCACAACCTTATTTACCATATCTGAACTCGCAACAACTTAGACTTGAATCAAGCATATGCAACCCACGGAACTTTCAGGTTCATTGACAAGATATTTTCATAACCAGCAGATTTAAACTGAAGAGAACTCTTATTTTCAAACTAGGCACAACAGATATAATAGAGCAAAGCAAAACTCATCCTTTCAACTTATCAGAAGGAGTTAAAACATTCTTACCGCGCATCATGAAAAAGGGAAATAAAGTAGTAAATTTTTATTTTGTTTTTGGAAGTTTTTTATAAAATTTTATTGAAAGCAAATAAAGGGATATAGTTGACTTAAGGGAGGGAACCTTGTAACACCCCAGTGTTAATTTAGGTGCTAATTCCGTGCTTAGTCGCTAATCATCACTTAAGCATGGTTATTAGTGTTAATCGTGTAGGCTTAGTTAAATTTCAGTTATTGACTTAGCTTTGACCCCTGTTTTCTCCCAAATCCAAAACTCGAATCAACTTTTGCCCAACATCAATGTTGTAGAACTTTTCTTCCTCTCCAACTTTCATTTTGGCCAAATTTCAAGTTTCAGCACGAAATTTAAAGAAAACCTTTAATTTTGCTTCGAATAGGACATTTTCAAATGCACTCAAGTTTCAAATTTTACCTTTCAAACCATTGTTCAAATGAAAAAGTGCCTGAAATAAAAGTTGAAGATCTCAAAATTTTGAACAACTTTCGTATTCAAAAGTTTTTCATTTGAAACCAAGAAAAAGGAGAAAAACTGAATTTACAAATTTTATTTTGAACTTCAGTTTATTTACGAGACTGCCCTCACTCCATCACTCTCCTTCCTCTGTTTTTCCCTCCCTCACGCCGTCGCCACCTCGGCGTCGGGCCATCACGCCGGCGCCGTCCCCTGGCTGGCCACGTGCCGTGCCACGAGCCAAACCACCCTCGCGCCCCTGTTTTCGCCCAAACCACCCTCCCTGGCAGCGCCTCGCGCTTGCCACGCGTCTACGACGCTCGGCCGGGCGACACGCTGCCAAACGCCGTCGCCCGCTCGCCGTCGCTGCGCTCCAGCCCTGCCGGCGAGCCCTCCACGTGTTGGATATCGCACCTGGACGTCCACGCGAGCTCGTGCTTATCCCGTCCAGCGCCCAAGTCCGTTTTCCCCTCCCCTTCTCCTTCCTCACGCTCAGGACGAGCCGAGCCCGAGCGGAGCGCCGCGCCGCCCCTACGCCGCCCCGTGCTCTGCGGGTCGCGTGCGCCCAGCTCCGCCTGGCGCTCGTGCCGTCTCGCCCCACCGCCATCTCGCCTCGACGCCGCGTCGTTTCGCCTTGCCGTTGCCCGCCATGGCCGCCGCCCCTGGTCGCCGTGGAGCCCCCACTTCCGCCCTCTCTCCGCCCAAGATGACCCGCCCATGAGCTTCCCCACCTCTCAGTGAACCTCCCCGGCCCGGCTTCCCCCTCCAAACCTCGCCGGAGTACCCCCACCGCCGTGCGCCACCACGGCCGGCCGCCGGAGCTCGTAGAGCCGCCGCCTCCGGCCGTCCCAACCCGCGCCAAGGCCACCCCGAGGTAGAGCACGACCTACTCTAGCCTCTCCACCCCTCCCTCGCCGCCGGCGAGCCTCACCCTCGCCGAGAAACGGCGGCGCCGCCCTCTCTGTCCCCTCCCCTGTTTCAATCCGGCCAGGGGCATTTTTGCGAATCCCCAAATCTTTATAGGGGTCTAACTGCAAAAGTTCATTTCCTTTTTAGTTTCAAAACAGTGAACTTTGGAAAATCGTACTAAATCATAGAAAAATCAGAAAAATGCCAACTAAATTTTGTTGGGTTTCTTAGATCAAGATCTTCAGAGGAAAAATATTTATGCATGGCAAATGTCACTTTTGCCCCTGCTAAATTTTTTTGTTATGTTTAAGCTAGTTTATTTAATACCGGTTGTTCCGTTGCTCTAAAAATTATGAAATTTATTCAATAGATTACTCTTTGTATGTGTAGTCCACTGAAATATTTTCAGGTGCATAGTCGATGTGCATGTTTGTGGATCTATGATTGTTTGATTTCCATCCTTGGGCTAAAATAAATGTTTTCGGTCACCGATGAATGTTGATAAATTTTTGTTACACTCTTTACCAATATATTATCATGCCAGTTAATTTTTATTACTAAAACATGGCTGCAAGTTAAGTTTTTGTATTTGTTTAGTTCCCAGCTATAGCTTTCTTTTTCCAAAAGCATTGCTAAGCAATTCCTTTCTGCATGATTCAATCCATCAAGTTATGTCATTTTTTGGGTAAATCATATTAACTCTTGTTTGACTAGACAGGTTTGGCAAATTCTTATTGGTGAGTGCTTGCAATGATTTGAGTTAAGTTAACTTGTATGTCATGTTGGGGTTAAATTTAAATACCTCCTGTTATCAATAAATGCAGGAAAATCATGGTTGCTTGTTAATTTCAACAATTTGTGTTGGTCCTGTATAAATTATGTTAACCTCTTGAGAACTAGTTCATGGGTTGCTTTTATTTAATTTACTTTTGTGACTCGCTGGTTAAATAAATTGTCCTAATTGTTCTTTCTTGCTTTATATCTTTGCTTAGCCTATTCTAAGCAAGATAGTAATGCTTTTTAGTAGGAAACACTTCAGGCTAAAATATTTGAAGGAACTCTCGTGTTGTAGCACCAACCCAGTTTGCCTTTTTGAGTGTGTATGCGGTGCTTGCTTGATAAATGATTGCCCAGTCATGTCTTTCTTTTTAATCGCATTGCATTGTCAACACCCATGCAATTGTGACCTTATGCTTGTTTTGTATGCCTTTTAAATTCATCATGTGGTGTTTTTCTTAAGTTCATGCACTTGCACCGTTGCATCTCACCTAGGTACGCTAGATGTGCGACGCGTGGATCTGAAGAGCAAGATTGGAGCCGAGCCAGAATATGGTGTAATGGTGGACGCATCTAGAAGATGAATGGATGGACCCGATGTGCATGACCAAAGGAAGATGTTCGCCAAGCGAATATCATCTAACCAACACTAACTGGTTTAGTGTTATCCCAGGCAAGTCCCGAAGCATAACCCCTAATTTGAGTATTCAATGTTTATTTAAGTAATTGTGCATTTACGTTTTTAGGAGTTGTATGGAACACTAGTATGCATGTTTCTCCCTAGGTACCTATGAGTCTATACTAGCATGTGTAGGCCGTTAGTCTTGCCATGCTTAATTAGGAATCGGTAAAAGTCGAGTGATTCCTGTCACTCGCGAGATATAGGACCTTGTTACTTATGGTAAAGTGGTTTGAGAATGAATTAATGAGGAAGGAAAAATGGAGACCAGGCGGAGATGAATTTGATTATGGAAAGTGAGCATCCGCCTGTGTCGATTGAGGACCGTACCATTGTTGGCATTGTTGACCGAGGATTGGACAGTACTAACCACATGCCGGAAGTAGGAGGTAGTCGAAACCGGTAAGCTAATTACCTGATTTGCAACGATACTTTGAATCGTGACCTGCTACTCTGGGAGTGGAATGATGGCGGGTGCTGGAGTGTATGTCGCCTCCTAGTTCTCTGGGAGTTCGCTGTGAGGGACCCTTCACCCGGGTTTTGGCAGGCATGATTCAGACGTCGGGGTAATGATGGGAACGGTTGACATATGTGGTCCGGCGTGGCTGCACGTGTCGTGTGAGTTAGGTCCACCTTGCAAGGTTAAATCGAATCGATTCGCCGTGACTCGCGGATATGAGAGCCTTGGCCACTGTGTCACATCATAGTAAAAGATTGAAATGAGAATGGAAAGTTAACATATGAGTTATGATTGTGGTACTCTAGAAAGATTATTGTGATCAACAATGCGTGCTCTAGATGTTCAGGCAAATCTAGTTGGTACTTGATAAACTTAAATTGAGCTAAAATATTGAAAGTAAGGATCCAGTATTAGTAGCTTTTCAGCAAAACAAACTCCAGAGCCAAAAAGCTTTGCATGTCTAGATAGTGGGCTAAGTATACCCGTGTATGGTAAGTCTTGCTGAGTATTAGTATACTCAGGGTTTGTTGTCACCCTGTTTTCAGGTAGCTACTGCTGGTTGGAGCTAACCAGGATTCACATTGGTGGGCTCGATGTGACGTCCTCACGTCATCGTAGTTATCGTGGTTTTCAAACTAAACTTCTATTTAAATTCCGCTGCATGTTGAACTCGGATAATTTGTTTAAACCTCATTTTGTAAAGCTCTGCTTTGTAAATTAACTTTGAGAACTTTTGTCTGCTTATCATCATTTGTGCTCGTCTTCGTGCGAGACTTCCAGTGTTTTTCGATCCTTAACCCGACAGACAACCGGATTACACCATTTTAAGTGTGTGGTAACTTGATTAACCATTAAGATGATAGTTAGCGCACTTAAGCCAGTTTAATTTGGGCGGTTCTGTCACAGACCTCCCCCAAGCTAGCTCTTGGTTAGGGTCGAAAAGCAGGACCTTTCTCCATACCTGATTAGGTTGATGTTGTTTCGTCTGTACCTGGAAAAGTAGTAGCGGTCGATGACGTCTTGTTCTTCTTGCGCCACACCTTCTTGGTCTTCTTTGGTGGCGTAGGCGGCGCTGGAACAGGATCCTCGGATGCAGGATAGACAATTTCCAGATCTTTCCATACTATGTTGGTGATAAAGTCAGGGATCTTCTGGTCGTCTTTCACTGGCTTGGTTGGTGGAGTATGAATTTCCCAATCCTCCCAAGCTGGCTTGGAAGGGGGATGATAATCTTGACCATCCCAACCTCGCTCTGCCCATAGCCCTTATTTCTCACTATCCTCATGAATCAGGAATACCTCCCTTTTGTTCTGGAACTTGAATTTCATGGTCTTTCCCATGATACGAAGGCTGATTCTTCCTTTCCCCACATCAATTCTGGCGTTTGTATCCTTGAGGAATGGTCGCCCAAGTATGAGCAGAATTCCAAGATCTCCTTCCATATCAAGGACTATGAAGTCCACCAATATGTAGGTATTCTTGTCTTTTACCATTAACCTTTCCACAACTCCTTCTGGATATCTTATCGTGGAATCTGCCAGCTGAACACACATAGTGGTAGGGGAAATTGATGGATAGCCTAGCTTCTCGAAAGTCACCTTGGGCATGATGTTGATGCTGGCTCCAAGGTCACAAAGGGCGTGATCAAATTCATAGTCAAAGATTGAGCAACTGATCATTGGGGTTCCGGGATCTTCTCTTATTCTGGCTGCTAACTCGCCCCATGCACCTCTTCTTGTGCGTGTGAGATTTTTTGCATAGCTGAGGGGTGTCCTGCTAAGTGGCTCTTTCGTCATAGCATTGATGACATTTACACTCTCTAGAGTTGATTCGGGTTGTCCTGGAATCTTCCCTAGTTCAGCAGCAGGCGTAGCAGCAGCTAATTGAGCCAATTGAGTTTCTAGCGCCTTATTGAAACTCAGTTGGTTCTTCATAGCCGTGGAGAATCCGTCCATCTTGGCATGGATAGTCTCCATAGATTTGTCTATAATGGCCAACTTCTTCTGAAGGGACTCACTGAGATTCGCTTGGCCGTAGACAAGATCTCTCAAGGTAGACTGGTTAGGACCGAAAGAATTCGAATTCCCATTGCCTCCTTGATAGTATGGGCGTGGTTGATTCCACCCCTGACCTCCTTGTGGATGAAACCCAATGCTGCCATTGAGGAATAGAGCTTCTTCTTGGGTTTCTAGGCAATTATCGCCCGAATGTCCAACATTCTCGCAGACCTCGCACATCATGCGAGTCTCCAAGGCTTGAAGTGTTTCCAATTGAGCCTTATCTTGGGAATAATCCTCAAATTTCTTGAGGAGATCAATCTTCATAGCGAGCATGTCGGCCTCCTTAACGGAGTGCATACCTCGCTGGCGCGATTTGAGACGATCATCGCTCCAATCTTGGTTGGAAACCAACTTCTCGATCAATAATGTAGCTCTTTCAATGGTTAGCGAGAAGAAAGCTCCACCCGCAGCGGCATCCACATGATCACGGGATGACTGTGTCAACCCGTTGTAGAAGTTCTATAGAATGAGCCAATTATCCATTCCATGGTGCGGACACGCTAGAATGTACTCCTGAAGCCTCTCCCAAGCCTTTGGAATTGACTCATTTGACGCCTGCTGGAAGTTCAAAGTCCGACCACGAAGAGCATTGGTTTTGCCCATCGGGAAGAACTTCGAGAGGAACACCTTGGCACATTTGTCCCAAGTATCAATAGCAGCCTTGTTAGCATAAAACCATTGCTTCGCTCTCCCCAAGAGAGAGAACAGAAACAGACGGAGCTGGATAGCATCTCGTGATACACCCTTGATAACAAAAGTACTGCAGAGCTCCAGGAACTGCTGGAGATGAGCGCTGGCATCCTCATTGGTCTTGCCACAGAATGGGCTGGCCTGCACCATCGTAATGAGACCCGTCTTGATCTCGAAATTTTCTCCTCCGGTGTTAACCTCGGGCCCGGTAGGGACCTGATTAGGAGACGGAGCAGAGTAATCACGGAGTGTCTTCTGGGCCATAGCTCTGGGAGCTGAGAATGATGCGATGACTGGATCAACTACTGAGAGTGAGGTCTGAGGAGGTACGATACGAGGTCGAACTCTTCTCAAAAGTGACTCTGGATCGGAATGAAAGTTTTGCGGCAGATCGAAACCGGTCATACACTACCCTGTTTTTATATCAACAAAGACAAGAAAACAAAGTCAAGTTAGCCTGTTTAGCAAGTGAATACCAATTTCGATTTTGTTCTCAACTTTTATCTATATATTTCACTCTGTGCCATCCCCGGCAACGGTGCCAAAAATGCTTGTTGGCGCCTACCAACGTCACCAGCGATGATGCCCGCAGACGCCAATTTTGGGGTGGCAGTATTTCATGAACCACGAATGAATCCGCAAGCGCATGGAATACTGCTGTAGCATTTTACCCGGGAGTATACCAGGGTGTCATTTATATTTCCGCAAGGAAGGCGGTGAGTGAGAGAATATATAGATTGGTGGGTGAACTCTATCTAGATTGGATATTCTCATGCATAAATAGATATCGGTAACCATAGTCTAATTCTATCACAAACAACCGAATATTACAAGAGAGAACTAGAGATGAACCCATACTAGACTCTTGAGCAATACCGGCGACTCGATGACTCCTAGACTTCTCCTAAACTCCACTGAGCCTAAAGACTATGCAAGAAGGAACTTGAGAGGTGAGTGAAGTGAGGTGTGTGTGTGTGTGTGTCCTATTCTCTACCCCCTCCCTTGTATTTATAGGAGGGAGCCACCAGCCGCAGCTCCCCAAACTGACCTAAAGGAGAAACAGGGAGGCGCCATGTGGCAAAGTTGAGGCGGTGGGGCCCATGGGCCTGGTTGACCGACCTATAGGTCGGCTAGCCTGCCCTGGCCGCCAACCGCCCTCAACTGCTAGGGGTTGGGCTTGTCTGGGCCTCCTTGTCTGATCCACGCTGGGGTTGGCCTGTCTTGACTTGTTTTGCTTCGGTTCTTGGGCTACACTTGGTCCATTTGAGCCTGAATTGGTACTCTGATATTTTCTGTTGGGCCAAAGTGTGCTTGCAACCTGCATATTAGCTCAAAAGCACAACTTGCATATTCTAAAAGGTAAAGTGTTGTTTAGGGACTTTATTGAATATATGTACGTGTAAGAAATGCCAACTCTCATGATTTTCTGATCAAGTTGACGCCTAGAAATGAATGTTAGTGAGCGTCAACAGCTGGCTGGATGATGGAATGGGAACCATCCACCAGCTATGGTTCGGATGAATGTTGTCATGATCGGGCTTATCATGACATCACCCCTATGACGCTTGTGTATAGTCGTGTTTTACTTTCCGCTGCAGAACCTTTGCTTTGTAGTTTGATTCTATGAAACCTCTTCCTTTGGAATAAAACTGTAAAAGTTCAAGCTTTGGCTTGCTAGCTTTGAAACTTTGATGTAATTATACTCTTTATCTATGTGATGTAAAATATTGTGGAATTATTGTATCTCTGACTCGCCTTCGTGCGGGATGTATACTTGAATTACGATCCGATATTGAGTGGCTATATCGGGATTCTACCCGAAGGACCATTGATTATAATAGTTGAAGTGCGTTTAAATGTTTAGTGCACTAAAACTGGTATATTTCAAAGCGGCGGCGGCGTGGAAGGCATGCGTGAAGCCAGCAGAGTGGCGTGGTGGCAGAACCCTGTGTGTGAAGCGTGGAGGTGGCGAGGCAGCACTCCGAGGCGGCGCGGGCAGCCGGTGGGCGGCAAACCCCGGCGGCGGCGGCGGCGGCGCAGAGATTCCAGCACGGCTGGAGGTAGGAGATGAAGTGAGGGACTTGTTTGCAATTTCTGAAAAGTTCAAGGGCTGGATTGAAATCTAAAATTTCCAGGTGATCTAGGGCTCAAATGAAGAAGTGCCCGAAATGAAAGTTGTTCAGTTTTTCAAGACCTACAACTTTCATATTGTGCAAATTTTCATTAGATCGAAGGATTTTGAAATATTTTCAAAATTTCAAAGGGACTCTATTCAATAAAGGAAAAAATACTTTTTTATAGCAAATTGACACCAAATTTGGGCTAAAATGCAATAAAGTTTCCAAGTAATGATTACTAGCATATTTGCAAGAAAGCCCTTCACAATTTTGAAAATACTCCCTAAATTAAAACTTTTTGCAAAAAGGGGCTAGTAATTTTGCATAATTACACATATGCCCTTAATTTGCACTAAAATTTTTTTAACTACCAAACAAAGATAAATCCATAAAATGCACATATTATCCTATGTTTCAATGGCCAGACACCTGAAGTGTCACAGATGGAATCCATCCCGGAAGCTTGGGAGAGACTCCAAGAATACATACTCGCCTGTCCTCATCATGGGATGGACGAGTGGCTCGTACTCCAAAGCTTCTACACCGGGCTAACGACAACATCAAGAGCCCACTTGGACACTGCTGGTGGAGGGGCCTATCTCGATCTCACCATTGCCAAGGCCAAGGCCTTGATCGAGAAGATGGTTTCCAACGAGGGCTGGAATGAGGAGCATTCCCAGCCCCGAACCAAGGGCGGAAAGCATACCGTTAAGGAGACGGATATGCTTGTCGCCAAGATGGACCTCCTACTGAAGAAACTCGACGAAGGGAACAAACATCAAATGTTCATTCTTGTCCAAGCCATGAACTCATACTTGATGTGCGAGGTTTGTGGTAATGGTGGACACTTGGGGAATGACTGCCCCAAGACCCGTGAAGATGCGGCCTACATCATCAACAACAACAACAACGGGTTCTGTCCACAAGGAGGCCAAGGGTGGGGACAAGCGTGCCCACCATTCTAAGGAGGAGGTAATAATTTCAACTCCAATTTCAATTTGAATTTTAATTCGAACCAACCCTTCTTGAGAGATCTTGTCTTTGGCCAAGCTAAAATTAATGAATCTTTAAATAAAAAGCTTGCTGCCAAGGATAAAATTTTGGAAAATATAAATGCAAAAGTTGAAACTCTTTCTTCTGCCTTGAAAAATCAGTTAATATTCAACAAAATGATAGAAACTCAGCTGGCTCAAATTACTTCTGCCGTACCTGCTGCTGAGTCTGGGAAGATCCCGGGGCAACCCAAATCTCCCGTTGAAAACGCAAATATGGTGTCTACCGGGTGGGGCAACCTTCCCTTGCGGGCCCCACGCACTAACTATGCAGGTAGGTACAATCCCCCAAGGAACGACGTGTGGGATGGCATGGTGGCAGCAGTGCAAAAAGATCCAAGGGTCCCCATGATCAGCTGCTCGATCTACGTAAAACACTTCGAGCAATGTCTATGTGTTCTGGGGGCAAGCGTGAACATAATGACCAAAGTAATATACGAAGAACACAATTATCCTGCTCTTTCCCCCACAACTATGCTCGTACAGCTTGCAGATTCAACAGTTCGATATCCCGAAGGGATAGCCGAACACGTCTTTGTACAAGTACGAGACTCCTTCATCCTTGCCGATTTTGTGGTAATGGATATGGAGGGCGACCTTGGAGTCGACCTCGTACTTGGGCGACCTTTCCTAAGGTCCGCCAAGGCAAGGATCGATGTAGGAAGAGGAGAAATCCGTTTCCGCATCGGAAAGGAGGACATGTTTTTCAAGTTCAAGCAAAGGGATGAGCAGTGCTTCATGATACAACAGGATAGCGAAGGACATGTGCTCTGGGGCTCACCCGAACCCCAGCCTGAAGAACCTACGACCACCCGATCCAAAAGAAGACGATCAAAGAAGGTGTGGCGTAAGGCTGAGAGTTCGTCCTTGTCCACTTCTCCAGGACGAGCCGACCAATGGTAAGTCAGTGCAGGAGAAAGGTCTCGCTCGTTAGACTCAAAACAACGAGCCCTTGCCGAAGGTAAATCGGTACTTATCTCATATTTAATTTTCCGCCAAATTTGCTTTTCTCGACTTTTGAAATTTTTCTCCAATGCATGTTTGGATTTTCAAAACACCATTGCATGCTAGAATCTTTTATAGCACCTTTTCTGTTTTTATAAAAATCCAAAAATATTTTCTGAGCATAGAAATCCTTTGAAAATTACTTGTGAAAATCTTTCGAGGCAAAGTTTGTCCTGGCACCCAAGTGTTCAAACTTATTACCGTTGGGGAGCACCTGGCATTGGCTGTCAGCCAGTGGGCCCATAGGGGGGCTGGCTGAACCCTTGGGTCGGCTGACCCCACCTGGCAACAGCTCGCTGTCAGCTTTTCCAACGGCTACTAGCCGTTGCGCCCAGCTTCTCCCAATAGTGCCTGACCATTCTCCCTTTAAATAGAGGTAGAGGGGTGGGTGTTGAGCTCTCACACTAAACTCTCACTCACTCAAACTCTCTCAAACTTTGCTCTCGGGTTTTCATTAGATTTTTTCTCAAGTTTGATTGCAAGAACACTCTCTCTCATTTCTTTGCTGCAAGATTGTCTACACTTGGAGGAACAACATTCGGGTAAGAGTTTCATTTCCATTTCACTAACATAACCCGAATTGAGTTGTTCTCGTTCGTTCTTGTTCACTCTTGTTGCAAGCGTAAAGGGTGTAGGTCAGAAGATAACCGGAGCTATCAAGAGGATGACGAGGTTAGGCTCATCCCGTTAACGGGGCGAGTCAAGCTTTTGTCATTCCCTCGAACCTACACCAACACCAACACCGATGGACTATGACCAAGACGAACAAGAAGAACAATACGAAGAAGTGCAAGCCGAACCGCAAGCCAAGGCCATGGAAATTGATGAAGATGACGCTCCCTACCTCGACTTGCGAGACGCTCGTGAACGACAAGCCTACGCCATCATCAAGAACCGAAGCTTTGTCCACACCCGAGCCTTCGATCTGGAACTCCTCATCAAAATAGGTATGTACGAAGACTTCGCTAATGTTTGGCACGCAATTGGATGGAGCAACTTCGCTCCCATTGAGGAGTACAGTTCTCGGCTCCTCACCATCCAATTCCTTTGCACTCTTCGGGAGGTGGAAAATGGGGTTTATTTTTGACTTTTCGGGAAAGATTATTTTCTTTCTTGGAAAACTTTTTCTAGCCACCTCGATTTCAACAAACACTGGCTAATTTCTCTTGAGCAAGCTTGCCTCGGTTTTAATCGTCATGAGTTTTGGGGGCAGATTTCGGTTCAAGTTGTCCATGGCATATTTGCACCTTGGTGCAATGACATTTATAATCCAACTCTTCACTTGATGCACAAATGGTTAGCCATCACCCTCTTTCCAAAAGATGATGTCTGACCCGTGCGCAATGATGAGCTGCTCATTTTATATGCCATGGTCAACAAGATCAAAATCTCCCCCGCGCAAGCTTTGGTTAAGCAATGGCTTTCGAATTTCAAGATGACGGGTCCTATTGAGTGTACTTCATTGATTACTCGTATCGCTACAAGTGTCGGTGCCTTAGAGGGGAATTCCATTCCCTTCATTGAGGTTGACCGCGCGTATATCGACGAGTCTTATTTGATCCAAGGTCACACACTCAAGAGAGGCACGGGTGACTCTTTGATTTTCTTCTTCATGGGCAATACAAATGAGATTTTGCTGCCCAATGCGGACTTCCATTTGTATAATTGCCGTTCGCTAACCATCCCTCTCGTTCAACGAGAAGAGGGCCGTAGGCATAGTGTTTCTGGTTTACCTGTCAGGATGACAAGGAGCAAGACCAGAAGGGAAGAAACACCAACACCGCCTCAGCATAGTTAGACCTCATACCTCCATGAGGCGGGTGGTTCGTCATGGCACAGCGCAAGTACAGAGGAGTGGGCACGGTAGGCCCTAGGGTGCCGGTCCACTAGTTCCAGCTCCAGTGGACCCCTGATCTCCGCCAGACGTTCAGCCTCGTCCAGAGGTTTCGCCACTCTGACTCGACAGATGGGCATGCTGAACGTGCACACCACCAACATCGACAAGTCGTTGGGCCAGCACATCGAGTCAACTCAGAACTGGCAGCGACACACGGGCGAGAGGATCCACAACTTGGAGCGACAACAGCAGTAGACCCAAGAGGAGTGGAGGGCCTACTACCGTTGGGCTGGGTTTAACCCCAACCAACAGTAGTGAGCCTGAAGCTAGCTTGGGGGAGGACCCCCACGAGAGGTAACATGCATCAAACTCTATCCTTTACAGCTTTCAAAATCTTACATGAAACCAAATAAAAATTTGCAAAACTTAGAAAAACCAAAAAAAATATTTCCCTTGCTTTAATATGTGTAGTAAGCATGGTATGAGTTTTTCTTGTTGAAATAATGAATAGTTGCTCTGTTAATTTCCTTCATATGCTTAGTTACAACTTTGTGCTCTGCCTAGTTTTGGGTTTGTTGGCTTTAAGTTCAAGCCTTAAATCTTGAAACTTGTGGGTAGCAAAAGCATGATCCAAATATAAGTTGTTGTGAGCTATGATATGGTTAAATAGAGTTGCTATGATCTTTCCTATGTGATGCTTGATATCCAGAGTATTTCATTTTGAAAACATCAAAAATATAATAAAGTTCCTCGATGATTTGAAATTCCTATCCAAAGCCATATGTTGATCACATGGCAAACCATCCACATATGCAACTTGCTATCTCATTGAGCTTTGTCAAATTGTTGTGACCCTTAGTGATATTCATTTCATACTCCCATGATCAAGATCACGTACACATTCACACCATATGCTATGCTTCTACACTAGGAGCAAGCACTCCACTTATTCATCCACAAAATAAAAACTCCATGCTTATGTATGACACCTATCTCTAAAAAATTGCATCCAGGATATGGGGCTATGCAAAAAGAAAAAAAAGAAAAAATGCATACCCAAAGAAGGTATGCCACTTGCCTTGGCATGTCAAAAAAAAGGAGAATAGAAGAAAATAAAAGAAGCATACCCAAAGAAGGTATGCCACATGCTTCGGCATGTCAAAAAAAAAGAAAGAGAGATAGTTCGTACTAAGGAGTTCATACACCATCCACCAAAAATATCCACACACTTGCACCTCTTGATCAAGGTTTATGACTTGTTTCTCCTTTGGATCCGGTCTTTGACTTAGCAAAATATGAGAAGCAAGTATGCCTTCAAATCCTCCATACCTACAGCTCCACCGAAAACAACCATTAGAGATAAGGTGAGGAAGAAAGGTTCAATAAAAATCCTTGGTAAGGACTTATACACATCGAGTGATCCGAGAGATCATTCGAGGAACTTTATAAAAAAAATTTTGAAAAACTTAACAAAAACTCCAGATTGACGGTTGAACTAAGGGAAGAAATACAAGCACTCTATGATGCCGTTCTAACTCTCAACCGCCAAAGATAAGGTGAAGCTAAAAGCCCCACAGGAGTAAAGGTAAGAGGTAAGGATAGAAGGCCAACTTATTCAAAATTAAGGTAAGAAGCATTCAGTTGTGCCTAAAGTATAAGTTGAAAATGCAATATTGTAGCAACTCCTGATCAACAAACATCAGGCAAGTTTTGCTCGAGATGAGCAAAAGGCAAGCTTGGGGGTGTTGTTGACGGTCGTTAAGTCCAAAATATGACCGTCAACTAAACTCACAAGAGAAGGAAAACCATGCCTCTTACTCACATATTTGTATCCCTAACCTAGCTCCATAGTTGTTTTGGAGAATTTATGTTTTCAGGAGCACAAGTCCGGAATAAGAAGAAAACACGAAGAATACGCAGAAGAAACCACAGAATATCGCGTCCTGCATAACAAGAGCAAAAGAGGCCCACCAGACAGACCAAACCGACCAACCAAACCCCGGCACCGACCATCTGACATCAGGACCCACCAGGCAGTGACCCAGAGAAAGACGGTGGCCAGAGACGACAAAGTGGGGCCGGCGGAACCATAGGTTCGGCCGAACCAGGACAAGCACCAGCCCAGGTGCATTTTGGCGGGAAGATCGATCCTATCCTCCTGAAGGCGGTTTGGCATGTTTCCATGTATAGAGATGGTAGGAACCGACCTCTCCAAGCTATATAAGGGGCCTCCCACCACTCTCACCACACACACCACTTGGAGAAGCCTCTCTCTCTCTCACTCTCATTGTGACTTGTACTCCTTAGGGTAGTGGAGCTAGGCTAGTACTTCATTTCCTTAGCGAATCCAGTCGTCTCGGGGTCGGCAAGCAATCCTCGGCCTCTGGTATGGCTTTGTATTCCGACTATCATTATGCTATTCATAAAGAGTTCATTCTTGGTTATCTTGCTATGTTCTTAGCCTGTGTAGCCAAGTTCTGTTCTTATTCAAGTTGTATTAGTTGCCTGCTTAGACCAGATGATCTAGGTAAGGATATCGGTTCGTTGTTCTTTTGGGCTTGCCTTAGCATCTTACCTGTCCATCCGAAGGGTGGGGGACCCGGGGACGCTAGGGTAGTGACCTCGTATGCGAGCATCGGGCTTGGGTATGCGGGATCCTTCGGATATGACGGTGCTCCATGGTGTGACTGGGGTAGACCGCAGGTGGCGACAGCCCTGTCGGTCCGCCGGGAAGCTGCTTCTCGGTTAGCGTACTCCCCGACGTTCGGGTATTCGTATAGGAGTTCATGCAAAGATGAAACGGTCTGGACGTTCTCCAGAACGGGTCATTCACCCCGATGTCTGTAATTTCTCGGCACCTGCAACTCTAAACATATGACTAACATAACTTCTTTTCTAACATGAATAGTATACTAGGATCTTGTTTGCCTATGGTCCCACTAACCTTAGGTGTATTTGTTTATTCTTTATTCATGAGAGTTGGCTGATCTGTGTGTGTCACATTACCCATGATTATCTTTATTATCACTTACCCCTGTATGATCAGCAGTTTACATCTTATCTCATAATTGTTATGGTTATGTATCTAGTAAACATCTTTACACACCATAGCCATCCCTTGGGAAAATATAAATAACGATACCCTGAATACTTCTGGGTGAAATGCTACAACGACATATCCATGCACTTGCAAATCCTTCTGTAATCGTTAAGACATACCGCACACCGTCCCATGGCATCACTGCTATGGGGCGGCCGTCCCGGCGTTTCTTAGCGCCATTGCTGGGAACTAACCATTCCTAGTGATTGCATTAAGAAATGCCAACTGCAACATAGCCGAATGCGCATGGTACATGGAGTCCGCAGATGGCTGCACAAGTCAATGCATCGGCGCCACCACCAATGACCCCACAGCAACATCTCGCAATCCTGCTTCAACCCAAATCCCCTTCAGAAGTTCTAATTTCACAATCTCCTCATTAGAACGGAGTCAATTGGGTTTTCCATGATCAGACCACTGGAATATTGCGATGTGTCAACATGCCGTACATGGATTCTACTGGTCAGCAGTTGCCTAGCCCATCGGCTCAATAGCCGGCGGCCACATTGTGGCAGAACCAGTTAAAATTACACCAGTTCGAGTGCACTAAACATCTTAAAGCACCTCAACTAGTATAATCATTGGTCCTTCAGGTAATATCCCGATATAGCCACTGAATATCGGATCGTAACACAAGTATACATCCCGCACAAAGGCAAGTCAGAGATACAACAATTCCACAATATTTTATATCACATAGATAAAGATATAAAGTACATTAGAGTTTTGAAGCCAGAAAGCTAAATTATAGCTTTTACAAACTTATTTAGAAGGTAGAAACAGAGTTAAAAGTAAGCTACTCTTACTTTAGAAGTTTTGCAGCGGAAACTTAAAACACGATTATACAAACGTCGTAGGGTAGATGCCATGGTAAGCCCGAACATGACATCATTCATCCGAACCATAGCTGGTAGATGGTTCCCATTACATAGACCAGCCAGTAGGTAAAGAACTAGGCCAAGTCATACTAGAGTTTGGCTCTTCAGAAGTCATACCTGAAAACATTGTTAAAGGCAAGTCTGAGTATACTAATACTCAGCAAGACTGATCCGTCTAAGGGTATAACATAGCCCTTTAACTAGACATGCAAAGCTTGTGAAGGCTCTGTGTTTCTTTTGCTGAAAAGCAACAAAGAGTAGATCCTTACTTTCAAGTTTTAGCTTTCAGGTTCTAGTTGGATTAACCATTCTAGATAAGCACCTATCTACACAAACATGGTAGAGAAATTATTGCATCCATCAATATTGAGTATCACCTTTGTTTCACTTCTTACTCTATGTGGCAAAGAGATTAAGCAGTCTCAATATCCGTGAGAGGCGGAATAGTTCAAACCGAATTTCAATCCTTGCAAGGTAAAACCTAACACACACGCTAGGAGTACCGTTGAGTCACTACTAAGCAACCGTTGGCTTCTCATTCTGGTTCATGGATTAGGGCCACTCTCCCCGAGTACAGCGAATAGTCCACATCCTGTACCCGTAGTCGTTGCTTAACATATAATAAACTTTCGTCATAACTTCCTATCTCTAAGAGAGAGTGGGAGGCATGTCCACTTGCCGGGCCGATTGGTTACTAGGCTTGCCGTGTACCATATTTACGGCATGTGGATAGTACTTTCAAATGCTTAACCAACACTACCACTCACTGCGACCTTATCAAGTTCATCAACATAGACGGATTTCAAAAAGAAGCTTGCAACCAAATCCGTCCATGATCCTTATAGTGATTGCAGAAAGTAAACAATCAACTCCTATAAGCTCGCGAGTGACAGGTAATCACTCGACTTTTACCGGTCCTATTGGCATAGCAGCTATTTTGGATTCAAATTCCAGTGTCCAATCAATAGGTACCTAAGAATTATGCATCTAGGGTTTTCATTCAACTCCAATAACTTAAATACACAAGAAAGTAGTAATAAGTTGCATAAAATAATAGGATTATGCACCGGGGCTTGCCTGTATCGGTGTTTATAGAGTTAGTAGATTTGGGTTCTTCTGAATTAGAGTTCGGGGCTTCACCTAACTCCACAGTGTTGGCCCAAGCTTTAGAGAAATCCCTGTCTGGCTCCTGGGTGAGCTCGTATATTCCGTCTGCTAACGATGTTGTTTCTATATGCAATGCAATGATTGGAAATTAGTGAAGTCCTTGAATATAGCTTTCCTTCACTAAAAGGTGATAATCCAATAAAGTAAATATTAAGACTATTCTTAATAATTTTACTTTACTGGGCAATTATTTATAGAATAGAAGGGACACAAAGAACTCAATAAAATAACAATAATAAGGTTTTTAAAACAATCCATAAGAAATTATGTAAATAATTCCTTATAGGCAAAATTTAAAATAAAGGAAGAGAATTTTGAAAGCAGAGGTTATAGTATACTAATGGGTGTAGGAAACTTTTATAGAGCTTGACATACTCAAAAGAGCATAAGGTCAAAAGCTCACAAGAAAATGAATTTTGGAGCATCCAATACAAATAAAAAGAGCTATTATCTAAGCCTATTTTTAGATTTAACTACAAAAGAGTTCAACTCAAACCAAGAGTAAAAGGTTGTAGATCTATTTACAAGGAGCAAAACAAAATTAATTTGACATTTTTCTGATTTTTCTATGTTTTCTAGGAATTTTTGAAGTTCACTG
Source organism: Panicum virgatum (assembly GCF_016808335.1). NCBI lineage: Eukaryota > Viridiplantae > Streptophyta > Magnoliopsida > Poales > Poaceae > Panicum > Panicum virgatum. The sequence goes on along the minus strand of NC_053141.1, from coordinate 16,415,025 downwards.
GAAAAGAAAAAGAAAAAGGAATTCACACTTTTGTAGAAAGGACCCTAGAAGGTTTAAAAGAAATGCAATCGGGTCCTTGGCTGTAGTCAGAGAGGAGGGGCGATATTGACTGCCGATTTCGGTGAGATAGCTCGCCAGTGGGGAAGTCCGAGAGGCCAGTGAGCTTGAGGGAACCGAGGCGCACCTCTGGGTACCGGTGGCACGGCGGGAGGGGGTCGGTAGGGTGGTCGTCGGAGTAGGACAGGGAACGGCGGCGGGGAAGCTCATCGACGGTGGCGTTCTGGTGGAGGCACGAGGGGTTTGAGCAGTTTGGGAGCTTCAGGGATTCAAGGCCGAGCTGGCCAAGGGGTCGTGGTGGCTGGAGAGCAATTGCGGCGGCAGATCGGCGATGGATAGAGTTCGCCGGAGAAGAAGAAGGTGGGCGGTGGTGTATGGCCAGAATTGAAGTTCGGCCGGCCTTTTATAGGCTGCAGTTGGAGAGGATAAACGAAGAAAGAAGTCCAGTGATTGAATTTGTCCAATGAGTATGACCGGCGGCGGCGAGAGCGATCCAGCGGCGGCCGGCGGTCGTGGTAGGCCTGATGCGGCGTGGCACATGGGGAGAGGGATAGCAAAGGCGGTAGTGCTTCACGTGCAACGTGTGGGGTGGTGGAAAGGCGGTGGGCTGGCGAATCCGTGGCGGGGCGCTCGCCGGAACCAAAAAGCAGGGGCGGCGCTTGGTGGCACGGTGTGGCATGCTCGCGCAGGGCCAGCAGGGGAGGGAGTGGGGCCAGGGAGGTGTCGAGGAGGGCGGGTGGTAGGCCAGCAGTGGCGAAGAGGCAAGCCATGGCGCGGGGAAACCATGGCGGCGGCGGGAGCAGAGCTCCGGTGAAGCTGGAGGAGGAAGAAGGGGATTGGGGGACCAAATTGCAAAAAAAGAGAAAAGTTCAAGGGGTTAACTATAAACTAAAAATTATCCACTGATCTAGGGCTCAAATGAAAAAGTGACCAAAATAAAAGTTGTTCAATTTTTCAAGATCTACAACTTTCATGTTGTGCAAATTTTCACTAGATCAAAGGATTTTGAAATATTTTGAAAAGTTTGGAAGCCGTTGAATTAAATAAGAAAAATACCTTTTTGGGTGCAAATTCATCACAATTTTGGACTTAAATGCAATAAAGCTGCCAAAATCATGATTACTTGCATTTTGCAAGAAAACCCTTCAAAATTTTAAAATTACTCCTTAAGTTAAAACTTTTTGCAAAAAGGGGCTAGTAATTTTGCATAATTACAAATATGCCCTTAATTTGCATTGAAAATTTTTGACTATCAAACAAAACTAACACAAAGTTCACACATTATTTTATGTCCTAATATGGTAGACACCAGAGGTGTCACACACGTCTGTGCTGACGATGACTCAGCAGTCACCCAATCGGGTGGCTCAACAAACCCATCAGATGCCATCGGCCGGACGGCCGACAACCCCCATGTCACCACAACCTGCAATGGCAATGAACTCGGCAAATATGGCTTTGCCATAGCAGATGCCAGCGGTTGATCAGCAGGTTGATTGGACTACTAAGATAGCTGAAGTAATGAGGGAGCAATTTGGCTTAAGGCCAAAGCAGCAGTCTGTTATGTACAAGACTCCCTATCCTTCGGCTTATAATCAGATTCCTCTCCCACACAAGTACAAGATACCTGACTTCACCAAGTTTTCAGGACAGGGAGAAGTGTCTATGATGGAGCATGTTAATAGATTCCTTCTGCAGTTAGGAGAAGCAGCCAACCAAGACGCACTCAGGGTCCGGTTGTTCTCTTTGTCTTTATCTGGATCGGCCTTTGCATGGTTCACAACTTTACCAGCAAACTCCATATTGTATTGGGCCGATCTGGAAAGACAATTTCATCAGTTCTTCTACTCTGGAATTACTGAATTAAAGTTGACCGATTTGACTGGCTTAAAGCAGAGGAATGATGAATCGGTTGTTGCTTTCATTCAAAGGTTCAGAGATGTAAAGAACAAATGCTATAGTTTGGTTCTGTCCGATCAGCAGTTGGCCGATGCAGCATTTAATGGACTCTTGCCACACATCAAGCACAAGTATGCATCGCAAGAGTTCGAGAGCATCAGTCAGATTGTGAGTCGGATGACCGAGAGACTCGATCCTTTGAGTCTAAGAAGCCTTTTCAGAAGAAAGTGAACTATATAGAGTACTCTATTGATCATGATTCTGATGAAGAGAAAGAAATGGTCACATCGGCTGAGTGGATTCAGAACAACAAGAAGCCGGTGACGTGTCCGTTTGGGAAGAAGGAACCCAAGTCGTACGGATTTGACATCACTAAAGCCGACACAATCATTGATTTGTTATTGTCGGAAGGATTGATCAAGTTGAAGCCGTATCACAAGATCCCGTCGGAAGAACTTAAGAATATGAAGTACTGCAAGAGGCACAATGCCACATCGCATGACACAAATGAGTACAAAGTCTTCCGACAGCAGATTCAGCTAGCCCTTGAGCAAGGGAAGCTGAAATTTGAGACTCCCAAGAAGACGATGAAGATCAACCAGCATCCATTTGCCACCAACATGGTAGATGTGGCCAAGGACAAGAGTCCTGTTCAGGCCAAGATCCTGACGTCTATTGACGCTCACTAACGATCATTTCCAGGCGTCAACTTGATCAGAAAATCATGAGAGTTTGCATTTCTTACACGCATCCTTATCCAGTAAAGTCCCTAAACCACACTTTACCTTTTAGAAAATGAAAGTTGTATATTGGAGCTAATATGCAGGTTCCAAGCACACTTTGGCCCGACATAAAATCATGGAAAATATCAGAGTGATGATTCAGGCTCAAATGGACCAAATGTAGCCCAAGAACCAATCTAAATGAAGTCAAGACAGGCCAACCCCAACATGGATCAGACAAGGATGCCCAGGACAGCTTGCCAGAAGAAGTTGGGGGGCAGTTGGTGGCTCGGGCAGGCCGACCGACCTACCTGGTCGGCCGACATGGCCTGTGGGCCCCACCGCCTCAACCAGGGCACGTGGCGCCTCCCCATTGGCCCCTTACGTCGGTTGTGAAGGTTCTCACCCATGGCTCCCTGCTATAAATACAAGGGGGGTGGGGTAGAGAATGAGAACACACACACCACACTTCTTCTCCTCTCTTGCTCATCTTGCATAGTTTTTAGGCTTAGTGGAGTTTAGGAGAAGTCTTGGAGTCATCGAGTCACCGGAGTTGCTCGAGAGTTCTGGTATGGGTTCATCTCTAGCTCTC